>NC_061863.1:9942041-10618708 GCF_907164915.1 Impatiens glandulifera
TATTTGTATAAAAAAAAACTTTAATAATATATAAGATATACTTTTGTAAAGATAAAATACATTTTATAAATTTTTATATTTATAAAAAAAATTATTATGATGTCATACTATCTTCATACAACTAAAATTGACTATTTATCCGCATTTTCTAGCCTAACGGCAAAAGAGGTAGATATTAAACCGTAAGTTCCTGAGTTTTGAGTCCGTCAGGCGGCAAGTTCTGCGTCTGGTTAATTGAACTTGCCGCCTGAATAATTGGTTAAGTGTGTTTGCGGTAATAAGAGTGTACTTAATCTTTCATTCTTAAAACATGATACTCAAATAATCTAGTATTTTAATTTATTCTAAAATAATTCTAAATAAATTGTAAAGTATATATATATAATTCTAATGTATTCTCTTCTTCCATTTTCAAGTTAACATCCTAACACATTTATGAAATAAATATTAAAACATAACAAATTGTAATTAATTCAGAAAGAATGATTTAATCACAAAGAATTTTATATCTTCACTTTTGACTTTAAACATGTAAGTCCAAATTTAAAAAGTTTAACACTTTAAGCACTAGATTAAGTGTGATTGTTGAAATTATATATATATATTAATATATATATAGTATATATATCTAATATATATATATATATATATATTTATTGTACTCTCTCACTCAAAATAACAAATAAGTTAGACACCTTAAAATTAAGGTGAAAATATGTTTATATTTAATATATAATTTATATATTATTAAAATAATTTATTTTAAAAATGTTAGTAAAAAAACATAATTTAAAAATTAACTAAGAAAAAAGGGTTTAATAATTGTGTTCTCAATTATAAATATAGGAATAAATAAAAATACTTAACCTAAATAGTAGTAGTATTATAAATGTAATAATAAATTATACAATTATAGATGACTTTTTAGGTCGTGCCCCCACGAAGATGGTTCGTGAACGTGTGGGTAGTGATTGACACAATATCCGTAACAAGAGAACATATGACAAAAATGATCTGTAAACATGAAAAATTTGACCTACACTAATTTAAAAAATAATATTATTAAAATATATAATATTTTGAATCTTTAAATTCAAAATAACCCGAAAAGAGATTAAGAATCAAATTAAGAGTACTTATTGTGATAATTAAACTCTAATTAGGAAAATAAAATAAAAATCCAAAAATAATTTATGGTTAAAATATTGGTATTTATTTTACCCAAATTAAAACTTAAAAAAGGGGTTGAATTATTTAATTGTGGAGTTTAAACATAATTATGTATAATTTATGGTTTAAATCAATTAAATAAATATTCTCCAAAATACCCAAAAATAAAATATGAACATAATATTTATTATGTGTGCCAGAAAGAATTTTTGTGGAATTTTTTTGAAGAAAAACGCAAGAAAATGATTAAAATTCGATTTCAAAATAATTATTTTATAAAAAAAATAAAATTAATAATCGGGTGTAACCAAAAATAAGAAATTAAATTGCAGCAAGGGTCCTGGGTTATCAGATGAGCACCTGGGGCATCATCCAACGCCCAGAAGACCTACGCCATGCACCCCGCTGTAATGGAAGAATGCATGCGCTCGTTCCACACGGAAGCACTAACGGGACGTCAACACTCGTTTAGCTGAAACGCCCAAAACTGAACGGAGTCTCCAATGGAAACGCAACGACGTGTTTTGTTTTTAAACAAAATGACGTCGTTTTATTCGTCTTTCCCGGTTGAACAAGGAAATCGCTGGAAAGGCGATCGATGGCCGACAATTCTTCCAGAAGCTCCAGCTCATCTGTCTGTCTCCTTTCCTGTCCATTTTCTTCCATGTGCTCACTTTATCTTCGTCGTCAATACCCTATACCTAGAATCTCCACAATAGCCTAGAACTAGGCTAACAAAAATAAGATCAGACGTAGGGATAGAATTTCAAATGGAGAAAATGAAGTTGAATTCATCCTCCTCAACCGACCTAACCTAGTATAAATAGTCCCTAAGGCACTTTCTTTCAGTCATCAAACAATTATCACATATTACATATATAATCAAAGAATTAAAGATTCCTTTGTTAAATTAACTAAAAACCCTTAACCTTATCCTTTGTTAAATTAAGTTAAAAAGGGAAAAAAGAGGAAATTGCTAAATTAGATTAAATCATGAAAAATAGAAAAATTATAAAAAAGGGGAAATCATTAAATTAAGTTGAACTATGAAGAACAATTTAATTGATTAAATGAACTTAGGGTAATTAAAATGACACACATGGTTTGATCATGGTTTTGATGAATGAAATAAAAATAAGTTTAGTAATGTTTTAATGCGCAGGTAAATTTGAAGAAGCGCTGACATTAGACTTGCTTCATCACTTGAGTAGCCCAACAGCAAGTTGCCGCTAACAATAGAGTTGCGCTAACAGCTAAGTTAGTCCAACAACAGAGTTGCGCTAATAACTGAGTAGCCCATCAATAGAGTTGTGTTAATAGTTGAGTAGTCCACAAGCAGAGTTGCGCTATAACTGAGTAGCCCACATAGAGTTGCGCTAATAGTTGAGTATCCCAACAGCAGAGTTGCACTAATAGCTAAGTAGTCCAGCAACATAGTTATCATCAGTAAAGTTGAAGAAGCGCTAGCAGTAAAATTTCCATCAGTAGAGATGAAGAAGCGCTGACAGTTTAACTATTAATGAAAGCAGACGTGTGGCATTTTATGGAGGCGTGAAAGACGAAACAAAGCAGGACATCTTCAACATCATGGGCATCAAGGAATGTAGTTTTCCCGTAAGGTACTTAGGAATTCCGTTAACCGCGAAGTAGATTGGATCTCACACTACAAGCCGCTGATTGAAAAGGTAAAAAACATGATATTTGGTTGGGCAGGGAAAAACTTTCTTATGTAGGGAGGATCGAACTTATCAAACCGTGGTCATGGGCATAGTTGGCTATTGGGCCAGCAGATGGTCATTCTGAAGAAGGTAATGAAGGAGCTCGACATGCTGATGTGGAACTTTATCTGGGGCAGTAGCAAAGAAGAGGAAAAAAAGTCAAATGGATCGCTCTTTGCAAACCGAAGGGCGATGGAGGCATCGACTTGAAGAAAACTGCATCGAGTGGAACAAGACTCTCACCATTCAAGCATCTGTGGCTTTGAACGCAATCAGGAGTCACTATGGATCAATGGGGTGCATAAGAGGTTTATGAATACTAAACCAGCATCTGGACCTACAAAATTCATGAAGGTATGAGCTAGTCTCTGAAAAAAGATTCTTAAACTAAGAAGCGATAGTTGCAGATCTTTATGACCTCCGGCTAGGGTGATGGGAAATGCACTCTATCTGGAACAACCCCTGTTCGAAAAACCAATCTATCAGCCACAAGGAGGAGTTTCAAAATACTCGTATCAGAAAAGGACTGGCACAGAAGCGAAAATCAGAGACAGTAAAGAAGGAAATTTTGGACTCACTCCTGAGAAAAAAATCAGAAGGTCAGAGGATACTTGATCATATAAGTAACATACAACTACACGACAAACCGGATATTCATGAATGGAAAGCTGAGGGACAATGGGAAGCTGGTATCGAAGAAATTATGGGAGGTAACCCGGAAAAAATCATAGAAAGTAGAATGAGCTCCTCTTGAATGGTCAACGAAGAGTTATCCCTAGACACGAGTTCATCCTATGGCTCGCCTTCTGGAAAAGAACTCAGCACTCGTGATCGTATCAGCAAGTATATGAGCATCCCAGATGCGATCTGTCTTTTATGTAGAGGAAATGAAGAAAACATAGATCACCTATTCGGGCAGATGTTGTATTTTATTGATATTTTGGATAGATTCTATAAAAGTCTAGAGCTAATCAGTTTCCCGAGCAAATGAAATAAAATCAAAGATGCAGCACTACTCAAAGTCAAGGAAAATAGATTTGCAACAAGTGTGTTCAAGTGCAGCTTTGGAGCAGTGGTGTATAACATTTGGCAAGAACGGAATGCAAGGATATATGCAGAACCCTCAGGAGTGGTTGAAAAGTTATAGAAGATATTGTATCATATTGCAGTGCCCTCGCGGGAACTTGGAGAAGAATTCCAAAAACGGAGCAGAACTATAATATCTGTAGGAACTGGAATTTACCGTTTTTAAACTCACTAGAATTGAAAACATTATAATCAGATAATTCAATTTACGTTTTTTTAGCTTTTATTCAGAATGTTTACGAACTTCAAAATCATTCTATGCTGTCTAGAATGATCTCTTAAACTCATGGTTTTTTCCCATTTTTGGAATTTTAATGAAATGTACGCTAAGTCGTTTCCCTCAAAAACAAAAAAAGAAGCGCTTGGCAGTAGAGTTGCCATTAGCAAAGATGAAGAAGCGATGGCAGTAGAGTTGCCATCCAGAAGAGTTAAAGAAGCGTTGACAACAGAGTTGCCATCAACAGAGCTGAAGAAGCTCTGATAGTAGAGTTGCCATCAAGGAGAGCTGAAAAAGCATCATCAACAGAGTTGATCAAACAGCTGAGTGCGCTAGTAGTAGAGTAGTTCATCAGAAAAGTTAATCAAATAGTTGAGTGCACTATAAGCAGAGTTCATCAGTAGAGCTGCTCATCAGTAGAGCTGATCAACAACTATCAGTAGTGTAGCTCGTCAGTAGAGCTCGCTATTCCACATCAGCTAAATACGTCAAAATGTACAACAAGCTCTTTACCTCTGAAAGACAAAACGATAAACGAATATTACATTCTCATGCGCACTACTATCCCGTACGATACGCATTAACGAATATTTCATTCGTTTACGCACTACAATCCTGTACACTAGGCATACGATAAACGTACATTTGTCATGTATCTACGAAATATATTCGACCATTGTACCAACTGTCACGTATCTACGAAATAGATTCGACCGTTGACATGCATTACATATAAAAAGGAATTAAAGAACAACAACGAACTCTCTCAGTCATTCTCGCTATCAGAAAAGACATTGTTCAAGGCTATTTTGCAAGTCACTACGTTACGTTATACTTGAGCGATAATATTTGTATTACTTGATAATAATGTATCATTGTGTAAGTTGAATAGATAATGGTTTGTTCAACAGAGATTGTGATAGCTAGGAGTTAACAATTTTGAGAGTACAACATTGGGTATCATATGACTGTCCAATTCCTTAAAAATGGTATCAAAGGATTAATACTGTTTATTTCAATGTTGTTTTGTGTTTGGTACACATGGATTAATTTTCTGGATGTTCAAGAAACATGTGCAAATTCTTGAGGTTTTACAAAATTACCGATATTCTTGAATCTTTACATTACTAGCTTCAATACTGTTATTCAAATTTACCCCCTCCCTTTTTGGTTTATGCTTTCACATTTTTATGGTACATTTTCTTATCTTACTTTCTCACAGTAAGTTTGTTTAATATTATTAGCTTGGAGGCAAAGCTTGCCAATATGGAGGATGAAAATCTCGGGCTGCGCTGCGGCAAAGGGACCTTGAATGCCTCTCCCAAAAGCAACCGCCGCCCGGGGCTTGCTAAGCCATTTTCTTTTTATGTAAGTTTCCTATATATCTACATATTATTTATGATGCCACATTGCAGGAAATAAAGGTAAAACATATCAATTAAAGAAATGAAAAACTTGTATTAGCTTACTATGTTTGATGAGATATAATTTGGGAGTTTGTGTTGTCTTGTAGCAGAAATACTTTAGTACCCTTGCACTTTCACATCCCAATAGAAAACTTGCATTTGTGAGTACTAGTTTCTGTGTGTCATTCTTCAGAAGAGGATATCATATCTTGATGTGATTTCAATATGGAAGTTTGTCAGATTCTCCCAGGACAAAATCTACATTGGATAGGAGTCAGGTTCTGTTCTTGTGCATGTATATTCTGTCTTTCTAACCTTAATGAGATCGTGAAAACTGAGTTTTCCTTCTTTTGGTCTTAGAGGAGGTAATCAGATTATTGTTTCTAAGTAATAATAGAAAGTTGAATGCATAAAAATCCAAGATAGATTCTAATAGTTTGTAGGAACCACATAACATGAATAAAATTTTATTAGTCTAATTGGTTAAAAAAAAGCTGTATTTTTGGAAAAAAAAATCGATGAATTTTTAACAACGAAAATAGGCCGTTAAGAATTATTTCCAATGTCATTATCATGATGATGTTGGAGATTAGCTCCGGAAAACCTATGGATTCGTGTGAAGATCTTATTATTCTTTTTAAAGATCTTTGAGTCAATTAATTATTCTATTTAATCAATTTGTACCTATCCTTTTTCATATCATGTTTTTATCGTTATTCTTAAACGGTTTTTTATTAAATGGATATTTAAAAAAAATCAAAAAAAAAACTCATGGCATGAATTGAATTTCATTAGACAAGTTGTTCGCTTTCTGGTAAATAGAAAAACAACCTTTTTTTCTCTTCAATCCATATTGTGTTGAATGTTTGACTTTTATTTACTTGGATGTTCATTAAACCTTTCTTAGGCAATACATGAGAAGAGGAAGAAGTCCCTTAAAGAGATCATGCAAGATCCTATACATTGCTGTATATATATTGGGATGCTTTGCTATACATTTTTTCTACAGTTATATGTTTGTAAAAAATCACAATAATCTAGATCATAATCCAAAATTAATCTGATCTAATAAAATTTTTTAAATACCAAATAAAACACAAAATTATACTATAATTTGGATCATAATGAACAAAAAGATATTTTAAGTGATAAAAGATGGAGTTCCAAATAGGCTCTACACTTGGGTGATCTGTAATTTCATATATATATATTATACTTTTTGCAGGTGTGGACTGTTAGACAAATTTATAGAATAAGTACCATGTATTGGGACGACAAAATAGGCACTCAGAGTATTTCAAATGAGGTGTGTTTCTATCAAAGAATTGGAATTCCATGGTATTTGAAGTTCGGTATCTTGGATTTGCAATTTATGCATAATGAATTTTTGCTTAAAACAGGTGGTGGCTCAGATGAGGGAAATTTTGAACAAGAACTCTCAGGTATGTATTATACTTGTTTCCTACATCAATCTGCAGTCAGCAGTATGGTCTTTCCAAATATTCTCATTGATCAATGAATGAATACATGGTTAAAAAATGTTGAGTAAATGAGAGTGAAAAACCAAAGTAATAAAGTAATAAATGGAGTAGTGTATAATTTAAACACAAGTGGTGGAAGTTCAAGTTCATACACATGAAATTCTTTGTCGCTGTTAAATTCGACTAAAGTTTTTTTTCCACAATACCCAGCGAGGTTTTACCCACTATTGGTGTATAAGTCGGTGGGTATAAGTTAATTAAGACCGTAATTTGGCCTATCCCCACCGAAAAATTGGTGGGTATTGGCTCATTTTCTACTAGTGCACCTTCCTTACGTGTTCGAGTTTGTGTCAAGACGAGAAAATAGCAAACATAAAAAAAACTAAAGAGGGTGAGAATTGAGCTAATAATTAAACTAGCTAGTCTAAATTTTCTTTCAAAAAATTGGTTCATTTTAAATCATTTGATTCACGAGAAATAATGAGCATTCTCAATTCTTGCACCATTTCCCCAATCATTCTGAGCCTCCTAAACTGCCCGAAGTAATTAATAGAATTGTTAAGATTGTGAATGTTCAACAAAAAACTCATTTATTATCTTGATAAGACAACAAATCACATAGGGCTGCAACTTTCTAAAGATCCCAATTTCTCTCTTTGACATATCATCCTAAAATGATATTTTGAATAGAATTTCAAATTTTCAAACTCTTAAAAGGAAATTACAAAAATCCTCCTTAGCATGCACCATAAGGGCAAACATGATATACGTTGATATTTAAATTTGTTTCATGAACAATACCTTCTCTTGAAATAAACATCGATCTTAAAATTTAAACAATTGAAACTGTCTGGAATTTATTTGGAACCTTAGAAAAAAAATGATGAAGAAAAACAATTTAGGTGGAGCATTCCTGAAAGGAAACATCCCATGAGTTGGATAAACAATATTAATATCCATTTTAAACAAATGTCATCATGCCCACATTGAATTGAATAGTTAATCAAGAAGAATCCAAAATAAGCATAAAAAATAATTAAAAACGTCGCCTGAGAGATTCAAACTCTCGCGGGAAACCCTATGTACTTAGCAGGCACACACCTTAACCACTCACCAAAGTGACACTTGTTTTAAATTTAAAGTTGGAAGAAGTTAGATGGAGATTGAATCTAGAAAAAAAAATTAAGAGTATCTTCTTTGTCCTGAACATATTTGCATTGTCAACCATTATTTTAACGTGCATTTGTCATATCAAAGATAATACTTTGTGGTTTTAGTTGTATTTCTATAATCAAAATGCAGTATACAAATTAGGACAGACTTTTAACTTGTTGATTATGGATGTGTGAAAGGGATCAAGGACTTGCTGACTTTGTTATTTGTTTCACATTCCAGCATTGCTGGAATCCCAGCAATTATGATTATCTTTTTCTTTATCCTATTCCAAGGTGAGGGAACGGGACTATTGAGTTGCCTACCCACTGCCCCACCCGTTTGAGCTAACTGCTACTCCTATTTCAATGTTCTAAGGCTATGGCATCGGAGGGCCGTGGTTGGGTCTAGAGAGTTATTAAAGATTAAAGGTTTGAATTTTTCAGAACTACAAGAGACTGTGAACAGGAAATGGTGTTTATTATAAAACTTAACAATTTTGAGAGTACTTGTATCATAAGACTGTCAAATTTCTTTTAAAATGGTACCAGGAAATAGTTATGTTTGGAAGACAAGGGATGATCCATTGCTAGTGAGTAAAATTACTGTTGCATAAGTAAAGAAAATAATATGTATTCTCTGTTAGATATCTTGTCTTGAAAAATAACAGAAATATATATATAAATGATGTTACAAACAAATTAAATAAATACAAAATTACAAAGAACGAAATCACCAGATAAAATGTTGATTTGAGGCATGTGTTAGACACATTTCCCTTAAAACAGTTCCATCGTCTCCCGTTTGTGCTGGAGCTTATTGTAGATGGCTGTCTCCCAAGGTACAACGAATCCAGTAGTGATTCTGCACTGAAATCACTACTCGTCGAGCTTGATCAGTGTACCTGAACTATCACCGGGTTTCAACGGAAAATATTGAGCGAAGAACTCGAAGAACACTCACAAAATAAGAAGAGGGCTTTTGGAATTCTAGAGTGAGAAAAAATGAAGGATGAAGTATATGTAAAATGAATAATGAATGGGTATATATTGCTGAGAATTAAACTTGTAAATAAAATCATCCAAACGTTTATTAGCAATAAATATTGCTCATTCATTTGTTAATTAGTCCATAACTAATTAACATCGTTGCCTATACGTTAATTTGTTGAAATACAATGTTACACATTCAATGCTAGCTAATTGAAGAATCCACACGTTAGCCAATATGTCAATTAAAGCTAAATGTTTATCCTAATATTATGTTTTAATTTTCTAATTAGGCATTAAATATTAATTAAACAATTAATATTTAATTATAATTTGGATTAAATTCACCATTAATTCACGTTTAAATTTGTGTGAATTTTATTTGATTTTATTTATTTACAATCTTATTTCCATTCATTAATGGAATTAGCTTAATTCCAACAATCCCTCACATTAATGGAAATTGAAAGATTAACCCGGTGAAATGTTCAACATTTGAATTCTACATAGGATAGGTAGGTGTAACTCTTTGAACATTCTCTTGTGAAAGCATATAACTTTACTAGCTGATTAGAATTAAGTTTAAAATAATATTATTGAATTGCTAATTTTTTTGACATTATTCAAAAAAACTAATATATTGTATGTTAATTTATTCAAGGAGAAGTATGCGGTTCAAGTTGGTTGATTGTAAAAAATTTAAGGCGAGATGGTGTTAAATGTTTGATAGATCTTAAACTTGAGTAACAAATGTCGCTAGATACCTAATTATTTATTATGAAATAGAAGATGAAAGTTTGTCTTGGGCCTTCTCGACTTTCGATTGATATCTTATTTTAAGAAAGTAAATGATGGATGTTTGTTTTGGGTGTCATCAATTTTTGATAGATATTTGACTTTGAAGAAGTATACAAGGGAAGTTCGTCTCAATTCATCTTAGATTTCAATCAATATCTTATTTTGAGGAAATAGATGATAGAATATCATTTTGTGTGTCCTCAATTTTCAATAGATATCTAATTTTGAAAAGGAAAACGACAGAAAGACGGAGGCGAATCAAGACAGAGGCAGGTGTTAGGAAGAGATTTTTTTCTTCAACTACTTTCTCTTCACTATATAAATACATAGGTTTAGGTATTTCCACAATTGATGAAGATACATTAATGTATATGCCATCTTTTATGATGATGTTATGCTTGAGGATTTAGGTAATTTGTTAGATTGTAAATTCTAAAGAAAAGAACAAGACAAAGAGAGGGAGACGAATTAAGACGAAGGCATGTGTTAGGAAGAAAAAACCATTTTTTTAAACTTCTTTCTCTTCTCTCCCTATATACATAAGTTTAGGTATTCCCACCATTGGAAAAAAATAAGTTTTATACGTAAATATATTTTTAATGATGATGTTATTTTTAAGGTTTAGGTAATCTATTTTATTGTAAACCTTAATTTGCAAAACATTGTGTAAATTATATAGTTGATGGTGTAAGTGGCCTAAGGGTCCCATGGTTTTTTACTCTTGTCGAAAGGTATTCAATGCTGAAATTCGTGTCTTTATATTCAGTTACTTGATTTATTAATTGAATATTGATAGGTTATATAAACGTGGCACTAAAACAAAATGAATAATTTTTTCATTACTAATTTTTTGTTTTTTATTTTATCAATAAGTGGTATTAGAACAAGTTATAGTCTTTGTGATGTTTATAATAATGGAGAAAAATAGGAGTAGAAATTATTAATCTTAATGACTCTCACTATGTGTAAAAAGGGTAGATAGAAAATCTCCTTTACGTCAAAGATTATTATTTACATGTATTTATTAGAGAAAATCTAGGAGATAAAATTAATGAGCAATGATAATGTTCTCAACCATGTTAGTGAATGAATACACGCGAAGGATCTATGGATCTATGGAGTAAATTTGAAGAGTTATATGCTAAGAATACTGATAACAACAAATTACTTTTGAGATGATGAGTGTAATTAAGTACAAGATATAAAAATTATATCTAATCACTTGAATATATTTAAAGAGGTTATTATTCAGTAATGAAGTGAATGAGTTATGATTTCTTGGTACACTATTAGATTCATTGGATACATTCAGAACATCATTGTCTAACTTAATCGCAAATAATATTTGTACTAAGGAGGTGGTAAAAGAGGCAGCATTCTCAATTAAGTTGACATTTCAATGTTTTTTGATGAACAAAACCTTCCCTTGAAACAAACATCAATCCTCAACTTTAAACAATTGATTCAAATAATTTTTTTACCAACTTGTCATTTGATTGAAGATGCCTGGATTTACTAGAAAAAATTAAAAACATCGTCTCCTTAGAGATTTAAACTCTCGTGGGGAAACCCCATGTACTTATTAGGAACACACCTTAACCACTCGGCCAAAGCCACACATGTTTAAAATTTAAAGTTGGAAGATCAAAGCTAGAGAAGAAATTAAGAGTATCAATAGATGGCATTGGAGCAGGGTATAGTAATTGTGATGTTTATAATAATGGAGGGAAATACGAGTAGAATGATTAATCTTAATGAATCTCACTATCACGTGTAGAAAGGGAAGATGGAAAATCTATTTTTCGTCAAAGACTATTATTTACATGTGTTTTCTAGAGAAAATCTATGAGATAAAACTAATCAGCAATGGAATTTGTGTCATCGTCAGGTGTGTGGTTACATTAGACAAAAGGTGTACGATAATGTTTAGAACCATGTCAGTGAAGAAATACACGCAAAGGGTCTATGGAGTAAACCTGAAGAGTTATATGCTCGGAAGATGTTAACAATTTTTTTCTGATCAAGCAGATGATGAGTTTGAAGTACAAGATGGAAAAATTATGCCTACTCATTGAATACATTTCAAGAGATTATTAATTAGTTAATTGGACTAAATATCAAGTTTGATAATGAAATGCACGTATTATAGCTTCTTGGCACACTATTGTATACATGGGATACATTCAGAACATCATTGTCTAACTCAATTGTAAATGATATTTGTAATATGAAGGTGGTAAGAATGACATTCTCAATTAAGTTGATATTTCAATATTTTTCATGAACAATACATTCTCTTGAAACAAACATTGATCCTAAACTTTAAACAATTGATTCAAATAATTTTTTCTCAACTTGTTATTTGTTTTAAGATGCCTGAATTTACTAGAAAAACATTAAGAACATTAACGCCTGAGAGATTTGAGTCTCACGGGGAAACCACATGTACTTAGTAGATTGAAGCTAAAGAAGAAATTAAGAGTATCAACAAGTGGTATTAGATCAAGTTATAATCTTTTTGATATTTATAATAATGGAGAACAATAGAATGATTAAACTTATTGACTTTCACTATCATGTGTGGAAAGGGTATATGGAAAATCTACTTTACATGAAAGATTATTATTTACATGTGTTTGCTAGAGAAAATCTAGGAGATAAAAATAATGAGTAATGAACTTTAATTCATCGTTAGGTGTGTGGCTACATTATGCAATGAGTGAATTATAATGTTATCAATCATGTTAGTGAATAAATACACGCAAATGGTCTATGGAGTAAACTTGAAGAGTTATATGATCGGAAGATTGTTAACAACAAATTGTTTTTTATTAAGGAGATGATGAGTTTGAAGTACAAGATAAAAAATCATGTCTCGTCACTTGAATACATATCTAGAGATTATTAATTAGTTAACTAGAATGAATATAATGAAGTGAATGGGTTATTACTTCCTGGTACACTATTGGATTCATTGGATACATTCAGAACATCATTGTCTAACTCAATCGCAAAAGATATTTGTAATATGGAAGTGGTAAGAGTAGCGTTCTCAAATAAGTTTATATTTCAATTTTTTTTCATGAACAATACATTCTCTTGAAACAAACATTGATCCAAACTTTAAACAATTGATTCAAATAATTTTTTTTCCCAACTTGTCATTTGATTGAAGCTGCCTAGATTTACTAGAAAAAAAATTAAAAACATTGTTTCCTTAGAGATTAAAACTCTCGCGGGAAACCCATGTACTTAGCAGGCACACGCCTTAACCACCCGGGAAAAGACACTTGCTTAAAATTTAAAGTTGGAAGAACTTACATGGAGATCGAAGTTAGAGAAGAAATTAAGAATATAAATAGATGGTATTAGAGAAGGTTATAGAACTTGCGATGTTTATAATAATGGAGAGAAATACGAGTAGAATGATTACTCTTAATCACTCTCACTATCACGTGTAGAAAGGGACGATGGAAAATCTATTTTACGTCAAAGATTATTATTTACATCCGTTTACTAGATAAAAGCTAGTATATAAAATTAATGAGCAATGGACTTTGAGTCTTTGTCAGGTGTGTGGTTACATTAGACAATGGGTGTACGATAATGTTTAGAAACTATGTTAGTGAAGAAATACAGAAAGGGTCTATGGAGTAAACTTGAAGAGTTATATGCTCAGAAGACTGTTAACAACAAACTGTTTCTAATCAAGAAGATGACGAGTTTGAAGTATAAGATGGAAATATCATCGCAAACGATATTTGTAATATGGATGTGGTAAGAGTAGCATTCTCAATTAAGTTGATATTTCAATGTTTTTACATGGACAATACATTCTCTTGAAACAAACATCTTTACTAGAAAAAAATCGTCGCCTGAGAGATTCGAACTCTCGCGGGGAAACCCCATGTACTTAGCAGGCACACGCCTTAACCACTCGGCCAAAGCGACAATTGTTTAAAATTTAACGTTGTAAGAACTTACATGAAGATTTAAACTAGAGAAGAAATTATAAGTATCAACAAGTGGTTTTATAGTAGATTATAGTCCTTACAATGTTTATAATAATGGAGAGTAATACGAGAAAATAATTATACATAATGACTCTCACTATTATGTGTTGAAAGGGAAGATGGAAAATCTACTTTACGTTAAAAATTATTATTTATATGTGTTTTCTAGAGAAAATTATATTTATTTATATGAGCAATGGACTTTGAGTCATAGTTATGTGTGTGGCTACATTAGACAATAGGTGTATGATAATATTCTCAACTATGTGAGTGAAGAAATACACGCGAAGGGTCTATGGAGTAAATTTGAAGAGTTATATGCTCAGAACAATGTTAACAACAAATTATTTCTGATCAAGCAGATGATGAGTTTCAAGTACAAGATGGAAAAATCATATCGGATCACTTGAATACATTTCAAGAGATTATTAACCAGTTAACTGAAATGAATATCAAGTTTGATAATGAAGTGCACGTCTTATGGCCGCTTGGTACACTATTGGATTCATGGAATACGTTTAGATCATCATTGTTTAACTCAAATGCAAATGATATTTTTAATATGGAGGTGGTAAGAGTAGCGTTCTCAATTAAGTTGATATTTCAATGTTTTTTCATGGACAATACCTTCTCTTAAAACAAACATCGATCCTAAACTTTATACAATTGATTCAAATAATTTTTTCCCAGCTTGTCGTTTGATTGAAGTTTCCTGAATTTACTAGAAAAAATTAAAAACATCATCGGCTAAGAGATTCTAACTCTCGTGGGGAAACCTCATGTACTCAGTAGACACACGACTTAACCACTCGGCCAAAACAAATTTTGTTTCAAATTTAAATTTGGAAGAACTTACATGGAGATTCAACCTAAAGAAGAAATTAAGAGTATCAACAAGTGGTATTATAACATATATAGTTTTGTGATGTTTATAATAATGGAGAGCAATACGAATAGAATGATTACTCTTAATGATTCTCACTATCATGTTTTGAAAGGAAAGATGGGAAATCTACTTTATGTCAAAGATTATTATTTGTATTTATATGATTGCTAGAGAAAATCTAAGAGATTTAACTAATGAGTATTGTACTTTGAGTCATCGTCAGATGTGGGGCTACATTAGACAATGGGTGTATGATAATGTTCTTAATCATGTTAGTGAAAAAATACACGCGAATGGTCTATGGAGTAAACTTGAAGAGTTATATGCTGTAATAATATTTCCATGGGTAAAGTCAAAGTTAAGATGTATGATGGTACTATTAGAACTCTTTGTAATGTTAGGCATATAACTAAAATGAAGAAAAAAATGATCGTGTTAGGTACTTTAAATGAAAACTTGTATTCTTACAAAAGAGATAAGGAATGAGAAACCAATAAAATTAATTAATAAAGGTGCATTGTTTATTATGAAAGCAAAACGAACCAAAGATAATATCTACACATTGTTACTCCACCTACAATTGTAGGTGGAGTTCATTCTTTTAATTCAAGTGATGATAACAAAACATTATGGCATATGCATCTTGGGTATATGAACGAACATGGAATGACTGCATTACATAAAATAGATCTTTTGAAATGTGTAAAAAGTTGTAAGCTAGACTTTTGTAAATTTTGTGTTTTTGTAAAACAGACTAAATTTAGTTTTGTAGTTAGTAAGCAAGATACATAATGAACTATTGATTATGTGCATTCCGTTGTATGAGGTTCTACAAGTAGACTTCATTGTGTGGAGCTTTGTACTACATTACTTTCATTGATGTTTATTCTAGAAAGGTCTGGATTTATTTTTTGAAATAGAAATATGAAGTATTTGTCAAATACTAGCTATGGAAAGTAGATGTAAAGAACCAAACAAGTAGAAAAATCAAGTATTTGAGGTTAAATAATGGTACAGAGTTTAAAAATACACAATTCAAGAAATCTAGTGACGATTATGGTATTTATTGGAATTTTACAACACGTAAGACACCATAATAAAATAGTGTGGTAAAAGGATGAAAAGATCCATTATTGAGAAGACAAGATTCTTAAATTGAAAGTAGGGCTTCCTAAAAGTTTTTGGGCAGAAGTTGTGAATAAGGAGGGTTACTTCATTAATAGATCATAGTAGGTATCCTTGGGAAGTAAAGTTGCTTAAGAAGTATGGACAAGTAATCTATATATATATATAATGATGCATAATTTTTAAAGTGTCCGGATTGCCGAGTCAAGAGCTGTGATTAATTTGGATATTTATGTGAGAGTAAATGGATACTTGGGTCGGATTGTGGGTTGACCCGCCCATAAACTTAAAACGGTTAAAAATAAATTTAGAAATGTGATTTGTAGGTTTCGAACTTGCAACCTAACAAAACAAGTAAAAACCTCCTTTAACCAACTAGGCTAACAACACTTTATAATTAAGATTCAACACCAAATTTGATGACGCAAGATATTTTAACAATAAAAGTTCAAATTTTTAACTAACTCATCTATATATATATATATATATATAATAATAATGCTTAATTTTTAAAGTTTTCGGATTGCTGGGTCGAGAACTGTGGTTAATTTGAATATTTATGTGAGAGTAAATGGATACTTTGGTCGAATTGTGGGTTGACCCGCCCATAAACTTAAAACGGTTAAAAATAAATTTAAAAATATTTTTTGTAAATTTCGAACTTACAACCTAACAAAAACAAGTACAACCCTTTAACCAACTAGGCTAACAACACTTTATATTTAAGATTCCACATCAAATTTGATAAAAACGAGACATTTTATCAATAAAAGTTCAAATTTTTAACTAACTAATATATATATATATAATGATGCTTAATTTTTAAAGTGTCCGGATTGTCGGGTCGAGAGCTGTGGTTAATTTGGATATTTATGTGAGAGTAAATGGATACTTGAGTCGAATTGTGAGTTGACCCGCCCATAAATTTAAAATGGTTAAAAATAAATTTAAAAATTTTATTTGTAGGTTTCAAATTTGCAACTTAACATAACAAGTACAATCTTAACCAACTAGGCTAACAACACTTTATATTTAAAATTCAACACCAAATTTGATGAACGCGAGATATTTTAAAAATAAAAGTTCAAATTTTTAACTAACTAATCTATATATATAATAATGCTTAATTTTTAAAGTGTCCGGATTGCCGGGTCGAGAGCTATGGTTAATTTGGATATTTATGTGAGAGTAAATGGATACTTGGGTCGGATTGTGGGTTGACCCGCCCATAAACATAAAACGGTTAAAAATAAATTTAGAAATGTTATTTGTAGGTATTGAACTTGCAACCTAACAAAACAAGTACAACCCTTTAACCAACTAGGCTAACAACACTTTATAATTAAAATTCAACACCAAATTTGATGAACGCGAGACATTTTAACAATAAAAGTTCAAATTTTTAACTAACTAATATATATATATATATATAATGATGCTTAATTTTTAAAGTGTCCGGATTGCCGGGTCGAGAACTGTGGTTAATTTGGATATTTATGTGAGAGTAAATGGATACTTGAGTCGAATTGTGAGTTGACCCGCCCATAAATTTAAAATGGTTAAAAATAAATTTAAAAATTTTATTTGTAGGTTTCAAATTTGCAACCTAACATAACAAGTACAATCTTAACCAACTAGGCTAACAACACTTTATATTTAAAATTCAACACCAAATTTGATGAACGCGAGACATTTTAATAATAAAAGTTCAAATTTTTAACTAACTAATCTATATATATAATAATGCTTAATTTTTAAAGTGTCCGGATTGCCGGGTCGAGAGCTGTGGTTAATTTGGATATTTATGTGAGAGTAAATGGATACTTGGGTCGGATTGTGGGTAGACCCGCCCATAAACATAAAACGGTTAAAAATAAATTTAGAAATGTTATTTGTAGGTATTGAACTTGCAACCTAACAAAACAAGTACAACCCTTTAACCAACTAGGCTAACAACACTTTATAATTAAAATTCAACACCAATTTTGATGAACGCGAGACATTTTAACAATAAAAGTTCAAATTTTTAACTAACTCATCTATATATATATAATGATGCTTAATTTTTAAAGTTTTCGGATTGCTGGGTCGAGAACTGTGGTTAATTTGAATATTTATGTGAGAGTAAATGGATACTTTGGTCGAATTGTGGGTTGACCCGCCCATAAACTTAAAACGGTTAAAAATAAATTTAAAAATATTTTTTGTAAATTTCGAACTTGCAACCTAACAAAACAAGTACAACCCTTTAACCAACTAGGCTAACAACACTTTATATTTAAGATTCAACATCAAATTTGATAAAAACGAGACATTTTATCAATAAAAGTTCAAATTTTTAACTAACTAATATATATATATATATAATGATGCTTAATTTTTAAAGTGTCCGGATTGTCGGGTCGAGAGCTGTGGTTAATTTGGATATTTATGTGAGAGTAAATGGATACTTGAGTCGAATTGTGAGTTGACCCGCCCATAAATTTAAAATGGTTAAAAATAAATTTAAAAATTTTATTTGTAGGTTTCAAATTTGCAACCTAACATAACAAGTACAATCTTAACCAACTAGGCTAACAACACTTTATATTTAAAATTCAACACCAAATTTGATGAACGCGAGACATTTTAATAATAAAAGTTCAAATTTTTAACTAAATAATCTATATATATAATAATGCTTAATTTTTAAAGTGTCCGGATTGCCGGGTCGAGAGCTATGGTTAATTTGGATATTTATGTGAGAGTAAATGGATACTTGGGTCGGATTGTGGGTTGACCCGCCCATAAACATAAAACGGTTAAAAATAAATTTAGAAATGTTATTTGTAGGTATTGAACTTGCAACCTAACAAAACAAGTACAACCCTTTAACCAACTAGGCTAACAACACTTTATAATTAAAATTCAACACCAAATTTGATGAACGCGAGACATTTTAACAATAAAAGTTCAAATTTTTAACTAACTAATATATATATATATATATATATAATGATGCTTAATTTTTAAAGTGTTCGGATTGCCGGGTCGAGAGCTGTGGTTAATTTGGATATTTATGTAAGAGTAAATGGATACTTGAGTCGAATTGTGAGTTGAGCCGCCCATAAATTTAAAATGGTTAAAAATAAATTTAAAAATTTTATTTGTAGGTTTCAAATTTGCAACCTAACATAACAAGTACAATCTTAACCAACTAGGTTAACAACACTTTATATTTAAAATTCAACACCAAATTTGATGAACGCGAGACATTTTAATAATAAAAGTTCAAATTTTTAACTAACTAATCTATATATATAATAATGCTTAATTTTTAAAGTGTCCGGATTGCCGGGTCGAGACCTATGGTTAATTTGGATATTTATGTGAGAGTAAATGGATACTTGGGTCGGATTGTGGGTTGACCCGCCCATAAACATAAAACGGTTAAAAATAAATTTAGAAATGTTATTTGTAGGTATTGAACTTGCAACCTAACAAAACAAGTACAACCCTTTAACCAACTAGGCTAACAACACTTTATAATTAAAATTCAACACCAAATTTGATGAACGCGAGACATTTTAACAATAAAAGTTCAAATTTTTAACTAACTAATATATATATATATATATATATATATAATGATGCTTAATTTTTAAAGTGTTCGGATTGCCGGGTCGAGAGCTGTGGTTAATTTGGATATTTATGTGAGAGTAAATGGATACTTGAGTCGAATTGTGAGTTGACCCGCCCATAAATTTAAAATGGTTAAAAATAAATTTAAAAATTTTATTTGTAGGTTTCAAATTTGCAACCTAACATAACAAGTACAATCTTAACCAACTAGGTTAACAACACTTTATATTTAAAATTCAACACCAAATTTGATGAACGCGAGACATTTTAATAATAAAAGTTCAAATTTTTAACTAACTAATCTATATATATAATAATGCTTAATTTTTAAAGTGTCCGGATTGCCGGGTCGAGACCTATGGTTAATTTGGATATTTATGTGAGAGTAAATGGATACTTGGGTCGGATTGTGGGTTGACCCGCCCATAAACATAAAACGGTTAAAAATAAATTTAGAAATGTTATTTGTAGGTATTGAACTTGCAACCTAACAAAACAAGTACAACCCTTTAACCAACTAGGCTAACAACACTTTATAATTAAAATTCAACACCAAATTTGATGAACGCGAGACATTTTAACAATAAAAGTTCAAATTTTTAACTAACTCATCTATATATATAATAATGCTTAATTTTTAAAGTTTTCGGATTACTGGGTCGAGAACTGTGGTTAATTTGAATATTTATGTGAGAGTAAATGGATACTTTGGTCGAATTGTGGGTTGACCCGCCCATAAACTTAAAACGGTTAAAAATAAATTTAAAAATATTTTTTGTAGGTTTCGAACTTGCAACCTAACAAAACAAGTACAACCTTTAACCAAATTTGATTGAGATGTTTTTTGTCGAGAGATAATAGACCGGTATCATTTGAAAGTGGTTAAAGAAATATGAATCAAATATTTAATTGACCAAAGTGTGAGGTCACGATGCTAATTATTAAAAAATATGAATCAAATATTTGATTGAAAAGTGAAAGTGTAAAGTCACGAAATGAGAGATTCATTCGGAAAAAATATGTGATGAAAAATGTGAGAAAATAAGTTGTGTTTATCGAAGTGAATAAAATGTGGAATAAGAGCGTTATATTTTTTATTTTAATAATTTTAAACATTGAATAAATATTATTAAAAAAAATTTAATTTAATTTATTTTTATCCGTGTGTATCGCACGGAAATTTTCCTAGTGAAATTAACTTTTATAATTGAAAGATTTTTGGTTGTCTAGCTTATATGCTTTTACTTGATATTGAATGATCAAAACTTGATCTATAATCCAAGTAATGCATCTTTCATTAGTAAAAATAAAAGTAATAACGAGCAATGTAAAGACCAATCCCTATCATCAAGATAGTAGCGATTGGTTATAATTCCAATTGCTATTACCTTGATAATAGTGACTCTGTACGCCAATCACTATTACACTACATATAATGCCGATTGGTTACAAAACCAATTGATATACCCCAATAAAAGACCGTGAAAAAAAGGCACTAACAACCAATCAGTTTCATTTCCTTAATAGCGATTGGATAAGTGACCAATCGTTATTACCTTAAGTCATATTAGCGATTGATACCTATATCAATCGCTATTCCCTATCGGTTTAATTAACACATCTCTCCTTTACTTTCCGAAACCCGATCCATTTCCTTTCATTCACATTTTTCTCTCTTTCTCTACAATCTCTATTTCTTCTCCCCGACAAGAACCAGAAGTAGAGAGAGAAGCAGGTACTCAACTTATTCATCGGCAAAGTTGCCGAGACTTTGACCGTGGTGTCCGATGCAAATGAGGAGAACACACTAACAAATACAGAAAAGTTTATGGAGAAGGGATTTGTTGCAGCCAAAGAAGGCAATTTTGGTGAAGCATCTGAATTCTACAGTCGTGCCCTAGAAATCAGGTTAGGTTTTATTTAAATCACTCGCGTATTTAGGTTATTCGAAGTTCAAATTTCTTATTTGGTTTGCATTTTTATGAGTTAGAGGTGAAAGGGGGATTTACAAGTTCTCAATTTGTCATCGTTCTGCTTTACGACTTTCTGGCTATGGATGATTCATCTCCTCCACTCTCTCTTTGTACTCTAACTATGACTATCAATGACCTTTTACAGTAAACATTCTTTACTCCTTGCTCTGTTTCCTTTAAATATCTCCTTCCTTTTCACTAATTTCATCAATACTTCTTCCTTTTCCACATTATTCAACTTATCCGCCAACAAAATCGAGAAGAAAAAGTTCAGATCAGTAACTAAGCTAGGTGAGTTTGATCATCTCTAACCCATAAATGTTATGCGTATATATTTTCATCGATATGTTCAGTGAAATAGCATGAAATTGACATGCAATGGATATATGACAAATATAATGAGACTGTGATAGAGATTGCATTTATTAATCCAAGTTCTGATAGTGATAGCTAGGTTTTCTAGAGTTTGTAATGATTTTAATCATTTTAGTCCGTGTTAGTGTGTATCTATGAACTTTTTCCATTTGATAATCATTATATCAACTGGTTAATTTGCCTCAAACACAAACTCTTTTTCTCTATCTCTTCGGATTTGTGTATAGTTGCTATAACTGCTCTTGTGCTTAAATGTAGATTTGATCTTCATAATTTCTTTATGTATTTTTCCTACTGTCTCTAGATCAGTGATTGTTTAGACTTTCTACTAGAAGATCTCATAGCTCAATATGTTTTAGTAACCGATTTAAGTAGAGAAGTGGTTGGAAAATGAAAGAGGAGTCATCTGGACTGATTATTGGGATCTCTATAGGAGTAGTTATTGGAGTGTTGTTGGCTCTATTGACACTCTTGTGTATAAGATATTATATTGGTAATAGTAGTTCACGAAGGATTGAATTGAAACCACTTCCTCACAAGAAACAACACATAGTTGATGAGAAGGATGTTGATGAATTCGCGTGAAGTTGAAATGGGCATTAGAAGACCTCTCATTCTCTAAATGGTATATCATTTTTTAAAACAACTCTATCTATTATTTTTGTGTATCAAACATTTTGTACTAGTGCCCTGCATTTAGGGTTCATAACTATTGCGCATGTCTTCTCAACGAATATGTTACTTTTATTGTAGTTTTGCTGTTATTTCAGTACATATTGCTTCAAATAGTTTATTAACTAAAGTGAATCCTTTTTAGTTTATTTGTACAGACTATTGGCAAGGATTTAAGTATGAAATTGATAAATTTTTCAATTATGTTGAAAGATGATGTATGTATAAAAGACTCTTCTTGCTAAAGGAATAAAATTATAATAATTTTTTTTTTAGTTTTTGCTAAAGGAAGTGGCGATTGGTTAATAAACTAATCGCTAAATTCTTTGGGTAGTAGCGATTGGTTTACACCAATCACTATAGGCCTATAGCGATTAGTTATGTACCAATCGCCGTTGCCAATTAAGGCAACAACGAGAAAGCTTCTACCGATTGAGAGCGATTGATATATGACTAATCGCTATAGGCCTATAGCGATCGGTTTGGAGGTTAATACCGATTGGTTTACCAATCTCTATAGGGTCTTATTTTACTAGTGTTTCTATGTTTCAAGAAAGGTGTTAAATGATACATGGTTTGGAATCCAACTAAAAAAACTTTGATCAACAAAGATACAATATTAGATAAGAAATCTATGTTGCAGTATAGTAAATACAACCTGGTGAAAATTGCTCTATTTCAGATATAGTACAAATGAATTCAAAAGAACCCTTGGTAGCATCTATAAGGTTGAGATGGATTTAGCATTTAGGGTTTTGAAGCCTTCTGCTCTTTCTAAGGCATATATTGTATATACTCTCATCGATTAAGATAAATTATTTTCTCCATAAATTATTTTCTCCATGAAAACATAATTGAGGTTGTCTATGGACTTAAGGAAGGAAAAATATGGTACCCGTATGACTCTAGTTCTAGTGAAAAATATTGCTGATTCTTTCCTTTCTTTGATCCACTAGCCATCCGTAGGAAGTTTCGGGTTAACTCTAATCCTAAGGCCTCTTTGGTTCCACTTTTTAAAATCTAAAATTATTTTTGTAATTTTGAAACCCAGTCCATTTTCAAATAAATTCGAAAGGTCATAAAATGATTTTAAATATTTTTGAAATATTTCCCAAACAAATATTTTGAGTAAGTCCCCATTTGGAATTTATTTTTAACATTTTAACATTTTTTTGATACTTTTTCAGGTCTTATACTTAGTCTTATATCAATGCAATCGTAGATATTCACTTCTAAATAATTTTGTACAATTATTTACGTAATCTAAATTTATCATTGTTTAGGACCCCCGGACTACTAATTAAAGAAAATAAATGTTATAAATAAATCTTATATTAGTAAGACTTTTAGTTTATAAATAAAACTGTCTTCAACGGGCGTAGATGACATAACGCGAAAGCCCTTTCCCGAGCGTAAATAAATAACGAACCCTTACGGAAACTCTGATATAAAGTACGTTTATACACGTACATCTTATTAATTTTTCTAAAATCATTTGACGATTTTATTTTCAAATAAATAATCTTTAAATTAATTATGTTGATTAATATAATCAGATTTGCGTCACTCCCCACGTACTATTCTACAGGAACGCCTCGAAATATGAATTATCTTGGATTTGTTTCCAAAATGATATTCTCATTTAATTAAGTTATTTCTTTCTTTAAAAGAATTATACTCAATTAATCTATTATTTTATTTGTTTCTAAAATAATTATCAATTAATTATCTTGGATTTGTTTCCAAAATATATTCTCATTTAATTAAGTTATTTCTTTCTTTAAAAGAATTATACTCAATTATTTTATTATTTTATTTGTTTCTAAAATAATTCTCAATGAATTATCTTGGATTTGTTTCTAAAATGATATTCTCATTTAATTAAGTTATTTCTTTCTTTAAAAGAATTATACTCAATTAATCTATTATTTTAATGTTTCTAAAATAATTCTCAATGAAATATCTTGGATTTGTTTCCAAAATTATATTCTCATTTAATTAAGTTATTTCTTTCTTTAAAAGAATTATACTCAATTAATCTATTATTTTATTTGTTTCTAAAATAATTCTCAATAAATTGTAATATATATGGACACGTATATAAATATAATAATAATTCTAATTATTTTATTTTTTTTCCTCATTTTCAAGTTATAATTCTATCTATTTCTCAAATAAATAGTTAAATATTTATAGAAACATATCTCTTTTAAGGAATCCAAATTATTAATAAAATAAATTGAAACTGTGGCAGGAAGCATCCTCCACAAGTTTTATTTAAAGCATTATTTGTGATTCCACATTATCTGGCCCCATTTCTATGTAATTCAATTAGATTTTCTCCACCATCTTCGTGAATGATCCAGGAAGATCTCGATCGTAAACTAGTGGCATCCGATGGGTGAAACACTTTATATATGCTCTCCGTGTTTTCTATATACAAGATTTCTATAATTTTCCAATCGTGCGATACCATTTTATAAACAACAAGTACAAGATATGATGTTTGGGACGATGGAGTATTTTTTATGCAAGCAAACATTGTACAACACTAGAACGATGTGTTGTACAATGTTTGCTTGGATAAAAAATTCGCAATCGTCCTTTAACATCATATTTTGAGCTTGTCATTTACAAAATAGTATTTCTTATATAAATTTCAAGCACGGTTAGAAGGTTATAAAAACTTTGTATATATCAATGCTAACGAATTCAATGTTGCTTTTTTTTTTTTTTTTTTTTTTTTTGTCATTTACACTTTTCTTTATTTTTTTTCATTTTGTTTGGAAACCCAATATTCAATTAGCTCCAAGTGTTGTTACCTTCAATAAGGCCTAAAATTGGTATTACACTATGTTTGTTGTCTTTTTATGTCAATTAAAATTGGTGGAGAATGACGAGAATAAATTAATAAGAAGAATTTGATTGGGTCGATTGAAGTGTGTCAGTCCTGACTGTCGTCGTCAAATTTGGCCTGAGTGATGATAATATCAGCACAATTTGGAACCGCAAAGAAAATAAATTGCAAATGTAATTTTAATGGCTAATGAGCCAAGAACCATCATCAGGGACGGATAGAGCTAGGAGCTGAGGTGGGCTTAAGCCCATCCCTAGCTCATTTATAAATGTTTTTATATACATAAAATTTAAAGGTGTTGAGTATATAATTAGAGGTTTTTGTTATTGTTGGAGAGAGGAAAAGGAAAGAGAGATTAATATATATATATATTAATATATATATATATATATATATATATATATATATATATATATATATATATATATATATATATATATATATATATATATATATATATATATATGATTTGAATTGAATTGAAGGAAAGAGAGATTAATATATATACATATATATATGATTTGAATTGAACGAATATTTGGATTTTAATTATGTTTTAGAATTGGTTTGATATAAGTTTTAGTATTTTTATAATTTATGTGTATTTTTTTATTATTATAATTTTTTTATTTTCTTTATATTTAAATAATATTTTATAATAAATAATAATTTTATTGAAATAATTAATATTAAAATAGTATTATTCCAATCTTTAAAAAATACTAATATTATTATTTACATAAAAGTATAATATTTATTTTTTTAATATTTTAGATCACAAATATTATTTTTTATTTTTCTATAAATTCGCTCTAACAATGACATGTATAAATCAGACGTTCAATAATAACAGGTAATAAATTTTTTCAATAAAAATTAATTATTTTTGTGATAAACAATTATTATTTTATTCATTTGTTAGTTTTGGTATAATTATATTTAAAATGTTGGTAGATATCAATCACTTATTTGATTAAAATATAGAAATTTAATTAAAATTTTGTTTTATTAAATTTATTTCGATTTTATAACCTATTTTTTTGGTAGACAATTTATTATTATTATTTTACATGTTAAAAATTAAATTTAAAATATTTTAATATATTTAATTATATAGAAATTTAATTAAAAAATTTCTTTATTAAATTTATTTTAGTTTCCTGACTTATATTTTTTCAATATTTTCTTTTATGAATAACTCTCTTTCGGAGTGGATTTAGGTTATTTCAATATTTTCTTTTATGAATAACTCTCTTTCGGAGTGGATTTAGGTTATGAACGAGAATGTTTAACCAAACAAAATATTTTTTTTTATAGTAGAGAAGGTACCTGAGTCCTTAATTTTATTTTTCACTTTTATTCACTATTTTCTTTTAAAATTATTAAATGATTAAATTCATGTTTACTAGTTAAATCTATAATTTTTTCATTCAATACAACCGCACCCAAAAAATTTTTAAATTCATTTAAACTTTTTTAAGTCCACAATAACAGTAATTCCACCATCATGATCAAGTACCCGCATTTTGAGTGCAGCATTCAATTCATGGCTGATCTTTCTCTCAACTTTATTTCATTTGTGTAATTAGTCCGTATTCTGTAAATAAAAATCATCTTTATCCCAATACATTAATTTTTATCTTTATTATAGACATTCATTTTAATTTTTAATTCTTTTAAATTTTGAGTTCCTAAAATATTTTATATTAAATTATTATTAGATATTATTAATTAATAGATAATTTATTATTTTATTTTGTAACAATCTGTTAAAGTAATTATTTTAAATATTTAAATTAATATATATAGAGAGATAGGGTGTAACCAATTTAAAAATATATAGAAGTTGTAATTACATAATATTTGTATAAAAAAACTTTAATATATATATATATATATAAAAGATATACTTTTTTATGGATAGAATACATTTTTATTAATTTCTATATTTATTTAAAATATTATTATGATGTCATACTATCTTCATATAACTAAAATAAACTATTTATCCCATTTTCTAGTCTAACGGTAAAAAGAGGTAGATATTTTTTATTTTTGTAAACAGTTTAGTGCCATTTCATTAAAAAAAAAACAAAAGAGGAAAAAAATACGAAAGTTTAACATTAGATCTAGACAATTTCTAGATTTGAAAATGAAACAATAATTGAATTACAGACAATAACAACAATCAATTAGCGCCTATAATATTTTTACTTTTATTCTATTTGTGACTTTCTCAAACGAAATATCACATATCTAGCAGAGCTTTCTATTCTCTTCATTCCTTTCGATTTCTCTCCAGGATTGAATGAGTGCATTTCCATTTGAAGTTATATCTCTCTAAATATCTTCAACGGTTATACTTCTTCCATTGTGAGTTCTTGAATTTTTTTATTTCCAGATATTGTAGATTACTGTTCCAAAGTAGCATTTCAATATACTTACATATAAGGATCTTTCTTTTACTTTTTTCTTCATCCACTCTTAGATTTCTTCCCATATTCCTGAAAAGTTGATGATGTTCATGTTTACAGCATACCTCCTCCAAATTTGTATTACAAAAGAGCATTTCCCAAATAAATAGTTTATGGTTTCCTAAACTCCCGAACATAGGACACAGTTGGTATCAGGAATATTTATGTATTTTCGAATTCTGTATTTTTTTGTCAACATTTTTCTGTATACCAGTCAGAGAATAAATTGGTGACGAGGAATAATCTTTAGAGACCATACCACATTATGCCAATCTACCTCATGTCCTATTGTTCTAACCATTTCACATACCTTTCCTGTAATAAACTTCTCATTGCTTTCTATTTTCCAGCATATTTCATTATTTCTTTTATTGAGTTGTTTCTGCCTCATTAGGTTTAAGATTATATCACCTTCTTGAATACGCCTCAAAAGTGAATCACATTTACCTTCATAGACGTCTCTAAATAAGTACTTGATGTATTCTCTTCTAACTCTGTTTCCTTGCATTTCTTCTTTGAATATAATGAGAATATTATCCAGTCAAAGATCTGTCAGAATAATACCCATCATCCATTTCCAATTGTGGTTTTCACCATTTGAAAGACATCTTTTCTTATTTTTAGAGTTTTCTTCAATGACCATGACATTCTTTCATTGATGTTTCGTGTCCAGATACTCTACTCTTCTTTAATAAATCTTGTATGCACCCATTTGACTCACAGGGAGTCCTCTTTTTGCTCCAACTCCCATAAGCTCCTAATGGTGAGGGCTTTGTTCCATTCAACACATTTTTTTATTCATAATCTGCCTTCTCTATGGGAGTGCAAACATCCTCCCATTTGACTTTTTTTCTCCTCTGTCTTGTGTTCCCCAGATGTAATCTCTCATGATTCTATCGAGTTCAACCATTACTTTCTTTGGGATGACTATCTGTTGTGCCCAATAGCCAATAATTTCAAATATGACTCTTTTAACGAGCTCGATTCTACCTACATAAGACAGTTTTTTCGTAGCCCAACCCAAGACAGAATTTCTAACCTTTTCTACCAGTTGTCTGAAGTGATTATGTCGGATTTATTTTCTTTCCTTTCTTCATTAACCCCTCCATAGAAAGCCTGACTTTTGTCATCATTGATGTATAAACCTGTAATACTCGAAAAGATTGTTAGAGCTTCTTTGATTATACCAACAGATTCAACATCCGCATAAGCCAAAAAAATAGATCATGTGCAAAACATATATGGGTTATTGCTTCTTCTTTGTAGTACGGGTAAAATTTAAAATGATGACTTCTCAAAAGCATTTTTTAAATGCAGTCAAAAATTTCCATTATTAAGTCGAATATATAAGAAGATATAGGGTCTCCTTGCCTTACTCCCCTTTCACTCTTGAAAAAGCTCCCATGAATACCATTAACGCTCACAACAAAGTGAGGAGTGGAAACACATTGCATAATTCAATCAATGAAAATAATTGGAAAACCTACAGCAAGGAGGAATTCGTGGATTGATCCCCATCTCATCGTGTCAAAAGCTTTTCTAATGTCAATTTTGAAAGCCACACGTGGAGATATGTTTTTCTTTCCATATTCATTCAATAAACTCTGCATGAGTAGGATGTTATGGGACATGGAGCGTTTAGGATTAAATGTTGATTTCCCTAATCCTACAAGCTATCAATAACTGTTTTCAAACGTTGCGAAATAATTTTTGAAATAATTTTGTAAATAACATTGCAACATGAAATATGACAAAAGTCCTAAATTTTTTCCGGAATTGAATTCTTAGGAATCAAATTCAACACTGTGACGTTATATTGCTTCAAGATTTTCCTGTTTTGGAAGAATTCCAAAACCCCTTCGCTTACATCTTTACCCACTATTTCCCAGTTTTCTTTGAAGAAGTTTGTGTTGAAACTATCTAGCCCTGGGCTTTTATCCTCTTTCATCGAAAACACAGTTTTTTGACTTCTTCCATACTGACTCTTGTAATCAATTGGTTACCACTTTCTTTACTGATTTTCCTTTGCACAATCTGTTAAAACAATCTTCGACTGTCCTCTATTATTGTGCTTATTTCTGTTCTAATCAGCTCTTTCTAGAAGTTTATTGCTTCCTCATGAACTGTCTTTTGTCCCTGTAAAACATCTTTATTTGAGTTTGTGAGCCTTAGGACCTGATTTCAGAAATTCCTTTATGAACATTTTTATAGAAGAAAGAAGTATTATTGTCTCCTAATGAAAACCAATTTTCTCTAGATTTTTGCTTAGCAAAGTTTTCCTCTTTAGAACAGAGGTCTCTGAATCGCGTAAAAGCCTCTTTTTCCTCTTCCCTATTATAAGGTAGATTTGGGGCTCTCAGTGCCTTGCTTTGTATTTCCTCCAGTTTCGTTCTGCCTTCCTATACTTTTTTAGAAATTCTACTATATTTTTTCCGGTCTAACTTATTCAGCTTGCCTTTTAGTAATCTTAATTTCTCACAAACTTTGAACATCTTTGTTCCATTAATTCTGATGCTCCAAGTTTCATTAAATATTTCATTAAATTCTTCATCTTTCATCCAGAAGTTGAAGAACATAAAAAGTCTTTTCTGTTGTTGAACGGGGTGGTCTGGATCACGGCTCAAGATGCTCGGTTGAGGAACCTGAAAGCTCGGTCCTGAACTCAGGATGTTCGATCTTAGGTCTGGGAGGCTCGGTCCCAAGTCTAGCTTCCTCGATCGTGGACTTGGGAGTCTCGGTCCGAGGTTAGAATCTTCAGTTGGATGCCTTAGTCCTTGCTCAAGAACACTAGTTGTAGGTCTCGGTTCTGACTCAAGAACACTAGTCTTTGGTCTCGGTCAGGACTGAGGATTCTCGGTCCCGGTCTTGCAGGACTCGGTCCCTCAAGACCGAGTATTCTTCATTTTGTATAAAGAATTACAGATTTGTATCTTTTGATACAGACCATGAAATCATGGTATATAAGTTGCAAACAGCTTGTATAAATATAGGGATCATAAACCATATCCCTAATCACGAATAATCGATCTCCACAAAGATTAATTTCTCAAAATCGTTTTTAGGGTAAAATGTGGGATCTTTTGAATTAGATGCCTAATTCTTGTTCTAACAGCTTTGAAATAATGAATATAGTCTAACACAACCAAAAAAATAACACCAATCAAGCTTTGTAACAATTTTTAAAACTGAAATTCAAAGTCATTTTTTAAAAATTTCAGTTGGATTTATAATCATGTTAGGAAACTATTTGAATCAAAATTCTAGCCAAAAAGCTCAAGAACACGATTTTCAAATTTTCCGATCTTTCAAATCAAATTTGGGTTTTTTTATTTAGGTTGAATTGATCAAATCTCTTTCGACAAAAAACCTATAAATCATTTAAGGAATTATTTCAAACAAAGAAATTACATAATTAAACCCTAAATATGATCAACCTGATCAAACTCGAAAAAATAATTCAAATCACAAATCGAATTACAGCAGACCTGGAAGCTTACCAACGATTGGAGAATACTCCAATGATCTATATGAAGCTTTCCAAAAGCATGTATTGAAGCTTGGATTGGCGGAGTGTGTTTTACAAAATTTTAGTTCGTTTGAATTTTCAAGATCTTTGATTTAAGCTATAATGTTTGATGGATTGGAAGTTTAACACCTAGAGACTATTTATACTTAGCTAGGTCGGTTATGGTGAAGAAATTTGACTTCAATTTGGCCAATGAAGTTTTATCCTTTGAATTCAATTTCGTCTTCAGCAGCCTAGCTAGGAGGTAGGATTTGACTATTGATCATAAGGGTATTGAAGGCGAGGTAGAGACGTGCATAAGGGTAAAAACATGGAAGAATAAGATCGAGAAATCGATGAGATATGGTTTCTAGAAGAAATGTCGGCGTCGATCGCATTTCTGGTGATCCCCTACATCGTGTTTTTGGCAATCCCCTACATCTTTGAAGAAACGTTGGCTTCGATCGTATTTCCGTCGCATTCCTTCCGTATCAAGGCGTTTTCGGCTAATGGGGTTTATGTCCCGTTAGTTGATCTCCTATGGCCCCGGGCACGCGTTTGCTTGGTTACAACTGGCAACGTGGATGATTCTGGCGTATTAGATGAAGACATGGAGTTCATCTGATGGATGCGGCTCCCGTTGCAGCTAATTCTCCTAGTTTTGGCCACACTAGATCATTAGTGTTAATTTTTTTAAAAGGGTTATTCGAAAATGATTTTTTAACCATTTCTTTTATTTTTCTTCACCAAAAATTCCAAAAATAGTATTTTTGGAAACATAATAAAAATTATGTCCATTATTTTTATTTTTAGGTATTTTTGGAGATTTTTGGGTATTTATTTAATTGTTTTAAGTCATAAATTATACATAATTTATGTTTAAAATCATAATTAAATAATTTCAACCCCTTTTTAGATTTAATTTGGGTAAAATAAATACAATATTTTAGCCTCAAATTATTTTTGAATTTTTAATTATTTTTTTTAATTAAGGTTTAATTATCACAGTAATTAACCCTAATTTAATTTTTACTTTTTTTTAGGTTATTTTGAATTTAAAATTCAAAATGTTATTTTAATATTATTATAAATTAATAATATTATTTATAAAATTAAGGGTATGCTATATTTTCATGCTTACACCTCATGTTTATTTTTAATTATTTATGTATGTATATATATTAATTTTAAATATTTGTATATTTGTCCAATTATCTATTATATTAATTAATTTATTTTTAAATGATTTATTATATTCAATTTTTTTATTTTTTTATTTTTAATAAATATAAATTTTTATTAAATTTGATTATTAAATAATCAAAATTATTATAAATATAAAAATATAAGTGAATTAGTTAAATGATTTTTTAATATTTTATTTTTCAAATAAGTATATAATAATAAAGAATATTATACCCAAGGAAAATATTAATTTGATTGGTAATTTAATCCAAAATTAAATGTTTGATGATTTTTTTTCTAAATTATTTTTCTTCTCATCTAATGGATGTTGTCAATTTATATGATTGGTCCTCATGCATTATATATTTTTCAAACTTTATATAGTCCATGAATTTAAAAATATAAATAAACATTAAATTTGGATTGAAATAAATTTAAAATTTAAAACCAATTCAAAGATTTGAATAATATTATTTTTAATTAAAATATTTATATATAAATAATTTTTTTTTAATATTTTTATCTGTGAAAATGCACGGGATCCATACTAGTAAATAAATATAAGAATAAGTAAAAAAAATTCATCAAAATAGTCTAGTGTTAAGATCCATCTTAACTCTTAAAAGATCATAAGGTCACATGTTCGATTTTATTTGAAAGTGTTTTGAATGAAAGTAAGTGGATGATGACTGAGGGGTATAATGATAGATCTCCTTAAGTAATTTTTTTTTTTTACATAAATACAAAAATTTTTAAAAATTCATTTAATAAATATAAAGAGAGATATGATGTCCTACTATCTTCCTAACACAAAAACTAACTAGTGTTGTAAACATGCAAATTTAACATATTTCAATTTATAATAATATTATAAATTTATAATAATATTTTGATTTTTTTAATTCAAAATAATTAAAAAGAGAGTTAAGAGTGAATTAAGGCTAATTATTGTAATAATTAAACTCTAATTAGAAAAATTAAATAAAAATATCAAATATAATTTTGGGTTAAAATATTGTATTTATTTTACTCAAATTTAATCCAAAAAAGGGTTGAAATAATTTAATTATGATTTTAAACATAAATTAGGCTTAGAATAATTAAATAAATACCCCAAAATACCCAAAAAAAATAAAATAAATGAGCATAATAAAATAAATGAGCATAATTATTTGTGTAGATAAACGAAAGAAAAGGTTAAAAATTCGATTTCAAATAACTTTTATATTAAAAATAAAATCTGATTATCCTGTGTGGCGGAAATTATGTTTAAATATTACAGCAGCAGTTCTAGTCAACGACAGCGCTGAATTTTCATCCAGATCCCAAAAAGAAGACACACATGCCGGTTGTATCCAAGCATGCGCGTGCTTGGGTCCACACAGGATCAACTAACGGGATGCTAACCCCATTAGCACGATCTCCCAAACGCTAACGAACCACCAACAAAATGCAACTGTTCGTTTCATATTAAATGAAACGACGTTGGTTTATTCGTCTTTTCTGATCGACTGGGCAAACGCCTGAGGCTCACGATCGACGTCGGCGATCCTTCCAAAAACCTTAAATCCTTTGTTTCTAAATCTTATCCCTCCATTATTTCACCCATGTGCACGTCTCCTCCTCGACATCATTTCCCCTACAATTAGAAGTCAAATCCTACGCTAGACTTAGGCTATTGAAGACAAGAATGGAAACGGGGAAGAAGGGATTTGAAATCAAAATCGAAGTTGAATTCGATCTCAATAGCCGACCTAGCTAAATAATATAAATAGTTGAAATCACAATCAAAGTATAAATAGTCTCTAGGTATCCTTCTTCCAATTATCAATCAAAATCCGAACATTACAGTCTTATTGAAGATCAGCAAAGAACTCCGGCGACTATTTTTTTAAGAAACTATTCTAGCGATCTCGGCTTCGATCCAGGGCTTGGGAAAACTTTATGCACATAATTGGAGTGTTCTCCAATTTCTAGTAAGCTTTCAGACATACTATAATTCAAGTTATGATGCAAAATTGGATTTTTCTAAGTTTGATCGTGTTTATCATATTTAAGGCTCAATTATGTGTGTTTCTTTGTTTGAAATCAATCCTTTGAAGTTTTCTAATCTTTTTGTCGAAAAATATTTCATCAATTCAACCTAAATAAAAATAAATAAATTTGATTTGAAAATATGGAAATTTTGAATTTCGTGTTCTTGAGCTTTAAACTTGAATTTTTTATTCTAATAGTTTCTTAACATATTTATAAATATGTTAAGATGATTTCCAAATCAAAAAATCAACATCCTTCTACAAACGTACATGATCTCTATTTTCTACAGTTCAAGAAGGGATAAAACTTGGATGATATTATGAAATATGGGCATACTTATATTGGATCCAACCGTGTGAAGTTGGAGAGATGGTCTGAATAATTGAACCTGCTAAGCAAACCAAAAGAAAAACTCATATATGGGTTAAGCTTTGGAACATCCCAGCACACATGTACAATGCAGAAACTCTAAGTCACTTTGCAAGATTATTAGGGAAACCATTATACATGGACCCAATTACAGAAGGAGGAGAACAACTTACCTTTGCTAGAATAAGCATTGAAGTACATCCTCGAAGTACGCTTTCAAAGAACATGAAAGTAGTTCATAGGAAAGGAAAGTCTACGGTCATGGAAATCTCATATGAATGGAGGCCAAATATGTGTGTTTTCTACAATAATTTTTAACATTTTAGCACTAAATGTGCAAAAGCAATTGAGGAAGAGCATAAAATTCTGAAAGTCCAAGAAGAGGAAAAACAGAAAAATGAAACGGAAGAATTAAGGATCAAAGAGAATATTGGGGAAGTTGAAGACAGTCAGCAAGGAGAAAATATAGAAAAGGAAGTCAAGGTAGAATCAGAAAAGGAAGAAAACAAGGTAGAATCAGATAATGAAGAAATCAATGAAATTGATGAGACAGAAGATGCTGAAGAAGATAAACCTAAAGATAAGAGCAAAAGGCAGAAGATGAAAGTAAAGATATAACAGAAGAGAAAAGCAAAGAGGAAACTAATTGTTAATCCTCAAATACGTAAAACTGATGTAGAGAAAAGTAGTGACAAAAGCCCTGAAATCCTGAAGAAGAATACATTCTATTATGTTAATATGTGTTCATATAGAAGAAGATTAAACAATGAGAGTAGACAGACATCATCATCTGCTTCAATTTAATCTCCCTTCATGAAGAACGAGAGAAGAAGGGGACTTAGAAGAATTCAATATGGTCAAAAAGGCAGATATGGAGATAGCATAGGTTGGGATAGTTAGATTGTAGTCTTTGTTCATTGTAATATGTGTCTTGTAATGTGATTTGACATCTACACTTCAGAAACTTTTGGGTCTTTTATTTGTCATCTTACAATCAAAACTAGGGATTGTCTAGTTTTAATTATTGAACCTCCCACTTTGGGGCTTCTTAATAAAATGATGTTAAACCATTTTTCCAAAAAAAATAACATCCCAATCATGTTTGATCCTAGTAAAATTAAAAAAAAAAGTTTGAATTTCAGTTTTAAAATTTGTTACAGAGCTTGATTGATGTTTTTGTTCTATTTGAGTGTTCCACTATAACATCATTTCAAAGCTGTTGGAATAAGAATTGACCTTGACATGGCCTAAATCAAAAGTTCTCAATTCTTGCTCAAGATATCGGATTAAGAAATTGATCGACCTAGAGCTCGATTGATCGTGTTTAGAATTAGAGGTTATGATCCCTACATCCATATGAGTTGTTTACAACTTACATATTATGTTTTCATGATCTGTATCAAAAATTAAAAACCTACAATCTTCATACCAAATGAAGATCACTCGGTCTTTTAGATCTAATTCATGTAGGACCAAGGACCGAGAAGTAGGACCAAGAATCCTTGGTTCTGACTGAGACCGAGGACCAAGAAAATTGACCTAGGATCGAAACAAGGGATGGGTGTTCTTGAGTGAGGACTGAACCCTAGGACCGGTGTTCTTAGTAAGTACCGAGAAATTCGACCGAGGATTCTAACCTAAGACCGAGAGGTCTGACTTGGGACCGAGACTCTCCCATGTTCCACAACAGGAAGCTAGATTTGTGACTGAGACTTCCGAACCTCAAGACCGAACAACCTGAGTTCATGACTGAACCTCCCGAACCCCAGGGTCGAACCCTTCGGTCCCTTGACTGAGTGTCCCGAGCCCCGATCTAGACCCCCTCGGTTTAGACCAAACCCATCCGAACCTAGACCGATATAAACAGACTCAAGCCCTAAGACTCTAATCCTAAGGCCTGTTTTGTTCCACTTTTCAAAATCTAAAATTATTTTTGTAATTTTGGAACCCAATCCATTTTCAAATAAACCCGATAGGTCATAAAATGATTTTAAATATTTTTGGAATATTTTCCAAACAAATATTTTGACTAAGGCCTCGTTTAGAATTTATTTTTAAATTTTAACATTTTTCTGATACTTTTTCAGGTCTTATACTTAGTCTTATATCAATGCAATCTTAGGTATTCACTTCTAAATAATGTTGTACAATTATTTACGTAATCTAAATTTATCCTTGTTTAGGACTCCCAGACTACTAATTAAAAAAAATGTTATAAATAAATTTTATATTAGTAAGACTTTTAGTTTATAAATAAAATTGTCTTCAACGGGCGCGGAGGACATAACACGAAAACCCTTTCCCGAGCGTGAACAAATAACGAACCCTTATGAAAATTATGGAATAAAGTACGTTTATACACGTACATTTTATTAATTTTTCTAAAATCATTTGACGATTCTGTTTTCAAATAAATAATTTTTAGATTAATTATATTTATTAATATAATCGGATTTTAATCAAATTATCACTTGAAAGAAACTGATTTTCGGTGTTACAAATGTATAAAAGATGTAGATACTAAATATGAATTATCTTGGATTTGTTTCCAAAATGATATTCTTATTTAATTAAGTTATTTCTTTCTTTAAAAGATTTATACTCAATTAATCTATTATTTTATTTGTTTCTAAAATAATTCTCAATGAATTATCTTGGATTTGTTTCCAAAATGATATTCTCATTTAATTAAGTTATTTCTTTCTTTAAAAGAATTATACTCAATTAATCTATTATTTTATTTGTTTCTAAAATAATTTTCAATGAATTATCTTGGATTTGTTTCCAAAATGATATTCTCATTTAATTAAGTTATTTCTTTCTTTAAAAGAATTATACTCAATTAATCTATTATTTTATTTGTTTCTAAAATAATTCTCAATGAATTATCTTGGATTTGTTTCAAAAATAATATTCTCATTTAATTAAGTTATTTCTTTCTTTAAAAGAATTATACTCAATTAATCTATTATTTTATTTATTTCTAAAATAATTCTCAATAAATTGTAATATATATCTACACGTATATAAATATAATAATAATTCTAATTATTTTATTTCTTTTTCCTCATTATCAAGTTATAATTCTATCTATTTCTCAAATAAATAGTAAAATATTAATATAAAAATATCTCTTTTAAGGAATCCAATTTATTAATAAATTAAATTGAAACCGTGGCAGGAAGCATCCTCCACAAGTTTTATTTAAAGCATTATTTGTGATTCCACATTATCTCGCCTCATTTCTATGTAATTCAATTAGATTTTCTCCCCCCATCTTCATGAATGATCCGATCTCGATCATAAACTAGCAGCATCCGATCGGTGAAACACTTTATATATACTCCCCGTGTTTTCTATATACAAGGTTTCTATAACTTCTCAATCGTGCGATACTATTTTACAAACAACAAGTACAAAATATGATGTTTGGGACGATTGTGTATTTTTTATACAAGCAAACATTGTACAACACTTTGTCAACTAGAACGATGTGTTTGTACAATATTTGCTTGAATAAAAAATTCACAATCATCTTTTAACATCATATTTTGTGCTTGTCGTTTACAAAATAGTATTTCTTGCATAAATTTCAATCTTGTATGTAAAAACTTTGGATGTATCAATGCTAACGAATTCAATGTTGGTTTTTTTTTGGATCCTTTACTCTTTTCTTTATTTTTTTTCATTTTGTTTGGAAACCCAATATTCAAACTAACTCCAAGTGTTGTTACCTTCAATAAGGCTGGATGGCTGGATGGGTATTATACTATGTTTGTTGTCTTTTTATGTCAATTAAAATTGGTGGAGGATGAGAGAATAAATTAATAAGAAGAATTTGATTGGGTCGATTGAAGTGTCTCGGTCCTCACCGTCGTCGTCAAATTTGGCCTGATTGATGATAATATCAGCACAATTTGGAACCGGAAGGAGCACAATTTGGAACCGCAAAGAAAGAAAATTGCAAATGTAATTTTAATGGCTTGAGCCAAGAATGGCTAATGAGCCAAGAACCATTCAATTCATGGCTGATCTGTCTCTCAACTTTATTTCATTTGTTTAATTAGTCCATATTCTATAAATAAAAATCATCTTTATCCCAACATATTAATTTTTATCTTTATTATAGTCATTCATTTTAATTTTTAATTCTTTTAAATTTTGAGTTCCTAAAATATTTTATATTAAATTATTATTGGATATTATTAATTAATAGATAATTTATTATTTTATTTTGTAACAATCTATTAAAGTAATTATTTTAAATATTTAAATAATAGAGAGATAGGGTTTGACCAATTTAAAAATATATATAGAAGTTGTAATTACTTAATATTTGTATAAAAAAAACTTTAATATATATATATAAGATATACTTTTCTAAAGATAAAATACATTTTATAAATTTTTATTTTTATAAAAAAAAATTATTACGATGTCATACTATCTTCATACAACTAAAATTGACTATTTATCTTATTTTCTAGCCTAACGGCAAAAAGAGGTAGATATTAACCGTAAGTTCCTGAGTTTGAGTCCGTCAGGCGGCAAGTTCTGCGAGGTAGATATTAACCGTAAGTTCCTGAGTTTGAGTCCGTCAGGCGGAAAGTTCTGCGTCTGGTTAATTGAACTTGCCGCCTGATTAATTGGTTAAGTGTGTTTGCGGACTACATACCTAATTCTAATTCGTTGTCCCATTTTATTTTCTAAATAAAATTGACTATTTTATAAAAGATGAAGATATAATTAAATATCCCTTTTCTAACCTAGCGGTAATAAGAGTGTACTTAATCTTTCATTCTTTAAAACATGATACTCAAATAATCTATTATTTTAATTTATTCTAAAATAATTCTAAATAAATTGTAAAGTATATATATATATATATATATATATATATATATATATATATATATATATATATATATATATATATATATATATATATATATATATTCTAATTATTTCTTTCTTTCATTTTCAAGTTAACATCCTACAGATTTATGAAATAAATATTAAAAGATAACAAAATGTAATTAATTCAGAAAGAATTTGCGGACTACATACCTAATTCTAATTCGTTGTCCCATTTTATTTTCTAAATAAAATTGACTATTTTATAAAAGATGAAGACATAATTAAATATCCCCTTTTCTAACCTAGCGGTAATAAGAGTGTACTTAATCTTTCATTCTTTAAAACATGATACTCAAATAATCTATTATTTTAATTTATTCTAAAATAATTCTAAATAAATTGTAAAGTATATATATATATATATATATATATATATATATATATATATATATATATATATATATATATATATATATATATATTCTAATTATTTCTTTCTTTCATTTTCAAGTTAACATCCTACAGATTTATGAAATAAATATTAAAAGATAACAAAATGTAATTAATTCAGAAAGAATGATTTAATCACAAAGAATTTTATATCTTCACTTTTGAACTTTAAACATGTAAGTCAAATTTAAAAGTTTAACACTTTAAGCATTAGATTAAGTGTGATTGATAAAATTAATTGATATATATATATATATATATATATATATATATATATATATATATATATATATATATATATATATATATATATATATATATATATATATATATATATATATATATATATATATATATATATATATATATTTATTGTACTCTCTCACTACAAATAAACAAATTAAGTTAGAACCTTAAAATTAAGGTGAAAATATGTTTAATATTTAATATATAATTTATATATTATTAAATAATTTATTTAAAAATGTTAGTAAAAAACTATAATTTAAAAATTAAACTAAGAAAAGGAGTTTAATAATTGTGTATCTAATTAATAAATATAGGAATAAATAAAAATACTTTAACCTAAATAGTAAATATTATTATAAATGTAATAATAAATTATACAATTATAGATGACTTTTGGTTTTCATATTTTATTATCAATAAAACCTTTCATTTCATATTTTAAGTCCTATAAATAGAACATATATGAAACATTGTAAAATAGTGATATGAATAAGTAACAATAATTTTTTTCCCTTTAACTCTCTCTTGTTCTTTGTCTTGTTTGTTTATAACACGTTATTAGCATGAGTCTCTTATTTTCGAAGCAAAGGTCAAGGCTCTCTCCCCGTATATTGTAGCCAAGTTTTGTGCCTCATTTGTGAAGTCAGGTCGATCGAGGTTGACAATGGTATTCTCGATAACTTTCAATCTTATTTATTTTATCTCACAATTTCATGAAGTTCATGCATTATTTAATATTATTTCTCAACTCAAACTATGTGGAGAAACTATTTCTGATGGGATGGAGACATGTTAAAAAAGATTTGAGAAGGCCGAACAAAATAATGAGCTTTTGATGAAAAAATCACGAGACCCGTCAAACTAGATCGACCACATTCCATGAAGTGAATGTGACATCATATAAGTATATAGGATAACGTTGTGGTTATTTTTAGGTCGTGCCCACGGAAATGGTCGTGGATGTGGTGGTAGTGATTGACACAATATCCGTAACAAAGAGAAACATAATGACAAAAATGACCTGTAAACATGAAAATTTGACCTACACTAATTTAAAAAATAATATTATTAAAATATAATAATATTTTTAAATTTTAAATTCAAAATAACTTGAAAAGATATTAAGAATCAAATTAGAATTAATTATTATGATAATTAAACCCTAATTAGGAAAATAAAATAAAAATCCAAAAATAATTTAAGGTTAAAATATTGTATTTATTTTACCCAAATTAAACTTAAAAGGGGTTGAAATTATTTAATTGTGATTTTAAACATAAATTATGTATAATTTATGGTTTAAAACAATTAAATAAATATTCTCCAAATACCCAAAAATAAAAATAATGAACATAATATTTATTATGTTTCCAGAAATAATTTTTGTGGAATTTTTTGTGAAGAAAATCGCAAGAAAATGATTAAAATTCGATTTCAAATCATTATTTTATAAAAAAATAAAATTAATAATCAGTTGTAACCAAAAATAGGAAATTAAATTGCAGCAGGATCTTGGGTTATCAGATGAGCACCTGAGAATCATCCAACGCCCAAGAAGACGCCATGCACCCCGGTGTAATGGAAGAATGCATGCGCTCGATCCACACGGAAGCAACTAACGGGACGTCGAGCTCATTAGCCGAAACGCCCAAACGTGAACGGATCTCCAATGGCACGCAACGACGTGTTTTGTTTTTAAACAAAATGACGTCGTTTTATTCGTCTTTCCCGGTTGAACAAGGAAATCGCCGGAAATGCGATCGATGGCCGACAATTCTTCCAGAAGCTCCAGCTCATCCATCTGTCATCCTTATCCTTCCATTTTTCTTCCCATGTGCTCACCTTATCTTCGTCGTCAATAGCCCTATACCTAGAATCTCCACATTAGCCTAGAACTAGGCTACCGAAAATAAGATCAGACTTAGGGATAGAACTTCAAATGGAGAAAATGAAGTTGAATTCATCCTCCTCAACCGACCTAACCTAGTATAAATAGTCCCTAGGAACTCTCCTTTCAAGTCATCAAACAATTATCACATATTACATATAGAATCAAAGAATTAAAGATTCCTTTGTTAAATTAACTAAAAAAGCCTTAACATTATCCTTTGTTAAATTAAGTTAAAAAGGGAAAAAGGAGGAAATTGCTAAATTAGATTAAATCATGAAAAATGGAAAATTATAAAAAGGGAAATCATTAAATTAAGTTGAACTATGAAGAACAATTTAATTGATTAAAATGAACTTAGGGTTAAAATGAACACACATGGTTTGATCATGGTTTTGATGAATGAATAAAAATAAGTTCAGTAATGTTTTAATGCGCAGGTAAATTTGAAGAAGCGCTGACATTAGACTTGCTCCATCACTTGAGTAGCCCAACAACAGAGTTGCGCTAATAGCATAGTTGCGCAAACAGCTAAGTAGTCCAACAACAGAGTTGCGCTAACAATTGAGTAGCCCAACAATAGAGTTGCGCTAACAGTTGAGTAGTCCAACAGCAAAGTTGCGCTAACAACTGAGTAGCCCAACAGTAGAGTTGCGCTAATAGTTGAGTAGTCCAACAACAGAGTTACGCTAACAGCTAAGTAGTCCAGCAGAAGAGTTGTCATTAGTAAAGTTGAAGAAGCGCTAGCATCAAAATTTCCATCAGTAGAGCTAAAGAAGCGCTGACAGTTTAACCATTAATGAAATCAAAGTGTGGCATTTTATGGAGGCGTGAAGGACGAAACAAAGCAGGACATCTTCGACATCATGGGCATCAAGGAAGGCAGTTTTCTCGTAAGGTACTTAGGAATTCCGTTAACCGCGAAATAGATCGAGATCTCACACTACAAGCCGCTGATTAAAAAGGTAAAAAAACATGATATCTGGTTGGGCAACGAAAAAACTTTCTTATGCAGCGAGGATCGAACTTATCAAAACCGTGGTCATGGGCATAGTTGGCTACTGGGCACATCAGATGGTCATTCCGAAGAAGGTAATGAAGGATCTCGACACGCTAATATGGAACTTTATCTAGGGTAGTAGCGAAAGAAGAGGAAAAAAAGTCAAATGGACCGCTCTCTGTAAACCAAAGGGCGAGGGAGGCATCGACTTGAAGAACTGTATCGAGTGGAACAAGGCTCTCACATTCAAGCATCTGTGGGCTTTGGAGCGCAATCAGGAGTCACTATGGATAAAATGGAGGCATAAGAGGTTTATGAAATACGAAACCAGCATCTGGACCTACAAAATTCATGAAGGTATGAGCTGGTCTCTAAAAAAAGATTCTTAAACTAAGAAGCAATATTGCAGATCTTTATGACATCCGGCTAGGGGATGGGAAAGACACTCTATTCTGGAATAACCCCTGGTTCTAAAACCAGCCTATCATCCACAAGGAGTAGTTTCAAAATACCCGCATCAGAAAGGACTGCACATAAGCGAAAATCAGAGACATTAAAGACGGAAATTAGGACTCACTCCTAAGAAGAAATCTAGAAGGACAGAGGATACTTGATCATATAAGTAACATACAACTACACGAAAAACCGGATATTCATGAATGGAAAGTTGAGGACAATGGCAAGCTGGTATCGAAGAAAATATGGGAGGTAACCCGGGAAAAGTACAGAAAGTAGAATAGGCTCCTCTTGTATAGTCAACGAAAATTATCCCTAAACACCAGTTCATCCTATGTCTCGCCTTCTGGGAAAGACTCAGCACTCGTGATCTTATCAGCAAGTATATGAGCATCCCAGACGCGAGTTGTCTTCTATGTAGAAGAAATGAAGAAACCATAGATCACCTATTCAGGAGCTGTTGTATTTTTATGGAGCTTTTGGACAGATTCTATAAAAGCCTAGAGCTGATTAGTTTCCCGAGCGAATGAAATGAAATCAAAGATGCAGTACTACTCAAAGCCAAGTGAAATAGATTTGCAACAAGTGTGTTCAAGTGCGGCTTTGGAGCAGTGGTGTATAACATTTGGCAAGAACGGAATGCAAGGGTATATGGAAGAACCCGCAGGAGTGTTGAAGAGTTATGGAAATATATTGTATCGGATTGCAGCGCCCTCGCGGGAACGTGGAGAAGAATTCAAGAACGGAGCAAAACTAGAATATCTTAGAAACTGAAATTTACCGTTTTTTAAACTCACTAGAATTGAAAGCATTATAATCAGATAATTCATTTACGTTTTTAGCTTTTTAGCTTTTATTCAGAATATTACGACTTCAAAATCATTCTAGGCCTGTCTAGAATGATCTCTTAAACAAAAAAAGAAGCGTTGATAGTACAGTTGTCATTAGCAAAGATGAAGAAGCGATGGCAGTAGAGTTTCCATCAGAAGAGTTGAAGAAGCGTTGGCAGCAGAGTTGCCATCAGTAGAGCTGAAGAAGCGCGGATAGTAGAGTTGCCATCAGCAGAGCTGAAAAAGCGTCATCAATAGAGTTGATTAAACAACTGAGTGCGCTATCAATAGAGTAGTTCATCAGCAAAGTTAATCAAATAGCTGAGTGTACTATAAGCAGAGTTCATCAGTAGAGCTGATCAACAACTATCAGTAGAATAGCTCGTTAGTAGAGCTCGTTATTCCACATCAGCTGAATACGTCAAAATGTACAACAAGCTCTTTACTCTGAAAGACAAAACGATAAACGAATATTGCATTCTCATGCGCACTACTATCCCGTACGATACGCACTAACGAATATTTCATTCGTTTACGCACTACAATCCCGTACATTAAGCATACGATAAACGTTCAGTTGTCACGTATCTACGAAATATATTCGACCATTGTACAACTGTCACGTATCTACGAAATAGATTTGACCGTTGACATGCATTAAATATAAAAAGGAATTAAAGAACAACAGCGAACTCTCTCGGTCATTCTCGCTATCAGAAAAGTCATTGTTCAAGCTATTTTGCAAGCCACTACGTTACGTTATACTTTGAGTGATAATCTTTTGTATTACTTGATAATCATGTATCATTGTGTAAGTTGAATAGATAATGGTTTGTTCAACAGAGATTGTGATAGCTAGGAGTTTATAATAGACAAGTATTAAGACATGTGATCTGAGTGAGTTTGTATAGAGGCTATACAAATCAAAATCTTCTAGTCGAATCCTTTTGGAAACAGAAGAATGAGTGACGTAGGAGCTTTATCTCCGAACATCTATAAAATCTTGTGTTGTCCGTTTATTGTTTCATGCACTATTGTATTTTCCGCTTCAAATCTCGCAAGCATTTTCTGCACTTGAAACCGTTCAAGAGCTTGTTACAATTTCTCAAAGAATTGAAATAGATTTTCAATATCGAATAGGATTAAAATCGTATTTAAGTGAAAAATCGAACATCAGTATTCAACCCCCCTCTTCTACTGTTGTCATCGATCCTAACAAGTGGTATCAAAGCAACGTTTTCTATTCTCAAGCTACTGTAGATATCCAAAGCATGTCTTACCTAAACAAGATTCTAATGTTCTTAAAGGAAGATTATAATGACTGGAAGATCAAGATGCAAGCACATCTGACGACATAAGATGATGATATGTGGTATGTCATCACAGATGGTCTCATGAAGATTGTAAAGGTCAACACAGTCACAAATATAACGGAGGGTGATCCTAAGATGAAGGAGAAACCAAGATACGAGTGGACTACTGAAAACAAGAAGAAGGCCAAACTCGACAATGTAGACAAAAACATTTTCTACAAAATCTTGGACTAGAATATGTTCAGCAAGATCAAGTCATGTCCCACTGCCAAAGAAATCTGAGAGAAGATGACTCAACTTTTTGAAGGCAACGACCAAATAAAAGAAAACAAGTTGATGGTTTCTACACAAAAGTTCGACAGCATCAAGATGCGTCCGGGTGAGACTAAGACTAAGTTCGATAAAAGATTCAGCAGTATAGACATTGATCTCTCAACCCTGGGAAAGATATATAGCAACAGGGAAGTTGTTATCAAATCTATGAGAGCTTTGCCCAGAGAATGTGATATCAAAACTATGGCCATGAGGGAATCCAAGGACCTCAAGCAGATCGAGTTGTATGAACATTTTGCTGATCTGAAGGCCTATGAGTTTGAGATAAACTCAAGGAATGAGGAGGGTCCGTCCACCTCCATCACAACTCAATCATTGGTGACTGCTGAAGAGTCACCTGCTTTGATAGCTGCCAAGTCTGCTAAACAGATCAACGACGATGCGATGTCACTATTTGTCAAGAAGTTTTGCAAATTCATGAGGAAGAATCATTCTAACTCTAATTCAAACAGAAACAATTATAAATTGAGTCTAATGTTAATTTGAGATGTTTTAATTGTGACAAACCAGGTCACTTCAAGGATGACTACAGAAACTCAGAAGGGATGACAAGAAGTCATTTGAGAGGAAGAATAAGAAGGAACAGAAAGCTCTAATAGCTGAAGAAAGAAAGAGCAAATGAGTTGAAAGTCATTCTGATGAGTGCTACTCAAGTGAAAGTGAGGAAGAAAGTGTCAAATACTTCATGGCAGACGACAATGAGGTATTTGACTTCACATCTAACGAATTTACAAGAGATGATCTAACTACTGCACTCAATAACAAGGTCATTAAGTACAAGAAACTGTCATTTCTTTTTAACGAAATAAATTTGAAAAACAAATCTTACCGTACAAGTTTATTAACTCAAAACAATGAACCAGAAGTTTTGAAAAACAAAATAAATGAGTTATCAGTTGAGAATGAGAAGCTAAAAAAAATAATTCAGACTTTTTCTACTGAAAATCAAAGATTAAACTATGTGGTTAGTTCTTAGGCGAAGTCTAAAAATGCTCTCAAATAGCTGCATGAGCAGTAGAGGCCTATCGGATGCAAATCCGGTCTAGGATATGTCAAAAGCAATCCAGTTGAGTCCAGCAACAAGTTGAACCTAGTAAAAGGCAAACTTAATTTCATAAGTTTCGTCAAGGAAAATTCGATTGACATTAGAACTAATCAAAGTTGTGATAACTTAACTTTGAAAGATGAAATTATATATGTTAAGCCAACTGACAGAAGCCCAAGAACAGGGCATCCAGATGGTCTGGTAAGCAAAAACCTGACAGAAAGCCAAGAATGTTTTATCAAAAATCATCTTCTAAAGTCAACGGATCATCAGTAGGTAGGAAGACATCTGCCAAGTCTAAAACATACGCACAATTAACAACACAAAATGGGAGATCCATAAAAATAACTCAAATATGGATCCCCAATGGACTAATTAATCATGGACCCAAATGAATATGGGTACCAAAGCTGTCAATGTATATATGTGTAGGTAAATTAGGACAGTTGCCTGGAAGACTCTGTATGATATCTGGACAGTGGCTGCTCAAGGCACATGATAGGCAACAATCGGCTACTAACAGACATATCAAAGTGCACTAGACCAAAAATCACTTTCCGTGATAACTCAAAAGATAAAATTGTGGGTAAAGGTAAGATTGTCCACGGTAATTTTACTGTTAACAACGTTCTATTGGTAGAAAATCTATGTTACAATCATTGGGTAAGTGCACTGTCTTTCGTTGTTGCTAGTAATGAGTTATGACTGAAATGCACTCTTTATTGACTCTTTGGAGTGTCTAGACAATCGTTGTTTAAATGATTTTAAAGACGACAATGGATGGCAATTTGAAACTGCCCCTCAAAAACCGAACCGAATTGCCCCGTTTGGGAGGATTTTTCTCCGAAACTGAACGGGGATGGGGCAGGAATGGTATTTGGGTCCATCGCCCCGACCCATCCCGATTTTTCCCCGAATACTATAAATGTAATTAAATATATAAAATCACCAATATATTTATTTATTCACTATATTTTATAAGAGTGGTAAGTTTATTTCTTTATAATAATATAAAATTTTAATATATTACAATATATATTATATTTAAAAAATATTTTATTGTTTAATTTTATTATTTTTTTAAAAATATATTTTATTAGCGGTGCCCCGCGGGATTTCCCGAAACCGAAAAAAACCAAACGGGGCGGGGATGGTATTAAAAAAATCCCCGAAATAAAAATGAAGCAGGGATGGTAAATGCATTCCCCGCCCCGAACCACCCCATTGCCATCCTTAGACGACATCACTTCTTGGACTGTGAGTGTTGACAGATCCTTTGTTTCTTCAATGACAGCTACGATGGGATCATATTTCTTAGGAAGGCATATGAGAATCTTTCACACCATTCTCTATTATGTGACATCTTCACCATGAGATTTTGTCTGGTTGACCAAATCAAAGATTTTGATCGAGAACTCTATCAGGGTCTCTATCTCTTTCATTTTGGCATTTTCGAATTCCCTTAGTAGTGATTGGAGCTTAATTGCTCTGACTTTCACATCTCCTTGAAATTCACTCTACAAGATCTCTCATGCCTCTTTGGTTGTATCGGCACGCGTGATTCTGGGAAAGATTGTTTTACTGACTACTCTTTGGAGGATTGAAAGAACGTTTGCTTCGGCTTATAGAGACTATTTAGTTCTTTCGGGTCAACTTTATTGAGGTCATTTTCTTCCTCTGGCTCATTCACTCCATTCTCTACAATCTCTCAATGATTAAGAGATCGAAAGATAGTCTTCATCTTTACGTACCAAAAATCATAGTCTTCTTCATTAAACTCTGAAATGAGATGGTTGATATTTATTGATGCGGTGAAATTGGATAGATTGGTAGGAGATTTTGATGGATTGAAAGAAACTTGAAGAATTGGATAGATTAGTAGAAGGCTTTGTGGATTGGTAGAACTTGGAGGAGTCTCTTACACCAAATGTTAGAATGTTTTGAAGAGAGACTCTAAGAGAGAATAATATTTTATTATTGTTTTAATATATTGGAATTGAATTGCAAAGCCTTAATATATAGGCTATAAAATAACTGAAAAATCTTGCTTGTTAATTAATATGAGAAGTATAATGTTTCACTCATAATTGATTTAAATTAAATAATAAGATAATAAAAAAATTAATTGTTAAGATTTTCTAATAAATATGATGGAGGTTACACCACATTATTAAGATGTAATATTCTTTTTAATCATCGAATGCTATCAAGAATGGAAATGGGATGGAAATGAGTGGTGGTGAGTGATACAACCAACATGTCATTATTATTTATGATATTGTCCTAATCATTGTTGTGTGTTCCTATGGAGATATTATTAATAAGGATTAAGATTTTATAATTATGAACTTTATCATGGTAATTAATAAACTTTATCTTGTATACTTTGTATATCTAAATATTGGATGTATGTTTTATTAAAGTATTTTAATTAACAATTATTTGAAATATGGATTTAAGTGAAAAACCAGCTTATATTGCTCATATAAACATTACTGAACCAGAAAAGTCAGGAAGAAGAAAATAAAAAAAAAGGAAATAGAGGAATTCAAACTCAAAGATCAAACAGTTGTAGAAGAAAGCAAGAAGAATTCTGGGAAAAAGGAAAACAGTGAGGGAAAGAAAGTAAAAGAAATCAAGGTGAAGAGGAAAAGAAAATTTTCTGTAATGCGAAGGATCAGGATGGAAAAGGAAGATGAACCTCAAGATGTTGTTGAGGAAACTCAAGAGGAAGACACCCAGAATTTCAAAGCTGAAACAGAGAATTCAAAAGTCGATGAAGAAGATTCCAAAATCAATTTGAAGTCTGAAGCCGAAGATAAGAAAGACAAAAACACAAAAATTCAAGTTGAAGATAACAAAGGTAAAAGCCCCGAAATTCTCAGAAACAATTATTTCTATCAAATCAGAACGGGCTCGTACAAAGAGAGAATTCAAAATGAGAAACAACAATACTCATCATCCTCTTCAATACAATCTCCTTATATTGTTAGAGGAAGAGGAAGGGGAAGAAAAAGGGGAAGAGGAAGAGGAAGAGGAAGGGGAAGGGGAAGAAGACCTCTCAATGAAGATAGATGGCTTGCGAAAATCCCAAGCTGGGATAGTTAGGTTTGAATGTAGTCTTTTCTATTTGTAATCTCTGTTTTTTTTTAGAATGTATGAATGCTACTAATCAGTTTTTTAGGGTCTTTTGATTGTCATCCTTAATCATAGCTAGGGTTTGTCTAGCTTTGATTTCTGACCCTCCCACTTTTGGAATTTTAATGAAATGGTTTTAACTGTTTTCCCAAAAAAAACATTACTGAACATATATCTTTTCATAAAGCTGAGAGATATAACCGACTTAGTTTAATATTCAAGGGAATGAGGGTGAAAATAATACTAAGTCTGTAATTAAAAATAAAAAATAAAAGTTCCAACGAATAGATGAGGTTGGAGGGAAAATATTCCTAGTCTTATTAGACCGATAAATCACTTGTTGGGACGAACATTTTAACTCAATTAAGTTTGACCATTATCGTCTTATGAATGAGCATATTAATATATTATTGAAATGTCGAATATAATAGCAAGGGCAATAATATAAGTGAATTTTTCATTTACTATAACGAAACAAAAGAACCAAATTTTATTAATTACGCTCTTGCTTTCATGAACTAAACACTCTATTATGATGCGCTTTAACTATTATGAGATGTGTTTTTATCATTTTCAAAAAAGAAAAAGAATAATGTTACAACACGATTTAGGATTCTTATCATACTCCTCTTATTTGATCCATTCTTATTTTGAAAGTATACTGAGATTTCTTTTTAATATAAGTCAACCAAATTTTTGAAGCAAAAATTTAATCATTCGTTTTCATCAAATTATAAACTACCTAATGAAAATGTTTTAATACATTGTTATACCAAAAATTTTCATGTCCATATTTGAAAAATCTACAATAATTATAACTTATATTTGCCGAAAATCAAAATGATGAAAAACATTGGTTGAATCATGATATAAAATACAAGCTGATCTTGAGAAAAAAAAGTCAAACATTACCTAATGACTATTCATTGTCAATAAAAATAATATTCACTCTTCTTACACTTGAAATAACAATATAAATATGATAAAAAAATATACATTCCACAGATAAGCTTCTTCCTCCAATATCGATGCTACGTTTGACTCTTCTCTCCCATAAAATAATTTTTGTTAATTTTTTAATTTCTTTAAAAGTTACATATATATATTAAAAATAAAAAAAAAACGTTTAAACATAACAACCAAACATTACATGAAAATAACAAATAAAAAAATATCATACTTAAAAAGTTATCGAGCTCGTAAATTCTCGAAAAGAACGATTAACTCACCGACAGATTCTACTATCTTTCCTGAACGAATCTCAAAAAACATCTTAATAATATTATTATAAATGATACGCATCGGATAAATACGATTATTGAAAGTTTGACAATTTCTCTCCAACCAGATAGTCCACCAAAAAATAATTGATATGATAACCCAAATATGTAGACATGTCATATCAACTACATCAATTCAAACTTTCCAACAACTACCTAATAACTCGGGCATCACCAAATAATTCCAGTAATACTCCACAAAAGGCTCCAAATACTAGTCACCCCTCGACAATACAAAAATAAGTAAATTGTTCATTCAACCTCTTCTTGACACATACGACTAGCATAATACAAATTTTTCATGCACATATAATCAGTTAGAATTCTACCATGAATAACGCTCCATCAAAGAACGAGATCTTGGATGGAATCTTTGACTCCCAAAGTTTTTTTTCCAATAAAAATTATATGAAATCATCTTAGAGAACAACTTGTAGCAATGCCCCACATGTAAACTATCAATATCTTGCTAACGCATAATTTCTTGTTCAGACGGTGACACTTGTTTGTATCCTACCAAAATAAAACTCTATTATGGGACGAAGTTTTCATAATGTTTAATCTTCTTCTATATCTAATTTGTCTAGAGAAACCACTAAACCGTTGATCAAACATGTCCTTAATTGTGGAATTTCTACATATAGCAATGGAAGTAGGCTTGGGATACGTTGTAGCTAGAATTTTGACACTACACCAAATGTCGTCCCAAAATCTAATTGAAGAACCATTCCCCACAATGAATTTAGACTATTCACGAAAATATTTCTACATAGGATATAAATTCCCCTCCAAATGCTACACTCCACTAGATAATTAGACATTTTGGTGAACCAATTAGACAAATAATTACCATACTTACATCTGATTATCGATACTCAAAGACTATTCGGTTCTATTTTAAATCTACAACACCATTTTGATAGAAAAGCTTTATTAAAATAATTAAGATCATAAATATTTAGACCTCCTTGATCTTTAAAACATTTAATTTTATCTCAACTAACTAGATGACAAAATAATGAGTTAAAAATTCCTCATATAAATTTATACATTATTTTTTTCATTTTCATCGTCACACTCTTGGGAAGAATGAATAACGACATCATATATGTAGTCATAAATGAGAACAGACTTTTAATGAGGATTAGTCTACCCCTTTCGAGATTATTTTATTTTTCTATCTAGATAATTTATATTCCATTTTAGTGATAATCGGGTTCCAAGAGACCTTGGATCACAATTTAGCACATAATGGCATACCAAGATATGTTGACGGAAGATCACCAATTCTGAACCTCAATTAGGGTGTTCATCGGTTCGGTTTTTGAGTTATTCGAGTTCCTCGGTTCGGTTGTTAGTAACCAAGAATTGAACTCAGGTCTGTACCATGGCAGGGTACTATTCTACCACTAGACCAATGGTGATTTTGTTTCTTTTTTCTTTTATTATTAAAGCTAAAATTCAAAATATTCTAATTTGTTTATTTTGAACTTTTTCTTAAACTAGGTTTGGAAGAATAAATAATAAAAATTGAATTCGGTTTTGTTTTCGAGTTGAAACCCAAACTCAAAAACCAATTTGAAAATTGTATTCGAGTTCGAATTGGTTTGAAATTCGATTCGAAAACCGAAAATGAAATTCGAATTCGGTTGGATATTCAGTTCAGACCAAATATTGAACACCCATAACCCCAACACATTTATCAACCTTATCATTCTTCTATTCGAAACAGAATTTAAAAAAAAATATATGTCTGATTTATTAAGATTAACTCGAAGACCGGAACATGCACCGAATAACCATAAAATGTCTCGAAGGTGTTTAAAATTCTTATAAGTAGCCTGAACCATGCAGAGTGTGTCATCAACGAAAAGCAAATGTGATATGGTGAGAAATATATCTTCTTGACCCACAACTTACTCCACAAACGAGTCCCGAGTTTTCTACGAAAGCCATCATTTTTAGAGAGTTTCATAACAATGATGAACAAAATATCTTTTTTTAATTACTTACCTTTGATTGAAAAGTAATACTGAAACATTTTACTAATCAAATAAATGCTCATAACAAGAATTATTTTAGTCATTGATATTGACTATTGAGGTTAAGACATCACCAATGCATAGAAAAGGAATGATTTATGATTCTTGATTTACTCTTGCCAGAAGAAGCAAAACTTACCTTTCTTTTCTTTTCGTTGAAAGAAACAAATTATTTCAAATTTGAATCTAAATTAATTTATTTACTCGTATTAAGAAATATAAAAATATTGTTTAATCAAATCGTCAAAAACATCTATAACAAATAAAAAAAACTGATACAATTTTTCGTCCAATCTTACACACAAAACAAATAAGATAAAAATAAAAAGTTCCCATCAAAAACAAAATTCTAACCAACAAACATACAAGATGAATCAAAACACAAAAATTCAACATACAAAACATGCATAAATCATTGAGAGCTTACATAGACAAGTGTTTAAAGTATTTCAAGAATATATGATAATGAGATAATAGATAACCAATTTCTGAATATACCAACCACCAAACTTACTCAAGAGGAAATCTACTCACCTTAAAAATTATTGGAATATGTTCAACTTTCCAAAAATCTGGACTAAGTGGTCCATCTATATTTCCTAAGAATATCTTACGCATGTCCATCAGAGACAAATATTGCAAGTCTCTGAGATGTTCTGTTCCTGTGGGTATCGTTTCTAGAAGTCGGCAGCCTCGGATATGTAGCTTTCTTAGCTTAGGCATAACTCCTTTTATCAACACTATCCTCTTCAAAAACAACAGTCGATAAAGGTTGAAATCCTTAAGCTTTGGATAGCTTCCTTCAATATCACAACTTAATTCCTCTCCCGATTAAGATTCTTCTAAGAGATGAAGCTCTACCAAGTTTTCCAATCCCTGGAGTGCTCTTAGTGGATCATTCTTGAGCCTAGAATGCCAAAAAACTAATTTCCTAAGGTATTTGAGTTCAATGATCAAAATTGAATATCTACTATTTTCGTCCCCCTCAAGCTCAAGTGTTTTAAATGAATCAATTCAGTTAACTCTTCAGGGAAATGGTCAAGCGGTAGACTTTCAAGCTCCACCACCCTCGACGATCGACAACCATATAAATATGTCTTTAACAATTTAACATCACCAAAGAGAAGTAAGGATCGAAGGCCTGTGGATAGTGATATCTTGGCTCCATGGGGAGTTTGTGTTGATAACAAGATGCCAAAATATATCTTTCTTGTTATCTCAAATAGATTTTTACAACTCTTTATAGGAAAGAATAGACTCTTCATATGCTTGACTCTTCAAATGACAAAACAAAATTATTCTGCATATTAAATAGCTCTCACACAAATCTTTTGGTTATCCCACTCACCCCTAGTTATTACTCTAGGATTATTAAACATCAAAAAACTAAATACCTTATTAATTAAAGTTTATTCAACAAATTTCCCCCTTAAACTTAAATATTCTTCCCATCTCTCATTCCAATCAGCCTTTTACAACTCTCCAGCAGTGTGGTCGGTAATGGCTTGGTGAATATGTCAGCGGCTTGAGCTCGACTTTCAACATGCTCCAACTCAACCTTTCCTTCTTTGACTTGTTCTCGAATAAAATGAAATCGGACGTCAATGTGCTTGCTCCTTCCGTGATTAACTGGATTCTTTGCCAACTCGATCGCCGACTTGTTATCAACTCGAATCACAGTCCCTTCGTCTCGGATCACTCCCAAATGCTTTAGTAAATTTGAAAGCCATACTGCATGACACACACTCCAAGAGGCCGCCACATACTCTGCCTCGCAGGTCGACAAAGTTACAATAGGCTGCTTCTTTGACAACCAAGTAAAAGCTGAATTTCCGAGTAGGAATACATAACCCGGAGTACTTTTCCGGTCATCAACATCACCACACCAATCACTATCAGAGTAACCCACTAATCGGTAGTTATCTGATTTTGAATAGAAAATACCAAGTGAAAGAGTTCCTCGAACATATCTCAGAATTCTCTTCAAGGCCTTCCAATGTGTATAGCTTGGATCCTCCATGAATCTGCTTGTTATCCCAACACTTAACATTAGGTCGGGTCTCGTGCTTGTAAGATACCTTAGACTTCCGACTAAGCTTCGATATCTCCCAGCATCAGCCCGTTCTCCTCCATCAAACTTTGAGAGTTTAGTGCCTGGTTCCATTGGAGTTGAAACTGGGTTGCAGTCCTCCATTTTAAACTTCTTTAAAATTTCAAGCGCATACCTCTCTTGGGATATAAAAATCCCTTCCTCTGACTGCTTCACTTCTAGGCCAAGAAAATATTTCATCAAACCTAAGTCTGTCATCTCGAACTCCTTCTTCATTACCTCCTTGAACTCCTCAATCAGTTTTGTGTTGCTTCCGGTGAATATGAGGTCGTCGACATAGAGAGCGACTACCATCATATCATTTTCTGATTTCTTTGTGTACAAGGCATGCTTGTACGGATATTGCTGGTACCCATTTTTCTTGAAATACTCATCAATTCTCTCATTCCAAGCACGAGGAGCCTACTTCAGCCCATAGAGGGCTTTTCTCAATCTCAGCACCTTCTTCTCATCACCTCTCTTCATATACCCAAGTGGTTGCTCGACGTACACCTCCTTCTTCAACACTCCATTTAGAAATGCTGATTTCACATTCATCTGTAGAATTGGCCATTGGTTTTGAGCAGCTAACGAGATTAGAAGTCGGATTGACTCCATTCTCGTGACAGGAGCAAAAACTTCATCATAATCGATTCCCTTCTTTTGTCTATAGCCCTTCACCACAAGTCGAGCCTTATAACGCTCAACCTCTCCTTCGACATTCATCTTTTTTTATACACCCATTTTACTCCAATGGGTCGAGTTCCTTCGGGAAGGTCGGTTAGCTCCCAGGTTTTATTGCGTTCAATTGCCCCAATTTCTTCATCCATAGCCGATCTCCATTTCTCGTCTTGTACAGCTTTCTCAAAATTCAAATCTTCTGAGTCGGCGAGAAGACATACAATGTTGACTTCATTTGTAGTGTCATATATCTCCCGTAGACTTCTCATTCTGGGTTGTAGAGGCTTAGATTCATCTTCTGAAAGCTCGGTGGATGTTGATATCGGAGGCATAACAGCATCTGAACTAGTTTCTTCCTCAATCGGGTTACTCCAGTTCCATGTCATTGATTCCTCCACGTGAACATCTCGACTCACCACCAATTTCTTATTAATAGGATCAAACAATTTATATGCCTTAGATTTTTCATCATACCCGATAAATATGTATTTCTTGCTTCGATCTTCTAACTTTGTTCTGTGCTGACTTGGTACTTGCCCATAGGCCACACTACCGAATATCTTGAGATGAAAGACACTCGGCTTCATACCACTCCAAATCTCTTGAGGTGTCTTCTCTCCTAGCTTGGCATGTGGACATCTATTTTGCACATAAACTACGCACTGCACTGCCTCTTCCCAAAACTGTTTCGGCATATTCTTTCCTTTCAACATAGATCGAACCATATCGAGTATAGTTCGATTCTTTCGTTCTTCTACACCGTTTTGCTGCGGAGAATATGGAGCAGTCAAGAAACGCTTGATTCCATGTTCTTCGCAGTATTTGTTGAACTCGTTAGAAGTGAACTCACCTCCTCTGTCAGATCGGACTGTTTTGATAACTTTGTTTGTTTCTTTCTCTACCATCACTTTAAATTTCTTGAAGTTTTCAAACACTTCTGACTTCTCCTTCAGAAAATAAACCCACGTCTTTCTCGAAAAATCATCAATTAAAGAAAGGAAGTATCTTTTACCACTAAATGATTCTGGAGTTATTGGCCCACATAAATCTGTGTGAATTAGTCCGAGTTGCTCCTTTGCTCTGTATTCAGAACTGCTTGGGAAAGAAGTCCTCGCTTGTTTCCCGATCACACATTCTTCACAGAACCTCTTTTCGAATATAATGTTAGGCAGTCCAAGCACCATCTCCTTTTTCACCAGCTCGTTCAACCCTCCGAAGTGAAGATGACCGAACCGATAATGCCACTTCATGGCCTCATCCTCTAGATCAATTTGCATACATTTATCTTGAACTATTTTAAGCTCAAGTTTGTACATACGGTTTTCTTCATTTCTACCTGGGCAATGAGTCTCCCAAGTTTATCCTTCAGTTGCATTTCTCGGTCCTTCATTATAGCCGAGTACCCTTTCTCCATCAACTGTCCCATGCTCAGTATGTTGCTTTTGAGATCAGGTACGTAGTAAACATCTCTGATTTCTCCGATTCCCCCATTTTTCTGCTGATACATGATCGTTCCTCGACCTTTGACGGCTACTTTTGAAGCATCGCCGAAAGAAATGGATCCGGACTCCACCTTTGAGAGTATTTTGAATAAGCTCTCGTCGCTGCACATGTGGTTACTTTCCCCAGTATCCAAGTACCAAAATGAGTTATCAGAACAGCTTGGTTTGATCTCAGTTTCTGGGATTTTTGTCACCAGCAACAACCCTTCATCTTCTTTCTCAGCAAAAAAGTTTGTTGGTTCCTCCTTTTTCTTCTCGGATCTACAATCTTTGGAAATATGACCCAACTTTCCGCAATTGTAACATTTTATCGAGTAACAATCCTTGGCAACATGTCCATTCTTTCCACAGTTATAACACTCAATATTATTATTTGTGTTTGTCCGGCCACCCCGAGCTTGACCTCTGCCATGCCAGTTCTGTTGGCCGACTTGCTCACTTCCTCGTCCACATCTTCCTCTACCACCTAGGCTTCTGCCTCTTCCTCTGCCTCTGGTACTCTGAGCATAAAGCACCTTCTCCTCTTTTATTGTTGCCTTCTCCTGGAGAGCCTGTTCAAGAGACTCCCCCTTCTTGTTTTTCCTTCTCTGCTCATGCGCTTCCAAGGACCCAGCAAGCTCTTCAATGGTGAGCGTTGATAGATCCTTAGATTCCTCTATTGCGCACACAATATTTTCGAAACTATTTGTCAATGACCTCGGAATCTTTTCAACAACTCGGTTTGATGAAAGACTTTCACCATTCCGATTTAGTTTGTTCACCACGGTCTCCACTCGAGTAATGAACTCAGATACGCTTTCAGACTCTTTCATCCTCATGTTTTCCAGATCGCCCCTTAGGGTTTGAAGTCGGACTTGCTTCACCCGTTCGTCTCCTTTGTTTGCTATTTCGAGTGTATCCCATGCCACTTTGGAAGATTTTGCGTCAGCTATCTTCTCAAAACCAGATTCGTCGACAGATCGGTATAGTAGATATAGAGCCGCCCTATCTTTAGCTCGAACGACCTTCAACGCGTTCAACTAGGCATTTGAATACCCATCTGTGTTTTCCGGTTCCTCATACCCAGTCTCGACCACATCCCAGTTATCTTGGGAACCGAAAAGGGCCTTCATCTGCACCTTCCAGTTGTCATAGTTGACTCCTTTTGTCAACTTGGGTAGCGGGATGCCATTGGTTAGACCTGCCATTCCTCTCAAGTGTTTACACTCAACACACACACCTTACAAGGCTCTCGATCGCTCTTGTTTTTCTCTCTCGGTCAGCGCACACCGCGGCGTTCTCTTTTGAGACTAACAGGTTTTCTCACGCTCACCTCACACACAATAGCTCTGATACCAATTTGTTGATAACAAGATGCCAAAATATATCTTTCTTGTTATCTCAAATAGATTTTTACAACTCTTTATAGGAAAGCATAGACTCTTCATATGCTTGACTCTTCAAATGACAAAACAAAATTATTCTGCATATTAAATAGCTCCCACCAAATCTCTTGGTTATCCCACTCACCCCTAGTTATTACTCTAGGATTATTAAACATCAAAAAACTAAATACCTTATTAATTAAAGTTTATTCAACAGTTTGGCGATGAAAATTCTCATAAATTGCGACACGGTGAATCTTCTCACTTGATTGTAATAGTTCTTCATCTTTCAAAACAATGGAAAATGACTCGTCTCTGGATTTCCTTTGAAGAATATCTCGCAAGACATCATGAAGTTGACAACACTTGACCTTGTTATAATTGCTTTTCAAAACAATTTGAATCATACTTCGGTTAATCAATTCATTTAGGTAGACATCAGCGACCTCTTCACGGGTATATCCTGGTTTGTCTTCCGCAAATCCTTCAGACACCCATAAACGAATGAGTCTCGATCTCCTGATGTGATAATCCTCCGGAAACATGCTTGTGTACAAGATGCAATATTTGAGATGATTTGGCAAGTCATTGTAACTTAATAATAATATCCTCTCTAGACTCTCAAGTTCCAAGATGACTCTCGTATCGGGAGATAGGCTTTTTAGAATTTTCTGCCATTCGAGAACATGTTTCTCCTTTGTAACCAGCAAACCACCAAGGACTACAATTGCGAGAGGCAGTCCTCCGCACTTTTTCATGATGCTCCGCGAGATATCATGCATTTCTTCGGGGCAAACATTTTTGTATTCACCTCGAAAAGCTTTCTTGCAGAAAAGTTTCCAAGACTCTTCATTTATTTCATTTTTAAAGCTCTTGAAGGAAGCTCGAAGAAGTTCCAAGCTAGTAAATGACTGGGAAATAGTAATCCAAGCTTGACAATCAAAGCGCCCCTTAACGTGACTCTCATAGACTTTCCTCACAAGAGTGGTCTTTCCTAGGCCACCCATCCCTACCACAGTGACGATAAGTAGATCCTTATCTCCCACATCAAGCATTGAAATCAATTGGTTTTTAGAATTATCAATTCCCACAACATCAGTATCCTCAATAAACAAAGCATCAAGTCTCATGTCATGCCCCGACTTCATACCTCCTAATTCATCATGTGTACTGGGAAGATTAAAGGTCAGTCTTGTTTCTTTGATTCCTTTCATCTTCAAGTTAATGAGTTTTATCTTACCAGATAAGAGACACCTTATTCTCAGACCTTGCAGATGAAAGAGCCATGTTTTTAGTTTTATTTTTATAACAGACACATAAATCATGTAACCTAGGAGCCTTTAGTTTTATTTTTATTATTTGAAGACTCTTCAAATTTTAAATATGAATAAGATAAATCATTTTGTTTTAAATTTTTTTTTTTTTTTTTAACCCAACAAGTTACGTAAGGCCATTTCATATTTTAAATATGAATAAGATAAATCATTTATACGGATTAAGTCATTTATGAATCACAAATATTTGGATGAAAGTGTTTGTTTACATATACAGGAATGTTTGTGATCATTTATCTGCTATAAGAGATTCTATTTTTCCTTCAATAAAGAATAATAAGTTAAACAAATTTATATGAGTTAGGAGATTTTCGTACGATGTAAACGACATCGGACAAATATGTAAGCGAAATAATTAAGACATAAAATTAAAAATAGATTTTCACATTAATTATGGCTCATCGCTGCAAAGGATGACCCTTCGTTAAAAGAGATGGTTCATCGCTTCAAGAGATGACTCTTCGCTACAAGGGATGGCCCATCGCTACAAGGGATATGGCCCATCGCTACAAGGGATATGGCCCTTCGCTACAAGGGATGGCCCTTCGCTACAAGGGATGGCCCTTCGCTACAAGGGATGGCCCTTTGCTACAAGGGATGACCCTTCGCTACAAGGGACAGCCCTTCGCGAGAATCACTTGAATCTTTCCTAAAACGGAACCGATTCAGAGCATCATCTGCAAATATATATCATCATCGACAAGATGAACAACCAATATGAACAAGATGAACAATAAGAACAACCTCATGGTTTAGAGTTTGAAAATAAACATAATAGAAATAAGAACAAAATGGAAATAAGAATATAAATCGATCCAATCACATGATATTAGAACGGATTTTCGTCGTCGATCTGTATGATATTTTCCTTTAGGGTTGTCGCCGTCGCGAGAGAGAACGCGAAGTAGAGAGAAAAGAAAAAGAAAGAAAAATAACAAAATGAAAAAAATTTGAGTATTTATATAAACTAACATTTATCACGTGCATTTGCACGAATAATAATATAAAAACCGTGAAAAAAATATTACGGTAAAAATGTGATAGCATTTTTAATTTTATTTTAACCGTTTTAAGTTTATGGGCGGATCAACAACAATCCGACTCAAGTATCCATTTACTCTCACATTGCAGAACGATCTCTAAAGCAATTGATACAGTTTGATTCATCAACTCAATTAGTTTGACATTTAGAGTCCACTTATTCCCCATACTAATGAAAAGAAAAATGTAAATACTACCATTAAAGTAATCAGGCGAGACTTACTATATCCATATGAATTATGTCCCATATTTTTATAAATATGACAGAATTCTTCTATTATTGCTCACTAATAATAGTGAAATTTATAACGCAAAGTCAAAAGTGAATTATGACTGATTAAAACTATTGATGAACCACCGCGTCATCAAATTTGGTGTTAAATTTAAAATATAAAGTATTATAAGCTTAGTTGGTTAAAGGATTGTACTTGTTTTGTTAGGTTGCAAGTTTGAACCATACCTATAGCGTTTTTAATTTTATTTTTAATCGTTTTAAGTTTATGGGCGGGTCAACACACAATCCGACCCAAGTATCCATTTACTCTCACATATATATCCAAATTAACCACAGTTCTCGACCCGACAATCCGGACACTTTAAAAATTAAACATCATTATATATATATATATATATAACATTTTCTCATCGTGTGACGATTTTCTCATGCGCAACTAAAGTTATGCGCTAGTCACTAACTCATTTAAGGCCCTTTTTCGGTTATTTGATCAAATTTCCCATTACAAGAACATTGAATATTAAAAAAACTAAAATTACACAAGATACATGTGTATTTTACAAGTAAATTATTAAAAAAATATTAAAATTTTACATTTTACATCATTTTGTTCATAGCTTGTTCCTTTCCTACTTCTTAGACAAACTCCCGTTTCTCCTTCATGAGAGTTAGGATCTCCATTCCCTATCATCATATCAAACTTGTAAATCACATTTGATAATGTTAATAAAAAATTAGTTCTAAAATTGTATAGAAGAAAAGATAAAACCAACTTTGTGTTTATTGGATCGAATTTGTAATAAATGAAAATATAATCTAAGAGAGAAATTGCTCAAATAAAAAAAGTAATAAAAGTATTAGATGAAATAAAATATCATACATTTGTTAACTCCCAACGTGCGTTGGTCACCATACATCAATCGTGTTAGAAGATTTCTTATCTTCTTCACCTGTAAACAATATTAAAACAGAAATAATGTCACACACAAAGAGATTATCAAAATGGTAATAATATTTGATTCTCTAACCATGCCTAAAAAACATAGAAAGGAAATTGATTAGTTAGCGACAATTGGTGATATAAAAGTTTCATATATATTCAAATAGGTTTCCTCGTTCTTCATTCTTAGACAAAATTGTAGAATATTTGAGTGAAAAAATTAATTTTACTTACCATAACTCAAACGCTTTGGGGGAGTAGACTCGATTTTAGTGTTTTCAATGAAAATCGAACTTGAGAACTTAACAAAGAAATTACTTTCTGAAAGAGAATAAAAAAATCAAATGATGTTAATATATCATATAAAAAAGAGTGTAATTAGACATCTTCTTATGATATAATATTTATTTCCACATACCTTATACTCCATGAAGCATCTACAAACAATATTCTCATTCATCGGGACAACTTCTATTGTCACCAGATCTGATACGCCGTCTGAGTCTTATATATCTCTTTGGATGAAACAGCTAGGTATTAGTAGGCATTCTATTTATAAGGCTCGATTATATTTAGGGTTTTGTCTACTTTCCTCGTAAATAGTCCAAAATTGATATTACTTTACGTTTGGGCCACATCTTATGGGCCATCCAATTTGAAGGTGAAAAACTCAAATTGGACGGCCCATTTTATATTTGAACATAATAATCAAATATTATGGCACCTTATCGCAATATATTGTAATGTTCTCAATCGTGCTATTTGACTGGAAAAAAATTAGAATCAATTTTTCGTCGTCTAAATAAGTAGTAAAAGGAAATATATATATATATATATATATATATATATATATATATATATATATATATATATATATATATATATATATATATATATATATATATATATATATATATATATATATATATATATATATATATATATAACAAAACAGTTCACTTTTATTGTAAAATAAATAAAGACGAAATCTAACTTTTAAAATGCAATTAAATCAACTGCTTGGGTAAGGGCATTTTAGCTACCAAACTGATTGGCTCTAGACTTGAATATTTACTTACCTTGACATTGATCTTCACACAATAAAAAATATGAAAGAAATTAAATAATGATGAAATACAATTGATTAATACCAAATATAAAGTAAGATTAATTAAACTTATTCTTTTAAAGTTAAATAACAGAAACAAACATTGTAAACACAATAAACATCTATATATCAAATCAAATTTACCTCTACACAACACTAGTGATTGATGCTAATCAATTCATTTAAGAACCTCTATGCAAATTGTATTTTGAGATATTTTTTATGTTGTAATTTTTATGAGCATCTTCTCTAACTAATCATATCAAATGTTACCATTCAAACCCACATTTAAAAAAAAAAAAATCCATCAATCAAACCTTAAACCATTTAATTAATTTCCCTGAAAAATTGATACTATATAATATAAACCCCTTCAAACTTTAAGTGGAATCCGACAATCAAAACATCATTTTTATAAATGGTGGAAGGTTAAAAGATACATACTTAAATTTGTCAGTTCAGAACCAGAACCAAGTTGGAGGATTTGCTCCTACCCTTAATTTGTTGAAATCTAATTCTGATAGTTTTTGGCGGAACAAAAAATTTGAATAGTAAGTATAGTACACCTTCTTTATGTGTTCGAGCTTATATCAAGACGGGAATACCGAAAACAAAAAATACCAAAGGAAATGTGAGAATTGAGCTCATAAATTTTAAAGTAGTCTAGATTTTCTTTTAAAAAGTTTGGTTTATTTGATCCAAAAAACAAATACGAGAGAAATAATGAGTAAATGCTTCTCAATTCTTGCATCCTTTAATCAATCATTCCAAGCCTTCGAGAAATACTCAAAGTAATAATAGTATTGATAAGATGCTCAACAATAAAACTCATTTATCACCATGACAGGATGATAATGAATCAACAAATGAGCCTCAATTTTTTAAATATCCCAATTTCTTCTCTTCGGCATATATTAATTTTACAATCATGGATAATACTTCATTGAAAAATGTCATTTTGTATAGAATTCAAGAATTCCAAACTCTTACAAGGAAATAACAAAAACCATCCTTATCATGCATCATAAGGGAAAACATGATATAGGTTGTTGTTTCATGAACAACTTCTCTTGAACCAAACATTGATCATAAATCCTAAGTTCTAAACAATCCTTTCAAATATGTTTTTGACCAACTTGTCATTTTATTACAGCTGCTTGAACTTACTTGAGAAATTATTTAGTTGGAACATTCCTGAAAGGAAACTTCCCATGATTTAAGATTATGACTGTCTCATACCCATGCATAGGATTTGAAGAAAATAATTAATATCCATTTTAAACAAATGTCATCAAACCACTGAATTGTTAAGGAAGAAGAAAGAAAAAAAAGAAGCTTAGATTAAAAAATAACGTCGCCTGAGAGATTCGAACTCTCGCGGGGAAACCCCATGTACTTAGCAGGCACACGCCTTAACCACTCGGCCAAAGCGACTTTTGTTTAAACTTTTAAGTTGTAATAAGTAATTAAATACTTTAATGATATATTTTACATTAAATAGACTAATTTTAATGTTCTTAATATTTGTTACTTATAAAACATGTCTTATTTATTATTTCTCTATTTACTATTAAATATTAATGTTATTTACAATAAAAAATATTTTCAGTACAAAGAATTATTTTTAAAAATTCATATATAAATAATAATTATAATAAAAGATAATACTTCAATGTTCAGTATGAAAAAGTAAACGCGATTAAATCAAAGAGAATATATTTGGGCCGTTTGAAACTGACGGGTCTATCCAGAAAATAATTGTTAACAATAAAATATAATTTTATTGTACTCATACATATAGTTTGACATTAATATTTTATTTAACTATATATATATATATTATTTTCTATGATGGTATAGTATACTTAGTTTTTCTATGATCAAAATTTAACATAACCCATATTTTGTTTAGTTTATTTTAACTATTTATTTATTTAATTCTCAAAAATATAAAAATTTTACATAATTTTTCAAAAAAAAATCACTCACTATTTTTTTTAAGCTTCGTCCTTTTTCTTGTAATATTGAGAATTAAGGTAATATTTAATCTTTTAAATTTGAACCATAATTTTTTTTCTTCTTTATCATTTATATATTTTAATTTAGATTTTTTAATTATGTTATTTTTAATTTTGTTGTTCATAAACATTATTTTCTTTTAGGTTTTAATTACATATTCTTATATAATTAAATTAGTGATATTAATATTTTATTTATTTTAAATATGAGTTATATAACATAGATAATAAATTAATGATACTTTAAAAAAACGGTTAAAAACAAAATCCCACTTTATATAATTTGAAAAATTAAAAATTCCAAAAAATTTAGAAATTTCAATTTCACCCCAATATATCTAAGAGTACAATATTAATCTAAATATTTAATTTAATCAGTCCAATTAATGATGACAATTTGAAACAGCCCCGCAAAAATCAAATTGTCCCGTTTGGAACAATTTTTCCCTGAAATCGAACGGGGATAGAGCGGGGATAGTATTTGTGTTCCCCGCCCCGACCCTCCCCGATTTCACTTCGATTCTGCCCTGAACAACATAAATATAATTTAATATATTAAATCACTAATATATTTTTAATATGAGTAATGATATTATATAACACCCTTATACACCATATTCGTATAGCACCTACCTCATTTGTAAAAAAAGAAAAAATATATCTTAAAAAAAATACAAGAGGAAAAAATATTTTCCCTTTCTTTCCAAATGAAGTAAGTGCTATGTTGTATAAGGGTGTATATATCATTACACTTTTAATATATTTATTTATTTACTATATTTTATAAGATTAATAAGGTTATTTTTTATAATAATATAAAATTTTAATATATTACAATGTATATTATATTTAAAAATTCGTTTATATAATTTTTATTTTTATTTAAAAAAAATTATTAACGGTATTATGCAGGATTCTTCAGAAAAAAAATCAAATAAGGCAAGAATAATATTAAAAAAATTTCCAAAATTGAAACGGGACAATGGTTAAATTCATTCTAGCCCCCAACTAACTCATTGCCAACCATAAGTCCAATATTATCCCCAATCTACAAATTTCTTTTCTTCAAAATAAGTTGGCATAACTGTATTTGAAATCCATACCATGATAAATAATAATAATAAAGCATTAAAATTATTATTTTTAATACATAAATATATCATTAGAATATTCAATATGCAATTTTATATACTCCAACAAACTATCAACATTCAACATCATCCAAATGAGAATCATCAAATAAATCTGCAAATTTCTCAAAAACAACAACAATCTGATTCAAGAAGATAGGATTAAAGAGATCTAAGTTTTTCAATTCTTCAATCAAGCACAAGCACAAGGATTCTCAACAACATCAACATCAACCGCATCTTCATCACCATTCCTAAACAGTAAATATCCAACAGCAAGACCAAATACAATAGCTATAAACACACCTCCATTGAACGACATAACCGCTAGCATCATAAAGTAACCTAGGGCAGAATTGATTCCAAATAGAACAGATCCTCCTACCTTAACAACGCTCCATCTTCCTCCTCGTCGGAATAGGAGGAGAGGAGAATCGATCGATGCTCCGGGAGATGGAGATGAATTTATTACTGTTTTAGAACTGTTAAGAGATTGTAATTTGAATCGGAGACGACGATCTTCGAGGTATTGGTAGAAAGTTGAGAAGAGGAAACAAACAAGGAGCGTGAGGATGTAACTGATCAATGAATCAGTTTTCCAGAAATCAAACAATAGAGTTACCGTTGTTCCCCAATAGAAAGTCATGTGCATCATCTTTGCTGCTTGAATTGAAGCTCGCCGTCGCCGTTGCCGTCGCCGGTCGTCGCCGATGATGTAGAGAGAGAATGAAGGATCTTCAGCCAATCCAGCACTCGGATCGGATTTCTTTGTAGTTTGTACTACTGTTTGCAGGATAAGTAATTGCCCTTATTTGAATCTTATAATTACAGCGTTGCCACTTTCGGTTATTATTCATTGGGAACAATTATTAGTCTACTTTTTAATTTATTTTATTTATATTTTAATAAATAGTTAAAATTATTATTTATAATGTCTACAAATTAAATTCTTAAATATACAATTGGTTAGATTTTAAGTTGGATTACAAACAATTTAAAGTTTGTTTGTTTGTTATGAAAATATAATTATGTATGAATTATATATTAAATCAAACAAATATGTTGAAAAGACTGATACACAATTTCATTAAAAAGAACTTCAATTTGATTAACTATTGTTGAATTGGTTTTTATTAAAAAAAAATAATTCTCATTCCCATATACTCTTTTATTAATTAAATTAATAAATTCATTAATAAAAATATTAAAATAATTTTATTTAAAAAAGTAAATTTTATAAAAAAAAAACTCACATCATCTTTTTAAATGAAATAAAATTTAATTCAATAAATCTTTAGGAGGAGCTTTAAACCTCTATTAGAGCTTGATTGATGTTGAGTTATTTTAGATTAATATTAAATTTTCTTTTGATAAAAAAAATTGTTTGATAAAAAAAGAAGATAAGTTATTTAAACTTTTATTTGATTGAATTATTATATTTTTATATTTAAAATTTAAATTAAGTGTATTTTGATATTTAAAGTGACAAATATAATAATTAATAATTAAAAGTAAAAATTATGATAGAATAGTTTTTATTTTAAAAAAAACTAATTATTTTTAAATGGGATTTTCTCATATATATTTGTTAGTTGGGGTGGAACTCTATTTAAAAATGTGCAATGTTTTTATTAGTTCTTAAACTACAAATTAAGATATGCTATAAAAGGTGACTTTACAATTATTCGTCATTAAATATGGGTGTTTCATTATTACCTCAGCCAAGTCCTAGAAAAGGCAACAAATAAGTTGTCTAAGGCCTCAAATTATTTTTTATAAAACAATATTTTAAGAAGGTTTTAACTTAACACTTTTTAAAAATTATTATATCATTTAATCAACTAAACTAAATTATTTATATTAAATATAATATAAAATTTTAATTTTAAAATATAATATAAAAATATAAGTTTGGACATCCCAAATTTTTTTCAATGTTTGGGAAGGCCCTATATGACCTTGACATGAATCCAAAAATATAAATTTTAAAGCAATTAAATAATTGATAGGTTTGAAAGTGATGCAAATATATATATATATATATATATATATATATATATATATATATATATATATATATACTATTAATCAAAAAGATTAATTTGAAAAAAAAAATATGTTAGAGAACTACTTATAATATATGTATATACATAGAGATTTGTGGAAAATATTGAAAATAATATTTCTTGAGGGGTTTTATTACGTAATAGCATTAAGTTTCAGGGGTTCTATATTAATTATGTTGTACTATTATTACTATGAAGAACAGTGTAGTACAAAAAGGTAATATTCCTAAAAGGGTAAAATAGTAATTTAATCAGTCCATGTACTACACGGCAGGGCGGCGAAGAAGCTTCCTTACTGATGCTTTTGTTTTTATTTTCAATTAAGAATACATTATAATTTCCAAAACAAACTAATAATCTTTTTTGAACTATTTCTAATTTTTATATCTTTCTTAGGAAATATTTGTGAATTTTGGGGCTAATATTAGATGGTTTTTTGTTTATCACGTTTCATATTTAATATAGAAATATGTTTTAAATAATGATTCAAATTACTTTTTAGATAATATAATGATTAATAAATATAATAAATGAATAAAATGTTTAACAAAAATAACCTTATCAATTTTTATTTTTATTTATAATAATAAATAATGAAATTTTCTATTAATTTTGTTAAGTTGAAATTTATCTTGAATTAGATATCTGTAATACAATAAGTGGATATTTTGATTATACAAATATCTCTTTATTCGAAGAATATGATAACGAGGGACGGATTCATGAATTTGAGTTCGGTTAAACTTAAAAAAAAAAAGAATAAAATGAGTTGTTAAACATATGTTTGACCACATTTTCTATTAATTAGAGAAGTAATAATAAATTAAATTGAAAAAAATATGAAATTAAATGTTACTGTCACATTTTTATCGTCAAATTTTATAAAAAAAAATTGTTCAAAGTGGTTTAGATTGCCCTGATTGTATAGATACATTCTCTTGTTATTAAATATTCTTAAAGAATGTATCAAAATAACATATAAAAATTGGAAGTAAACAAGAAATTTTAACATTTAATTTTTTTCCAGAAATAAACTATATTGTTTAACAACAAAACAAGCTGTTACAATTCTTAACTATTATATGAAAATATATACCAAGGTTTAGAATCTGGAATAAAATTTTCACTTTCACCCGACATGTATCCGTATCCATCACCTTGTAATTCCATGTCCTCTTAAGTTATATATCGTTTTATTTAGTTCCATCACCTTGTATTTGACTGTTTCTTGCCATCTTCTAGAAATGCATCTGTCTTCATTTTGCATTTACGGAATTGAAGTTGAGAATAAAGCGAAATAATCACCACACTTGTAATAATAAATTATTCCCTACTTGATTAGATTTTTAGAAACGAGAAACAACAAACATAAAAGGAAATATAAATGAAATAAGAACACCAAGAATTTAACGTGGAAAAACCTCCTCAAATCAAGGACTAAAAACCATGAGACTATTGTTCCAAATTTTTTTTTTACTATAATCAAATGTTAAACAGGAAACAAATGAAGATAAGAGCTAAACAAAGAAGATATCTCATTATCTCTCTACAAATGTATGCTAGATGACTTTCAGATGTAATTTGATAAGACCATTTTCTCTACCTTTTATAGCAGAATGAAGACAACTCAAGAGTCTTTTTTTCAATAAGACAATCATATGCCCCTATTTAAAACAAAGCGAGACTCTCAAGCTTCTAAACTTCTAGATTTATGGACTTCTAAACTTCTGGGGCTTCCTAAACAGACTGAGCTTTTTATTACATAGTTGGGAGCCCAAACAAATAACCCAACAATTGAGAGGCGCAACAAAGACAATTTAGATTAGTGATGGTTAATATTTTCTCAATCACCAAAATTTTATTCATGACTTTCAATCGTCTAAATTGAATCAAAATAGAGATTGGAAGATTATACGAATTTGCATTGACTATTGCTAAAACACTAAAACATAAATCTTACATGTCACAAGTTAAAAGAAACTTAAAATAAAGAATAAAAAAATCAAATCAATGAATAATACTCCTTAAAATATATACTTGTTTACATGGTCTAAAGATAGGCAATTAAAACTATATTTTTTTCTAGCGATTGTGAAACCTTATATGAAGAAACCATAGGTCGCAGTTGCAAGAAAATCGTGCATCGTTCGTTATCGTTCGAACTATGCGAACTATGCCATATGTGTGATACATGCGTCTTATGCGCTGCGACGCCCCCCCCCCCCCCCCCCCCCCCCCCCCCACAACGCCCCCCACAACGCCGACAGTATAGTGTGGTCATAATCGTTGCGGAAGAAACCCTAAGTCGCAGTCACAAAAAGTTACACATCGTTCGTTGTCGTTTAAACCATGCGAACTGTGTGATCCGGTCGTATACGGTTCTTCGTTGTCGTTTAAACCATGCGAATTGTGTGATCCGGTCGTATTAACACTTACTACGGTTCTGTTGAAATTTTACTCAAGAATTTCATATTTGTCGATATTGGAAATTTGTTAAAAGCTTCACTAACACGAATACGTTTGTGTTTTCTAGTTTTGATAATCTTAGCACTCATATAACTTCTACAATATGAACAATTTCCCTCATTATCTAATGGTTGTACAAGCCCGACTAACCCTCTAAATCGGGCAATGAGGAATCCAGCACTTTCCCTCCTAATCCCCCTAAAGACAATTTGAATTCAACTCACCAACTCAAGGAATAGAGGGGAGAACACACAACCCCCTTAATAATAATGAAAAGCTGACTCAAAAAGGTATGGATGGAGATCCTATCATTGTGAACGAAAACATTAGTGAAGGAAATACTGAAAATACATCGGGTATGTATACTTACATTCTTAATAAATCTGCTAAAATGAATGCAAACGGACATAGGAATGATAGTGGAATACATTCTGATAGCCTAGGAAATAATGATAGATCGATTAGGAAATGTAGATAGCCTAAGAAATGTTGATAGCCTATGAAATCAAACTTTAAATCAAACTTTAAATAATGAATGTACTATTAAGGAAAACAATAAACATGTTTCCTTTGATGGAAAAAAACTCGGACTCCAATGGGAATCAAATTCAACTAGAAACTGTCGAAAATACTTATTCATCTAACAACAACGGTAAAAAAAAATTCTAAGAAACCTAAGGGAAAGAGTTTGTCTCAGAAACAAAGAAATAAAAGGTTAATGGGAATGAGAAAAAAATGAGAAAAATAATATAGTAAAGGAGACAAAACATAATGATAAATGTCATGTAAGTTTCAACGAAATGGCGAACCTAAAAGGCTTGAGGAACTAGATTTATAAACTTTTGATCCTAACTAAGAAATGTTGGATAGTCCTCAACAAGGAGAAGAGTTAGCAATATACTATTCAACTCAACATCCTTTATCTTCAAGATTGGAACCTTCTCTAGAAAAAAGAGTATGATTAAATTATTGGCTGGTCCGTAGAGACTATGAGAGAGTTATCAAAATGCGCCAAAACCAATGTATACACAATAAAGAGCAATACAAACTAGAAGGTGGACCAAGTATGGAAGAAAGGCAAGTAACGTGAACAAACTGCACAAAAACAGAATGTTGAACATAATTAGAATGTGGGGCAGAAACATAATTTTGGACATAAACATAATATGGGTCAAAAATAGAATGATGGGCAAGGACAAAATGTAGAGCAAAAAAATGTGAATCAATTTCGGGAGAAGAGTCATATATTTTTGGAACTTTAAAACCAAAGGTAGAAACTCTTGGTTCTCCTTTCGAGTTCAAACTACCATAGAAAGTGGATGAACAATGTCTAAAATCATGAGAAAATGTAGTCGGAAACTAATTTGGAAAAAATTAAAATGAGAGAATGTTTGTACTCCCAAAGAAGAAAGAGGTCTGGGAATACATCATTTTTTTCATGAGTTTACACATTGTTCCTCCACTTCCTAGGGTATTTTGAACTTGAAAGGAAAACCAAGTATTTCTACATTTGGTTTGAAAGTTCCAAGAAATATATGACCCCTGTCCCGAACTGAATTAACAATTTTTTGCTCATCATTTTGTTTCTACCCAAAATTCTGTTTCAACCCCGCATTCGGTTTCTGTTCAACATTCTATTTTGATGCAGCTTGTTCATATTTCTTGACTTTCTTCTATACATGGTCCACCTTCCAATTTATATTGCTCTTTATTATGTAGACCTTGATTTTGACGCATTTCGATGACTCTCTCAAAGTCTCTACGGACCAACCAACAATTTTATAATACTCTTCTTTATGGAGGAGGTTCCAATTTTGCAGATTATGGATGTTAAGTTAGATATTATATTGTTCAATTCAGATCTTCTACTACCGATTGCTGTGTTCCCCTGTGGCGGACCAATCAGATTGCAGCATTATTATTTTAATAATAAATCAATCTGGGGAGGAGACGGAGGGAGGGAGAATTCGGAATCCGGGTTTCGGCCCGGGTTCACACCAGACGCCGTTAACGGCAGCGCCTGTTAACGGCATCAATTAATATAATAATCATATAGCACCCAGATAAGATATCTTCGCTCATGGCACCGTGTTAGAGGGAAGGGTGAGATGCGATGGGAGCAAAGATCTACACGCCCGTTGCCCTAACCCTCATGTAAACCCCCCATACCCACCCTTGAGAAGACCGCTTGCCTTTCATGTAAATACACTTACCCGTCTATGTAAAGACCAAAATTACATGTATTTTATATTTCCGTTTATTAAATATTAATTTAATTATTGAAAATCGAATGCAGCGATATAATATTCGCTTCAAGTAATTCATTCATTTTTTTTCTAGGAATTTTATTTAATTTTTTATTTCATTTTTTCGGCTTGGAGACCCTCAGGAGCGAAGATATATTTGCTTCAATTAATTTTAATAATAACCTCATGTAAACTCCCAAACCCACCCAAGAGAAGACCGCCTGCCTCCCATATGAATACACTTACCCGTGCATGTAAAGACCCAAATGACATGGATTTTATATTTCCGTTTATTAAATATTAAATTAATTTATTAAAAATCACATGCAGCACCCGAACAAATCTTCGCCTCAATTACTTGGCTATTTTATTTTTATTAATTTTATATTTCCGTTTATTAATAAATGTAAATTCAATGAATTTAAAATGACATGTAGTAAACGACCAAATATTCTCTTTAATTTTGTTTTTCGAGGAGACGATTGAAAGCGAAGATTTCTTCTTTTCAATTATTTTTAGCCTGACGTTCATGTAAAACCCACTCCCCTCCCATGAGAAGCCAACTTGCCTGTCATGTAAATTCACTTACCCGTGCATTTACATCCCGCGAATAAATCTTCGCTTCGAATAACAGTTTTTATTTTCAATTTAATTTTTGAATTTTTTTAAGAAGTTACGATATCGAACGAATATTTATTCGCTTCCATTACTAGTTGATATAATTTCAATTTCCCGCTACAATCCCACTCTCCATCATTTTCATTTTCATAAGCAACTGTTCATATTCTTCTCTCTCTATCTCCCGGCGATAATCCAAACAATCAACGTCGAAACCCTAAATATTTCTTTTATTCTACAAGGATTTCTTCTGAAGATGTCAGGGAACCAAGGCAACAACATGAAAGTGGATACCATCGACTCCCAAGAGGTCGTCTTGGAAGTCTGTAGGAGCATAAACGAAAACGAAACTGCCCCAACTCCTGCATCCAACGTCAATCCCAGCAATAAACCAGAGAGGTATGTTAATCTTATTGTGTTTATACTAATTTTACACCTGTTTATTCACTTTATTTCGTTGAATACTGATTTATGCTATCCCACCAAAAATAATGACTTCGAGGTTTAATAACTTTACATATGAAAGGAAGAGGAAGAGAAATCCGAAGACGAATACTAAGTCGTCATCGACTGCTGAATCAGTTTCCACAGTTGCTGTCGAAGCTACTGATGTTGCTGCAGGTACTACCCATTTTGATGAGATTTTACCACCACCTTTTCCCCCTAAAAAAAAACCCAATGTTATTCCTACCTCCACTCCAACAGTCGATGAAGAGTTACCAGAACCACCCCCAGAACCACTAATATTTCTCCGTGTACTACCCCATTCGATGAAGAGTTACCACCATCTCCCCCAAAAACCAAAACCCTCAAGAAACGTAAACTGACATTTCTAACCAGATCATCACCTCATGGCCTCGCTCAACTGATTCCTAAATTGAGCGTAGAACAGAGGGAAGCCGTGAAGGAAATCAGGTTTGGTTCTCTTCTTACAATGGGTGTCTCCAAGTGCCTGGCGCATTTTTCCAGACACGTAATCCAATGTTTTGACCCGGATAAGAGTTCTCTGGTATTGGACAACGGTGATGAGATCCTTATCGATGAAGATCTCGTACAACTCGTGATGAACCTCCCTAGAGGGGCAACGAACGTAGTCGAGTCCGTTGGGGGGGACAAGACTAAGGACCCTGATTATTTTAATTTCTTGAGGGATTGGAAGACCAGATGGACTGGGGAAGACTCAAAAGCTCCCGAAACACTTTCTATGATCCCCAAGATATTAAGTAACACAAGTGCAGACAACGATTTCAAAATCGACTTCGTTGTCTTTGTTGTCTCAAGTTTTTTATGTCCAGTTCAAAATTCACGAGCCAGGTAAACATGTATTCAAACCTATTATATATCTAATTGTATTTGTGAATACTGACACATGTATTTTTTTCATTTCAGGTTCAAAATTCTCAAATCCTTAATGGATGTTGATAACATAAAGGAACTGAACTGGTGCCACTTCACACTACAACGATTGGTTGACAGTGTAAGAAGTTGGAAAGAAAAAGCAAGTAAAGATAAAAATCCATATTTCGATGGACCTATAACCCTTTTATCGGTAAGTATTGTTGCCTCTCTTGTATATGATTTATAGATATGTAATATTTTCTAACATGTTTCCCATTCTTTACTCCAGATTTGCTACCTAGATGGTGTTTTTGTGGAAGGTGAACGTATCCCCTACGAAAGGAAATTTCCAATAATCTCTTGCTGGGATGACGTCACCGTGTTAGAGTTTACCAACTTAGAAGTTCGTGCCGGTGGTTTTGGGCTGGGCAGGGCAAGGGCGCGCCTAGCAGGTAAACAACCCGAGAATCCAGTTGACTCGGTTGAATTAAAAGAAGACGATAATGAGGTATGTGGAAACAATCAATTGACTCCCATTGTTCTTTATTATCCTGTTTTCAAGATTAATGAAATCTGTTTTTCATAATGTACAGATGTTGACATCCAAAATCCTGCAAACTTTTAAAGATACCGCCCAACAGCTGAATTACCTATCAGGGGAGTTAGAGAAACGCAACATCGATCCGAAGCCCTTTTTTGAGGCCGGTTTCCTGAACCTCAGAGAGTCTGAAGGGTTCATGAAACACTTGAAGGTGGTGAACGATGGTGAGGTTCGTGTAGGTGTGGAAGATCCTACAAGGGAGGCACTTGGGGACACTTTACAGTGTGCGGGCTTGAAAATCAATAGTCCCCGGGTTGATTACACATGTGAGACTGCAGTGGAGGACCATGCAGACAATCCACTAGCACGGGTTGAACAGAATGATTTAGAGGATGCAGTTATGCCAAATCAAGAAAATCGCTCAGATCACGTTGAACCGAATGATCTCGATGATGCCGTTCTGCACAATGAAGATCAGTCACTCCCTGTTCAACCGAAAGATGTTGAGGATGTAGGTCATGACATTGACGATGAATCACTCCTTGTTGAACAGGAAGATGTACAGACTGCATTTCAGCCCATTCAAGCCAAGTCACCCCCTTCTCAACAGGACGAACCTGAGGATGCAGTTCTGCCCAACAAAGATGACTCACCCAGTGTTGAACCAACTGATCATCAGTGTGAAGGCAAGGAACCGGATGAGGTACCCAAAGTGCAGACACCCACTGTTGAAGACGATGATCAGGGTGAAGGGAAGGAACAGGTTGAGGAACCCAAAGCGCAGCATGTTGAACTAAATGATCAGGGTGAAGGGAAGGAACATGTTGCGGAACCCAAAGCTCAGTCTGTTGCACCAAATGATCAGGTTAAAGGCAAGGAAAAGGTTGAGGCTTCTAAGGCCGTTGAATCTTCTGAAGATGAAGATGAAGATGATGGGGGGGGATGCATCAACATTAGAGAATATCCTAAGAGGAAGATCACGAAAATTCCTGTGCACCTTCGACCCCCTTACATGCAACAGGTTGCGGATATGTTGGACCACAACATAACCAACAAGGAACAGAGATTAGCCGATTTTGTGTTTGATGAAGACCTGCCTCCAATGTAAGTTACCTCTCATGCTTTTCGGAATTTCAAATATGAAATTAGTTAGTTATGGTCTTCTAAATGAATGTATTTTGCAGGGACGTTCTGTACGAAGGTGCACCGGGTAATATCACCCGTAAGCTATTTCAAACAGTGAAAATGGGTCATGAAATTGCGAGCGAAGTTGTGGACGCTTGGTCCATAATTGTGCACTTCAAATGCCGTAGGTTTCCAAGGCATGAACCACGAATAATTTGTTTTTCATCAATTTCACATGTAAGTGCTTCTCTTGTTTTGTGCTATGTATCCTTCAATGTTCATGACTTTGAGTCTCCACCCTTATTTTGCAGGTTAATCTGCAGTATGATAGGACCTTATTTTGTCAATCCCTTGAAGAAGACATGAGAAACTACCATGTCACAAAAGAAGACCTCATCTTCGCTGACCTGGTATGTACATATCCCTCAATTCCAAGTAACGAGAATGCCATAAAATAACAAATGTTTATGTTCTTTTTGCAGATATTCCTACCTGTCGTCACTTCCGGACATTTCTTTCTTGTATGTGTGAATATTAAAGACTCCCAAATCAATGTACTAGACAACTCCGGTCGTCCGCATAGAATGAAAATTTTGGACAAGTATGTCCAGTTGAGGAATCAACTCGATAGTTTTTCGACTTTCTTGTAAAGGCAAGGCATACAAAGATTTGCAGAAAAGGTTAAGAAATACAAGATAACGGCCCCAAAGCTGCCTTGGCAAGACCAAACAAACAAGACAGACTGTGGTGTATATTTAATGAGACATATGGAAACATATAGAGGAACGATGAAGGGTTGGTCTTGTGACATCAACAAAAATAATGTAAGTGTTATACCATATGTTATTCTATGACATTTAACAATTTTAAATGTTCTTATACTTTCTCTTGTTCTTTTGAAGGCCGACGAAGCTTTGAGTACATTGAGGATAAAATATTTATACAGAATTCTTATGTCTGAGCACAATGTCAATAGGTTCAAGTTAAAGACTGCAATTAGATCAAGATATTAGGGATTTGTATGTGTTATACGGAATTATACTTGTACAGTAATTCTTATGTTTACACAGGTCAATTGACCTATTTTTAATGTATGGATGTTTGATATTGATTTATAACTTATAATGCAATTCAGATCTTAATGTATGGAAGGCAATTCAGATCTTAATGTATGGAGTTATAATGAATTGCTTATAATGTATTGATGTTTGATATGTCTTCTTGTACCCATATTTGTGAAATCCTAAACGAGGTTATTTTCTTAACTGTATGTTTTAATATTCTTAAACGAAGATATATTCTTAACATGATGAAACTGATAAACTTGCAACCGTAATATTGACATGATGACCACCTTTGAAACTAAATTATCTTGTTATGTCTTCTTGTGGCCCTCTTCTTAACTATCAATTTTCAAATTCCTAAACGAAGATATCTTCTTATGTTCCTTTTTGGTGCAATCCATATTTTGAAAATCAGAGACGAAGATATCTTCTTCAATATATGTTTGCAAATTACTAAACGAAGATATCTTCTTCACTATATATTTTGAAATTTCTAAACGAAGATATCTTCTTAATTTTTTTGGGGTACAATCGATATTTTGAAAATCAGAGACGAAGATATCTTCTTCAATATATGTTTTTAAATTCCTAGACGAATATATATTCGTATAGACATGAACTAAAAAATATAATACGAAGATATCTTCACAACATGTAATGCACCTACCAGAGTTATGTATTGATGTGAATTCAAGAATGAAAACTCATTTATTACTTCAACTACTGCTGTATCAACATCATCACTCTCATACCCTCACTCTCACTCTCACACTCCACTCTCACTCTCACCTCTCTCTCTGTTTTGACTCTTTCCTTCATTCATTTAGTATAAAACTCATAAGATGGATGTAGAGATGGACCCAGACATGCTTGTTTTATCGTAGCAACAGCTGGAGCGATACTTAAGTCTAATCAACGATGACCCTGTCCCTTTTAGTGTCTATCATGTAGATGAGATTCTACCTCTATTACGAATAAACGTTAACGACGGACTGATGACCCACATGCAAAGCAGATGGAATACGGACTCTCGTTCTTTTGTTATTGGGGAAATGCACATATGCCCGACGATAGAGGACTTTGCTTCAATCCTTAGGTGTGGTAGTCTTGCACTCATGATTTTGCCTGTCAATCAAGATCCTCATATGGCCGTCCACATTTGCGACAGCTTCTATGGATGTACAATGTTTGATGCTCTTTTGTTTACCCTCCAACATGGATTTCTCAATATGACAAACATAGACGAGTACATTTGGCGTGTCCAAGGAGCTGAGAGGACCATCAACCACACACAAAGCAAACTGATCATGCTTGTGGTTCTGGCTCATTTTTTTTATGTCCGGCTGCAGGACGACGGCCTTCGGAAAGGATCCTGCAGGTAGTTCCTGCACTGATGGGAAACGCCCCAAACCTGGCTAGCCTGGTACTTGTTGAGACATTACTTGGTCTTAACGAATTTGTTCCAGAGGAAAACAACTATTCTCGCCGTGAATCACCTTTGGTTCTCTACCTCTGGTTGTTAGACAAGTTGCATTGGTTGCCCCGTCCTTTAATTCCCTACACTTCCTTTGCCAATCTACAAGTGCAAAGGGTCAATGGACTCGTGCCTCCGAATTTTATTTCGGATATTCACCCAATTAGGTTCATTGTTCCGTGGTATCTCTTTACTGTAATGATGTACGAGATGAGGGGTTCTCCATTCATCATTTTGTTGGGCCTTAAGGGAACTACCTCCTACTGCACAACTGTCATATACAGACAATTTGGCCTACGGAATCCCCTACCTTCGAATGGACTCAATCCTCCGGAGGACTTCATGCTTACTCCTCACCATCTTTACCTAGAGTACGCATCAATAATTGAAAATTCTTTGACGGTTTTAATCCCCAACGATGGATCAATGCTGTGAACGAAGCCATTCAGCTATACATTCCACCCGTCATCGAACATGAGGTCGTGTCACTGACAGGACCGATTGACGAGTCATCCTCTCATGAATCAGACTAGAACTTCATTTGTATTTTTGAACAGCTATTTTGTTGGTTAATCTGTGCAGTACTTATGTAAACGGATTATGGAATGTTTTTCTGTATTCAACAATATTATGAAGTTATGTTTGATTATAGTCTGAAGTTATATTTTACATTATGTAGTTAGTTTATTCTGGAGTGATATAAATCGAATCATTGTCGTTATGTTTGATTGTTTGATTGCAATTTGGATGTCATGATCAATTCAAAGTATAATGTAAAACAACTGATGTGTTCATGTAAAACCCTTAAATTGATCCATCGATTGGTTGTTCGCTTCATTACACAGTATCTAATCAGTAAATGGAACGGACATTTCTTCGTTTGTTTGTTAGTGTATTACTTTTTACCATGTGATTGAAAACGAAGATGAAGTCGCATCACATCTTTGAAGTTACATATTATTGTATTTGTGCCACTTTCATGTCATACTCTAATGAATTTGAAAACGAAGAACCATTCGCCTGTAAGTTTCTATATTAAACACAACATTGTTACGAAACGAAATACTATTCGCTTGATATTCATATTTGAGGTCGACCACATTGAACGAAAATGTATTCGCTTGTATATTATATCCAAGGAATGGTTGAATGATTGAAGAAGCGCCAAAACATTTTACATTACATGTCACGTCAGATTACAATTAGGGCAATGATTTCACTTATGGGAAACATATAATTAGCCAGAAGAGTAGATATTATAATACTTTAATATTTATAATAAATTCGTTATTTTATAAATGTTTAATGACATGTGCATGAAAATATAAATAACAAATAATTATTATAATTCGACGTACAAAATTTCATTACAAGTTTCATAAACATTTCTACGTTTCATAAACATTTGTACATTTTAACAATATTCATCTGCATCTCCAGCTTCAAGGCATCTCCATTGAAGCGACCACAGCGGATCTCTCACGCATAACTGTGGTCATACACCTGTTGAGTTATCTCTTGAGATGTTTTCCATCCCAGGGAATCTCCCACAGCTGGCGCTTCCCACCAGCAGTGGACACGAATGATCTTCATTTGATCGGTAGTTTCTACTTGAGTTATCAAGCATTCGTGGTAACTGAAGATGTTTTCCACCAGTTGATCTTCATTGTACAAGTTTTCCATCACAGAGAATCTCCCAAATGATACAACCCAACAAACTATCTGAAAAAAACACACACTCTCAACAACAACGCTGACGAAATATTTCATGCTGCCGACGAAGATTGTTTATGTAATCCCTACATTTATAGCAAACAGAAAATCTGTTTTCTTCATAAAATATTTAGATCTATTAATTCAGAAAAAGTAAATTTCCCGTGATGAAATATCAAATCGGAACAGTTTGCAGTCCATTGGTCACATCATGAAAAAGTAATTTCATTAACGAAAAAGTAATAACACTTATATTAAATAAAAAAAATAATTCAATATTGTCATTCACATTATATTAAATAATAAATTATTTCCACATTAATAAAAATATTTTCATAAATAATTATAAAATTATATTCAATATAATATTATTGCTATATGAAGGAAATTATGTTCAATATAAATAAGAATTAAAATATATTTTATTGAAAACATTAAGCCTGAAAACATTTTAATATCCCACAAATTACCAAAATTAACATGAATTTTGAAGTTCCGTGTATCATATAAAAAAATTAATTCGAACAGCGAAGAGATGTTAGCTAAAATAACTCCATAAGTGAAGAAATCTTCGCAACAATTGTTTTCCACCTGTCCCCCGTGTACACCCCCCAACACAACCATGAGAAGCCCGCTTGTCTGTCATGGAAAGACACTAACCCGTGTATGTGAAGACCAAAATTAAATGTATTTTAAATTTCCGTTTATTAAATATTATATTAAATTATTAAAACTGACATGAAGCGAACAAATATTCGCTCAAATGACTTGGCGGATTAGTAGGCAGTCCTTTGTTTTGTCACATCATGCAGAAATTATATTTCATCATTGAAAAAGAAGTGTGTTTTTGTATAAAACCCTATAAAGAAATCATTTCATATCTATGGATTTAGTAAAAGTATTAAGCCCGTCATCATATGTCAAATCGGAACAGTGTGCAGTCTTTTTGTCACATCACAAAAAGTAATAAATATTATATTTTAATAAAGTATTTATATTATATTAAATATTTCATTATTGATAAAGTATTGTTACAATAGTGTAATGTTAACATTATATTTTATTAAATATTATTTCTATATAGATAAAATTATGTTAGGAAATAAGTATAAATTTTTATTATATATACTATTATTTCTATATGAGCAAAATCATATCGAATATAATTTACATTTAAAATATCATGAATTAAAGAAATTCATATAATTCAATTATAACGTCCGAACAATTTAATCAAAGACTTGGAAATGACATGCAGCGAATAAATCTTCGTAAACATATTAACATTAAATTATTTTTCAATTTTTTAACACATGAATTCATCTTATTAAAGATGAAAAGAAGCGAACATATATCCGTGTACAGTGAAAACTGCAATTTATGAGAAACTAATATGAAGCGAATAAATCTTCGCTTCAATGATTTTTAAGCTGACGTACATGTGAAACACTCAACCCTTACATGAGAAGACCCTTTACCCCTGATGTAAGTACACCAACGCTTGTATATGAAGACCAAAATTATGAAGGAATGTGGGAGGAAAATACACGCAGCGAATAAATCTTCGCCACAAACAATTTTTCAATTTTTATCCCGTAAATCACATTTCATTTTTATTTATAATTCATTACTGAAATATTTTCGTACGGTATATCATATCTTAAAGTAATCATTACACATCGAATCGGACCAGTCTTCAGTATTTTAGACAGGAAACATCATTCATAATTTATATATTGTTAATTAAAAGGAAGAAACAAAAATTAGGTGCTGTTTGATCTTGGTACACTTATTATCGAAAACAAAAATTTATAGAAATAAAGGCTGAATACTCCGGTCATAAATCAAAAAATGACATTTAATATAATTAACATTATATGAAATATTAAATTATTCATACATAACAAACATTATATTTATTACATCAGTGTAAAAGTAAAATATATATATTGTTATTTATATTTGAAGAAAAATAAATTAAATTTAATTCACAGCTCAATTAAAAATGAAAATATTAAAATGAAGCGCCAAAATTTTTTTCACATGTCAATTCAACTGTCACAAAGTCTCAGGCTTTGTGATGACGGCAAGTCATTTCCACCGCTACCATCCCATCAAATGTCAATCCTTTAGATTGGATACGATCTGTTAAATTTGCAGATCGAAGATTTGTTCGCTTCTTCAGCATTGAGAAGCAAATAGTTGTTCACATTGTGGGAATTTTTTTCCAAATAATGTGAAACGAGAAAGACATGTCCTAAGCGAAGATATATTCGTACATTGCTGAATTCTGCACGAATACATCCTCGCCTATTCTAGTATGTTTCTTTTCATAATGCAGAATTACATGTCACATTCCATGAGCGAATATCGCTTCTACTCATACGAAGTTCATGAGAAACTCCTTATTCATGTTTGTGAAAACCGATACGGCCTCATGAAAATACACTCACACTAACAGAGCACTTTACAAAGTAAAACATCTCAAGCCCGAATCCGGCCGTCATACACCCAGGTTATTCTACCATCTGACCTAGCGCTGTCGTCTCCGGCATTTCGACTACGAATCCATTTCTCTTCTGATTAGTATCATCTGCTCCTGCGAAAATGGTAAGAAGTGTTTACGGTTGCATGCTTGGGTCTATTTCGTTTTCTTAGTTTAGTTCGTTCGAATCTAAATGTGACTCTATCATCTCAGAATCAGGATTCCGATATGCAAATAGTTCCATATACTGAATCCACGACGGAAGTTAACACACTAAGGTAATTACGCTAATGTTAGAATTGTACAAATTTGACTATATTTGTATTAGGGAAGTAATCCAATTTGCTAATGATAATGTAGTATTCAACAAAGGAAAAGAAAACCCGATGCATCAGGCACGCCCACGACACCACTGGATATTCTGGCCAACGCGGCGAATGAAGCACTTAGTGAGAACCAAGTTAAGAAGAAAAGAAGAAGGACTCGTGACCCTGATGTTGATTTCAAGAGCAGAACCTCTCCATCGTTACTTCATCACTTGATTAACAGGTTATCTGAAGAACAGAAGCAGGCTGTTAGGGACATAGGATTTGGTTCCCTTCTGTCACTTGGCATATCAAAATGCCCACTTCAATTCTCACGGTGCATTGTGAGTCTATTCAATCCCAGAAGGAGGAGCATCGTCCTACACAGTGGAGAGGAGATGCAGATTGATGAAGAGGATGTTCAATGTGTATTGAACATACCAGAGGGGAATTAGTAGTTGCAGAGTGTTTAGGAAATCACACGGACGACAAGGTGTACAAGGACCATCTCACGGCGTGGAGAAGGAGATGGGGATTCGAGAACACTGGAGGTCCTTCAACCTACCAAATGCCTGAGAAAATTCTACAGAACACAGAAGGAGACAGTAACTTCAAGATGGACTTCGTGGTGTTTGTTGTATCCAGTTTTTTGTGGACATCCCAAAATCCACAGTGCATGTACTTCATTTAGAACTTCAATATCATTTTAAATGGCTTGAGTCACTCCTTTTTTATGTACAGATTCAAAGTACTGAAATCCCTCCAGGATGTATCTAAAATCAAAGACTACAACTGGTGCAAGTTCACGTTAGACGGGCTAGTCGACAGTGTTTATAAGTGGAAAGAAAAGAAGACATCCTATTTCCATGGACCATTAACGTTTCTTTTGGTGAGTGTAGAAATCTATTTGCTGTAGGTTGTACCTTCATAATTTTTCATGAGTTTGAACGTAACATATATTTGTTCATGCTAATGTATCAGTTGTGCTACTTGGACCGTGTGGTTGAGTTCAAGGTAAACAGTCAGATCTCAAGGAGTTTCCCTATTTTAGGATGCTGGGACGAGAAAAAGATGTACGAAAGGGTTGAGTTTGAGGCTGCACAGGGGGGTTTGGACATGGTAGGGTAGTTGCTCGCATAGCCATTCCGAATGAGCAACCACCGATTCAACAAAATGTGGAGCCAACACCACCACAATCTGGAGAACACCATCAAACTGAGCAGGCTCCAATTACACAAAACCTGGCATCATGTTTGAGGAAGGTTGCGGCCGCTGCAGACGAATTGGCACAAGGGGCTAAATATCTGAATGAGATGCACCAGATAAACGCCATGGAACTTGTACAGTCTGCATTTGAGCCATTGGCCACGGTACTAAACTCCAATTCAATCCTGAGGGAAGGCTTACAGCGGAGCCTGGACCAAAAAAAAAACCAGCAGCCCGGAGGAAGTGGCATTAACCCAAACACAGAAGCCACCACCCAAGCGAAAGGCAACACCAACCCTACCAACAACCCTGCCAACACCAATCCAACGGCCCCATCCAACAAGAACACATTAACCCCCACCACCGAAACAAACACCCCATCCAACACCACTCCAACAGACCAAACCAACAAGAGCAGCCTTTCTCCCAACACACAAAAAAACACCAAAGCCAACACCACTCCAACAGCCCTAGCCAACAACAACACCCTTTCTTCCAACACCGTAAAAAACACTAAAGCAAACACACAAGAAAAATGCAACACCCTTCCTCTAAACACCCAAGACAATACACAAACCACCCTCACACCAACGACCCAATCCCACAAGAACCCAATTCCACTAAAAACAAAAACAAAAACCCCAACCCCAACCCCTCCACTTGCACAATCCAAACCCAATGCCAACCCCATTCCTCCAACCCCAACCCCAACCCCTCCAATTGCACAACCCAAACCCAAAGCCAACCCCATTCCTCCAACCCCAACCACAACCCCTACCATGGCACAAGCCAAACCCAAAGCCAACCTCATTCCTATAACCCCAAGCCCAACCCCTACCATGGCACAAGCCAAACCCAAAGCCAACCCCATTCCTATAACCACAACCACAACCCATACCATGGCACAAGCCAAACCCAAAGCCAACCCCATTCCTCCAACCCCAACCCCAACCCCTACCATGGCACAACCCAAACCCAAAGCCAACCCCATTACTATAACCCCAACCCCAACCCCTACCATGGCACAACCCAAACCCAAAGCCAACCCCATTACTCCCAAAACAGAAACCAACAAGAACACCAGCACTCCAACCACTCCAGCCTTGCCTCCTACCCAATTTCTCCCCAAAAAAGAGGAAGCAGGACCGTCAAAGGCCTTAAATGTCTGCAGAAAAGTCCCCCGAAATTTGAAAACAGATTGGTTAACCGATGTCATCAAAACCGAAACCAACAACAACTCCCCTTCTTTGGCGATAGTAAAAAATGAACCGGAAGAATGCATTTCCAGTCTACCACCGCCACTTCAAACGGCCTCTTCTTTGGAGATAGTAAAGAATGAACCAGAAAAAGGCATCTACAGTCTACTACCGCCACTTCAAACTGCCTCTTCTCGTCCAAACATGCAAATGAAAGAATGGCTTAAAGCATTGGAATTGCCTCCAGCTTTGAAGACCCCATATTTCAATAAAATGTTTAGGGATGTAAAACAAATGACAAACATTCAGAAGATTTTTGTGGGTTTCATATTTGCTACAGGACTTGATCCAAGGTAATGTTTCCTGGACATACTTAATTATTCATAAAAAAATATAATTTGTACACCATTCTGAAACATGTTTTTCTGTTTTCATGTAGTGAAATGTTATTTATTGCGGAGAACCTATGTCTACACGTGACTCGCGGGGACATGCTTACAATGGCTGATCAAACCTGGGTAGACAGTATGATTATTGACGTTTGGTCATACATGTTGCACGACCTTTCTAGGAAAAATGTAAAACGTCGTTACAATAAGATTTTCTACACAACCGTGCTCACCGTAAGTTGTACTAGCACTGTTATTTATCAATTATGTTATTCTTGTGAGACTAAAGACTGCTGTAAACAGATTTTTTGTGAAGGTGGGATAACTACCCGAGACAAATTCAATGAAAGGTTCTGTCGAGAAGGTCGGGCTTTCCAAATTTCGAAAATGGACCTCTTAGAAGTGGACCTCGTAAGTACATCTCTGGCTATGATACCTTATAATAGCATGTACCACTCAGTTCAAATCTAATCTTTTTAAATTCTATCCACAGTTGTTTTTCCCAATCATTGATGACAGACATTTCTACTTGGTTTGCTATAACTTCATACAAAGGCAATTTCAAGTAATTGATAACCGGCAGTCACCTATGCAATCGCCCTTCGAAAGAAGATATAAGAATGCACAAATCTTGGTATGACACTACAATTAAAATTTAAAATAGTTCAATTTTGGAATTCTAGTAGCACTAAAATACAGTACATCATGTTGTTTGTAATGATGTATCAGGATGACTACATTCAACAATATATGAACGACGTAGACCCCGTTCTTGCTGAAAAGTATGGCGGTTTGGAAAAGATATGTTTGAAATTGCCATGGCAGGATTCCAAGAATTACACTGACTGCGGCATTTTTTGCATGAGACACATGGAGACGTATGAAGGTGAGGTGAAGGGTTGGAAAACTGGCTTTGGCGTTAAAAGAAATGTAAGGAACCAAATAAAGACATTGAGGATGGAATATTGTTGGCGTGTCATTGGCTCGGAGCTCAACAATGCCAGGAGCAAGGTCTACAATTCCTGCCGTAAATGGATAAGTCCATGAATTAGGAACTGTATACATATTGTGTAATTAAATTTTACAAAGAATTTTAGTTGACATGAGTACAATAATGTAGATGCAGACAGATGGGGTAATTAAACTATTCATATAATTTTAATGATTTATTGTTACAATAAAGAATATGTTGTGTAATTTCAATTCTCAAAAAATGTTACTTCACATCTTGACAATAATGAACATGTATACATGCAGATTGTTTTTTATGAAATTTGATTTTCAAATACTTGTTCAATTATGTGTTAAATGAATAAATTAAGTGAAAGAAACATGAGGCGCATAAATATTCGCTTCAAATACTTTTTCTTCATTTAATAAACCCTTATAAAATTTATATGTGAAGACTCGAATTTCATGAAAGAAATATGAAGAGAATAAATATTCGCCTCAAATACTTATTTTCTATGAAGCGAATACATATTCGCCTCAAATAATTGTTCATGTAAAACCCCCACCCCATCCATGAGAAGCGGGATGACTTGTCATGTCATTACACTTACCCCGACATGTAAAGACCAAATTCCACATAAATATCAATTTCATCAAAGAAATATGAGGAGAATAAATATTTGCCCCAGATACTTGGTGAGGTTGAAGCGAACACATATTCGCCTCAGTTTTATGTTTCATATTCTCAATTTGTAACTAAAAGGATACTTAATATTAGTTGACTGGGGGCGAATAAATATTCGATTGATTTAGGTGTTTTTATTTTTTTTAGAAATGAATTAGTGTGGTCATTCATTTGGTATTGCATAAAACTTCGCATGCATACATTCGACCTTATTCTTGGTTTCAAATCCAACATACATACAATACTATATACATATCAGATTTCACATGAAACTGGAATTCGATAGTTGAGATGACAAAAGAACAATGAACGGAGTATTGGCGTCCATGCTGAAACTTTCGTCCCATTGTTGAGGAGTTGAGAACTGAGGAGTTGTCGTTGGCATTGCATTTGATGGCTGGAAAGGAATATCAAATTTATTTAAAAGTATGTTATTATATGAATATTAATAACCCAATTATTAGTAAAGAAGGTAAGTCAGCAAATTCATACCGGAATCTGTGATTCACTAGTTATTCTTGTTGATTTTCTTTTTCTGGAGTTCTTCTCTAGTCCACATTTCCTTCTCTTACCAGACCTTGTTGGCTTCTTAGTTTTCATTCCTTTCGCTTCAACAGGGGCACCCTCGGCAGAACGTGATACACCGGTTGGTGGAGTTTGCATATTTATACTCTCCTGTAATTTTTTTATCCACAAACGTGCACTGGCTCAGCATGATTTCTTTGACATGCTTGTAAGTGTCATCTCTTTCGGCTGCCTTGGTAAATAAATGCATGGACAACTCACACAAATATCTGTATCTTATGTTATGAAGCTCACTCGGATCAACATTAGTACTGTCCACGATTGGATCAGTTCCAAATATTCCATCTTTGGCTGTTCTTGTCCACCTCTTCAATATCAACGCCGGAGGAATCTTCAACACGTCAATCGTTGTGAAAATCTTTAGGATGTGAGCACACAAAATCCCTCCAAATTCAAATTTACAGCAGCTACACTCGATATTCTTATCGTCATTCTTATGAACTGTAACTGTATGAGAGCATCTCCTAGTGTGGGGTGTTACCTTGTATTTTTTGTGTGTCGACATCCTCTAACATTTCTACACCACAATCATGCGACATAAACCATTGTTGTTCAAAGCACTTAAAGACCTCTGGGGTGTAAACTTTGCAGGCATCCTTTAAGATCAAAACTGGATAGTTAAGACTTGGTTGGCTGGTAATTGATTTGAAATCAGCCTTCAACACATCATATCTTCTTTCATCGAGTAGTCTTTCAAAGTGTTTGAAAAATTCTAAAAACTTGTGTTTGTAGGAGCAGTACCTTTTCAACATACTGTTCATACTCTCACTTCTCTGTGTTGTCGTCATATCAGCACAAAACATTTGTCGTCCATAGACTAATGCCCACTTTCGCCTGATGGTAAACATGCGTTTCAACTAGTCGTTGTTTTCAAGCCCGTAGTTTGTCAACATTTGATTCCAAGCTTCAACAAACTCTATCTCTTCTTCAAAATCATATATACACGAAGAAAAATCCTTAGAAAAATCTCTGAAATTATGGAACACCGAGCTAAGATGTATGGCTGCATTTTGAAATATGTGCCAAATACAGAGACGATGATTTGTTTCGGGCCATGTAGACGCCAAGGCCTTAGCCATGGCCGCGTCTTGATCTGTAAGAATGGTTTTTGGTTTTTTCCCACGCATAGCTTTGGTGAAAGTCTCAAACAACCAATCAAAAGTCATCGCAGTTTCATCGTATAATAGAGCTGCTCCAAAAATAATTGATTGTTTGTGATGATTGACACCTACAAAAAGCGCAACTGGACGACCTTCATTATTCTTCTTGTATGTGGTGTCAAAACTGACCACGTCTCCGAAGTATGAATAATCGGACCGCATGTTGGAATCACACCAAAAAATATTCGTTATCAAATCGTCCGCATCAAGTTGAAAAGCATTATAAAAACCAGGATTATTGGATTGTTTTTTCTGCAAATACTCTAATACACCCCCTGTTTCCCCAAAATTACACTCTCTGGTTCTTTTCGTGCGCAGGTAATTTTTGTAATCCTCAAGAAGAAAACCTAAATTCTCCCTTCCACCGATTTGTTTAGACATTAGAGCATGTGATGACTTAGGAGGAATTCCAACGTTAGTGGCCATCTCGATATGTAAGCCTGCAACTACAGAAATATTCCTATGGCATCTATACCGGTGAGTTTTCTTTGGACTTGCAAGAGGATGACTATGATCACTAATAAAATTTACCACTTGGAACTTTCCATTGTCTGCCCTCTTTATCCTCAATTTCGCTTCACAACAGAACCTCGTCATAGAACGTCTACGTTTCACATAGACATCACGTTTGTCCTTTCCCCGTTCACCCTGTGCACTACAACAAAAAACTCTATCCAGTATTTTACCCTCGTTGTCTACATGTTTTGAACTGCGCCTTATACCAAATCCTATTAGTTTAGCGTATGCTAGGTAGAATACGTAGTCTTCTTCTTCACTCTCAAATTCCCTACCTAAAAGTGGAATTAAATTCGCTTCGATGTCCTCCAAAGGTTGGCCGTTTCCATCGAAATTCAATTGACGACGACAAGTAGCAGATTCGCTGTTCAATTTGAACACGTGGAAAATAAAGGTTCAACTAACCAGAACTTGTAGATTATTGTAAAATGAAAACAATATAAGCGAATAGAGCTTCTCTTCAAGATTAATAACATTGTAATATTATGCGAATATAGTTTCGCTTTAAAACTTATTATCAAAAAAGCTATTAGGGAAGAGATCTTCGCTTACATATGAACGAAAAAAATTAGAGAAGTTAAACCATGTTACCTTAAATCATTAATATCATTCTCGTTCATATCATTCTCGCTCATATGTGTTCCTTCCTGATAATCAACCAGAACAGAACATTTCATGTCGAGTATTCGAAAAACATAAAAAAGGTTGGGATGAAAAGTAAAGAAGGTATAGATGACATTCAAAAACATACCATTTTCTAATTTAGGAAGATGGATTGATATTATAATGCAGTCTCCGACGAAGGAGAGGTCGATGGTAGACAATGGAGTATCACTCCGGCGAAGAAATGGTCGTACAGGTGAGAGAGAGAGAACAGTACAAACTTTGTCTAGCTTAGCAGCATGGCTTGCTGCATGCAGCATTTAATGAAAAGGTGGCAGGTGTTAGGTGGCGGTGAGGTGACTTATTAAAAAAATTATTTAATTTTAATAATTAAATGACTAAAATTATTATGAATTAATATTAATAAATCAATCAATCAATCAGTAAGCGAAGATTTCTTCACATTATTATTTTGACAATTGTTTTAGAAAGATTATTTTGACAGTTGTTTTAAAACATATTAATTATTTATCACATTAGGGGCGATTAACTTACATAGATGGCTATGTATTAATAAATGAATAAAAATTTATACTTCAAGTTATACATTATTTCTTCATGTTTCAAGATTTAGTTTAATATAAGGCTGGTGTTTTAAAAAAACACAATTCGAAGAACCAAAAAGAGAAATCTGAAATCAAATATGACATTAACAAATTGAAGAATGCAAAATATTCAAATATTCGGTAACAAATTAAACCAACACATGTCTATTACAACAACAAAGGCTGCAAATCACAGGCAGCAATGGATTCTAGCAAGCTTGTGTGAGGAACACCAAACACATCCAAATATGTCTTTAAAGGATTCTCTGCCTCAAATACCCAAACAAGTTCATTAACATCGTGCCGAGACTTGTCGAATACAACTATAGTTTTGTCGTCCTCGGGCTCGACAAACGGATTCTCCATTTCTTTAGTTGTACCTCCTCCAGCAATTACAAACCCCATAAGATCCAGTTTGTAAGCCGGGATGAATTCCCCTGCAAATATGAAGGTGTAACTGTCGAACAGTTTCGGCAGCTGAAAGAAAATACAAAACATTTTTAGTAATCATGGAGAATTGAATATCATATGGAGGAGTAGTAGGAATAAGACAAAACTTACATTGTTCAAATACCGCATTCTGCCAGCTCTTGGACCGCCCACAGTCCCATGATTATCTCGCTGCACCTCGTATGGTTCCTCGTCCACGTAACAGTTAAATCTGATTGATGATTTTATCCCTGTACAAAAGCAATAGGTGTTTTTAGTTTCATATATGTGAAAATGAATATTCAGTTAAGAGTAAAGGGTTAAGAATAACAGAGTCTCACAATAAATGGTAATGACCCAACTACCGTTCAATATTGCCTTCAATACTTTGATAGTGCGACCGCATCCACCATTAGAATCGGTGGATGCTATGACGTGGGTCACATCGTCTCGCCACCTCATTGTCACCGTGGCACCACATGTGTTAGCATATTGTTGCATCAAGTGCTGTTTAAGAACAATCATAAATATTTCAGATAAACAGGATGAAAACTTAAACAATATGGAAAAAAAGGGAGATATGTCAAGAATAGTACTATCTCTTCACTTGTTAAATGATTTGGGCATAAAATCCAGTCTTTGCCAAAGTTTTGGACGGATGCTGTGGCGGTTGCCTGCACGTGCATGAAAAAAAAGGTCTTTGTTAGTATGTACTAGGGTTTCATGGAAATAATATCCCAAAACCTAACACTAGGTAAGTTTTCCTAAATCCGATGGATTTACATTGAAGGTGACATTTGGAGAGTAGGGTTTCCTAAAGATTAACGAGACAACAACATCACATAACAGAATCTAGTTTAGTAGTTCCATAATCCTAAATATGAAAAGTTACTATTCAGGAATACGTACCATTGTGGAGTCGTGAAGATGTTGATTCTGGTTAGGTCGACGGGGAGCCGGTTGCGAATCGCCGTGAAAGGAGGCAGGAAGAGAGAGAGATGAATCGGGCGGAAATGATTATAAAATAATCATATTAGGGGGTATATATATTCATGTAACCGGGGCGAACATGTCTTCTTTCGAAAAGCGACTATTAATTCCATGTCACATGACACAGGGACCAGGGGCGAATAAGTTTTCTCTCGAGAAGCGACTATTCAATCCATTTTACATGGAACATGGTCTAGGCGAACAAATATTCTCTTCCAGCAAAAAAATTTAAATAAAAAAAATATATTAATGAATTAATTGAAGCGAATATTATATCGCTGCATGTCATTTTAAATTAATTGAATTAACATTTATTAATAAACGGAAATAAAAAAAACAAGAAAAAAACTAGCCAGTAATTGAGGCGAAGATTTGTTCGGTTGCTGCATGTCATCTTCAATTAATTGAATTAATATTTAATAAACGGAAATATAAAATCCATGTCATTTTGGTCTTTACATAGACGGGTAAGTGTCTTTACATGGTAGGCAAGCGGTCTTCTCATGGGTGGGTATGGGGGTTTTACATGAGGTTTTTATTAAAATTAATTTAAGCAAATATATCTTCGCTCATGAGGGTCTCCAGCCAAAAAAATGAAATAAAAAAAAAACAAAAAAAATAGCCAAGGAATTGAAGCGAAGATGTGTTCGGTTGCTGCATGTCATCTTCAATTAATTGAATTAATATTTAATAAATGGAAATATAAAATCCATGTCATTTTGGTCTTCACATAGACGGGTAAGTGTCTTTCCATGGCAGGCATGCGGTCTTCTCATGGGTGGGTTGGGGGGTTTACATGATGTTTTTATTAAAATTAATTGAAGCAAATATATCTTCGCTCCAGAGGGTCTCGAGGCAAAAAAAATTAAATAACAAAATTAAATAAAATTAATTAAAAAAAATATGAATTAATTGAATTAATATTTAATAAACGGAAATATAATTATTAAAATTAATTGAAGCAAATATATCTTCGCTCCTGAGTGTCTCCAAGCCAAAAAAATTAAATAAAAAATTAAATAAAATTCATAGAAAAAGAATGAATGAATTAATTGAAGCGAATATTATATCGCTGCATGTGTTTTTTAATAAATTAAATTAATATTTAATAAACGTAAACATAAAATCCCTGTCAATTTGGTCTTTACATAGACGGGTAATTGTATTTTCATGGAAGGCAAGCAGTCTTCTCATGGGTGGGTATGGGGGGTTTACATGAGGGTCAGGGCAACGGGCGTGTAGATCTTCGCTCCTATCGCATCTCACCATTCCCTCTGACACGGTGCCCTGAGCGAAGATATGTTATCTGGGTATCATATGAATATTATATAATTTCCTGGCGTTAACAGGCGCTGCCGTTAACGGCGTCTGGTGTGAACCCGGGCCGAAACCCGGATTCCGGATTCTCCCTCCCTCCGTCTCCTACCCAGATTGATTTATTATTAAAATAATAATGCTGCAATCTGATTGGTCCGCCACAGGGGAACACAGCAATCGGTAGCAGAAGATCTGAACTGTATATTGTTGACTCTTCTCCTTGTTGAGGACTATCTGACATTTCTTAGCTAGGATCAACAATTTAGAAATCTAGTTCCTCAAGCATTTTAGGTTAGCCCTTTCATTTAAACTTACTTGTCATTTACCATTTTTCTTTGTCTCCTTTATTGTATTATTTTTCTCCTTTCCTACATTATTCTAATATTTCTCACTAACCTTCTCCTTCTCTATTTCTAAGGCAACCTCTTTTCCTTAGATTATTTTGAGATTTTCTTACCGTTGTTGTAAGATGAGTCAAACTCTCTTGTATTGTTGAAAGAACTAACAGGCCATTTGAACAACTCCAACTGCAACTTCAAGCTCTTTGGAATATTTTTCCGCTGATTTTGAGGACGTGAAAAGAAGCTTGTTGAGATTGTGATTGTGACCCTCCATTGATGAACAAGAAGGAAGAGAAGGGGGTTGATTGGTTTTATACAAAGAGAGGATGGATATTGATCGGAGATGAAAGTAGCATCTATTATCGCTGCCTACTACATGGTTTGAAGTGAAACTGGTTATTCTGGTATAGAGCAATGCCTACTACAAAGTGTGTTATCTCTCCATGTCTCCTCATCTAGACTTGCTTATATTTGGATTGTCTAGGACGGTTTCGTAAGTTCCGCAAGCATTAACAACCCATTTTAACCTAGATTTAGTGGCTATACCAATTAGTATTATAGCCAATCAGTATTATGCTAATAATATCCATTAATATTATAACCAATCGCTATTATTAGATTAATACCGATTGGTTATAATACCAATCGGTATTATTAGCTTAATACCGATTGATATCATAACCAATGGCTAGAGATGAAAAGGTAACTAGTGATTCTCATTGGAATTCGAGTTTTTTCCATTAGAGGAAACTTGTTTATTGTTTTCCTCAATAGTGCATTCATTATTAAAGTTTGATTTAAAGTTTGTTTCCTAGGCTATTTGCATTTCATAGTCTACCAGCATTTCCTAGGCTATCAACATGTATTTCACTATCATTCCTATGATCATTTGTATTCATCTTATCATATTTATTAAGAGTGTAAGAATACATACCCTGTGTGGTGTGTTTTCAACATTTCCTTCACTGATGTTTTCACTCACAATGGTGGGATCTTCACTCATACCTTTTTTAGTCAACTTTCCATGATTATCAAGGGGGTTGTCTTTGTGTTTTCCCCTCTGTCATTTGAGTTGGTTAGTTGCATTCATATTTGTTTTGTGGGATCAGGAGGGCAGGTGCTGGATTCCTCCATTGCCCGATTTACAGGGTTGGACGGGCTTGTACCAACAATTAGATAAAGAGGGAAATTGTTTGTATTGTAGAAAAATTTTATGAGTACTGAAATTTTCAAAAGTAGCAAACACAGACAGATTCGTGTTAGTGAAGCTTTTAACAAATTTCCAGTACCAACATATTTGAAATTCCAGAGTAAAATTTCAAGAGAACCGTAGTAAGTGTTGATACGACCGAAAATAGCACACGGATCACACAGATGGCACAATTCGCACAGTTCAAATGACAACGAACGGTATGCGATTTTCTTGCGACCACTGCTTAGGTTTTCTTTATAGACGATTATGACCGTGACTATATTGTCGACGTTGTGAGGGGGAAACATCGCATCTCACAAATTGCACGGATTGCACAACACAGTTCACACGAAAACGAAAAATGCACGATTTTCTTGCGACCGCGACTTAAGGTTTCTTCAGTGACTGTTGTATAGTTTTTATTCCATCTTTCTCTAGTTTTCTGAGAATAATATCATCTTTCAATTTATCCACGTCTAATTTAATTTTGATAACGTCTAAGTTACCTTCCTCTATCATAAATTTGGTAAGGATCATATTCCGAATCTCCATGTCTAATTTTATTAACTATCAATAATATTAAAATTTAGAATTTTGAGAAAAGGAATAAGTGATTATGTTCAGTGTTTTATGGAGAGTAATCTTTAGGAGATAGTTGTTATATATTTTAAAAAGTTATGTATGGTATGTTGTAAAGAGACCCATTTAATAAGTTATAAGAATCTCTCTCCCTTGACTCTCTCTTGTTCTTTGTATTATTAGTTTATAACACGTGACCAACACGAGTCTCTCGTTCTGAAGCAAAGGTCAAGGCTCCCTCCTCGTCCGTGGTAGCTAAATTTCGCACATCATTTGCGAAAGCCAAATCGGTCAAGGTTGACAAAAGGTATCTTCAAAAATCTTTTAAACAAATTTATTTTATCTCGAATTTCATGTCGAACCTCATGAAATTGGATTTCACGGCTCTTGTCATCACCGCAAAGAATTACCTTTCATGGATTCTAGATGCTGAAATTCATCTTACTGCCAATGGTCTTGGAAATACTATCAAAGATGAAAATACCACATCCGACCAAGATAAGGCCAAAAGCAATGATTTTCCTTCATCGTCAACTTTACGAAGGTTTAAAAATTGAGTATCTCACCGTGAAAGATCCATTGGTCCTATGGAAAATGAAAAAAGGTACGATCATTTGAAAACCATCAGTATTCCAAAATCTCAAATTGAATGGCTTCATTTACGCCTTCAAGATTTTAAATCGGTGAGTGAATATAATTCGACGTTATTTCGGATTATTTATAAACTCAAACTATGTGGAGAAGTTATTTCTGATGGAGATATGTTAGAGAAAACATTCTCCACTTTCAATGCATCGAATGTGCTCTTGCAGCATCAATATCGTGCAAAAGGATTTGAAAAGTATTGAATTGATATCATGTATATTATTGGCCAAATATAATAATAAGCTTTTGATGAAAAATCATGAGGCCCGTCCACCTGGATCGATTCCATACCCTGAAGTGAATGTGACATCATATAATTATAGAGGGAAACATCGTGGTCATGGTAACAGAAATGGTCGTGAATGTGGTGGTGGTCATATGATAAAAGGGAAGAACAATAAAAAAAATACATGATAATAAAAGGGATCAAATCAATAAGACCGTAGAAAACAAATGTCATCGTTGCGGTATGAATGGTCATTGGTCGCGTACCTGTTGCACGCCAAAACATTTTATCAATTTTTATTAAGCATCGCTAAAAGAAAAAGGGTCCATCGAGACCAACTTTGTTTTCAATGATGAAAAAATAATAATGAAGTCCAACTTGGCTTCGGCTTCCGGTGATGATAAAATAACTTTTGGTCTCGATGATTTCTCCTAGTTTGATGTAGCCGACTTTCTTGTCTAGCATGAAAATTAGAATGAGATCATTGGATATTTGTGTTTCTTTTATAATGTTTAATAAAATTTTCTAAATATATATATATATATAATAGTAATAATAATAATAATAATAAATAAAACTTAAATTTTATCGAGACTATATTTAGTTTGATACTGGGTTTGAATTATTATTATCGGTTCATGTATTCGTTTATTATTAATATTTATTTTATTTAATGAAGAAAATGAAGATTCTGAAAACGAATACTTGTTGAATGAAAAATGCAGTTGTCTCGTAGTTAATGCATCAACACATACTATTTGAAAAAGTAAGAGATTTTTTTTTATTTCTTTGGTGATGAATGAGACATTCGTGAATACGATATAGGGTAGTTAAAAAATTATTGAAGGCTCCGTAAGAGCAAGTATTATATTACCTAGAGGAACAAATATTTGAGTTGATAATGCTTTATATTCGTCAAAGGCTTAAAGAAACTTTTTGAGTTTTAAAGATATCCATAGAAATGGATATCACATTGAGACTTCAAATGAAAGTAATAAAGAATATTTATCTATCACGAGTATCATCTCAGTAAAAAATGTTTCTTAGAAAAATTACCCGTAGTGCCTTTTAGATTATATCTCACAAACATAAGTGTTGGCGAAGTACATGTGGTTACAAACTAGAAGTTTTTCAATCAAAATAATTTTATTACAGGGCATGATAGATTGAGACATCCTAGAGATATTATGATGCGAAGAATAATTAATCATTCATGTGCGCATTCACTGAAAAACCAAAAGATTTTTCTACCCAATGAATATTTTTGTGTTCCTTGTTCACAAGGGAAGTTAATAATAAGGCCATCACCATCTATAATCAGAGTTGAACCCTTAAAATTTCTTGAAAGAATACAAGGTGATATATGTGGGACTATCCACCCACCATGTGGACCATTCAGATATTTTATGTTATTAATTGACACATCAACAAGATGGTCACATGTGTGTTTATTATCAACTCGTAATCAAGCATTTACGAGATTGTTTGCTCAAATTATCAAATTATGAGCTCACTTCCCAGACTATTTAATTAAATCTATTCGTCTTGATAATGCTGGAGAATTAACCTCCCAAGCTTTTAATAATTATTGTATGTCAATTGGGATAAGTATTGAACATTTAATAGCACATGTTCATACACAAAATGGCCTTGTAGAGTCATTGATAAAACGTCTTCAATTAATTGCAAAACCATTGTTTATGAAAACAAAACATTCAATACAAGGACATGCTATTTTACATGCAACAACATTAATTCATATCAGACCCATAAATTATAATGAGGTCTCCCCTTTAGAAATAGTTTATGGTCAGGAACTAAATATTTCCCATCTAAGAATTTTTTTATGTGCAATATATGTGCCAATTGCTTCACTACAACGCACAAAGATGGCAAATTAGGAGATTGAGGATATATGTTGGATATGAATCACCGTCTATATTTAAATATCCCGAGTCATTGACGGGTGATTTATTCACAACACGATTTGCCGATTGTCATTTCGATGAAATGATATCTCCAACATTAAAAGGGGAAAATAAGCATTTGGAAAAGGAAATAATCTGACGTGAGTTATCATTAGCTCATTATGATCCCCGTACAAAACAATCTGAACTTGAAGTTTAGAAAATTAATCATTTGAAAAATTTAGAAAATCAATTTCCAAATACTTTTACTAGCCCTAAAAAAGTTACAAAGTTCTATATTCCAATTGCAAATGCTCCAATTATGATTGATGTCCCTAAAGGACAACCCATTACTACTAACGAGCCTAAAATGCAAGTGAAGAGTGGTAGACCAGTCGGTTCCAAAGATAAAATCCTCAAAAAAGAAAAAATATCAAATTGAGGAAACAATTACTCTAAAAGAGTACCCAGTCATCGAAAAAATGATTCCGAAGGAATCACATGTACCTGAAAATGAAGAGATCTCTATAAACTATATTTTGACTGGAAAATGATGGAATCGAGATGAAATTGACATCGATGAAATTTTTTTCATATGCTATAGCATGCGATATTGTTAATGAAGATGAGGATCTTGAACCAAAGTCTGTAGAAGAATACAGACGGATAAATGATTGATCAAAATGGAAATATGCGATTGAAGATGAATTAAAATCGCTCGCAAAACATAAAGTTTTAGGACCTGTTGTTCGTACCCCCGAAGGTATTAAACCGATTGGTTATAAATGAGTATTTATAAGAAAAAGAAATGAGAAAAATGAAATTGTCAGATATAAGGCACAACTTATAGCCCATAGATTCTCGCAAAGGTATTGATTCTGAGGAGACATATTCTCCTATGTTGGATGCAACAACATTTAGATATTTTATAAGTTTATCAATACACGAGAAGTTACAAATGAGATTAATGGATTTTGTTACAACATATTTGTATGGCTTCCTTGAGAACAACATATACATGAAACTCCCTAAAGGATTTAAAATGCCTGAAGCATGTAGTTCTAATCGTCGAGACCTTTACTCGGTTAAATTATGCAGATCTTTATATGGATTGAAACAATTTGGACGTATGTCGTATAAACGTCTTAGTGAATATTTGTTGAGGAATGAATTTCAAAATGATCCAATATGTTCATGTGTGTTTATCCATAGATCTGGATCACAATTTATAATAATTACAATTTATGTGGACGATCTGAATATTATTGGAACAACAAATGAACTATCTTTAACAATTGATTATCTCAAGAAAGAATTTGAGATGAAACATCTTGGGAAAACAAAGTTATGTATTTTCTTGCAACTTGATCATTTAGAGAATGAAATTTTTGTCCATCAATCTGCTTATACATCAAAAGTACTAAAAAGATTTTTTTATGGATAAAGTATATCCCTTAAGTAGTTTAATGATTGTGAGATTGCTTGATATAAATAAAGATCCATTTCGACCTCGTATGAGTGATGAAGAATTAATTGGTTCTGAAGTACTATATCTTAGTACTATTGGAGCGTTAATGTATCTAGCTAGTCATACTAGACTCGATATATCATTTGCAGTAAATTTATTAGCGAGATATAGTTCTTCACCGACAAAGAGACATTATAATGGATTAAACATATTTTTCGGTACCTTCAAGGAGCTATGGACATGGGATTATATTATCCATATGTATGTGAAGATGAATTGATTGAGTACGCAGATGTAGAATATTTATCTGATCCTCATAATGGTAGGTCTCAAACGAGTTACATATTCACATATGATGGTACAACTATATCATGGAGATCTATGAAACAAACAATTATCTCTATATCTACTAATCATTCAAAGATCATAGCTATTCATGAAGCAAGTCGAGAATGTGTGTGGTTGAGATCAATTATGCATCACATTCGAGAATCATGTGGTTTATTAGTAAGTAAGAATTCTCCAACAATTTTATACGAGGATAATGTTTTTTGTATTGCACAATTAAAGGAAGAATATATTAAAGGTGATAGAATGAAACACATATTACCAAAATTCTTTTTCACTCATGATCTTCAGAAGAAAGGTGATATTGATGTTCATCAAATTCGTTCATCAAATAATCTAGCAGATCTATTTACAAAGGCATTGCCTACTACGAACTTTGTAAAGTTAGTGTATAAAATTGACACGCAGAGATTCAAGAGTATAAAGTGATGTTACAAAGAGGGGAAGTATAATCCCACTAAGCATGCGAACTGCACTCTTTTTCCTTTCACCATGGTTTTATCCCACTGGGTTTTCCTGTTAAGGTTTTTAATGAGGCAGTATGCAAATGACATCCAATGGGTAATATTATAAATATAATAATAAATGAATGTCATTATGTATGACTTTTGGTCTTTCATATTTAATCATTAATAAAGATCTTTCATTTAATATTCTATATTTATTACTCTTTGTTTTTAGTCTTATAAATAGGACATTTATGGTATGTTGTAAAGAGACTCATTTAATAAATAATAAGAATCTCTGGCAAAGGTTTTATATGCAACTCTTGGAGCTAATTCAATTAGTTTTGAGAGTGAACACAATGAGAGATAAAATCTCATCAACCTATGAGGGGTGGAAAAATAGAAGAAGGGACCAGGAATGAAGCTAGACTTGTCATCAAACCGTATCTTATAGTGGGGCAACTTATAAGTCTACTCTCTTGTTCGTTTTATTATTAATTTATAACAAAATATATATATATATAATACCCGGAAAATTCAAATTAAGTTAAAAAAACCTAAATTTGTTTCAACAGCAATATTTTATAGAGCTAATAAGTTATCTATTTAATAATAAAAAAATCCAATTATTTTACAAGAATATTTGAGGAGATAATAAATTAATTAATTAGATGTATTTTGTTTACCGACACCTAACATGGGCCGATATTTTAGCATAGGTAGAAGTTGGTGCATATGATTGGCCTTCTAATGAAAAAAATAAAAGAACTAATAATCATAATAATAAACAAGAAAATAAAAATAAAAATAAAAAACCAAAGTTTTATTTTTATTTCAAATCTAAAATGCCCAAACACAAAAGTAAGCCTAGCTGGATACATGGAAAATAAAAAATAGAAAAGGAGATGGAGGGTTTATTTGAAACGAAGGCAAAAGATGAGGGGCCACTCCACTGAAGTAAAGAAGCAGGTGAAGAAAACGACGCCATTTTCACAATGAATTAAAAAAGGAGTCCGGATTAAACGGACGGTTTCAATAGATCCGCAATTGATGGAGAAGTTCCGGATTTGCCCCCATGTAATTGATTTAATGTACAAATATTATGTTATAAATAATTATTAAAATTATATTTTAGATAGAACAACCTCCTATGTTCTTCATCTCTAAGATAAAACAACATCCTAAATTTATTATATTAAGGTAAGTAAAAGGGTTATATAACATATCTTCTATAGAAAAATGTTTTTTTAAAAAACAATGCACGGGTCGAGTATACCATCTAAGTCCTTCATTCCGTCCCTTTCATGGGCGGAACACTCGACATGATAGGTAATACATGTGACCGAATAATTTCGGATCGCATAAACCGCCCTTAAAGATGGAGAATTCGAATGGATAAAACTGACGATTAGGACAAATTCTTTCACGGAAGAGAAAATATTTTAATTTTAACAAAGCGGGAGTGAAATAAAATACGTAAATGTGACAATTCTAAAAAGTCAAAGTTAGTCTAGCGATATTTATTAAACCCTATTTTCAGTTCCTCACCTAACTTTAGACAGATGATTTCTGAGAAAATTGTTATCTCATTTTTTGTTACGAGATTCGAGAGGAATGTAAGTACCGAGATTTAATGAAATCGATATTAAGTTAGACTTTAGTTTAGTTTATCATTTTGATTTCTTATCCCATTCAGAATTCGTGCATAAGGTAAGTTAGAGGCAAAAAAACTATCGAGTTGAATAAACATTTTAGGATGTCCATATCTCTTGATTGAGAGAAATGCGCCTGACTCGATCGGTTTCACTCCATCTTGGGGCTAGCTAGCTATTGACTTTGATTCATAGTAGAAATAGGAATTGAGACTCTTTGCAATTTGCAATTCAGATGACTTTCTTTTTTCATCGTCTCTTTCCCTTTCTCCCAAAGAATTCTGCCATTCAGCTCTCTAACAAGAAATAAGGGCTAATAATCGTCCAGGTGCCAAGTTACACACCAAAAATAAGTTAGTTAAGTTACTTCTACAGTTTTTAAACATTACACATACTAATTTGTTATAAATTATTAAAAATTAAAAAAAGAAGTTTAAGGTGATATTTAAAACATACTTATTAACCAGCCAATGTCAAATTCAACGAATTAAACTATATATTAGATTCTTTCTAAAAATTATTAAAAAATAAAACAAAGTTTAATTAAGGTGATATTTAAAACATATTTACTAACCAGCCAACTTTAATTCAACGAATTAAATTATATATTATATTCTTTGAATAGTCAATACAAGAGTCAAATTCAATGTTCAACTAAAAATATTAAATTAAAACCATAAACATAATTTAATAATGATTATTCACACTAGGTGTTCTAATTGATAGAAACTATATTTACAAGAATTTTATTAATATAAAGTATAATAAAAAATATTTATTAAATTAAATAAAAAATATTATATATAACTTAAACATATTAAGGCTTGTATGATGTAGTTTCATAAATTATTTGAATTTATTTAGCTTAAAAGATTATAATATAAAAAATGACTGATTAAACCAAATAATCCCTACAAGTTTAGGGTCTTAAACGATAGTTTCTTACAAGTTCAGGGATCTATTCGATCTTCTTCCCCATCGTCATATATTAAATATTGGACCTCTCTTCTTCAAGCCAGCATTTATAATTGACTTTTTTCTACACATTCTTAATTGCTTTAGGTTTAGTTTGATTTCAACTCACAGTTTCTATTCCATTCCATTGTAAACCAACCCACTTTGCTTCAATCTCAACCTGTAAAACAAATTGGGATTACAATTGTTGATGCTGACTTTGTCGAGACAACAAATTAAGACTCCAATGGCAAAGGGTAATTTTTAATTTTTTAAATTTATTTAGTCTTGAGTAAAGGTATGAAATTTACAACGGAACACATAATATGACTTGGTAATTGTTACTATACGACGTTGAAATTTATTCTTGTAGTAGGTCAATGAATAATCATACATGAATAAATATAATATGTACAGAGAGATATGAAGAGAGAAGAGAAAGAAAGCTGAAAACTTGGAGAAGAAGAGTTTTAGTTCATAATAGTGTTCTTGAAAGATGGGTATTAGGGAGTTTTACTTCCTGGTTTTAATCTTTACGCAATCACTGCTGGTATATGTTGAAGCACAAACAAATAATCTGGATGGTAAGTTTGAACTCTTTTTATACACCTACCAACTGTTTGATGAAATGGGTAAAAGAGTTTTTCAAATAAATTTTGAATACTTTTGCATAATTTCATGGTGTAGTAAGTGCCTTAAAGGCTCTACAGGATGCGTGGATGGGCACCCCCCCTAGTTGGGATGGGTTAGATCCATGTGGAAATCCTCCTTGGGAAGGAATTGGCTGCACAAATTCACGTATTACATCTATGTATGAGTTTGTCAATTTACTTTTTTTCCTTTTGTTATGAGAATTAACAGAGTTTGAATAATGTTCTTATTCATTGTTGTTGAAAATTTAAGAACGTTAGCGAGTATGGGCATAAGTGGTCGACTTACTGGGGATATTGCATCGCTGACTGAATTAAGAACACTGTGAGTTTTCTATCTCTTTTCCATCTTTCAATTAGTAGGCGAAAAATGATTCCAATTTTCATCTTCGGTTTGTAAGGGATCTTTCTAATAACAAGGGCTTGTCGGGGAATATTCCTCCATCAATTGGAAACTTGAAGAAGTTGTCAATCTTGTAAGAATGTTTCATTCAATTATTACTCTATTTCTATTACTAATTTCAAACATCATTCTCTAAAACAATTGCTCGCGTTTACTTATCAGACTTATGGAGGGATGTAGTTTCTCTGGTGAAATTCCAGACACCTTTGGATCATTGGAACAACTCGTTACTCTGTAAGGAATTCTTTCATCTTCGACATTTTCATTCAAATTCCAGTAAAACTCAGCATTATGTTATTGTTATCATCTTTCTTGTAGGTCTCTGACTTCAAACGATCTAACTGGACCGATTCCTCCATCGCTTGGTAACTTGAAGATGCTTCATTGGCTAGATGTTGCTGAAAATAGGCTCACTGGAACTATCCCAGTCTCTACTGCAACTTCTCCCGGTCTTGATCAATTGGTTAACACAAAACACTTGTATGATTTTTTTTTCTCGCCTTACCCATTTGATTTCTGATTAGTCTTCAGTTGGCTTGTATTTGATTTCTTCTTCACCATGGATAAATTTCAGCCATTTTGGAGGGAATCAACTCAGCGGCACAATCCCACCTACACTTTTCAATTCAAACATGACTTTGATACATCTGTAAGAGATCTATTTTAATCCGCCCATAATTGATATGAAAAACTTCATCTGAATTAGAAATTTTGTGCAGACTCTTTGAAAACAACCAACTCACAGGAAGCATTCCTTCTACAATAGGACTTCTGAGAAACTTGGAAGTGCTGTGAGTAAATTTTTCTTTTTTAATTGTGTTCCACAATTAGGACTTTTGATTGAAGTTAGTCAATTGTTTTTGTTATCTGCAACAGCCGTCTTGATAGGAACAGATTAAGTGGAACTGTGCCACCAAACATCAGCAATCTCCTTTCTGTCCATGAATTGTAAGCAAAACAATTCTTGAAATTTTATTTCGATTTTTTCAAAACTGAACTTCTGTTTCGGTTTCTCAGCTACTTGTCCAGCAATCAGCTGACTGGACCCATTCCTAATATTGAAAAATTGACTTCCATGATTTCCTTGTAAGTATCTAACTTGTTGACATGGCAATTGTCAATTTTACCTAAATAATTACATTTTCCCCAAATAAAAAATTGCAGGGATTTGAGTAATAACTCTTTCGACACGACAAGTTTCCCTTCTTGGTATTCAAGTTTATCATCTTTGATGACTCTGTATGTCTCTATCTCCCTATCTCCCCCGCACATACAACTTCGACACCAAATTAATAGTTGAAATTCTGGTTAGGGCAATGGAAAACACACAACTTATTGGTGAAGTTCCTGCAGCACTTTTCAGCATTCCTCGGCTGCAATCTGTGTAAGTAGTATCATCAGATCAGTCTTTTTAACAAAAAATTTCAGATATATTTGAACACCTTATGAAATAATAACATGTTTTCTCTGGAAGTAAATTGTTGTTTCCGTATGTTGTGGCAGTGTACTAAGAAACAACAAGCTGAACGGGACTTTGGATTTGGGTTCAGGCCCCAGCAGCCAATTGCAGCTTGTGGATTTGCAGAATAACAGCATTGGTGGATATACAGAGAGACCTGATCAGAGAAATTTGCCGATTATGTAAGAAAAAAAATAACTCAGCTACTCAACATTAGCTTTAATCATATTTAAAACTTGAGGGTCATTTTTCTATCTAACATAATTTGCTTCTTAATCATATTGTAGACTTGTTGAAAATCCCGTATGTGAAGGAGTTGACAGATCATATTGCAGGCCTTTACAGTCTAATCCTTCTTATTCAACGCCGCCGAATAATTGTATTCCTTTAACTTGTTCAAATGATCAAGTTTCAAGTCCGAACTGTCAATGTGCATACCCATTCACAGGCAACATAACTCTCAGAGCTCCTTCCATCACGGGTCTTGGAAGCTCATCTCTCTATTCATCACTAGAGAGCTCAATCATGAGTAATTTCACTTCCTACGGCCTTCCTGTGGATTCAGTTTCTATAAGAAATCCAATCAGAAATACAGATAACTACTTGATACTTCAACTGGGATTTTTTCCATTGGACACGGATCGATTCAATCGAACTGGAGTTTATATGACTGCATTTGCTCTGAACAACCAAACATATAAGCCACCGGACATTTTTGGACCTTACATCTTCAGTGGTGAACAATATAATCACTTTCAAGGTATATCTATTAAGTGCGAAAAACAAATATATTGTTGTTGTTCCAGTTTCTCTAATACCTTGACAATCACTCATTCAGGTGCAGGTTCTGGATCTAGCAAGTCAAATACTGGTATTATAATTGGAGCAGCTGTTGGTGGGTTTGTTCTTGTGGTGTTGGCTATCCTTGCAGGAGTCTATGCATTCCGTCAAAAGAAAAGAGCCGAAAAGGCTGACAAACAGAACAATCCTTTCGGTAAAAATAGGACTCAAATTCTACATAACACAACAATCTCCTATTTTTTTTTTAAAGTTCATTTTTTTTTTCATAAACACCTTTCTGGTTGGTGCATCAAAACTAGAACGCAAACAACAACAAGAAACAACAGATTCATGGGTTACACAAATGCAAACACCCATTTTCTTCTTCTTTTTGAAAGGAAACCAATCTCATTAATCCTTTTTTTTTTTTTTCCGGAAGATCGCAAAAAAATGGTGAAAAGTAATAAAAAATGTTTTGCAAACGGCCCTTTTTCTTAATTGATGCAAACGCTTGAAGCTGGAGGCCTTTGATTATTTTTTTTTACCATAACAGTGTCCTATTATTGTTTCTATGGCTAATAATCTCCTCCCTTTGATGCAGCTTTGTGGAACCCAGACAAAAGTAGCGGTAGCATTCCTCAGTTGAAAGGAACCAAGCCCTTCACATTTGAAGAGATGAGGAAATATTCGAATAATTTCTCAGAGGTCAATGATATTGGAACTGGCGGTTATGGGAAGGTAAATTAATCATAAGATTATTTTGTCTTTTTCTGGATTTTGTTTTTCTTATATATATATGTATGCAGGTTTATAGAGGAACTCTTCCAGATGGAAAAATGATTGCAATTAAAAGAGCAATGAAAGGATCCATGCAGGGAGCAATTGAGTTCAAAAGTGAGATTGAGCTTTTATCAAGAGTCCACCACAAGAATGTTGTCAGCCTAGTCGGTTTCTGTTTCGATCAAAGCGAGCAAATGTTGGTTTATGAGTATATCCCAAATGGTACTCTAAAAGACAGCCTTTCAGGTACTACACTAAACAATAGTCTGTCTTTCAGCATTTCAGGTCAAATATAAAATCCTTTTTGTGCAGGACAATCGGGATTCAGATTGGATTGGGCAAGAAGGCTTCGGATAGCTCTCGGGTCAGCTAGAGGATTACAATATTTACATGAACTTGCTGATCCTCCAATCATACATAGAGATATTAAGTCGAATAATATTTTACTAGATGATCGCTTAAATGCTAAGGTTGCAGATTTCGGTCTCTCCAAGGCTATTGGAAACCCTGACCAAACACATATCACTACTCAAGTAAAAGGCACTATGGTCAGTGTTTCTTTTGTATTGATTTCTAAATGGGAAAATATTATTGCAATTTTGAACTAAATTAATTTGTTTTTACTCACTTGACAGGGATACATGGACCCAGAATACTACATGACAAATCAATTGACTGATAAAAGCGATGTTTACAGCTTTGGAGTAACATTGTTGGAGCTGGTCACTGCAAAACAACCTATAGAGAAAGGCAAATACATAGTAAGAGAAGTGAGGGAAAGAATGGACAAGACTAAAGTTCTTTACAACATTCAAGAAGTTATTGATCCCTTTCTTTTGGGCACAGCTCTGGACGGTTTTGAGAAGTTTGTTGACGTTGCATTGAGATGTGTTATGGAGACTGGAGCCGATAGGCCAACGATGGGGCAAGTGGTGAAAGAAATCGAGAACATAATGCAATTGGCTGGCTTAAATCCAGATGTAGAGTCCACAGCCACGTCGGCAAACTACGAATGGACTAGCCAAGGATTTAACCATCCTTACAATGATGAAAGCCTGTTTATGTATAGTGGGGCGTTCCCTCGTTCGTCATTGGAACCGTAGTAAAGAAGAGAAACAGTTGGTTTACATTCAAACAATTGGATTTATAATTTGATTAAGCTATAGCAATTATTGTGAATTTGTATGTTTTTTTTTTTATAAATCTGACATTCATTTTTTCTTTTTTTATATGGAAAGACTATATTTGAAAAACTGAATAAACTATCTCTACATCATCAATAGTTATTGCAAACCATGAAAACATTTTCTCAAAGTTCTTCATGATAACAACCCTAATCACACTCCCTTTTGGCTAATCAGGATAGGAAAATCTATTTGCTATTTTCTAACTGTGTATCATCGTAGTGAATTTAAATCAAATATATATACATGGGATAAAAATTAGAGAAAGTTATTGAGTATAAATATAAATTATACGAAATGTCTTAATTTAATTATTAATTATTATTTAATAATAAAGAAATATATATATATATATATAATTATATATATATATTAATAATTAATGAATACATAATTAATTATTTAAATTAAAAAATAATATATAACTTTTTAACTCAATTTTATTTTATAATATATATAACAATCTATTTAAATAATTATTTTTATTATTTATCACCTTTATATATATATATATATATATATATATATATATATATATATATATATATATATATATATATATAAATTATTATTTTTCAACTTTTTTATTTTATTAAATATATTATTATTTTAACTCTTTTTTATTTTTATTTTTTTAACTTTTATATTTTTGCTTCAAAATATATTTTTGTTTATAATAAATAGTTATATATATATATATATTAAAAATTAATGAATGTATAATTAATGATTAAATTTAAAAAATAATATATAAAAAGTCATTTATCTTTTTAACTCTATTTATATATATAATTATAGGAAAAAAGCTCACTTAGACATTAGATATGTACTTGTACAACTAGCTCACCTAGATGTATGTAATAATAAAAAATCATTTAAACATATCTACTATCAAAAATTGGCTCATTTAACCTCTTTTAATAACCATGGTTAACTTTTATTTTTAAATTTATATATTTATTAATTAAATATTAATATATTTTCTCTCTCTTTCCTTTTCATTTATTATTTCATTTATTATTAATAAATAATAAATGAACCATCTATTTTTATCTTTTTTATAATTTTTTATTATTTCTATATGAGTATTTATGATTTATTATTTTAATCTTATTTTATACCTATTAGCATTCATCATTAATTATTTTAACTCTATATTTCTTCTTCTTTTTTATATATTTTTTTTTATATTCACATTTATTATTAATCATTTTAAAATTGTTTGATCCCAATAATTGAATATAACAATGAAAATTCTTTCAACAATAAAAATCCTTTAATACAAAAATAAATTAATTAAGAATTAAAAATTGAATAATAATAAAAACTCATTCATCAAACACTAAAAGAGTAATAATCAAATATTAGACAAAACAATTCATTTACTACTAATATAAGTCGTGAATAAAAATTAAATAAAAAATTATTAATTTCATTTTTATTTATATTAAACTAAATAAGAAAAACCCTTTTTTATTTTTATTATATTAAATTAAATAAAAAAACCTTTCAAAAAAATATTACAGTAAAACATAAAATTCATAAATAAATTGTTAAATTTTTTTAAAAAAAATGAGAATTTAAAAAATATGAGAAATAAAAATTAATAAAAAAAGAAGATAAAATATAAAAGAGAAATTAATATTAAAATAATAAAAAATTTAAAAATAAAATAAATTACCTAATTTAATTAATGAAAAAAAAGGAGAGAGAACATATATTAATATTTAATTAATAAATATATAAATTTAAAAGTAAAAATTAACCATGGTTACTAAAAGAGGTTAAATAATCTAATTTTTGATAATACATACGTTTAAATGACCTTTTATTAGTACATACGTTGAGCTAGTTGTACAAGTACATACGTCTAAATGAGCTTTTTCCCTATAATTATATATATAACAAACTATTAAATATTAAATATATTATTTGTCACTTTTTATATATATATATATATAATTTTATTTGTATTAATTATATAATATATATAATTATATATTATATATATAACAACATATTTAAATAAAAAACCATTATTAGTTTTCACATTTTTATTTATAATATACATAATAAATAAAATTAATAATTCAAAATTTATTTAAAATAATATTTAAAAATCAACCTTAATAGTAAAATAATTATATATATATATATATATATATATATATATATATATATATATATATGATAAATCTTATTGAAAAAATTAATAATTTTTAAAAATAAAATTTATTTTAAATATATTAAAATTATAAGTATTTATTAAATATTTTAAAAATAAAAATATTATATATATATATATATAAATAAAAATATTTTTTTAATTGTTACTCATATAAATTATGTATGCCTATACAAAATTATAAATATAAATTAACAATCTTTAAGTGGTAAGTAGTTGAAGTGTTCATACTACATAATAGAGAGCATAGTTCAAATAGGAGTTTGTTGATTTGATTGAAGTGTCACTAGTAAAAAAATTCCCTATACCGATCGGTACTAACCTCCATACCAATTGTTATAGGCCTATAACAATTGGTCATATACCAATTACTCTCAATCGGCAGAAGCCTTCTCGTTGTTGCCTTAATTGGCAACGACGATTGGTAGATGACCAATCGCTATAAGTCTATATCAATTGGTGTAATAACCTAAATCATGTAGTGATTGGTTTATTAACTAATCGCCACTTCCTTTAGCAAAAAAAAACGTTATAATTTTATTTCTTTAGCTAGAAGAGTCTTTTATACATATATTTTAACATACAACATCCTTCAACATAATTGAAATTTTTTATCAATTCCATACTAAATCCTTGCCAATAGTACAAATAAATTAAAAAAATTCACTTTAAATCAATCATTTGAAACAAAATGTGCTACCTGCTTGTCTCTAACTAACAAGAGTGCTGATAGTGGTTAATTCATTGCAAATAAATAAAATTCATCATTGTCACAACTTATATTAACATACATCAGCCATCAACATAATTGAAATTCTTGGCATAATTGAAATTCTTACCCTTGCTATTGATTCAACTTATTTGAATTGAAGATGCATATTAATGTTATTAATGAACAGTCGAGAATATAGAAACTTTTTTGTGATTGTCTCTAACCAACCAGAGTGCTGACAGTGGTTAATTCATTGCAAATAAATAAATTTCATCATTGTCACAATTTATATTAACATACATCAGCCATCAACATAATTGAAATTCTTAATAGTCCAAAACCCTTCCTATTGATTCAACTTATTTAAATTGAAGATGCATATTAATGTTATTAATGAACAGTCGAGAATATAGAAACTTTTTTGTGATTGTCTCTAACCAACAAGAGTGCTGATAGTGGTTAATTCATTGCAAATAAATAAAATTCATCATTGTCACAACTTATATTAACATACATAAGCCATCATCGTAATTGAAATTCTTAATAGTCCAAAACCCTTGCTATTGATTCATCTTATTTGAATTGAAGATGCATATTAATGTTATTAATGAACACTCGAGAACATAGAAACTTTTTTGTGATTGGGTATCCATTTCAATCTAGAATTGGACAATTAGATGAAATATGAATATTAAAAATGGCCTAATTACATCATTCTTAGAGCACCAAATAATCCTACAATTCTACAAGGCCAATGATCCAATTAATAAATCAGTTCCATGAACTACTTGAAGCAATATCTTATCATCTCTAAGTGTTTAAAAAGAATGAGAGGATATCAACAACACTAACACTTAAATTGGATTCTTAATTTTTTGAGTTTGGAATAACTTTTAGTTAAAATCAAACATTTTTTAAATTACTAATTTTATATTAAAATATATAAAAAGATTACAATGTTTAATATTGATTATAAAATATATTAAATGATAGCTAGTACCTATGATATTAATTTCATTTGTTTTTTTTTTATGAATAAGAGTATTATCTTATCAATACTAATACATACATTTATTAATATGAAAAACAAAGTAAGTAAATAATTAGAATCACATTTTTTTTAGATTATTGTCCTTCTAAAACCTAGAAAAAAAGAAAAGAAAAGACGGGGTAAAATAATTGTAAAAACAAAAAGGAAGAAGTGATTTATCTTAAAAAAGAGATAAAATTGATCAAAAATGAAAAATAAATAAACTTACAAAATAAGAAATAAATTGCGAGATTGGAGAAATTAAAATTTTAAATTTTTATTAGTTTAATAAATATGTGTATTAATAGTATACTAAAGATATTCTAATTAATTATATATATTTAGATAATTTTATTATACAAATGTGTAAAATACAATTAAAAATTAAAAATTTAAAAAATATATAAATTTGTTTAAACTTTATTAATATATTTGTGATTTATATAATTAAATACATAATTATAATTTAAATTTCTTTAGTGTTTATAAACAATTTAACTTATATTTTCACCTTCATATTTTATACTTATCCTATTAAAATTTGTTTTTTATTATAATATATTTTTTAAAATAAATATAATATAATATTTAATATGGAATCCGTGCAAAATAGGAGCTTCATCTCAATTTATATTATATTTAGGGATAATTAACATTGTTTCAAGGCTCTTTAAAACACCCTTTTTATAACCTTTTAATTGTATATTTTTTAGTTTTTTTTATATTTTATTTTAATTCAATATTAAATTTAATAATATTTTTTGAAAAATATTAATTTAATTGTTTTTTAAAAATAATAATTATTATTTAATAATAATAATAAACTAATATTTTAGGATAAAAATAAATATCTAAAGTAACATTGTAAATTAATATAATCAATATTTAGTTTTAAATCTTTTCAAAATATGATATATTTTGTTTTGATAGTTATAAATATTATAGGATATATGTTTTGAAGGATAATTAGTTAATTATTATTATTTTTAATTTATAATTTATAATTTATAATTTATAATTTTCAATTTAGACAACGTTAATTTATATTTTCTTATAGTTTTAAAAGTTTATAAATGATTTCAATTTTACTTAAATAAATTTAATTTATATTAGAAATGAAACAACTATTATTATTTATCTATATAAAAGAATTATTGTAGGACTTTTTTAGATTAATTAATTTATTATTATTATTTAAATTAATTTTATTTCTATTACTATTTATTTATTATATATATATATATATAAATATATAAATAGTAATAGTATCAATATGATTTGTATTTTAAAATTAATTCATACGATTTCTCAATAAAATCTCAAATTTACTAATTATAAATGCTAACAATTTTAAGTTATATATATATATATATATTTATTTTTTATTATATTTAATTAAAATATCTTGTCATGCTAATTCTAAGTGTAGAGACTTAAAATAAAAAATATGTCAAAATTTTAAGTAACTTGAATATGGTTGAAAGATAATTTTTTATTAGAATTTTCATAATCTTGAACAATTAAATAATCATATTTTTTAATAAAGTTGGTAGTTTATTTAGCAAGGTTTCTTAATCTTTCTCTACTATAAAAAAGGACAACTATAATCCTTAGTCTCATCAACATTCAAAATATAAATTATAAGGTTGTTTAACAATGAATTCAAAGAATTTTATAGTTGTAATAATAGCCTTCTTAGTGATTTCACCTTCGTTCAAGTCCGGACAAGCTTTCTTTCCACCGTTTTTTTCACCACGCAACCCTTCACCGCCACCACCCAATCCACAACCGCCGCCGCCACCACCACCACCCAATCGACAATCGCCACCACCACCCAATCCACAATCGCCACTGCGACCATCACCCAATCCTCTATCGCCTGTATTACCCATCATTTCACCTCTTTGCCTGTATGCAATTTCCAGCTTATGTTATTGTGGATCGGAAATCTTCAATGGAATATTCAGGAGAACACCTGTCAGTGTAAAATGTTGTGATTATATATCTAATTTCATTAAAGTATGCTACAGAAACGGTACTGCACCTTATGTCTTCGAGCAACTCCCCAATTTTCTCCGCATCAATGCACATGCATCTCCGCTCTTCTGATTTTTATGGAGTTGGTTTGAAGTGCATTGTTTCTTCCTTCCATTATATTCTTACAAATAAAACAAGCTATTAAATATATAATATTTTAAAGTTTCAATGTATAAATATATTATTTGTTTTATATTTTTATTAATATTTAATAGTTAAGATTACAATAAAGATAAATACTTAAATATAATTATATTTATATATATATATATATATATATATATATATATATATATATATAAACTACACTAGTAAAAAAAAAGTATTTTTAACAACCAACGTTAACCACAGTGAACATTCGTCGTGGTTAATGATTATTATTAATGTCGGTGATTGATTCACCGTGGTTAATAATATTTATTAGTGTCAGACGTGTAACATCGATACTAATATTTATTAGAGAATAGTTGAAGTCTCTAGTACTTGAGACACAAAGACAAATGGAAAGACAGGGAAAGAAATTCAAGAACCAACTCGTGATATTTATGTCGAGATATCATCCACCTCTACCTCTACCTCCGAATCAGTCTAGTATATGATATATTATTTGGACTTGCTTTTATCTTTTAATACTTTGATCGGTATATTGGATGATTGAGATTTTAGTTTATTAGATAATTGTATTTTTGGATTAATCGAGATTTAGGTTTATTGGATGATTATATTTTTGGGATTTTGGTATATGAAATTCGGTATTTTTAATTTATGTATGATTTCTGTCTGAAATTGATTGGTTTAAATAGGTAATATTCAGTTTACAATCGTTTTAATTTAAAAAAAATCATCATAGCCTAGAGCAATAGACTTCTGCTCTCGGTGAATATATACCATTTCTCCGAGAGCCTCTATAAAGATCTCGTTAATAAACTAAACTCTTCATTGAGAGCCTTTGATTGTCCTTGCAAATACTCTCTTCTTTTCACCGAGATCCTTTGATTTCCCTCACAAATACTTATCTCCGAGAGCTGAATATGCCCTCGGAAATACTCTCTTCTTTTCTCCGATGGTTTTCCTCTCCTTAAAAACAAATTTTACTAGTGAACATAATTAATTTAAAATATTATATATATTTGAAATAAAGTCGCCAATTAATTTTTGAAAATCAATAAAAGGTTCCATACATGTATAAACGTATTGACCAGAGTTTCTTTTAGTTCGTAGTTTGGTGATACTCGGAAAAGCTTTTGCGCTTCATCCTTTGTACTCGTTTTAAAACGGTCCCTTCTTATAAATTTGTATTTTGAAAATCGGTTGTACCATATTTTATTTTTACCGATTATTCTTATGGTCCTAAATATAAGGTTTGTGCTTTATTTAAAATATTGTAATTACAATATTTAATTGCTGGTACCTAATGTTGATGTCGTTTAGGGAATATACCCAAAGAAAATCAGTCACTTTTAAAGGCATTAAGGTTAAACAAATCTCAAACAAGCCTTTATCGAAATATTTTTTTGGGAATACCCCAAAAATATTTTTAAAACATTTTCTAATTTTCAGAGATTTTTAGAAAATAATTTGAAGTCCCAAAATTATAAAAATAATTTTCGATTTTGAAAAAGGGAAACAAATAGGCCTTAGGACCAGAGTCCTACGCCTTGGGTTCGTGTCTGAGGGTCGGAGGTTTAAAACCCTCAGTCTAGGTCGATGCTTGAGATATTTGGTTGGAGTGTTGAAGTCCCTCGGTCTAGGTTCTAAGGACTCTCGGTCCTTGTCTAAGATCCTCGGTCTGAGTGTACAAATCTACCAGTCCTAGGTTAACTTTGGACTAAGTTCATTGGTCCTAGGTTCAGGAAGTCTCGGTCAGGGTCGAGATTCCTCAGTTCTAGGTTTAACCTCTCGGTCTTGGATGGAGGCTATCAGTCATAGGTTCGGGGGTCCTCAGTACTAGGTTAGACCTCTTGATCCTAGGTTGTACCTCTCGGTTTTGGATGTAATAATCCTCGGTCGGACATCTAGGTCCTAACTCAAGAACATCAATCGGTCTTCTCTGTCCTAGCTCAAGAATATCGGTTGGACATCTCGGTCCTATTGAAATTCTTGGTCTTAGTTCTTGGTCCGGATCGAGGATCCTCGGTCTTAGACTAATAAGTCTCGGTCCTTAAGAATACCAAAGTTTATTTTTTTAATTCATTTTTTTTATCTTGGATTCTTTGTTCCAAGGGTTTGGGTAGCTTCACAAAACTCTTAGGAACATGTTGATCATCATCTTAAGGTATTAATAAACTTGTATGATGATCAAATCGTTCAAAACAATTTGTGTCAAAAATTAGATTTTTGATTTTAAGTCTGTTTTGAAGAGAAATGAGCTATTTATATCTCATATACTTGATTGCTACCAAAATAAGAACACTGACTTTTCGTTTGGACTAAATCAAGAACTAAATTTTTTAAATTATTTTTAAATTTTTGATTTTTGATCAATAATGATCGGGATGGATCAAATATGATCCAAATAGTTTCCCAACATGCATTCTAGGTTGTGATTCAAAAGAATTATCCCAAGAACAACAAATGCGTTATTTTATTTTTTAAATTTATATTTTGGTTTTTCTGGTTTTGGTTTATTGATTGTCTCTAACCTATCTAGAAAGTTCATAAATGATCCTCGGATCAATATCCGACCATAAAATACCATAAATAGTAAGCATACAAGCTTATGCAATTTGAAATATAAAAATTTCAATTTCAAACTGTAAATATGAATTAGATGAAGATTGGAACCTTATCAAAGATTAGAGAACACTCCTTGATCCTTAAGGAAACTTTTGGAATGCTCAGATCCAACTTTTAAGGCTTTAAATAGATTTTCAAAAAATCTAGAAACTTTGAGCTTCAATGGTAGAATATCTGTAAATTGTGATTTGAAGGTGGATATAGGATTTCTTGGCTTCGGAATTACTCAATGGGGCTATTTATAGCTGTTTAAGGTCAGTTGTGAGTTTCAAATGGATCGAATCAGCCAAAATCTATTAATGACATTTTGTTGTTCTTGATCCCACTTAAAGATATATGCAGTGATTGTGCCTATGTTTGTAGGGGAAATGATCATCGAAGTAGGGTGATCATTTCACCTTTTGAATCAACAGTTTTGGTTGACTAGGGAAGGAGTTCCATTTTTTTAAAATAAAAATGGGTGTTCTTATCCATTATGGCGTCGCGACGAAGAACACGATGGAGCATGAAACAATGTCGTTTTATGCGCTTTAATGCATTCCGTCAGCATTCCGTTGGCAACTGAGCCTTCCGTCAGCGTCTCGGCTAACAAGCGTTAGCCCGCCGTTTGTTTCTTGGGCGCATGCGTCTTCAGCTACAACGGGGTACGCGGGCATGACTGGAGTATTGAATGATAATATAGCGTTCATCTAATGGCTGTAGTTTCGGTTGTAACTTCTTCTTCCAATTTCGGCTACACGTGATTATGATTTATTTTTATTTTAAAACCTTGAAGGTTTGTATAAAATTGATTTTTTACCACTCTTTTGGCTTTAATTTTTTTTTTAAATACACAAAATATTAAAATAAAAATTACAAATATTTTACCAATTTTGTTTTCCATATTTTTAGGGTTAAATAAATAATTTTAGGAGATGAAATGAGTATCTTATTTCATCTTAAATGATTTATTTTAATATTTGATTTTTCTAAAATTGTTTAAAATAAATGAGTACAACGTTCACTCCCAATTAATTTTATTTTATTAGTTTGACCATTTTATTTAATTAATTAAGCTTTAATTATCAAAATAATTAGTTTAATTAATTTTTTAATTGATTTTTGACCATAAAATTAATTATTTTAATTTTAATTTATTCAAAAATAAATTAAAATAATTATATTAATTTTATAATTTTGTATAAAGATTTGCAGTTTTTACACAAATATTATATATATAATTATTAAAATATATATATATATATATTTATATTAAGGTGATTTAATATATATATATATATATATATAAATCAATAACAAAAGATAATATATATATATATATATTTATAATACATAATTATTTTATAAGAAATGTATACATAAACAATGCAAGAGAAATGTATATATATAAACTAACATGTAGCCCGTGCATTTGCATCGAGTAATGATATAAAAATCAAGAAAAAAGTACTGTTAAAATGTGATAGAAATTTTAATTTATTCTCACATAGATATTTAAATTAATCATAACTCCCGACTCGATAATCCGAACACTTTTAAAATTAATGTTATTGTTATAGGGCTTACCTATAAAACTTATATTGTTATAACGTCTCGCGTTTATTAAATTTGGTGTTAAATTTAAAATATAAAGTCTTATTAGCCTAGTTAATTAAATGTTGTACTTATTTTGTTAGCACGGGTGAAAAAGGGGTTAAAACCGAGATTAAAAACTCTCGGTAATGACCCTATATATTTTTTGGTATTGACATAATACCGAAATTTTGGGTGACTCTCGCCATTCCTTGTTATTAACTCTTTCGGTAAATATAATTTGGCGTTTACCGAGAGATATCGTAGAGTTTTCGGTTTAGACACCTGAGAGAAAAACCAAAAGTTAATAGGAAAACTTTCGGTTTTCTTCTTAGGGAAAAACCGAAAGTTTTCCTATTTACTTTCGGTTTTTCCCTCAGAAGAAAAAACCGAAAGTTTTCCAATTAACTCTCGGTTTTTTCCTTTTCAAAAAAATTGAGGGGTATATGAAATTTCGATTTTTCCCTTTCAAGAAAAACTAAAAGATTTTCCATACAACTCTCGGTTTTTCCTTTTCAAATAAACCTAAGAGGTATATGAAGAACTTTCGGTTTTTCTTCAATGGGAAAAACCAAAAGATTTACCTACAACTCTCGGTTTTTCCTTTTGAAGATAAACCGAGAGGTATATGAAGAACTTTCGGTTTTTCTTCAATGGAAAAAACCGAAAGATTTACCTACAACTCTCGGTTTTTCCTTTTGAAGAAAAACCGAGAGGTATATGAAGAACTTTCGGTTTTCCCTTAAAATCCTAAAGACAAGAAAAGATGACTTTCAAATGGTGAAAACCACAATTGGAAATGGAAGAGGGGTACTATTCTGGCATGATCCTTGGCGGGATAATATTCCCATTATATTCGAAGAAGAAATGCAAGGAAACATAGTTAGAAGAGAATACATCAAGTACTCATTTAGAGACGTATATGAAGGTAGATGTGATTCACTTTTGAGGCGTATTCCAGAAGGTGATAGAATCCTAAACCTAATGAGGCAGAAGCAACTCAATGAAAATAATGATGAAAAAAGCTGGAAAACAGACAGCAATGAGAAGTTTATTACAGGAAAGATATGGGAAATGGTTAGAACAAGAGGACATGAGGTAGATTGACATAATGTAGTATGGAATCCAAAGATTATTCCCCGTCACCAATTTATTCTGTCTGGTATACAGGAAAAGGTTGACAACAAAAGACAGAATTCGAAAATATATAAACATTTCTGATATCAACTGTATGACGAACTTTCGGTTTTTTTTCAATGGGAAAAACCGAAAGATTTACCTACAACTCTCGGTTTTCCTTTTGAAGATAAACCGAGAGGTCTATGAAGAACTTTCGGTTTTTCTTTAATGGAAAAAACCGAAAGATTTACCTACAACTATCGGTTTTTCCTTTTGAAGAAAAACCGAGAGGTATATGAAGAACTTTCGGTTTTCCCTTAAAATCCTAAAGAAAAGAAAATATGCATTTCAAATGGTGAAAACCACAATTGGAAATGGAAGAGGGGTACTATTCTGGCATGATCCTTGGCTGGATAATATTCCCATTATATTCAAAGAAGAAATGCAAGGAAACAGAGTTAGAAGAGAATACATCAAGTACTCATTTAGAGACGTATATGAAGGTAGATGTGATTCACTTTTGAGGCGTATTCCAGAAGGTGATATAATCCTAAACCTAATGAGGCAGAAGCAACTCAATGAAAATAATGATGAAAAAAGTTGGAAAACAGAAAGCAATGAGAAATTTATTACAGGAAAGGCATGGGAAATGGTTAGAGCAAGAGGACAGGAGGTAGATTGGCATAATGTAGTATGGTCTCCAAAGATTATTCCTCGTCACCAATTTATTCTCTAGCTGGTATACAGGAAAAGGTTGACAACAAAAGACAGAATTCGAAAATATATAAAAATTCCTGATATCAACTGTGTCCTATGTTCAGGAGTTGATGAAAACATAAACCATTTATTTGGGTAATGCTCTTTTGTAATACAAATCTAGAGGATGTATGCTGCAAACATGAACATCATCAACTTTCCAAGAATATGGGAAGAAATCCAAGAGTGGATGAAGAATAGAGCAAAAGGAAGATCCTTCTATGTAAGTATGTTGAAATGCTACTTTGGAGTAGTAATCTACAATATATGGAAAGAAAGAAATTCAAAACTCACAGTGGAAGAAGTAAAACCGCTGAAGATATTTGGAGAGATATATTTTCAGATGGAAATGCACTCATTCAATCCTGGAGAGGAATCGAAAGGAATGAAGAGAATAGAAAGCTCTGCCATATATGGGATATTTCGTTTGAGAAAGTCACAAGTAGAATAAAAGTGAGAACGCTGTAGGTGCTAATTTATTATTGTTATAGTCTGCAATTCAATTATTGTTTCATTGTCAAATCTAGAAATTGTATAGATCTGATCTTAAACTTTTGTATTTTTTCCCCTCATTTGGGTTTTTTTTAATGAAATGACACTAAGCTGTTTTCCCCCCAAAAAAAGATTTCCATAGAACTCTTAGTTTTACTTTTGAAGAAAACTCGAAAGATTTTCATTTAACTTTCGTTTTTTCCCTACAAAATGTACAAAATAGGTCGATTGTTTTGTGCGCAACCAAAACCTATTCAGCCAAACCAATATATCAATAATAAAACAAATGACATTCATAAATAAAATGACCATTATCATTCCAAAATTCTCAACCCAACTAATTATCCAAACAATTTGTTTTAAATTCAAATTAAAACGTAGTCAATCAATTCATAAATCTGTTTTCAGTCGAAATAACCAATCAAAACATACTAGAATTAGCTGGTGGGGGGAGGAGGGGGTGGTTGTTGATGTTGCCTCATAAACATTTCAAAGCTCTCCATTCTTACATTCATTTTAAACATTTCCCTCTCTATTCTTTCGGTCATTTCTAACTTTTCCCTCTCCATTCTTGTCACAATTTATAGCTTTTTCGCTTGTATTTCATTAATTGTACGAGTTCTTTCTTCATCCCTCTTCTCAAATTCCTCCAGTTTCATCGTCATTTTTTGATTCTGTTACAACAATCGATCAGTGGATCGTTGTGAATTGTTGCCACTTCGACGATCCTCACGAAAGTGTGTGGGCCGGACGCTTGATCCCATACTGAACACTCCCCCATACTTTTGTTGTCCGAACACCCTCTCCATCAACTCAAAGTCATATATTTCCGCTTCGTTACTTCTTACTTCATCTATCTCAACCTTCACATTTGAAATAAATTTTCATTTAAATAATAAAAAACTAGCTATATTCAATTAACTTACAATTTTCTCTTGCGCTCGTTCGTCCAGGACGGGGGTTGGGTTTTCTTTCGTAGGTTTTGGGGTACGGGTCCTCTTGAATACTTCAACGACAGAGGAAGTCTGTCCCATTTCAAGAGCCTATTGAAATAAATGATTTATAAAATTAATAACAATCTTTATATTAAGTTATTAGAAATAATTTACATACCAACTCTTCCTCCACTTGAGCAAACGGTCTACTTCCAGTATGATGTGGGAATTTGAGATTATTTCTGTCGACAACATTTGTTCGACTGTTTTGCTGTATTTAAAATAAAAAATGAAGTTAAAATAATTACTATCAGATTTTATTTAAATTATAAAATCATACCTTAAATTTTTCCGTGAAGTAATGATTTCAACACACGAACTCGCAATCATCTCGGTTGTAGTTTCGTGGAGGATTGACAAGTACCGCCGCCTCGTCTCCTTGATGAATGCAGATATAATCTTTGTCCCCAATGGCCTCCTAGATAGCGCAAAATTCTTGTTCCCCTCCTGTCTCTTGTGGGCGGAAGATTCTTCAAAATTATCAAATTCATAATTAGATGTAAATCAATTCAAACAATAACTAAGTGGAAACAAGTTACCTGTCGATGATGGGTTGGGAGTGGAATGATCCTCCTCATCATCCTCATCGTGAGCCTCCTTGTGAGCCTCGTCGTCAGCCTCATCGTGAGCCTCATCGTCATCCCCCATATCAGCAAACGTACTCTCAATAAACTTTTAAACCTCATCATCAATATCCTCGTCATGTGTACCTGCTGGGGGAGCAATAGCTAACGGGTCCACAACTAATGGTGGTTGATCTCTAGAAGACCCTTCTCGGAGCCTTAAGTTTTTTGATTGTGCAAGTAGGTTCAGGTATGTCTTACACAGTTTGCTGGGTGTTTTCCTCATTTTCTTCCAAGTAGTTTTCGGACCTTCAGACATTCTTAATGCATACCATTAATAAATGGGCGAATAATTGAAATAAAGTAGTAATAAGAATGAATATAAAGTAAAAAACATAAATCTACCTAATTAGTTAATCTAAACTACATATTGGTAAACCGCGGATTTATTTTTGTCATAAACATCCAACCGGGTTGGCCTGACATATCAGGGGCGTAGAATATTTATTTTGCTTGACTCGCCAATATATACGGGTCCTAACTTTGGGTTTTTAAAATTCGGTTTACATTTATATACTTACAAAGCCATATTTATCCACTTTTCCTCCTAGTTTCTTCGAGTGTGTATCAAACCACTTACACTTGAATAAGACAACTCGTTTGTGAGAAAAGTATTGTACTTCGATTATATCCGTTAAAACTCCGTAGTAAGGCATAATATCTGACCCATTGTACCCTTCAACAACCACCCCACTATTTTGAGTGGTCAAACATCCGTCGTGTTTTTCTGTACAGAATTTGTATTCGTTTACTTTACACCAAACATACATACACGAGTACATACTTGGACCTTCTCCTAAGATCTTGAGGTCTTTTGATATGTTGTTAGCTAATTGAGCGACCTATATATATATATATACATTCCCGAAATTTAGTTGTTAAATTAAATTTAAAGTTTTTAGATATGGTTTAGAATTTACTCACTCTATGCCTGAAATAGGTGGCAAATATTTCTCCACGGGACTCATTGTTATTGAAATACTGCATATCATCTCTCCAAATCGATAGAATATTAAATAACATACTCTTTAATGCTAATTAATAAGACGTACCATAACAGCAACATATTGAATCTTACATGTAAAAAGGTTCTTCTTCGGGGAAATTTTTCAAAATGTATGAATGAGCTGTCACTCGATCGCTATAATCCAAGTTGTATATTTTTCCGTTAGATAGGTCTTCCAACGATGAAAATATTGAAATGCCCGAGATTTCAGTTTGTGCATTTTCTTGGTCTTCTTCCTTCATATACCTGGCACATAAAGTAATACTCTCATTTACAAGATAACTCTCACTTATTGAGTCTTTGGGGTGGTTATTATTCCGCAAATATCTTTTAATTGTACCCATATAATGTTCAAACGGATACATCCATCGATACTAGACAGGTCCCCCAAGCAAAGCCTCAAATGACAAGTGAACCGGGAGATGCATCATGATGTTGAAAATTGATGGTGGAAAAATCATTTCAAATTTATAAAGTGTCAATATAATATCCGTGTACAATTGTTCGAGGTCCGCTTGAATCAACTCTTTGGAACACAACAACCGAAAGAACCGAGACAAATTTACTAACGCATCATACACATTATCTGGAAGTAATCCACGAGTTGCTAAAGGAATAAGATATTCCAATAAAATGTGACAATCATGACTCTTTAATCCCGTAATATTTTTCTCTTCCAAATTTACACAATCGCCGATATTTGAGCAAAAACCATCAGGCAACTTGAGATCTTTCCAGAATTTACAAAGACTTTTTTTATGATTGGATGTCAAAGTGAAAAGCGCTTCTAGATAATGAACCACTCCTTCATCATTTATAGGATGTAACCATTGTTTTATGCCTAAGAGTTGTAAGTCTTTAGGGGGCTTTAGGACCATCCTTAGTCTTCTCTTTCACATTCATCATTGTTCCCAACACGCTATCACAAATATTTTTCACAATATGCATCACATCCAAATTATGTCTCAATAATAATGATTTAGGCATGTCTAGAATGATCTCTTAAACTCGTGGTTTTTTTCCCGTTTTTGTGAATTTTTAATGAAATGACACTAAGTCGTTTCCCCCCCCCCAAAAAAATAATGATTTCCAATAAGGCAATCATAAGAAAATACTAAGTTAGTTCCAATTGTCTCCCCGCGTTTCATGATATATCTTGATTTTCTTGCTCAGATCCGTAGTAAGAATTGTGTCTTCTAGGTCTCGTGCTTGCTCGTAACTTTCTTGCCCCGTTAACAATTTACAAGTCTTTCTATAATCTGTTTGACCATCAAACAACTCTTTATCCCTTATGTATTTGTGCTTTGCTGGAAGGAAGCGTTTGTGACCCATGTAACATTGTTTGGAAGCATTAACCAATCAAAGAAATACCATGTCGTTGTTACAACAAGGACAATTGGATTTTCCTTTCGTACTCCAGCCTAACAAATTCGCGTACACAGAAAAGTCGTCAATGGTCCACATCAACGTCGCTCGCATGTTAAAGTATTTCGAGGTGTGTGCATCAAACGTTCTCACACCAGTTTGCCACAGTTTAGTTAACTTGTCGATCAATGGATGGAGAAATATGTCAATTACATCTCCCGGACTCTTTGGACCTGAAATTAACATAGATAGAAACAAATTGTTAGAATCCATGCAAGTAGTGGGTGACACATTATAAGGAACGGGAATAACCGGTCAAACACTGTATAACTTTTTCCCATTTTCAAATGGTTGAAACCTATTGCTTGATAAACCCAGTCTTATATTTCGAGATTCCGATGTGAAATCTTTATAATTTTCATCAAACGTTTTCCAAGTTAAGGAATCAGTAGGATGTCTCAATGTATCATTATCAACTCTTTCTTCCTTATTCCATCTCATCATTAGACCCGTTTTTTAGGACATATATAGTCTTTGTAGTCTTGGTATTAGAGAGAAATATCTTAACACCTTAGTTGGAATGAATTTCTCATTTTACTTCTTTCGAACTGTCCCACTTGTTTGGTCGACTTTCCATCTTTGCAAACTCTGCAAGACTCTACATTTTTGTCATCCTTCCAAAATAGCATACAGTTGTTCTTACATGCGTCTATCTTCTCATACTTAAGCCCTATATTAGTAATGATTTTTTACTTTCGTAGTAGGAGTTTGACAATTGAGCGTCAATCGATAATATGTAGTCTTTAAGCAGACGCAGCAATATATTGAATGAAGAATTTGTCCATTAACATACATTCTTTATGTGAAGTAGTTTCAGTAGTGCTGATGATTTCGTTATTCGAGCACCTTCATACAATGGCCATTTGGAATCATTAAGCAATTTATAAAATCTTTGCGCATCCGCGCCTGGTTCCTGGTTGTTCGGGTCATCATTAATGTTGGAGAACATATCGTTTATATAATCGTGCATATAACGTTCTTTATTGACCTCTTCATTGATTGTATTAATCCTCTCCGTTCTAGGATCGTTGAATTCCGGCACGACATCTTCCGATTGACCATCATCATCATGATCCAAGTCATCGACATCATCATCGGCATCATCATTAACCACGTAAGTAGTGAGTCTCTTTTCTCCATGACAATACCCAAACTCATAATGAATATTTATTCCATAAATGATGAGGTGAGTCTTAACATCGTCTATTTCCATAAACAGCTTAACATTTCACGCAAGGACATTTCACTGTTTGTCGGGATGTACTCCTAACTGCAAACTTGAGGAATTTGTCAACACCTTCCTCGTAATCTGGATGATCTCGATGTAAGATCATCCACGTTTTATCGGGTATTTCCATATTTCTAATAAAATAGAAAATAACCCGCATTATTATATACTTAACTTTGTCTAAATTAATTAGGCTTACATAATTCTAACATAATCTCTACCTAATATACCCTATTCAAAACTTAATATCCATAAATCTAATCAAAATATAACCTAAATCAAACTCAATATAAACCACTTTTAAACATTAATAAAACATAATCAAACATCAATCACACCAAAAATAGACCTAAACATATACCTAATCAAAACAATAATAAACTTAATCTAACATTATTCAACCAAAAATAAACTTAATCTAACATTATTCCACCAAAATTCAACCTAATCAAACAATAATAAACCTAATATAACATTATTCAACCAATATTCAACCTAAACAAACAATAATAAACCTAATCTATCATTATCCAACCAAAATTCAACATAATCTAACATTATTCAACCAAAATTCAACATAATCTAACATTATCCAACCAAAATTCAACCTAAACAAACAATAATAAAATCTAATATAAAATTATTTCATTCATACACATTTCAAACCAAATCTAAACTAAAAACCAAATCTAATTGAAACTAAATCAAATCTAAACCCTAAACCTTAATCAACCTAATCTAATATTATTTAATCTCAATATATTAAATCAACTAATATGACCTTCAAATGTAGGCTAAGGGCAGAGGTCCGACGGTAGGAAGCGGCTTCAAGCGGCGGTTGCGTCTTCAATGCGGATGGTCAGCGGCAGGAGGCGTCTTCAAGCAGCGACGTCTTCAATAGGCGGCGTCGTCTCCGGATGGGCGTCGTCTTCAATAGGAAGCATCGGGAGCAAGCGGGCGTTGACTTCGGCAGGTAGCGGCGACGCGAAAGCTATCGGGGAGAGAGAAAGGGTGAATCATAATAAGACGGAAAGAAGAAGAGAAGAAGGGTTTTGTTTTTTTAATAAGGTCAATACCGAAAGTTATAGGAAAACTTTCGGTTTTGATCAATTTATTAATTCCGAAAGTTTTATATACCTTTCAGTTTTGATCAATTTTATAATTCTGAAAGATTTAGACATATCTCTCGATTTTGATTATTATTTCCGAAAGTTATCCCAATAACTTTCGGAATTATCACTTGACAAATTGTTTAAATAATTGGTTTTCCACATTCTAATGACTTTGAACAACATTAATTTAACACATTTGATATCCTTAACACATTACACAATCCATACGATCAAACTTTATACACATTCATATAATCATCAAACACAAACATGCATATACACTTCTTTATATAATCAAACACAATCATAAACATTTTAACATTAAACACAATCTTAATTTTTAAAAAACAACACACACTTGATTAGATTACTTAGGAGTCTAGATTAGAAAGTGAAATGCCAATTAAATTAATAAATTATGTATTGTTAATACCGAAAGTTAATGGTATAACTTTCGGTTTTGGTAGTTATTTCCGAAAGATATACATTAAACTTTCGGTATTACCACTTCTTAAATTGTTAAATTAATTAGTTTTTCACTTTTTAATGACCTTGAACAACATTAATTTAACACATTTGATATCCTTAAAATATTACACAATTTCAATACATCATTAAAATAAAAATTTACACACAACCTTAATATCATCAAACACAAACATACATATGTACTTCTTTATATTATCAAACACATTCATATACATTTATAACATTACCCACAATCTTGATTCTTAAAAAATAACACAATTTATGTGATTAAATAGTTTAGACCAAAAAAATTGCAAAAAATCAAATAAAATATGGAATGAATACCGGAAGTTTATTATAAAATCGAGAGAATTTCAAAAATCTCTCGGTCCTGACTTTAAAAATCATACATATATTTAACAAAATCTAACCTAATATATAACAAATATCAAACAAAATATAATCTAAACTAACTTAAAACTAAACTAAAACTAACCAATAACAAATCTAAATATAACCTTATAACATATATAACCAAATAAAATAAAATCTAACCTTATTTGAAGGCGAGACGAAGATGGTTCCGTTGAGGGCGTCGGCGCGTGCGGAAGGAGAAGAGAAGAAGAAGAAGAGAATAATAAGGTGGGGGCGGCACGGGCGGAAGAGAAATCGGAGAGAGAAAGAGAGGGAAAAGAGAAACGGCGGAAAGAAGAAGAGAAGAAATAGTTTTTTTTAATTTAAATAGGTCATTCTCAAAAGTTATATGAAAACTTTCGGTTTTGAACCTAATTCAAAACCGAAGGTTTATAAGAAAACCTTCGCAATTAATCATTCCCAAACTTAGAATTATTTTTAAAAGTTTTGGGATGAATTAAAACTGAAGGTTTATTGGAAAACCTTCGCAATTAATCATTCCCAAACCTAGAATTATTTTTCATTTTTTTGGGAATAAGTCAAAACCGAAGGTTTATTGGAAAACCTTCGCAATTAACAATTTCAGGAAAGGTAAAAACGATAGTTATTAGAATAATCTTCGCAATTACCCCATTTCGAACACTTAGAATTATTTTATTTTTTTTGGAATGGAAAAACCGAAAGTTCTTTGCAATACTTTTGATAAAAATTTGTAAAACCGAAGATTTTACACGACTCTCGGAATCTATTTTTAATAACTAAAGATTTGTTCCTCTCGGGGTCATTTCCGAGAGTTTATGAAAACCTTCGGTAAGGTCTGTCGGTAAAGATCGTTTTTTTACCAGTGTAGTTTGAAAGTTCGAAACATACCTATAGCATTTTTAATTTTATTTTTAACCGTTTTAAGTTTATGGGCGGGTCAACCCACAATCCAACCCAAGTATCCATTTACTCTCACATATATATCCAAATTAACCGCAGTTCTCGACCCGGCTATGCGAACACTTTGAAAATTGAGCATCATTATATATATATATATACATTAGTTAGTTTAAAAGTTGAACTTATATTGTTAAAACGTCCCGCGTTCATCAAATTTGGTGTTGAATTTAAAATATAAAGTTTTATTAGCCTAGTTGGTTAAAAAATTGTACTTGTTTTCTAAGGTTGCAAGTTCGAAACATACCTAAAGTATTTTTTATTTTATTTTTAACCGTTTTAAGTTTATGGGCGGGTCAACCCACAATGCGACTCAAATATCCATTTACTCTCACATATATATCCAAATTAACCACAGATCTCGACCCGGCAATCCGGACACTTTGAAAATTAAGCATTATAATATATATATATATATATAGATTAGTTAGTTAAAAAGTTGAACTTATATTGTTAAAATATCCCGCGTTTATCAAATTTGGGGTTGAATTTAAAATATAAAGTCTTATTAACCTGGTTGATTAAAGGGTTATACTTGTTTTGTTATGTTGGAAGTTCGAAACATACCTATAGCATTTTTAATTTTATTTTTGATCGTTTTAAGTTTATAGATGGGTCAACTAACAATCCGACCCAAGTATCTATTTACTCTCACATATATATCCAAATTAAACTCTCGACCCGGAAATTCGGACACTTTAAAATTAATTAAGCATCATTATATATATATATATATATATATATAAATTACTGAGGAGAGAATTACTTTATCTTAGAGATTTCATATTATAATTCAATGAATGATTAATAATTTTTAATATATTTATTTTTAGGTTTAATATCCCAATTTTGAATAAAATTTATATTTTTTTTAAATCAGCTTAAATTAGATATTAATAAGAGGATATGTATTATCTTATCATCACTAAGTGTTTTAAAAGAATGAGAGGATTACTTATCAACACTAACACGTAAATTGGAATCTTAATTTTTTGAGTTTGGATAAACTTTTAGTTAAAATCAAACATTTTTTAAAATACTAATTTTATATTGAAAGAAGTATATAAAAAGATTGATGTAATAGTAGTATACAATGTTTAATATTAAATATAAAATATATTAAATGATAACTAGTACCTATGATATTAATTTCATTTGTTTTTTTTATGAATAAGTGTATTATCTTATCAATACTAATTCATACATTTATTAATATGAAAAAAAGTAAATAATTAGAACCACATTTTTTTAGATTATTGTCCTTCTAAAACCTAGAAAAAAGGAAAGACAGAGTAAAATAATTGTAAAAACAAAATGGAAGAAGTGATTTATCTTAAAAATGAGATAAGATTGATCAGAAATAAAAAATAAATAAAAAAAACTTACAAAATAAGAAATAAATTGTGAGATTGGAAAAAATAAAATTTTAAATTTTTATTAGTTTAATAATTATGTTTATTAATAATATCCTAAAGATATTCTAATTAATTATAAATATTTGGATAATTTTATTATACAAATATGTAAAATAAAATTAAATATTTAAAATTGAAAGGAATATATATAAGTTTTTCTTAACTTTATTAATATATTTGTGATTTATATAATTAAATACAAAAATATAATTTGAATTTCTTTAGTATTTATCAACAATTTAACTTATATTTTCACCCTCATATTTTATACTTATCCTATTAAAATTTGATTTTTTATTATAATATATATTTTTTAAATAAATATAATATAATATTTAATATGAAATTCGTGCAAAATAGGAGCTTCATCCCAAATTATATTATAGTTAGGGATAATTAACATTGTTTCAAGGCTCTTTAAATGACCATTTTATAACCTTTTTAGTTGTTTATTTTTTAGTTTTTTTATTGAATTTTGTAAATTTATATTTTTTTTAATTCAATATTAAATTTAATAATATTTTTTGAAAAATATAAATTTAATTATTTTTTTTAAATATTATCGGATATATGATTTGAAGGATAATTAAACTATTATTATTTTAAATTTATAATTTCAAATTTAGACAAAGTTAATTTTTTTTCTTCTTAAAGTTAATTATTTCAATTTTACTTAAATAATTTTAATTTATATTACAAATGAAACAACTATTATCATTTATCTACATAAAAGAATTATTGTATGACTTTTTTTTAGAATAATTCATTTATTATTATTATTATTATTTTTATTATTTAAATTAATTTTATTCTTAAATATATAAATAGTAATAGTATCAAATTGTGATTTGTATTTTAAAATTAACTCATACTATTTATAAATAAAAATTCAAATTTAATAATTATAAATATTAACAGTTTTAAGTTATATTTAATTTTTAAAATATTAATTAGAATATCTAATAACCCACTAAGTGGTAGTCTAGGTAAGGTTCAATTTAAGAGACCCAAAAATTATGAGTTTTTTTTTTCATCCAAAATTGTTTTAAGTTGAAGCGGAAGTCGTAGTAGTGAGGTGTCATACTAAGTATTCCTTTATTTGAATCAAACACCCCTAATTATAAATTAAGAGACTTAAAATAAAAAATATATCAAAATTTTAAGTAACTTGAATATGGTTGAAAGACAATTTTTTATTAGAATTTTCATAATCTTAAACAATTAAATAATCATATTTATTAATAAAGTGGGTACTTTATTTAGTAAGGTTTCTTAATTTTCCTCTACTATAAAGAAGGACAATTATATTCCATAGTCTCATCAACACTCAAAATATAAATTATAAGGTTGTTTAACAATGAATTCAAAGAATTTTATAGTTGTAATAATAGCCTTCTTAGTGATTTCACCTTCGTTCAAGTCCGGACAAGCTTTCTTTCCACCGTTTTTTTCACCACGCAACCCTTCACCGCCACCACCCAATCCACAACCGCCGCCGCCACCACCACCCAATCCACAATCGCCACTGCGACCATCACCCAATCCTCTATCGCCTTTATTACCCATTATTTCACCTATTTGCGTGTATGCAATGACCGTCTTAAGTTATTGTGGATCGGAAATCTTCTATGGAATATTCAGGAGAACACCTGTCAGTGTAAAATGTTTAGATGATATATCTTATTTCAATAAAGTATGCTACAGAAACGGTACTGCACCTTATGTCTTCAAGCAACTCCCTAATTTTCTCCGCAACAATGCACATGCATCTCCGCTCTTCTGATTTTTAAAAACTTCAATTTGGGATGTCGTTTTCATGTTCTAGTTTGGTATAAATTGGAGGAGGATGCAACGCAACACTTATTTTCATGGAGTTGGTTTGAAGTGCATTGTTTCTTCCTTCCATTATATTCTTATAAATAAAACAAGCTATTAAATATTTAATTTTTTTAAGTTTCTATTTATAAATATATTATTTGTTTAATGTTTTTATTAAAATATAAATAGTTAAGATTAAAATAAAGATAAATACTTAAATATAATTATATATATAAACTAAATGAAATTATATATATAAACTAAATGACTCGAAAATTGTAATATATATAAAAAATGTTTTTGTAGAAAATTGTAAATTAAATAATTATGAAAATACAATTCAAAAAATAATAAAATTATATAACCAAAAAACAATGATCTTGTCATATCTATATATATATATATATATATATAACTCAATATATGAGTTTACTGTGGTGTTTTTTGACCCGTACCTAAAACATGAAACGATTCACTAAAACGAAAAAAATTAAAAATGACACAAACTGTGAAATATAGTTTAAAAGTGCAAATCTCTAACTAACTTAACTAAGTAACTTATTAATTTTAAAATCAACCAAATATTTTTATAAATAAAAACTTATTAACTTAATTACAACCTTTTTTATTTTTTATTATTTCTTTTTGACCGAAGATCACCTAACTCAATTTTTCAAGCAAACCACCTAAACAAATCAGTCTGGATAATTTTTCGACCGAGAAAAATATTAAGACCTAACTACTGATCGAGAATTTTGAACGTGACCTAATTTTCGACTGAGGAAACTTGACACGATTTGGTTTCTAACAGTATTTTTGAAGCAATGCGCGTATTTTTCAGCCAATCTTATATCTGACCATAGTTTTAGTCATGCACATGCTTCTAATCGAGATTTTTAGCTAGGGCTTGATTTTCAACCAAGAAAACTAGCCCTGGCCTATTTTGACTACGATTTTCCTTAATGCGCTCAAAAAGTAGTTTAGCGACCAAGAATCGCCCAATCGGTCGTCCTGACTTCTGAACTCGCTCAAAACTTCTTCAATTCGTTTGTTTATACTGAAGGGCCAATTTATTTTCAATTTTTCTTTAATTTATTTACTTTGTTATATTTTATTTTAGTTTTGGATATTTATTTTCTAAAATTAAAAAAAAAATATTAAACAATTGAAAATAATATGTTCAACTAAAACACAAAAAATTCCCAATAAGGTTGAAAACTTAACATTTTCTTAATTCACAAAGTCATAATTTCCAAACAGCGTGTTCAAAAAATATGAAATATGTTGTTCTCGAAAAAATATTTTCAATCCAGAAATTGAATATTCATATTTTTTTTGATTTTTGATTTTTTAAAACGTTTTTCAATATGACTCCATGAACGGTTTTAAGATGTTTAAATATTTTTTAAATGTGTGCATATGTATATTAGGTTCATCTAACATCATTTTTGTAGATTTGATTTATTTGTGTATTAATATGTATTATTCTTGTATTAAAGCATGAATATTGTGCATTATATGGGTAGGAATATATAAATAAAATACTTTTTAATTATAAATATTTTAGGTACAAGTAATATTATTCAAATTCAATTAATTTAAAATTAGTTTTAATTTTAAAAAATTATATTGATCCTTTTTTAAAAAGCTACAATTTTCTTTCATGTTCTTCTATACTAGATCACTATTGATGTGGAGTGTTGGTTTCATTTGATTGCTCGTCAAGCCTGGTGCATCATTTTCCTTAAGTCCCGACTCACTAGATCATCAATAATTAAACCCAAAGCCTTGTTGTTTTCTTACATTTTTTTGATCCTTTTTAGCTCCAAATTTTTTATTTTCTACCAGAAATCAAACCCAACATTAAATATCAATCAAATATATTTTTTCTTTTTACTATTATTTTATTTACATTCCTTTATTATTCCAATTTTTCATTATTATCATTAATTTATTTAATAACACTTTATTTTATTATATCTTGGCCATGTTACCTTAATTATATACCACATTTATTTAATTTTCTAGGCGGTCAAAAATTAGTTTCTACAAAATGCCACTCTTGGACAAAGTTTTGATAAATAGTTAGTTTAGTAAAACGAATGTCCAAGTTTGACAAATAGGTACTAAATAGTGACATAAATATTTGTGAACTCTTTCGGGTTTATTCTAATTTAAAACATAAAATTAGAAAGGCACAACCTATATATATTTGTCTTTGATAACGACTCTTCCTTGTGATGCTTAAAGCATATCATAGAAAAAATTTATATTTCGACAAGCAACTTTTCCCTTTCTTCTTTCTCCATCGACGTCTTAGAGATCAAGCATCTCTTCAGATGTCTAACGTCGCATTGCTTTGATTGTGATGATCCTTTTTAGATAGAACACATGATGCTATGACAATTGATTTTGGTCAACAACTACACATTATCAAAACACCTGATTGGCATAATAGTTGATTTGAATCAACAACTACACATTATTGGCGCATCCTCTAATAGTTGATGTTAAACATATTAGGTTAACAATTAATCATGCAATGACCGATTTTGGTCGAAAATCATTATTTAATCGTTGTTTTATATGTACCCGATTATCATAATTGTTGATTTTGATCAATGACCACTGTCTATCGGCATACGGCTTACCTAATACTCGATTGTCATAGTAGTTGATTTTGGTCAATAACTACACATTATCAGTGCATCCACTAATAGTTGTTGTTCAACATATTAGGTTAGTGATTGATTCTGCAATGACTGAATTTGGTCAACATTCATTATTTAATCGCTAGATACCCGATTTTCATAGTGGTTGATTTTGATCGGTAACTACTCTTTATCGGTCTAACTGATACACGATTGTCATAGTAGTTTATTTTGGTCAACAACTACAGATTATCGATGTACCTAATAGTCGTTATTTGACATATTAAATTGGCAATTTGTCCCATAATGATTTATTTTAGTCAACAATAATTATCTAATCGCTAGGTACCCGATTGTCATAATGGTTGATTTTGGTTGACAACCATTCTTTATCGGCCTACCTAATACTCGATTGTCATAGTAGTTGATTTTAACTACACATTATTGGTGTGCATGTATAAGCACTATAAATTTACACTCCAATTTATAAAATTAAAATATTTATTTTGACTTATTTTTAAATAAATCAGGTCTAAATAATTAACACCATGGCCAAATACCAATTAAAACAATTAATTTGACTAATTATTATGATAATTATAGCCTAATTAATTATGGAAAATGGTCAAAATAATAAAAAATAAAATTATTTGAGATAAATGTTGTACTCATTTATATTAAAATAATTTTAGAAAAATTAAAGGAAAAAATTAATAATTTTGTTGAATTGTTGTATCTATTTCATCTAAAGATAATTATTTATTTAAATCCTAAAAATATACAAAAAAAAAAAAAATTGGGAATTGTTTTTCCATATTTTGTGTATTTAAAAAGATCAATATTAAAACCAAAATGGTGAAAGAAAAATCAATTTCAAACAAACTTTTAAGGTTTTAAAATGAAAATAAATCTACAATCGGTTGTTGTCGAGAATAGACGAATTTAGTGTAGCAGGAACCATGTCCATCGGATGACACTCGAATCCAATCCTACACGCCAAAGAGCTCAGTGTAGCCTGTTGTTGAGGAAGGGAGCGCTTGCCAAAGAGCACCGAATCAGTTAACTGGATGTTAGCTCCATTAGCTAAAACGCTGACGGAATGCCCAACCGCTAACGGATCGTCAAAAACAGATGAAACAACGTCATTTTGGGCTCTGATCACCTTCTTCATCGCGAATCCGCGAGGATAAACATGAAGAAGTCGTGATGATTTTGATTGTTTGGAACTCGACCATTGGTCGATGATTTTGACTAATTTAAAAGCTAGAATGATCACCCTAGAATGGTGATCATTACTCCCTATCAAAATAGGGATGAGTCACCCATACTCCGACAACTTCATCTAAGAACAACCAAAAGTCATTAATGACTTTTGATCGATTCAGGCCACTAGGATTCCCCATTCGACCTAGGATGAGTATAAATATCCCCCTCAACTCATTCCGAAGTTAACCTACCAACATAGAGCCCTTAAATCGAAGAAAATTAAAATCCTCCATTAAAGCTTCAAAGCTTCGGATTTTTCGAATTTTCTATTTAAGGTCCTAAAGCTCAGATATGTGCATCCAGAAAGCTTTCTTAAGGATCAAGAAGTGTTTTTAATTCTTGGTAAGGTTTCAATATACATCTAATTCATACTTACAATTTGAATTTGAAACTTTTATATTTCAAATTGCATAAGCTTGTATGCTTGCTAATTATGGTGTTTTATGGTTGAGAATTCATCCTTAGATGATTTATAAACTATTTGGATAGGATATAACCGATCAATCGATCTAAATAAAAAAACTCCAAATTTGAATTTTAAAAATAAAAAAAACGGGTTTGCTGTTCTTGGGTTAATTCGATCGAATCACGTCCCAAAAAGCTTCCCAACATGATTTTAATGATGTTGAGCAACTATTTGAATCATGTTTGCAATAGGTACCAACATTTAAATATTGATGTTTCAATACTTTAAATAATGCTAAACCTAGAAGCATGACTAGGACCGAAAGAATAATTGGTTAGAACTAAAATATTATACAACCAATTTTCAAAAGTCAACTTTATAAGTAGAGACCGTTCTTAAAACGAGTACGGAGAATTAAGCACGAAATTCCTTCTCGAGTATCACCAAACTTTGAACCAAATAAAACTCTGTTGCAAAATACGTTTGCACACATACAACTTTCTTTTATTGATTTTTCTTAAATCAATTGGAATCTGTCTTTAATTTATAATCTTTTGATTAATTTAATTTGGATTTCATAAAAAATTAAATTGTCTTTTAATTACAATGATTCTCTAAATTATTAAAATTTGAATAAAATTAATTATTTTTACATAATTGAATTTAAAAGTTACTTGGTACTATCAAAATCTTTTAAAAATAATCTTTTATTTTAAAAGATGTCTGGAACGCAAACTAATGTTGAAATCATCAAACCTCGAGCCAACGTGCCCACCCGCACGTGCTAAGCTATAGGATTACCATGGTTTAAAACCTGACAATTTTTGTTCGACATATTAAATTGGCAATTAATCCCCAATGACAAATTTTGGTCGAAAATCATTATCTAATCGCTATGTACATGATTGTCATAATGGTTGATTTTTGTTGACAACTACACATTATTGGCATACATATTATCCGATTGTCATAGTAGTTGATTTTGATCAACAACTACACATTATCGGTATGCCTAATTTTCGTTGTTTGACATATCAAATTGATTATTAATATGAAATGACTTATTTTGGTCGACAATCATTTCATATTAATACACTTACTGAACACACGATTACGATTTCGACAACTCAAATATTGATAACAATTCTCCACTTGATAGTTATCTCTGACACCTTTTCTAATTGTTTTATGATTTTATATATCATTTGACTCTTATTAGGGTTATTTGAAATCGATGCGTTCACATACTTCATACAACACATTAATTGGAGGACGATACATAAGTAAATGTCTTACAACGCGTCCTTGGGAAGATGGTGCATCACATATATATCTTACGACGTGTCTAAAAATGGTTTCAAGGCTTGGCTTTTGACCTAGCTACGGGTTAGATTTGACCACAAGCTAAAAATATTTTGAAGTTTTTAATTTTGATCCAGCTAAGGTTTAACTTTAACGACAATCTAAAAAATACTTTGAATGTTTGACTTTTGACCCAGCTATGGCTTAGCTTAGAGCACAAGCTAAAATGGATTTGAATTTTTTACTTTTGACTCTTCTACAATTTACCTTTGACCACAAGCTGAAAAGGCTTTGAAGGGTTTTCTTTTAACCCAACTACGAGTTAGCTTTGACCATAAGCTAAAAGGGCTTTAAAGGTTTGGATTTTAACCTAGTTGTGAGTTAACTTTTACCACAATTAAAAAAACTTTAAATTTTTGGCCTTTTGACCTAACTACAAGTTAGTTTTGACCACAAGCTAAAAATGTCTTGATGGAGACACCTAACCTCACGGTCTTGGGAGAAATTAGAACTCATTATTATAGCAAATGTAAATCCAAAAAGAGTTTGTCTCAAGAATCACATTTTAATTTTTTTCCCTTTTAGAAATGCCCCTAGTATGACTAAGTTGTTTAAATTGCATGATGCATGGAGGTATCACTAGCTTATGGCCAAAATCCGGATGAATGCAAACTTGAAAAATGATCCTAGTAAAGACTAAGGTATTTTTATTTTGCGCGATACAAGATTGAGTTGTTAGCTTAGGCTATAATGATTGAATGCATTTTTCAAAATCCCCTTAGTAAAGACTATGTTATTTCAATTTTTGGTGATTTAGTTATTAACTCTGGACAAAAATGATTGAATACATTTTTTGAAATGCCCCTAGAAAAGACTAGAGTATTTAATATTTTTGGTGATGCCAAAGTTCTGGAAGATCTAGATCCCGTCGTCGCATGGTTAACTCTAGATTAAAACATCTTCAACATTTTAAAACTCGTGAAATGTTTGGACTATTTTAGAGAGGTTGATTTCAGCTCGTCTTTCTTTTTCTCGACACAAAGGAAATTATCTAGAGTAAGTTCCCAATTATATACAAGCAATCGCTTTTAAAAATAGTTATTTTATAACCGGAGTTTGACTCACAATGAAGATTTCAATATTTTGAGCTGGTCATCTCTTAGGATAAATATTTCTGAATTTCATTTACATGTGCCCCTTCTTTATTTAGAGAGATATCCTTGAAACCCTAAGCTTGAGTGGGATATACTCGAGGTGTTTGATCAAATTGATAAGCCTAGCAAAATTTCCCAATAGTTATTTTATACGGAAGATGATTGAAATTACATTTTGGATCGTCACTTTCTCTGAGACGATTTCTGGATTAATCTTTAAATTCTAAACTTTATATATCCTTGTTTATAATGTAAATAAATATTAATTAATGTTTTCAAAAATATGAAAGAAGTGAGCAAAATTCAAAAAATATGACAAATCTTCGAATGACACATCACGCGGGGAGTGTGTGACTCTCTTAGATGACAATAAAAATGGTAAGTGTATTTATTCGAGAGTCATTATTATGTTAACTATATTTTGATAATTAAAATTAATATTTAATCTTCGTAGGAGAGGACTACGGGTAAGGTGCCATTGCACATTGACCTTTTCTACAAAAAACATAGTAAAAAAGGAACAGGTGATGACTCTACTCGTGTGGTGGATCCCCATATACATGAGAACATTGTAAGTGTACTTCATATTTCACTTACTTATTGATGTTATAATTAACTAATTAACTTTTGTTTCATTTATTAGGATGCGATGCATCAAATGCTCGAGAGAAATCCCGATATGTCCGATTATGGGATAGCCGAGAACGTTTTTGGACGACAAGGGCACACGAGGGTCATTGTAATGGGATCCGGGGTGAGGCCCACCCAGTTTAGAGGAGATTTGCGGGATGGAAGTCAATCGCATTGGAGGGATCAAGAGTACGTGCATTTGAATACTAAATTACAAAAGGAGACTTCAAAAAGAGAACATCTGGAGTGTCTAATACTTGAAACACAAAGACAAATAGAAAGACATAGAAAAGAATTCCAGAACCAGCTGGCAACGTTTATGGCGAGATCTCCTCCACCTCCACCATCAGATCAGTGTGGTATATGATATATTATTTAGACTTGCTTTTATCTTTTAATACATTGATTGGTATATTGGATGATTGATATTTTGGTTTATTAGATAATTGTATTTTTTGGATGAATAGAGATTTAAATTTATTGGATAATTATATTTTTGAGATTGTGGTAAATGAAATTCGTTGTTTTTAATTTGTGTGTGATTTATGTCTGAAATTGATTGGTTTAAATAGGTAATATTCAGTTTACAATCATTTTATTTACAAAAAAAAATCATCATAGTCGAGAGAAATAGGCTTCTGCTCTCAATTAATATATATTATTTTCTCCGAGAGCATTTATAAATCTCTCGTTAATAAATTAAACTCTTCATCGAGAGTCTTTGATTGCCCTCAAAAATACTCTCCTCTTTTCACCGAGAGCCTTTGATTGCCCTCGCAAATACTTATCTATGAGAGTTGAATATGCCCTCGCAAATACTCTCTTCTTTTCACTAACAACTGTATCACCGAGACACTTCGAAACATTTATCACCCTTGATGAAGACTATCACCGAAGCCATTTGGACTTTTTCCGAGGGTTTATATTTGAAATAGAGTCGCCAATTGATTTTTAAAAATCAATAAAAGGTTGAATACGTGTATAAACGTATTGCCTAGAGTCTCTTTTAGTTCGTAAGTTGGTGAAACTCGGGAAAGGGCTTTCGCGCTTTATCCCCGTATCGATTTTAAAAACGGTCTCTACTTATAAATTGAACTTTTAAAAATCAGCTGTATCATGTTTTATTTTTACCAACTATTCTTCTAATCATAATCATAAGATTTGTGCATTTTTTAAAATATTGTAATAACAATATTTAAATTGCTGAGTTCGTTGACTTAGGGGACATACTTGAATAACATCAGTCATTTTTATAGGCAATAGGGTTAAACATAAATCTCAAACAATCCTTTATCGAATTTATTTTGTGGAAATATCCCACAAATATTTTTAAAGTATTTTCTAAATTTCAAGGATTTTTTTAGAAAATGATTTAAAGTCCCAAAATTACAAAAATAATTTTAAATTTTGAAAAGGTGAAATAAAATGGCTTTACGGTTGGAGTCCTACGCCTTGGGTTCGTGTCTAAGGGCCGGGGTCTAAAAACCCTCAGTCTAGGTCAAGGATCGGGATATTTGGTTGGAGTGTCAAAGTTCATCGATCTAGGGGCTAAGGACTCTCGGTCATTGGATAAGATCCTTAGTTTGGGTGTACAAACCCACTAGTCCTAGGTTTAAGAAGTCTCGGTTAGGGTCAAGATTTCTCGGTCCTAGGTGGAGGTTGTCGGTCATAGGTTCGGGAGTCCTCGGTCCTAGGTTAGACCTTTCAATCTTAGGTTGTACCTCTCAGTTCTAGATGTAAAAATCCTCGGTCGGACATCTTGGTCCTAACTCAAGAACATCGGTCGGTAATCTCGGTTCTAGCTCAAGAACATCGGTCGGACGTCTCGGTCTTATTGAAATTCGGTCTAGAATCCTTGGTCCTAGACTAACAAGCCTCAGTCCTCAAAAATACCAAAGTTCAATTTTTTAATTCATTCTTTTAGCTTGGATTCTTTGATCCAAGGGTTTGGGTAGCTTCACAAAGCTCCTAAGAACATGTATATCATCATCTCAAGGTATTAATCAACTTGTATTATGATCAAATAGTTCAAAACAGTTTGTGTCAAAAATTGGATTTTTTATTTTAATGTTGTTTGACGAGAAATGATCTATCATATAGCTTTCTTATATCTCATATACTTGATTGGTACCAAAACAAGAACACTAACTGTTCGTTTTGACCAAATCAAGAATTTAAAAAATTTAATTATTTTGAAAATTTTGATTTTTGATCAAACATGATCGGGATGGATCAAACATGATCGGGATGGATCAAACATGATCCAAATAGTTTCTCGACATGATTACAATCAAGTAGGGATGCTTTCTAGGTTGTGATTCAAAAGAATTAGCCCAAGAATAACAAATGTATTTTTTTTTTATAAATTTGAATTATTCTGTTTTTGGTTGATTAATTGTCTCTAACCTATCTAGAAAGTTCATAAATGATCCTAGGAACAATATCCAACCATAAAATACCATAAACAGTAAGCATAAAAACTTATGTAATTTGAAATATTCAAATTGTAAATATGAATTAGAGGAAGATTGGAACATTACCGAGGATTAGAGAACACTCCTTGATCTTTAGGGAAACTTTTGGAATGCTCAGATCCAAGTTTTAAGGCTTTAAACATTTTTTCTGTAAATAGCGATCTAAAGGTGGAGATTGGATTCATTGGCTTTGGAATTACTCAAGGGGCTATTTATAGATGCCCAAGGTCGTCTACTTCTCGGGCTCATGCGTCTTTAGCTTCAGCGGGCTACGCGGGCGCGCTTGGAGTATTGGATGACAATCCAACGTTCATTTGATGGTTGTAGTTTCGGCTGTAAATTCTTCTTCCAATTTCGGCTACACCCGATTAATGATTTATTTTAATTTTAAAACCTTAAGGGTTTGTATGAAATTGATTTTTTTCTTTCACTATTTTGGCTTTAATTTTTATCTTTTTTAAATATACAAAATAGTCAAATAAATATTGCAAATATTTTATCAGTTTTTTAATTTATATTTGTATTGTAAATAAATAATTTTAGGAGATGAAATGGGCACCTCATTTCATATTAAATTATTTATTTTAATTTTTGTTTCTTTCTAAAACTATTTTAAATAAATGAGTACAACGTTTACACCAAATAATTTTATTTTTATTATTCTGATCATTTTATTTAATTAATTATGCTTTAATTATTATAATAATTAGTCTAATTAATTATTTTATTGAGTTTTAGACATAGGATTAATTATTTTAATTTTTATTTATTTAAAAAATCAAAATAATTATTTTAATTTTATAAATTAGTATTTAGATTTTTAATGTTTACAAATATTATATATAATTATTAGAAGTATATATATTTATATTGAAGAGATTTAATATATATATATATATATTTATAAAAATGAATGATATATAATTATTTTATTAAAAATTTAAGCATAAACAATGTGAGACAAAATATAAAAATTTATATATAAATTAGTGAGGAGAGAGACATGACTTCTTGTGAAGGTGCTTACATTAATTTATAAAAAAAACTATTATAATAATATATAATTTATATGTTTTTTTTTTCTTCCATTAATTTGAGTGTAAGTTAAACCTTATAAACACTAAAAGTTTAATTTGACTATTTGTAAATATTATCTTATTGTATATAAATGGATTCCAAAATATTATTATTGAGATGTCTTGAATTGATGATGCAAGAAAAGAGAATATTGAACAAAAGAAAAGTATATCTTTTTGGTGTGTAATCTTGATTTAAGGAAATAAGATTAACACAAAAGAAAATATGATATTTTATTATGGTAATATAACTAGGAAAGTATTGTGATAATATTTTGGAGATTATTTGCCAAAATATTGTGTTGACCTAGTTGAAGACTATTTAAAGGTGCAGTCGGGCACTTCAGAAAGTTGAAGTCTTTGCCTTGAGAGCATCGTTTCCAGTCCCAGTTTTGTATCTGTTAGGGTTTCGGGGGACCGAGTGTTATATAAACTCGTGTCATAACCCTAGTTTGAATGGTTGTAATCTTTGTTCTGGTCTCCTAATAAGATTCTCTCTTTCTAGTGGACGTAGCCAAGTTTTATCTTGGTGAACCACGTTAAAATTTGTGTTGTTTTTTATTGCTTACGTCATCTCACGCGTTGAGTTACAAGAAACCGATATCAGAGCTTCAGGTTATTCGATTATTTGTTCTTTCAATTGAGATGGTAGTAGTAAGAATCAAGACGACAAGTTCAGAAGGAGAAGACAATGTGGCAAATCAAGACGCGAGCTTTCTGAAACAACAGGGCTTTTAGAGGTCGCTGAAGTTGTCAACAGGAGTATAAATAACCATTGATATTGTCATTCCGGAGAAGAAGATAATGTGGCAGATCAAGATACACGCTCTACTAAAACAACAAGGCTTATGGTATTGCTGAAGTTATTGGTAGGAGCAGAACAACCGTTGAGATTGTCAATCTGGAGGAGAAGATAATGTGACAAATGAAGATGCGGGCTTCACTGAAACAACAAGGCTTATGGGGGTCGCTGAAGTTGTCAACAAGAGCAAAAACAACCGTTGGGATTGTCATTCTAGAAGAGAAGATAATATGGCAGATCAAGATGCGGACTCTACTACAACGATATGGCTTATGAGCTTATTGAAGTTATCGGTAGAAGTAGGACAACAATTGAGATTGTCATTCTGCAAGTTCAATATGCGGGCTCTACAAAAATGATAGGGCTGATGGGGTTACTGAAGTTATCGGTAGGAGCAGAACAACCGTTGAGATTGCCATTCTAGAGGAGTTGAATACGTCAAAACTATTCATCTATGAAGATACTGTATTCGGATCTGAAGTTGCACAATGATTTAAAACAATGGGAGTATTCAAGTCAAGGTGGAGATTTATTAAGTCGACTTGAATACTTGGGGTCAATAAAGGAGTTGTTAAGTTGTTTTAGAGACAACGTAGTAGATCATCTGGACCACCACTAGTATTGACTAATGCCTCCAGGCCATCTCTAGCATTGACTAATACATCCGAGCCATCTATAACATTGACTAATGCATCTAGGTCAACTCTAGGATTGACTAATGCATCCGGGCAAACTCTGGCATTAACTAATGCATCCGGGGTCATCTCTGGCATTGATTAATAAATCCGGGCCATCTCTAGCATTGACTAATGCATCCGGGCCAACTCTGGCATTGACTAATGAATCCGGGCCATCTCTGACATTGACTAATGCATCCGGGCCATCTCTGGCATTGACTAATGCATCCGGGCCATCTCTGGCATTGACTAATGCATCCGGGCCATCTCTGGCATTGACTAATGCATTCGGGCCATCTCTGGCATTAACTAATGCATCCGGGCCAACTCTGACATTGACTAATGCATCCGGGCCAACTCTAGCATTGACTAATACATCCGGACCAACTCTAGCATTTCCTAATGCATCCGGGCTATCTCTGGCATTGACTAATGCATCCGGGCCATCTCTGGCATTGACTAATGCATCCGGACCAACTCTGGCATTGACTAATGCATCTGGGCCACAACTAACATTGACTAATGTATATGGGCCACATCTAACATTGAATAATGTATTTGGGCCAACTCTAACATTGACTAATCCATCTGGGCAATCTCTAGCATTGACTAATACATCTGGGTCATCTTTAGCATTGACAAATGTATCTGGGCCATCTTTAGTATTGACAAATACATCTAGGTCACATCCAACATTGATTAATGTGTCTGTCCTATTATGGTTTACAACAATGGGAGTATTCAAGTCAAGGTAGAGATTTGTTGAGTAGACTTGAATATTTGGGTTACCTAAGAATATGTTAAGTTATCTTGGAGACAACTCTGGATTTAGAAGAGAGAGACGAGTGCATCTGGGTCATTCGGCACCGACGAGTGCATCTGAGCCATCCGGCACCTGCGAGTGCTTCTGGGCCATCCGACACTGGCGAGTGCATCTGGGCCATCCAGCACCAATGAGTGCTTTTGGGTCATCCGACACCGGCGAGTGCATCTGGGCCATCCAACACCAGCGAGTGCATCTGGGCCATCCAACACTAACGAGTGCTTATGGGCCATCCGACACCGGCGAGTACATCTGGGCCATCCGGCACCGGCAAGTTCTTCTAGGCCATCCGACACCGGCGAGTGCATCTGGGCCATCCAGCACCGGTGAATGCATTTGGGCCATCCAGCACCGGTGAGTACTTTTGGGCCATCCGACATCAATGAGTGCTTTTAGGCCATCTGACACCGGTGAGTGCATCTGAGCCATCCAGCATCGACGTGTGCATCAGGGCCATCTGACACCGACGAGTGTATCTGGGCCATCCAACACTAGAGAGTGCTTTTGGGCCATCCGACACAGGCAAGTACATCTGGGCCATCCGGCACCGGCAAGTGCATCTGGGCCATCTAGCATTGACGAATGCATCTGTTAAGTTGACATATGAGAACTCTGGATCAGAGAGAGGCGATAGAATATTTGGGCATTAATTAATAAATTTTGAGAATTTGAGGGAATTCAAGTCAAGGTGGAGATATATTGAGATGTCTTGAATTGATGATACAAGGAAAGAGAATATTGAACAAAAGGAAAGTATATCTTTTTGGTGTGTAATCTTGATTTAAGGAAATAAGATTAACACAAAAGGAAATATAATCTTTTATTATGGTAATATAACTAGGAAAGTATTGTGATAATATTTTGGAGATTATTTGACAAAATATTGTGTTGACCTAGTTGAAGACTATTTAAAGGTGCAGTCGGGCACTTCAAAAAATTGAAGTCTTTGCCTTGAAAGCATCGTTTCCAGTCCCAGTTTTGTATCTGTTAGGGTTTCGGGGGACCGAGTGTTATATAAACTCGTGTCATAACCCTAGTTTGTACGGTTGTAATCTTTGTTTTGACCTCCTAATAAGATTCTCTCTTTCTGGTGGACGTAGCCAAGTTTTATCTTGGTGAACCACGTTAAAATTTGTATTGTCCTTTATTGCTTACGTCATCTCATGCGTTCCGTTACAACAATTATTTTAAAGTTTTTTAGTTAAAATAAACGTTCTTGATCAAATTAAATATTTCATATTATAATTCAATGAATGGTTAATAATTTTAACATATTTATTTTTAAGTTAAATATTCCAATTTTTAATAAAATTTATATTTTTTTAAATCAGACTTAAATTAGATATTAAGAGGATATGTATTATCTTATCATCACTATGTGTTTAAAAAGAATGAGAGCATTACTTATCAACACTAACACGTAAATTGGATTCTTAATTTTTTGAGTTTGGAAAAACTATTAGTTAACATAAAACATTTTTTAAATTACTAATTTTATATTGAAAGAAGTATATTATAAAAAGATTGATGTAATAGTAGTATACAATGTTTAATATTAATTATAAAATATATTAAATGATAGCTAGTACCTATGATGTTAATTTCATTTGTTTTTTTATAAAAAAGTGTATTATCTTATCAATACCAGGGGTGGCCAAAAAATCCGATTCGAAAGACCCGATTCGTTGATCCGGCCGATCCGATCCGAAAAAATCCGTATCCGATGGATCGGATTCGGATATCGATCCGATCCGATATTTTTACCGTATTTTCGGATCGGATACGGATCGGGCAAAAAAGATTTCGGATATCCGAATCCGATCCGGTGATTTTAAAAGTGTATTAAATAAACAAACCCAAACAAAAATATTATTAAATAAACACAAACCTAACAAAAAATCTCTCTCTTCCTATATTTTCCTTCCCGTTTCTCTTTCAAAATTCAAATAAATATATTATTAAACAATTACAAATTAAACAAAAATCTATCTATTCCTTTCTTCTCTTTATAAACCCAAACAAAAATACAAAATTTCTCTCTTCCTTATGTTTTCTCCCATTTTCCTTTACAAACCCACAAACCCAAACAAAAACATGTCTCTTTCATTTGTTTTTCTTCCCATTTCTCTTTAAATCTGTTTGTGAATCTGTTCTCAAATCGTTATTATTCATAACTGTAATCCTTAATAGAACAATTTCAATTTTTTAGCATACGAAAAAAATCGGATCAGCGGGTATCCGGCTGGCCGATCCGATCCGATCCGGTATTTTCGGATCGGATAGTGTCGGATACCGGATCAGATACGGATCGTAATTTAAAAAAAAATAGAGGCGGATATCCGATCCGAAATACCGGATCGTATCCGATCCGTAGGTTTAGCCACCCCTAATTAATACTAATACATACATTTATTATTATGAAAACCAAAATAAGTAAATAATTAGAATCACATTTTTTAGTTTATTGTCCTTCTAAAACCTAAAAAAAGGAAAACGGAGTAAAATAATTGTTAAAAAAAAGGAAGAATGATTTATTTTAAAAAGAGATAAGATTGATCAAAAATGAAAAATAAAAAATAAATAAACTTACAAAATAAGAAATAAATTGCGAGATTGGAGAAAATAAAATTTTAAATTTTTATTAGTTTAATAATTATGTGTATTAATAATATCCTAAAGATATTCTAATTAATTATATATATTTAGATAACTTTATTATACAAATGTGTAAAATAAAATTAAATATTTAAATGAATACATATAAGTTTATTTAAACTTTATTAATATATTTGCGATTTATATAATTAAATACAAAAATATAATTTGAATTTCTTTAGTATTTGTCAATAATTTAACTTATATTTTCACCCTCATATTTTATACTTATTCTATTAAATTTGATTTTTTTATTATAATATATATTTTTTAAATAAATATAATATAATATTTAATATGAAATCTGTGCAAAACAGGAGCTTCATCCCAAATTATATTATAGTTAGGGATAATTAACATTGTTTCAAGGCTCTTTAAATGATCCTTTTATAACCTTTTTAGTTGTTTATTTTTTAGTTTTTTTTATTTAATTTTGTAGATTTATATTTTTTTATAATTCAATATTAAATTTAATAATATTTTTTGAAAAATATTAATTTAATTGTTTTTTAAATATTATCGGATATATGATTTGAAGGATAATTAGTTAAACTATTATTATTTTAAATTTAGACAACGTTAAAAAAAATTTCTTCTTATAGTTTTAAAAGTTTATAAACTATTTTAATTTTACTTAAAATAAATTTAAATTATATTACAAATGAAACAACTATTATTATTTATCTACATAAAAGAATTATTGTATGACTTTTTTCTAGAGTAATTCATTTATTATTATTATTATTATTATTATTATTTAAATTAATTTTATTCTTAAATATATAAATAGTAATAGTATAAAATTGTGATTTGTATTTTAAAATTAACTCATACGATTTCTAAATAAAAATTCAAATTTAATAATTATAAATATTAACAGTTTTAAGTTATATTTAATTTTTAAAATATTAATTAGAATATCTAATAACCCACTAAAGTAGTCTAGTTAAGGTTCAATTTAAGAGACCAAAAAATTATTAGTTTTTTTTGCATCCGAAATCGTTTTAAATTGAAGCTGAATTCGTAGTAATGAAGTGTCATACTAAGCATTCCTTTATTTGAATCAAACACCCCTAATTATAAATTTAGAGATTTAAAATAAAACATATGTCAAAATTTTAAGTAACTTGGATATAGTTGAAAGATAATTTTTATTAGAATTTTCGTAATCTTAAGCAATTAAATAATTATATTTATTAATAAAGTGGGTACTTTATTTAGTAAGGTTTCTTAATCTTCCTCTACTATAAAAAGGACAACTATAGTCCATAGTCTCATCAACACTCAAAATATAAATTAAAAGGTTGTTTAACAATGAATTCAAAGAATCTTATAGTTGTAATAATAGCCTTCTTAGTGATTTCACCTTCATTCAACTCCGGACAAGGTTTCTTTCCACCATTTTTTTCACCACGCAACCCTTCACCGCCACCACCACCCAATCGACAATCGCCACCACCACCCAATTCACAATCGCGACTGCGACCATCACCCAATCCTCTATCGCCTGAATTACCCATCATTTCACCTAGTTGTGTGTCCGCAATTACCAACTTATGTTATTGTGGATCGGAAATCTTCTATGGAATATTCATGAGAACACCTGTCAGTGTAAAATGTTGTGATGATATATCTAATTTCATTAAAGTATGCTACAGAAATGGTACTGCACCTTATGTCTTCAAGCAACTCCCTAATTTTCTCCGCAGCAATGCACATGCATCTCCGCTCTTCTGATTTTTAAAAACTTCAATTTGGGATGTCGTTTTCATGTTCTAGTTTGGTATAAATTGGAGGAGGATGCAAAGCAACACTTATTTTCATGGAGTTGGTTTGAAGTGTATTGTTTCTTCCTTCCATTATATTCTTACAAATAAAACAAGCTATTAAATATTTAATTTTTTAAAGTTTCTATTTATAAATATATTATTTGTTTAATGTTTTTATTAAAATATAAATAGTTAAGATTAAAATAAAGATAAATACTTAAATCTATATGACTGGAGAATTGAAATAAATAGAAAAAAAAACATTTTTGTAAAAAATTGAGAAATTAAATAATTATGAAAATACAATTCAAAAAATAATAAAATTATATAATAAAAAAAACAATGATCTTGTCATATCTATATTTGCACTACAACACACAACTCAATATGTGAGTTTACTGTGTTGTTCGTTGACCCGAACCTAAAACATGAAACGATTCACTAAAACGAATAAAATTAAAAATGACCCAAACTGTGAAATATAGTTTATAAGTGCAAATCTCTAACTAACTTAGCTAAGTAACTTATTAATTTTAAAATCAACCAAATATTTTTATAAATAAAAACTTATTAACTTAATTACGACCTTTTTTATTTTTTATTATTTCTTTTCGACGGAAGATCACCCTAGCTCAATTTTTCAAGCAAACCACCTAAACAAATCAGTCTGGCTAACTTTTCGACCGAGAAAAATATTAAGACCTAACTACTGATTGAGAATTTTGAAAGTGACCTAATTTTCGACTGAGGAAACTTGACACGACTTGGTTTCTAACAGTATTTTTGAAGCAACGCGCGTATTTTTAAGCCAATCTTATATCTAACCATAGTTTTAGTCATGCACATGCTTCTAATCGAGATTTTTAGCTAGGGCTTGATTTTCAACCATGGCCTATTTTTGACTACCACATGCTTCTCAATCAAATATATTTTTTATTTCTACTATTATTTTATTTACATTCTTTTATTATTCCAATTTTCCATTATTATCGTTAATTTATTTATTAATACTTTATTTTATTATATCTTGGCCATGTTACCTTAATTATATACCACATCTATTTAATTTTCGAGGCTGTCAAAAATTAGTTTCTACAAAATGCCATTCTTGGACAAAGTTTAATAAAATATTTAGTTTAGTAACACGAATATCCAGGTTTGACAAATAGGCAATAAATAGTGACATAGATATTTGTGAATTCTTTCGGGTTTATTCTAATTTAAAACATAAAATTAGAAAGGCACAACCTATATATATTTGTCTTTGATAATGACTCTTCCTTGTGATGCTTAAATCATATCGTAGAAAAAGTTATATTTCGACAAGCAACTTTTCCCTTTCTTCTTTCTCCATTGACGTCTTAGAAATCAAGCATCTCTTCAGATGTCTAACATCGCATTGCTTTGATTGTGATGATCTTTTTTAGATAGAACACATGATGTTATGACGATTGATTTTGGTCAACAACTACACATTACCAGCACACCTGATTGGCATAATAGTTGATTTGAATCAACAACTACACATTATTGGCGAATCCTCTAATATTTGATGTTAAACATATCAGGTTAACAATTAATCATGCAATGACCGATTTTAGTCGAAAATCATTATTTAATCATTGTTTTATATGTACCCGATTATCATAGTGGTTGATTTGGATCAATGACCACTATTTATCGGCATGCCTAATACTCGATTGTCACATTAGTTGATTTTGGTCAATAACTACACATTATCAGTGCATCCACTAATAGTTGTTGTTCAACATATTAGGTTGGCGATTGATTCAGCAATGACTAAATTTGGTCAACAATCATTATCTAATTGCTAGATACCCAATTTTCACAGTGGTTGATTTTGATCGGCAACTACTCTTTATCGGTCTAGCTGATACACGATTGTCATAGTAGTTTATTTTGGTCAACAACTACAGATTATCGATGTACCTAATAGTCGTTATTTGACATATTAAATTGGTGATTTGTCCCATAATGATTTATTTTAGTCAACATTAATTATATAATCGCTAGGTACTCGATTGTCACAGTAGTTTATTTTAACTACACATTATTGGTGTGCATGTGTAAACACTATAAATCTACACTCCAATTTATAAAATTAAAATATTATTTTGAATTATTTTTAAATAAATCAGATCTAAATAATTAACTCCATGGCCAAATACCAATTAAAATAAGTAATTTGACTAATTATTATGATAATTAAAGCATAATTAATTATGGAAAATGGTCAAAATAATAAAAAAGAAAATTATTTGAGATAAATGTTGTACTCATTTATATTAAAATAATTTTAGAAAAATTAAAGGAAAAAAAATTAATAATTTTGATGAATTGTTGTATCCATTTCATCTAAAGATAATTATTTATTTAAATCCTTAAAATATAAAAAAAAAATTGTAATTTTTTTTCCATATTTTGTGTATTTAAAAAGATCAATATTAAAGCCAAAGTGGTAAAAGAAAAATCAATTTCAAACAAACCCTTAAAGTTTTAAAATAAAAATAAATCTGCAATCGGTTGTTGTCGAAAACAGACAAATTCATTGTAGCAGGAACCATGTCCATCGGATGACACTCGAATCCAATCCTACCTGTTTTTGAGGAAGGGAGCGCTTGCCAAGGAGCACCGAATCAGTTAACTGGATGTTAGCTCCATTAGCCAAAACACTAACGGAACGCCCAACCGCTAACGAATCGTCAAAAACATACGAAAGAACGTCGTTTTGGGCTATGATCACCTTCTTCATCGCGGCGTAGCGAGGATAAACATGAAGAAGTCGTGATGATTTTGAGTTTTTGGAACTCAACCATTGGTCGATGGTTTTGACTAATTCAAAATCTAGAATGATCACCCTACTATGGTGATCATTTCTCCCTATCAAAATAGGGATGAGTCACCCATACTCCGACAACTTCATCCAAGAACAACCAAAAGTTATTAATGACTTTTGACCGATTCAGGACACTAGGATTCCCCAATCAACCTAGGATGAGTATAAATACGCCCCTCAACTCATTCTGAAGTTAACCTACCAACATAGATCCCTTAAATCGAAGAAAATCAAAATTCGCCATTAATGCTTCAAAGCTTCGAAATTTTCGAATTTTCTGTTTAAGGTCCTAAAGCTCGGATCTGTGCATCCAGAAAGCTTCCTTAAGGATCAATAAGTGTTTTCAATTCTTGGTAAGTTTTCAATATACATCTAATTCGTACTTACAATTTGAATTTGAAACTTTTATATTTCAAATTGCATAAGCTTATATGCTTGCTAATTATGGTGTTTTATGGTTGAGAATTCATCCTTAGATGATTTATAAACTATTTGGATATGATATAACTGATCAATCGATCTAAATAAAAAAACCCCAAATTTGAATTTCAAAAATAAAAAAACGGTGTTGTTGTTCTTGGGTTAATTCGATCGAATCACAACCCAGAAAGCTTCCCATCATGATTTTAATGATGTTGAGCAACTATTTGGATCATGTTTGATGCATACCTAGTTATTATTCGCAATAGGTACCAACATTTAAATATCATCAAACAACTTAGAGGCTCTCTGTAATCTGTTTGACCATCAAACAACTCTTTATCCCTTCTGTATTTGTGCTTTCGTGGAAGGAAGCGTCTGTGACCCATGTAACATTGTTTGGAACCATTAACCAATCGAAGAGATATCATGTCGTTGTAACAACAAGGACAATCGAATTTCCCTTTCGTACTCCAGATTAACAAATTCGCGGGTACGCGGGAAAGTCGTTAATGGTCCACATCAACGTCGCTCGCATGTTAAATTATTTCGAAGTGTGTGCATCAAACGTTCTCACACCAGTTTGCCACAGTTCAGTCAACTCGTCGATCAATGACTGGAGAAATATGTCAATTGCATCTCCCGGAATCTTTGAACCTAGAATTAACATAGATAGAATGAAATTGTTAAAAACCATGCAAGTAGTGGGTGACACATTATAAGGAACAAGAATAACCGGTCAAACACTATATAACTTTTTCCCATTTACAAATGGTTGAAACCCATCGCTTGATAAACTCAGTCTTACGTTTCGAGATTCCGACGCAAATCTTAATAATTTTCATCAAACGTTTTACAAGTTATGGAATTAGTAGGATGTCTCAACGTATCACTATCAACTTTTCCTTCCTTATGTTATCTCATCATTAGAGTCGTTTTTTAGGACATGTATAGTCTTTGTAGTATTGGTATTAGAGGGAAATATCTTAACACCTTAGTAGGAATGAATTTCTCATTTTGCTTCTTTCGAACTTCCCCAATTGTTTGGTCGAATTTCCATCTTGAAAGACAGCAAACTCTACAAGACTCTACATTTTTGTCGTCCTTCCAAAATAGCATATAGTTGTTCTTACATGCGTCTATCTTCTCATACTTAAGCCGATATCAGTAATGAATTTTTTACTTTCGTAGTAGGAGTTTGGCAATTGAACGTCAATCGGTAATATGTAGTCTTTAATCAGACACAACAACATATCGAGCGAAGAATTTTTCCATTGACAAACATTCTTTATGTGAAGTAGTTTCAGTAGTGCTGATGATTTTGTTATTTGAGCACCTTCATACAATGGCCGTTTGGAATCATCAAGCAATTTATAAAATCTTTGCGCATCCGCGCCTAGTTCCTGGTTGTTCAGGTCATCATTAATGTTGGAGAACATATCGTTTATATAATCGTGTATATAACGTTTTTCATTGACCTCTTCATTGATTGTATTATTCCTCTCCGTTCTAGGATCGTTGAATTCTGGCGACGTCTTCAATGGGCGGTGTCGTCTTCGGATGGGTGTTGTCTTCAAAAGGCGGCGTCGGGAGCAAGCGAGCGTTGACTTCGGCAGGTAGCGGCGGCGCGGAAGATATCAGGGAGAGAGAAAGGGCGAATCGCAATCGAACGGAAAGAAGAAGAGAAGAAGGGTTTTGTTTTTTTATTAAGGTCAATACTGAAAGTTATAGGAAAACTTTTGGTTTTGATCAATTGATTAATTCCGAAAGTTTTTATATACCTTTTGGTTTTGATCAATTTTATAATTCCGAGAGATTTAGACATATCACTCGGTTTTGGTTATTATTTCCGAAAGTTATACCAATAACTTTCGGAATTATCACTTGATAAATTGTTTAAATAATTGGTTTTTCACCTTCTAATGACTTTGAACAACATTAATTTAACACATTTGATATCCTTAACACATTACACAATCCATATGATCAAACTTTATACACATTTATATGATCATCAAACACAAACATACATATACACTTCTTTATATAATCAAACACAATCATAAACATTTTAACATTAAACACAATCTTAATTTTTAAAAAACATCACACACATGATTAGATTACTTAGGAGTCTAGATTAGGAAGTGAAATGCCAATTAAATTAATAAATTATGTATTGTTAATACCGAAAGTTAATGGTATAACTTTCGGTTTTTGTAGTTATTTTCGAAAGATATACATAAAACTTTCGGTATTACCACTTCTTAAATTGTTAAATTAATTAGTTTTTCACTTTTTAATGACCTTTAACAACATTAATTTAACACATTTGATATCCTTAAAACATTACACAATCCCAATACATCATTGAAATCAAATTTTACACACAACCTTAATATCATCAAACACAAACATACATATATATACTTCTTTATATTATCAAACACATTCATATACATTTATAACATTACCCTCAATCTTGATTCTTAAAAAATAACACAATTGATGTGATTAAATAGTTTAGACCAAAAAGATGCAAAAAAATCAAATAAAATATGGAATGAATACCGAAAGTTTATTATAAAACCGAGAGAATTTCAAAATTCTCTCGGTCCTAACCTTAAATAGAGTTTTAATGAAGGGTCAAAAGCGAAAGTTTTCTAATAAACTTTCGCAATTACCCTCTTCCCCAACACTTCGAATTTTTTCAGTTTTTTAAGGAAGAGTCAAAAGCGAAAGTTTTCTAATAAATTTTCGCAATTACCCCATTCCCAACACTTAGAATTTTTTCAGCATTTTTTAAGGAAGGGTCAAAACCAAAAGTTTTCTAATAAACTTTCGGTTTTGACACTTCCCAACAATTATAATTTTTTCAGCTTTTTTTAAGGAAGGGACAAAACTGAAAGTTTATTAGAAAACATTCGCAATTACCCCTTTCCAACACTTTTAAGTAAGGATCAAAAGCGAAGGTTTTCAAATACACTTTCGTAAATACTCCTCCCAACACTTAGAATTTTTTTAGATTATTTTAATGAAGGGTCAAAAACGAAAGTTTTCTAATTAAACTTTCGCAAATACTCTTCCTCAAATTTTCTTAAGGAATGGTCAAAAGAGAAAGTTTTCTAATAAACTTTCGCAAATAACCCTTCCAAGGTCAAAAGCGAAAGTTTCTGAAAAACTTTCGCAAATAACCCTTCCTAGGGTCAAAATAAAACGTTTTCTAATAAACTTTCGCAAATACCCCTTTCTCAGATTTTAAGGAAGGGTTAAAAGCGAAAGTTTATTACAAAACTTTCGGAAATACTCCTTCCTCAGATTTTCATAAGGAAGGGTCAAAAGTGAATGTTTGCTAATAAACTTTCGCAAATAACCCTTCCAAGGTCAAAACAGAAATTTTGCTAATAAACTTTCGCAAATAACCCTTCTAGGGTAAAAAGAGAAAGTTTTTGAAAACATTTGCAAATAACCCTTCTCAGGGTCAAAAGCGAAAGTTTTTTAATAAACTTTCGCAAATACCCCTTCCTCAAATTTTAAGGAAGGGTTAAAAGCGAAAATTTATTACTAAACTTTCGCAAATACCCCTTCCTCAGATTTTCTTAAGGAATGGTCAAAAGTGAAAGTTTAATACAAAACTTTCACAATTACCAATTCTGGATAGTAAAACCGATGGTTCTTTTAATAACCTTTGCAATTAGCCTATTTTTTCATTTTTTGACAACAGTGTAATCTAAAATGTTCAATAAATTTCCAACCAATACATATAGAAAAATATTCTAAAACACATTAATAAACCAAAAGATAATTATAATTCATAAGTCGATCTAAACAAAGGTCAAAACGTACCAAATTATCCAAAATACCTATTGTATTTTTAATTTTATTTTTAATCGTTTTAAGTTTATGGGCGGGTCAACCCACAATCCGACTCAAATATTCATTTACTCTCACATATATATCCAAATTAACCACATATCTCGACCTGACAATTCGGACACTTTGAAAATTAAGCATTATTATATATATAAATTAGTTAGTTAAAAATTTGAACTTATATTGTTAAAATATCTCGCGTTTATCAAATTTGGGGTTGAATTTAAAATATAAAGTCTTATTAATCTAGTTGGTTAAAGGGTTGTATTTGTTTTTTTTAGGTTGCAAGTTCGAAACATACCTATAACATGTTTAATTTTATTTTTGACCGTTTTAAGTTTATAGACGGGTCAACTTACAATCCGACCCAAATATACATTTACTCTCACATATATATCCAAATTAAAATCTCGACCCGACAATTTGGACACTTTAAAATTAAGTATCATTATATATATATATATAAATTATTGAGGGGAGAATTACTTTATCTTAGAGATTTCATATTATAATTCAATGAATGGTTAATAATTTTTAATATATTTATTTTTAGGTTTAAAATCCAAAATTTCAATAAAATTTATATCTTTTTAAATCAGACTTAAATTAGATATTAAAGATGATATGTATTATCTTATCATCACTAAGTGTTTAAAAGGAATAGAGGATTATTTATCAACACTAACAAGTAAATTGGATTATTAATTTATCAAACATTTTTTAAAATACTAATTTTATATTGAAAGAAGTATATAAAAACATTGATGTAATAGTAGTATACAATGTTTAATATTAAATATAAAATATATTAAATGATAACTAGTACCTATGATATTAATTTCATTTGTTTTTTTTTATGAATAAGTGTATTATCATATCAATACTAATATATACATTTATTAATATGAAAAACAAAAATAAGTAAATAATTAGAACCACATTTTTTTAGATGATTGTCCTTCTAAAACCTAGAAAAAAGGAAAGACAAAGTAAAATAATTGTAAAAACAAAATGGAAGAAGTGATTTATCTTAAAAAGGAAATAAGATTGATGAAAAATGAAAAATAAAAAATAAATAAACTTACAAAATAAGAAATAAATTGCGAGATTGGAAAAAATAAAATTTTAAATTATTATTAGTTAAATAATTATGTGTATTAATAATATCCTAAAGATATTCTAATTAATTATATATATTTACATAATTTTATTATACAAATGTGTAAAATAAAATTAAATATTTAAAATTTAAATGAATATATATATAAGTTTTTTTTTTAAACTTTATTAATATATTTGTGATTTATATAATTAAATACAAAAATATAATTTGATTTTCTTTAGTATTTGTCAACAATTTAACTTATATTTTCACCCTCATATTTTATACTTATCCTATTAAAATTTGTTTTTTACTATAATATATTTTTTAAAATAAATATAATATAATATTTAATATGGAATCCGTGCAAAATAGGAGCTTCATCCCAAATTATATTATAGTTAGGGATAATATAACCTTTTTAGTTGTTTATTTTTTTAGTTTTTTTTTATTGAATTTTGTAAATTTATATTTTTTATAATTCAATATTAAATTTAATACTATTTTTTGAAAAATATTAATTTAATTGTTTTTTAAATATTATCGGATATATGATTTGAAGGATAATTAGTTAAACTATTATTATTTTAAATTTAGATTCGTTAAAAAAAAAAAAATTCTTCTTATAGTTTTAAAATTTTAAAAATTACTTTAATTTTACTTAAATAAATTTAATTTATATTACAAATGAAACAACTATTATTATTTATCTACATAAAAGAATTATTGTATGACTTTTTTTTTAGAGTAATTCATTTATTATTATTATTATTATTTAAATTAATTTTATTCTTAAATATATAAATAGTAATAGTATCAAATTGTGATTTGTATTTTAAAATTAACTCATACGATTTCTAAATAAAAATTCAAATTTAATAATTATAAACTTTAACAGTTTTAAGTTATATTTAAAATTTTAAAATATTAATTAGAATATCTAATAACCCACTAAGGTAGTCTAGGTAAGGTTCAATTTAAGAGACCAAAAAATTATGAGTTTTTTTTTCATCCGATATCGTTTTAAGTTGATCTGAAGTTGTAGTAGTAAATGTCATACTAAGCATTCCTTTATTTGAACCCAACACCCCTAATTATAAGTTTAGAGACATAAAATAAAAATTATTTCAAAATTTTAAGTGACTTGGATATGGTTGAAAGATAACTTTTTATTAGAATTTTCATAATCTTGAACAATTAAATAATTATATTTATTAATAAAGTGGGTACTTTATTTAGCAAGGTTTCTTAATCTTTCTCTACTATAAAGAAGGACAACTAATCGTTTTAAGTTTATGGGCGGGTCAACCCACAATCCGACTCAAATATTCATTTACTCTCACATATATATCCAAATTAACCACATATCTCGACTTGACAATTCGGACACTTTGAAAATTAAGCATTATTATATATAAAAATTAGTTAGTTAAAAATTTGAACTTATATTGTTAAAATATCCCGCGTTTATCAAATTTGGGGTTGAATTTAAAATATAAAGTCTTATTAATCTAGTTGGTTAAAGGGTTGTATTTGTTTTTTTTAGGTTGCAAGTTCGAAACATACCTATAACATGTTTAATTTTATTTTTGACCGTTTTAAGTTTATAGACGGGTCAACTTACAATCCGACCAAAGTATACATTACTCTCACATATATATTCAAATTAAAATTTCGACCCGGCAATTTGGACACATTAAAATTAAGTATCATTATATATATATATATATAAATTATTGAGGGGAGAATTACTTTATCTTAGAGATTTCATATTATAATTCAATGAATGGTTAATAATTTTTAATATATTTATTTTTAGGTTTAAAATCCAAATTTTCAATAAAATTTATATTTTTTTAAATCAGACTTAAATTAGATATTAAAGAGGATATGTATTATCTTATCATCACTAAGTGTTTAAAAAGAATGAGAGGATTATTTATCAACACTAACAAGTAAATTGGATTCTTAATTTTTTGAGTTTCGAAAAACTTTTAGTTAAAATCAAACATTTTTTAAAATACTAATTTTATATTGAAAGAAGTATATAAAAAGATTGATGTAATAGTAGTATACAATGTTTAATATTAAATATAAAATATATTAAATGATAACTAGTACCTATGATATTAATTTCATTTGTTTTTTTATGAATAAGTGTATTATCTTATCAATACTAATATATACATTTATTAATATGAAAAACAAAATAAGTAAATAATTAGAACCACATTTTTTTAGATTATTGTTCTTCTAAAACCTAGAAAAAAGGAAAGACAAAGTAAAATAATTGTACAAATAAAATGAAAGAAGTGATTTATCTTAAAAAGGAAATAAGATTGATCAAAAATGAAAAATAAAAAATAAATAAACTTACAAAATAAGAAATAAATTGCCAGATTGGAAAAAATAAAATTTTAATTTTTTATTAGTTAAATAATTATGTGTATTAATAATATCCTAAAGATATTCTAATTAATTATATATATTTAGATAATTTTATTATACAAATGTGTAAAATAAAATTAAATATTTAAAATTTAAATGAATATATATATAAGTTTTTTTTAAACTTTATTAATATATTTGTGATTTATATAATTAAATACAAAAATATAATTTGAATTTCTTTAGTATTTGCCAACAATTTAACTTATATTTTCACCCTCATATTTTATACTTATCCTATTAAAATTTGTTTTTTATTATAATATATTTTTTAAAATAAATATAATATAATATTAAATATGGAATTCGTGTAAAATAGGAGCTTCATCCCAAATTATATTATAGTTAGGGATAATATAATATTTTTAGTTGTTTATTTTTTAAGTTTTTTTTATTGAATTTTGTAAATTTATATTTTTTATAATTCAATATTAAATTTAATACTATTTTTTGAAAAATATTAATTTAATTGTTTTTTAAATATTATTGGATATATGATTTGAAGGATAATTAGTTAAACTATTATTATTTAAAATTTAGACAACTTAAAAAAAAATTCTTCGTATAGTTTTAAAAATTTAAAAATTATTTTAATTTTACTTAAATAAATTTAATTTATATTACAAATGAAACAACTATTATTATTTATCTCCATAAAAGAATTATTGTATGACTTTTTTTTAGAGTAATTCATTTATTATTATTATTATTATTATTTAAATTAATTTATTCTTAAATATATAAATAGTAATAGTATCAAATTGTGATTTGTATTTTAAAATTAACTCATACGATTTCTAAATAAAAATTCAAATTTAATAATTATAAATATTAACAGTTTTAAGTTATATTTAAAATTTTAAAATATTAATAAGAATATTAAGAGACAAAAAAATTATGAGTTTTTTTTGCATCCGAAATCGTTTTAAGTTTATCTGAAGTCGTAGTAGTAAAGTGTCATACTAAGCATTCCTTTATTTGAACCCAACACCCCTAATTATAAGTTTAGAGACTTAAAATAAAAAATATTTCAAAATTTTAAGTAACATGGATATGGTTGAAAGATAAATTTTTATTAGAATTTTCATAATCTTGAACAATTAAATAATTATATTAATTAATAAAGTGGGTACTTTATTTAGCAAGGTTTCTTAATCTTTCTCTACTATAAATAAGGACAACTATAGTCCATAGTTAATCGTTTTAAGTTTATGGGCGGGTCAACCCACAATCCGACTCAAATATTCATTTACTCTCACATATATATCCAAATTAACCACATATCTCGACTTGGTAATTCGGACACTTTGAAAATTAAGCATTATTATATATATAGATTAGTTAGTTAAAAATTTGAACTTATATTGTTAAAATATCTCGCGTTTATCAAATTTGGTGTTGAATTTAAAATATAAAGTCTTATTAATCTAGTTGGTTAAAGGGTTGTATTTGTTTTTTTTTAGGTTGCAAGTTCGAAACATATCTATAACATGTTTAATTTTATTTTTGATCGTTTTAAGTTTATAGACGGGTCAACTTACAATCCGACCAAAGTATACATTTACTCTCACATATATATCCAAATTAAAATCTCGACCCGGCAATTTGGACACTTTAAAATTAAGTATCATTATATATATATATATATACATATAAATTATTGAGGGGAGAATTACTTTATCTTAGAGATTTCATATTATAATTCAATGAATGGTTAATAATTTTTAATATATTTATTTTTAGGTTTAAAATCCAAATTTTCAATAAAATTTATATTTTTTTAAATCAGACTTAAATTAGATATTAAAAAGGATATGTATTATCTTATCATCACTAAGTGTTTAAAAAGAATGAGAGGATTATTTATCAACACTAACAAGTAAATTGGATTCTTAATTTTTTGAGTTTCGAAAAACTTTTAGTTAAAATCAAACATTTTTTAAAATACTAATTTTATATTGAAAGAAGTATATAAAAAGATTGATGTAATAGTAGTATACAATGTTTAATATTAAATATAAAATAAATTAAATGATAACTAGTACCTATGATATTAATTTCATTTGTTTTTTTTATGAGTAAGTGTATTATCTTATCAATACTAATATATACATTTATTAATATGAAAAACAAAATAAGTAAATAATTAGAACCACATTTTTTTAGATTATTGTCCTTCTAAAACCTAGAAAAAAGGAAAGACAAAGTAAAATAATTGTAAAAACAAAATGGAAGAAGTGATTTATCTTTAAAAGGAAATAAGATTGATCAAAAATGAAAAATAAAAAATAAAAAATAAATAAACTTACAAAATAAGAAATAAATTGCGAGATTGGAAAAAATAAAATTTTAAATTTTTATTAGTTAAATAATTATGTGTATTAATAATATCCTAAAGATATTCTAATTAATTATATATATTTAGATAATTTTATTATACAAATGTGTAAAATAAAATTAAATATTTAAAATTTAAATGAATATATATATAAGTTTTTTTTTTAAACTTTATTAATATATTTGTGATTTATATAATTAAATACAAAAATATAATTTGAATTTCTTTAGTATTTGTACAATTTAACTTATATTTTCACCCTCATATTTTATACTTATCCTATTAAAATTTGTTTTTTATTATAATATATTTTTTAAAATAAATATAATATAATATTTAATATGGAATCCGTGCAAAATAGGAGCTTTATCCCAAATTATATTATAATTAGGGATAATATAACCTTTTTAGTTTTTTATTTTTGTAGTTTTTTTTTTATTGAATTTTGTAAATTTATATTTTTTATAATTCAATATTAAATTTAATACTATTTTTTGAAAAATATTAATTTAATTGTTTTCTAAATATTATCGGATATATGATTTGAAGGATAATTATTTAAACTATTATTATTTTAAATTTAGACAACGTTAAAAAAAAAAAAATTCTTCTTATAGTTTTAAAAATTTAAAAATTATTTTAATTTTACTTAAATAAATTTAATTTATATTACAAATGAAACAACTATTATTATTTATCTACATAAAAGAATTATTGTATGACTTTTTTTTAGAGTAATTCATTTATTATTATTATTATTATTATTTAAATTAATTTTATTCTTAAATAGTAATAGTATCAAATTGTGATTTGCATTTTAAAATTAACTCATACGATTTCTAAATAAAAATTCAAATTTAATAATTATAAATATTAACAGTTTTAAGTTATATTTAATTTTTAAAATATTAATTAGAATATCTAATAACCCACTAAGGTAGTCTAGGTAAGGTTCAATTTAAGAGACCAAAAAATTATGAGTTTTTTTTCATCCGAAATCGTTTTAAGTTGATCTGAAGTCGTAGTAGTAAAGTGTCATACTAAGCATTCCTTTATTTGAACCCAACACCCTAATTATAAGTTTAGAGACTTAAAATAAAAAATATTTCAAAATTTTAAGTAACTTGGATATGGTTGAAAGATAAATTTTTATTAGAATTTTCATAATCTTGAACAATTAAATAATTATATTTATTAATAAAGTGGGTACTTTATTTAGCAAGGTTTCTTAATCTTCCTACTATAAAGAAGGACAACTATAGTCCATAGTCTTATCAACACTCAAAATATAAATTATAAGGTTGTTTAACAATGAATTCAAAGAATTTTATAGTTGTAATAATAGCCTTCTTAGTGATTTCGCCTTCGTTCAAGTCCGGACAAGCTTTCTTTCCACCATTTTTTTCACCACGCAACCCTTCACCGCCACCACCACCCAATCCACAACCGCCGCCGCCACCACCACCCAATTCACAATCGCGACTGCGACCATCACCCAATCCTCTATCGCCTGTATTACCCATCATTTCACCTAGTTGTGTGTACGCAATTACCAACTTATGTTATTGTGGATCGGAAATCTTCTATGGAATATTCATGAGAACACCTGTCAGTGTAAAATGTTGTGATGATATATCTAATTTCATTAAAGTATGCTACAGAAACGGTACTGCACCTTATGTCTTCGAGCAACTCCCTAATTTTCTCCGCAGCAATGCACGTGCATCTCCGCGCTTCTGATTTTTAAAAACTTCAATTTGGGATGTCGTTTTCATGTTCTAGTTTGGTATAAATTGGAGGAGGATGCAACGCAACACTTATTTTCATGGAGTTGGTTTGAAGTGCATTGTTTCATCCTTCCATTATATTCTTACAAATAAAACAACCTATTAAATATTTAATTTTTTAAAGTTTCTATTTATAAATATATTATTTGTTTAATGTTTTTATTAAAATATAAATAGTTAAGATTAAAATAAAGATAAATACTTAAATCTAGATGACTCGAGAATTGAAATAAATATAAAAAAAAATATTTTTGTAAAAAATTGAGAAATTAAATAATTATGAAAATACAATTAAAAAAATAATAAAATTATATAACCAAAAAAACAATGATCTTGTCATATCTATATTTGCACTACAGCACACAACTCAATATGTGAGTTCACTGTGGTGTTCTTTGACCCGAACCTAAAACATGAAACGATTCACTAAAACGAATAAAATTAAAAATGACACAAAATGTGAAATATAGTTTATAAGTGTAAATCTCTAACTAACTTAGCTAAGTAACTTATTAATTTTAAAATCAACCAAATATTTTTATAAATAAAAACTTATTAACTTAATTACGACCTTTTTTATTTTTTATTATTTCTTTTCGACGGAAGATCACCCTAGCTCAATTTTTCAAGCAAACCACCTAAACAAATCAGTCTGGCTAACTTTTCGACCGAGAAAAATATTATGACCTAACTACTGATTGAGAATTTTGAACGTGACCTAATTTTCGACTGAGGAAACTTGACACGACTTGGTTTCTAACGTTATTTTTGAAGCAACGCGCGTATTTTTCAGCCAATCTTATATCTGACCATAGTTTTAGTCATGCACATGCTTCTAATCGAGATTTTTAGCTAGGGCTTGATTTTCAACCATGGCCTATTTTTGACTACCACATGCTTCTCAATCAAATATATTTTTTATTTCTACTATTATTTTATTTACATTCTTTTATTATTCCAATTTTCCATTATTATCATTAATTTATTTATTAATACTTTATTTTATTATATCTTTGCCATGTTACCTTAATTATATACCACATCTATTTAATTTTCGAGGCTGTCAAAAATTAGTTTCTACAAAATGCCACTCTTGGACAAAGTTTAATAAAATATTTAGTTTAGTAAAACGAATGTCCAGGTTTGACAAATAGGCAATAAATAGTGACATAGATATTTGTGAATTCTTTCGGGTTTATTCTAATTTAAAACATAAAATTAGAAAGGCACAACCTATATATATTTGTCTTTGATAATGACTCTTCCTTGTGATGCTTAAAGCATATCGTAGAAAAAGTTATATTTCGACAAGCAACTTTTCCCTTTCTTCTTTCTCCATTGACGTCTTAGAAATCAAGCATCTCTTCAGATGTCTAACATCGCATTGCTTTGATTGTGATGATCTTTTTTAGATAGAACACATGATGTTATGACGATTGATTTTGGTCAACAACTACACATTACCAGCACACCTGATTGGCATAATAGTTGATTTAAATCAACAACTACACATTATTGGCGAATCCTCTAATATTTGATGTTAAACATATCAGGTTAACAATTAATCATGCAATGACCGATTTTAGTCGAAAATCATTGTTTTATATGTACCCGATTATCATAGTGGTTGATTTGGATCAATGACCACTATTTATCGGCATGCCTAATACTCGATTGTCACAGTAGTTGATTTTGGTCAATAACTACACATTATCAGTGCATCCACTAATAGTTGTTGTTCAACATATTAGGTTGGCGATAGATTCAGCAATGACTAAATTTGGTCAACAATCATTATCTAATTGCTAGATACCCGATTTTCACAGTGGTTGATTTTGAGCGACAACTACTCTTTATCGGTCTAGCTGATACACGATTGTCATGGTACTTTATTTTGGTCAACAACTACAGATTATCGATGTACCTAATAGTCGTTATTTGACATATTAAATTGGTGATTTGTCCCATAATGATTTATTTTAGTCAACATTAATTATATAATCGCTAGGTACTCGATTGTCATAATGGTTGATTTTGGTTGACAACCATTCTTTATCAGCCTACCTAATACTCGATTGTCACAGTAGTTTATTTTAACTACACATTATTGGTGTGCATGTGTAAACACTATAAATCTACACTCCAATTTATAAAATTAAAATACTATTTTGAATTATTTTTAAATAAATCAGATCTAAATAATTAACTCCATGGCCAAATACCAATTAAAATAAGTAATTTGACTAATTATTATGATAATTAAAGCATAATTAATTATGAAAAATGGTCAAAATAATAAAAAAGAAAATTATTTGAGATAAATGTTGTACTCATTTATATTAAAATAATTTTAGAAAAATTAAAGGAAAAAAAATTAATAATTTTGATGAATTGCTGTATCCATTTCATCTAAAGATAATTATTTATTTAAATCCTTAAAATATAAAAAAAAAAATTGTAATTTTTTTTCTTCATATTTTCTGTATTTAAAAAGATCAATATTAAAGCCAAAATGGTGAAAGAAAAATCAATTTCAAACAAACCCTTAAAATTTTAAAATAAAAATAAATCTGCAATCGGTTGTTGTCGAAAACAGACAAATTCATTGTAGCAGGAACCATGTCCATCGGATGACACTCGAATCCAATCCTACCTGTTTTTGAGGAAGGGAGCGCTTGCCAAGGAGCACCGAATCAGTTAACTGGATGTTAGCTCCATTAGCCAAAACACTAACGGAACGCCCAACCGCTAACGGATCGTCAAAAACATACGAAAGAACGTCGTTTTGGGCTCTGATCACCTTCTTCATCGCGACGTAGAGAGGATAAAAATGAAGAAGTCGTGATGATTTTGATTTTTTGGAACTATACCATTGGTCGATGGTTTTGACTAATTCAAAATCTAGAATGATCACCCTACTATGGTGATCATTTCTCCCTATCAAAATAGGGATGAGTCACCCATACTCTGACAACTTCATCCAAGAACAACCAAAAGTTATTAATGACTTTTGACCGATTCAGGACACTAGGATTCCCCAATCAACCTAGGAAGAGTATAAATATGCCCCTCAACTCATTCTGAAGTTAACCTACCAACATAGATCCCTTAAATCGAAGAAAATCAAAATTCGCCATTAATGCTTCAAAGCTTCGAAATTTTCGAATTTTCTGTTTAAGGTCCTAAAGCTCGGATCTGTGCATCCAGAAAGCTTCCTTAAGGAAATAAGTGTTTTCAATTCTTGGTAAGTTTTCAATATACATCTAATTCGTACTTACAATTTGAATTTGAAACTTTTATATTTCAAATTGCATAAGCTTATATGCTTGCTAATTATGGTGTTTTATGGTTGAGAATTCATCCTTAGATGATTTATAAACTATTTGGATATGATATAACTGATCAATCGATCTAAATAAAAAAACCCCAAATTTGAATTTCAAAAATAAAAAAACGGGTTTGTTGTTCTTGGGTTAATTCGATCGAATCACAACCCAGAAAGCTTCCCATCATGATTTTAATGATGTAGAGCAACTATTTGGATCATGTTTGATGCATACCTAGTTATTATTCGCAATAGGTACCAACATTTAAATATCATCAAACAACTTAGAGGCTCTCTGTAATCTGTTTGACCATCAAACAACTCTTTATCCCTTCTGTATTTGTGCTTTCGTGGAAGGAAGCGTCTGTGACCCATGTAACATTGTTTGGAACCATTAACCAATAGAAGAGATATCATGTCGTTGTAACAACAATGACAATCGAATTTCCCTTTCGTACTCCAGATTAACAAATTCGCGGGTACGCGGGAAAGTCGTTAATGGTCCACATCAACGTCGCTCGCATGTTAAATTATTTCGAAGTGTGTGCATCAAACGTTCTCACACCAGTTTGCCACAGTTCAGTCATCTCGTCGATCAATGACTGGAGAAATATGTCAATTGCATCTCCCGGAATCTTTGGACCTAGAATTAACATAGATAGAATGAAATTGTTAAAAACCATGCAAGTAGTGGGTGACACATTATAAGGAACAAGAATAACCGGTCAAACACTATATAACTTTTTCCCATTTACAAATGATTGAAACCCATCGCTTGATAAACTCAGTCTTACGTTTCGAGATTCCGACGCAAATCTTAATAATTTTCATCAAACGTTTTACAAGTTATGGAATTAGTAGGATGTCTCAACTTATCACTATCAACTTTTCCTTCCTTATGTTATCTCATCATTAGAGTCGTTTTTTAGGACATGTATAGTCTTTGTAGTATTGGTATTAGAGGGAAATATCTTAACACCTTAGTAGGAATGAATTTCTCATTTTGCTTCTTTCGAACTTCCCCAATTGTTTGGTCGAATTTCCATCTTAAAAGACCGCAAACTCTACAAGACTCTACATTTTTGTCGTCCTTCCAAAATAGCATATAATTGTTCTTACATGCGTCTATCTTCTCATACTTAAGCCGATATCAGTAATGAATTTTTTACTTTCGTAGTAGGAGTTTGGCAATTGAACGTCAATCGGTAATATGTAGTCTTTAATCAGACACAACAACATATCGAACGAAGAATTTTTCCATTGACAAACATTCTTTATGTGAAGTAGTTTCAGTAGTGCTGATGATTTTGTTATTTGAGCACCTTCATACAATGGCCGTTTGGAATCATCAAGCAATTTATAAAATCTTTGCGCATCCGCGCCTAATTCCTGGTTGTTCAGGTCATCATTAATGTTGGAGAACATATCGTTTATATAATCGTGTATATAACGTTTTTCATTGACCTCTTCATTGATTGTATTATTCCTCTCCGTTCTAGGCTCGTTGAATTCTGGCGACGTCTTCAATGGGTGGTATCGTCTTCGGATGGGTGTTGTCTTCAAAAGGCGGCGTCGGGAGCAAGCGAGCGTTGACTTCGGCAGGTAGCGGCGGCGCGGAAGATATCAGGGAGAGAGAAAGGGCGAATCGCAATCGAACGGAAAGAAGAAGAGAAGAAGGGTTTTGTTTTTTTATTAAGGTCAATACCGAAAGTTATAGGAAAACTTTTGGTTTTGATCAATTGATTAATTCCGAAAGTTTTTATATACCTTTTGGTTTTGATCAATTTTATAATTCCGAGAGATTTAGACATATCACTCGGTTTTGGTTATTATTTCCGAAAGTTATACCAATAACTTTCGGAATTATCACTTGATAAATTGTTTAAATAATTGGTTTTTCACCTTCTAATGACTTTGAACAACATTAATTTAACACATTTGATATCCTTAACACATTACACAATCCATATGATCAAACTTTATACACATTTATATGATCATCAAACACAAACATACATATACACTTCTTTATATAATCAAACACAATCATAAACATTTTAACATTAAACACAATCTTAATTTTTAAAAAACATCACACACATGATTAGATTACTTAGGAGTCTAGATTAGGAAGTGAAATGCCAATTAAATTAATAAATTATGTATTGTTAATACCGAAAGTTAATGGTATAACTTTCGGTTTTTGTAGTTATTTTCGAAAGATATACATAAAACTTTCGGTATTACCACTTCTTAAATTGTTAAATTAATTAGTTTTTCACTTTTTAATGACCTTTAACAACATTAATTTAACACATTTGATATCCTTAAAACATTACACAATCCCAATACATCATTGAAATCAAATTTTACACACAACCTTAATATCATCAAACACAAACATACATATATATACTTCTTTTTATTATCAAACACATTCATATACATTTATAACATTACCCTCAATCTTGATTCTTAAAAAATAACACAATTGATGTGATTAAATAGTTTAGACCAAAAAGATGCAAAAAAATCAAATAAAATATGGAATGAATACCGAAAGTTTATAATAAAACCGAGAGAATTTCAAAAATCTCTCGGTCCTAACCTTAAATAGATTTTTTAATGAAGGGTCAAAAGCGAAAGTTTTCTAATAAACTTTCGCAATTACCCTCTTCCCCAACACTTTGAATTTTTTCAGTTTTTTTAAGGAAGGGTCAAAAGCGAAAGTTTTCTAATAAATTTTCGCAATTACCCCATTCCCAACACTTAGAATTTTTTCAGCATTTTTTAAGGAAGGGTCAAAACTAAAAGTTTTCTAATAAACTTTCGGTTTTGACCCTTCCCAACAATTATAATTTTTTCAGCTTTTTTTAAGGAAGGGACAAAACTGAAAGTTTATTAGAAAACATTCGCAATTACCCCTTCCCAACACTTTTAAGGAAGGATCAAAAGCGAAGGTTTTCAAATACACTTTCGTAAATACCCCTCTCAACACTTAGAATTTTTTTAGATTATTTTAAGGAAGGGTCAAAAACGAAAGTTTTCTAATAAACTTTCGCAAATACTCTTCCTCAAATTTTCTTAAGGAATGGTCAAAAGAGAAAGTTTTCTAATAAACTTTCGCAAATAACCCTTCCAAGGTCAAAAGCGAAAGTTTCTGAAAAACTTTCGCAAATAACCATTCCTAGGGTCAAATTCGAAAGTTTTCTAATAAACTTTCGCAAATACCCCTTTCTCAGATTTTAAGGGAGGGTTAAAAGCGAAAGTTTATTACAAAACTTTCGGAAATACCCCTTCCTCAGATTTTCATAAGGAAGGGTCAAAAGTGAATGTTTGTTAATAAACTTTCGCAAATAATCCTTCCAAGGTCAAAACAGAAATTTTGCTAATAAACTTTCGCAAATAACCCTTCTAGGGTAAAAAGAGAAAGTTTTTGAAAACTTTTGCAAATAACCCTTCCTAGGGTCAAAAGCGAAAGTTTTTTAATAAACTTTCGCAAATACCCCTTCCTCAAATTTTAAGGAAGGGTTAAAAGCGAAAGTTTATTACTAAACTTTCGCAAATACCCCTTCCTCAGATTTTCTTAAGGAATGGTCAAAAGTGAAAGTTTATTACAAAACTTTCACAATTACCAATTCTGGATAGTTAAAACCGATGGTTCTTTTAATAACCTTTGCAATTACCCTATTTTTTCATTTTTTGACAACAGTGTAATCGAACATGTTCAATAAATTTCCAACCAATACATATAGAAAAATATTCTAAAACACATTAATAAACCAAAAGATAATTATAATTCATAAGTCGATCTAAACAAAAGTCAAAACGTACCAAATTATCCAAAATACCTATTGTATTTTTAATTTTATTTTTAATCGTTTTAAATTTATGGGCGGGTCAACCCACAATCCGACTCAAATATTCATTTACTCTCACATATATATCCAAATTAACCACATATCTCGACCTGGCAATTCAGACACTTTGAAAATTAAGCATTATTATATATATAGATTAGTTAGATAAAAATTTGAACTTATATTGTTAAAATATCTCGCGTTTATCAAATTTGGGGTTGAATTTAAAATATAAAGTCTTATTAATCTAGTTGGTTAAAGGGTTGTATTTGTTTTTTTTAGGTTGCAAGTTCGAAACATACCTATAACATGTTTAATTTTATTTTTGACCGTTTTAAGTTTATAGACGGGTCAACTTACAATCCGACCCAAGTATATACATTTACTCTCACATATATATCCAAATTAAAATCTCGACCCGGCAATTTGGACACTTTAAAATTATATATATATATATATATATATATTATTGAGGGGAAAATTACTTTATATTAGAGATTTCATATTATAATTCAATGAATGGTTAATAATTTTTAATATATTTATTTTTAGGTTAATAAAATTTATATTTTTTTAAATCAGACTTAAATTAGATATTAAAGAGGATATGTATTATCTTATCATCACTAAGTGTTTAAAAAGAATGAGAGGATTATTTATCAACACTAACAAGTAAATTGGATTATTAATTTTTTGAGTTTTGAAAAACTTTTAGTTAAAATCAAACATTTTTTAAAATACTAATTTTATATTGAAAGAAGTATATAAAAAGATTGATGTAATGGTAGTATACAATGTTTAATATTAAATATAAAATATATTAAATGATAACTAGTACCTATGATATTAATTTCATTTGTTTTTTTTTTTTTATGAATAAGTGTATTATCTTATCAATACTAATATATACATTTATTAATATGAAAAACAAAATAAGTAAATAATTAGAACCACATTTTTTTAGATTATTGTCCTTCTAAAACCTAGAAAAAAGGAAAGACAAAGTAAAATAATTGTAAAAACAAAATGGAAGAAGTGATTTATCTTAAAAATGAAATAAGATTGATCAAAAATGAAAAATAAAAAATAAATAAACTTACAAAATAAGAAATAAATTGCGAGATTGGAAAAAATAAAATTTTAAATTTTTATTAGTTAAATAATTATGTGTATTAATAATATCCTAAAGATATTCTAATTAATTATATATATTTAGATAATTTTATTATACAAATGTGTAAAATAAAATTAAATATTTAAAATTTAAATGAATATATATATATAAGTTTTTTTTTTAAACTTTATTAATATATTTGTGATTTATATAATTAAATACAAAAATATAATTTGAATTTCTTTAATATTTGCCAACAATTTAACTTATATTTTCACCCTCATATTTTATACTTATCCTATTAAAATTTGTTTTTTATTATAATATATTTTTTAAAATAAATATAATATAATATTTAATATGGAATCCGTGCAAAATAGGAGCTTCATCCCAAATTATATTATAGTTAGGGATAATATAACCTTTTTAGTTGTTTATTTTTTTAGTTTTTTTTATTGAATTTTGTAAATATATATTTTTTATAATTCAATATTAAATTTAATACTATTTTTTGAAAAATATTAATTTAAATATTTTTTTAAATATTATCGGATATATGATTTGAAGGATAATTAGTTAAACTATTATTATTTTAAATTTAGACAACGTTAAAAAAAAAAAAATCTTCTTATAGTTTTAAAAATTTAAAAATTATTTTAATTTTACTTAAATAAATTTAATTTATATTACAAATGAAACAACTATTATTATTTATCTACATAAATGAATTATTATATGACTTTTTTTTTTAGAGTAATTCATTTATTATTATTATTATTATTATTTAAATTAATTTTATTCTTAAATATATAAATAGTAATAGTATCAAATTGTGATTTGTATTTTAAAATTAACTCATACGATTTCTAAATAAAAATTCAAATTTAATAATTATAAATTTTAACAGTTTTAAGTTATATTAAAATTTTTAAAATATTAATTAGAATATCTAATAACCCACTAAGGTAGTCTAGGTAAGGTTCAATTTAAGAGACAAAAAATTATGAGTTATTTTTGCATCCGAAATCGTTTTAAGTTGATCTGAAGTCGTAGTAGTAAAGTGTCATACTAAGCATTCCTTTATTTGAACCCAACACCCCTAATTATAAGTTTAGAGACTTAAAATAAAAAATATTTCAAAATTTTAAGTAACTTGGATATGGTTGAAAGATGAATTTTTATTAGAATTTTCATAATCTTGAACAATTAAATAATTATATTTATTAATAAAGTGGGTACTTTATTTAGCAAGGTTTCTTAATCTTTCTCTACTATAAAGAAGGACAACTAATCGTTTTAAGTTTATGGGCGGGTCAACCCACAATCCGACTCAAATATTCATTTACTCTCACATATATATTCAAAATAACCACATATCTCGACTTGGCAATTCGGACACTTTGAAAATTAAGCATTATTATATATATAGATTAGTTAGTTAAAAATTTGAACTTATATTGTTAAAATATCCCGCGTTTATCAAATTTGGGGTTGAATTTAAAATATAAAGTCTTATTAATTCAGTTGGTTAAAGGGTTGTATTTGTTTTTTTTAGGTTGCAAGTTCGAAACATACTTATAACATGTTTAATTTTATTTTTGACCGTTTTAAGTTTATAGACGGGTCAACTTACAATCCGACCCAAGTATACATTTACTCTCACATATATATATCCAAATTAAAATTTCGACCCGGCAATTTAGACACTTTAAAATTAAGTATCATTATATATATATATATAAATTATTGAGAGGGGAATTACTTTATCTTAGAGATTTCATATTATAATGCAATGAATGGTTAATAATTTTTAATATATTTATTTTTAGGTTTAAAATCCAATTTTTCAATAAAATTTATATTTTTTTAAATCAGACTTAAATTAGATATTAAAGAGGATATGTATTATCTTATCATCACTAAGTGTTTAAAAAGAATGAGAGGATTATTTATCAACACTAACAAGTAAATTGGATTCTTAATTTTTTGAGTTTCGAAAAACTTTTAGTTAAAATCAAACATTTTTTAAAATACTAATTTTATATTGAAAGAAGTATATAAAAAGATTGATGTAATAGTAGTATACAATGTTTAATATTAAATATAAAATATATTAAATGATAACTAGTACCTATGATATTAATTTCATTTGTTTTTTTTATGAATAAGTGTATTATCTTATCAATACTAATATATACATTTATTAATATGAAAAACAAAATAAGTAAATAATTAGAACCACATTTTTTTAGATTATTGTCCTTCTAAAACCTAGAAAAAAGGAAAGACAAAGTAAAATAATTGTAAAAACAAAATGGAAGAAGTGATTTATCTTAAAAAGGAAATAAGATTGATCAAAAATGAAAAATAAAAAATAAATAAACTTACAAAATAAGAAATAAATTGCGAGATTGGAAAAAATAAAATTTTAAATTTTTATTAGTTAAATAATTATGTGTATTAATAATATCCTAAAGATATTCTAATTAATTATATATATTTAGATAATTTTATTATACAAATGTGTAAAATAAAATTAAATATTTAAAATTTAAATGAATATATATATATAAGTTTTTTTTTTAAAACATTATTAATATATTTTTGATTTATATAATTAAATACAAAAATATAATTTGAATTTCTTTAGTATTTGCCAAAAATTTAACTTATATTTTCACCCTCATATTTTATACTTATCCTATTAAAATTTGTTTTTTATTATAATATATTTTTTAAAATAAATATAATATAATATTTAATATGGAATCCGTGCAAAATAGGAGCTTTATTCCAAATTATATTATACTTAGCCATAATATAACCTTTTTAGTTTTTTACTTTTTTAGTTTTTTTTATTGAATTTTGTAAATTTATATTTTTTATAATTCAATATTAAATTTATTACTATTTTTTGAAAAATATTAATTTAATTGTTTTTTTAAATATTATCGGATATATGATTTGAAGGATAATTAGTTAAACTATTATTATTTTAAATTTAGACCACGTTAAAAAAAAAAATTCTTCTTATAGTTTTAAAAATTTAAAAATTATTTTAATTTTACTTAAATAAATTTAATTTATATTACAAATGAAACAACTATTATTATTTATCTACATAAAAGAATTATTGTATGACTTTTTTTTAGAGTAATTCATTTATTATTATTATTATTATTATTTAAATTAATTTTATTCTTAAATATATAAATAGTAATAGTATCAAATTGTGATTTGTATTTTAAAATTAACTCATACGATTTCTAAATAAAAATTCAAATTTAATAATTATAAATATTAACAGTTTTAAGTTATATTTAATTTTTAAAATATTAATTAGAATATCTAATAACCCACTAAGGTAGTCTAGGTAAGGTTCAATTTAAGAGACCAAAAAATTATGAGTTTTTTTTGCATCCGAAATCGTTTTAAGTTGATTTGAAGTCGTAGTAGTAAAGTGTCATACTAAGCATTCCTTTATTTGAACCCAACACCCTAATTATAAGTTTAGAGACTTAAAATAAAAAATATTTCAAAATTTTAAGTAACTTGGATATGGTTGAAAGATAAATTTTTATTAGAATTTTCATAATCTTGAACAATTAAATAATTATATTTATTAATAAAGTGGGTACTTTATTTAGTAAGGTTTCTTAATCTTCCTCTACTATAAAGAAGGACAACTATAGTCCATAGTCTCATCAACACTCAAAATATAAATTATAAGGTTGTTTAACAATGAATTCAAAGAATTTTTTAGTTGTAATAATAGCCTTCTTAGTGATTTCGCCTTCGTTCAAGTCCGGACAAGCTTTCTTTCCACCATTTTTTTCACCACGCAACCCTTCACCGCCACCACCACCCAATCCACAACCGCCGCCACCACCACCGCCCAATTCACAATCGCGACTGCGACCATCACCCAATCCTCTATCGCCTGTATTACCCATCATTTCACCTAGTTGTGTGTACGCAATTACCAACTTATGTTATTGTGGATCGGAAATCTTCTATGGAATATTCATGAGAACACCTGTCAGTGTAAAATGTTGTGATGATATATCTAATTTCATTAAAGTATGCTACAGAAACGGTACTGCACCTTATGTCTTCGAGCAACTCCCTAATTTTCTCCGCAGCAATGCACGTGCATCTCCGCGCTTCTGATTTTTAAAAACTTCAATTTGGGATGTCGTTTTCATGTTCTAGTTTGGTATAAATTGGAGGAGGATGCAAAGCAACACTTATTTTCATGGAGTTGGTTTGAAGTGCATTGTTTCATCCTTCCATTATATTCTTACAAATAAAACAAGCTATTAAATATTTAATTTTTTAAAGTTTCTATTTATAAATATATTATTTGTTTAATGTTTTTATTAAAATATAAATAGTTAAGATTAAAATAAAGATAAATACTTAAATCTAGATGACTCGAGAATTGAAATAAATATAAAAAAAAATATTTTTGTAGAAAATTGAGAAATTAAATAATTATGAAAATACAATTCAAAAAATAATAAAATTATATAACCAAAAAAACAATGATCTTGTCATATCTATATTTGCACTACAGCACACAACTCAATATGTGAGTTCACTGTGGTGTTCTTTGACCCGAACCTAAAACATGAAACGAATAAAATTAAAAATGACATAAACTGTGAAATATAGTTTATAAGTGCAAATCTCTAACTAACTTAGCTAATTATCTTATTAATTTTAAAATCAACCAAATATTTTTATAAATAAAAACTTATTAACTTAATTACGACCTTTTTTATTTTTTATTATTTCTTTTCGACGGAAGATCACCCTAGCTCAATTTTTCAAGCAAAACACCTAAACAAATCAGTCTGGTTAACTTTTCGACCGAGAAAAATATTAAGACCTAACTACTGATTGAGAATTTTGAACGTGACCTAATTTTCGACTGAGGAAACTTGACACGACTTGGTTTCTAACAGTAATTTTGAAGCAAAGCACGTATTTTTCAGCCAATCTTATATCTGACCATAGTTTTAATCATGCACATGCTTCTAATCGAGATTTTTAGCTAGGGCTTGATTTTCAACCATGCCTATTTTTGACTACCACATGCTTCTCAATCAAATATATTTTTTATTTCTACTATTAATTTATTTACATTCTTTTATTATTCCAATTTTCCATTATTATCATTAATTTATTTATTAATACTTTATTTTATTATATCTTGGCCGTGTTACCTTAATTATATACCACATCTATTTAATTTTCGAGGCTGTCAAAAATTAGTTTCTACAAAATGCCACTCTTGGACAAAGTTTTGATAAAATATTTAGTTTAGCAAAACGAATGTCCAAGTTTGACAAATAGGCACTAAATAGTGACATAGATATTTGTGAACTCTTTCGGGTTTATTCTAATTTAAAGCATAAAATTAGAAAGGCACAACCTATATATATATTTGTCTTTGATAATGACTCTTCCTTGTGATGCTTAAAGCATAACGTAGAAAAAGTTATATTTCGACAAACAACTTTTCCCTTTCTTCTTTCTCCATTGACGTCTTAGAGATCAAGCATCTCTTCAGATGTGTAACATCGCATTGCTTTGATTGTGATGGTCTTTTTTAGATAGAACACATAATGTTATGACGATTGATTTTAGTCAACAACTACACATTATCAACACACCTGATTGGCATAATAGTTGATTTGAATCAACAACTACACATTATTGGCGAATCCTCTAATAGTTGATGTTAAACATATCAGGTTAACAATTAATCTTGCAATGACCGATTTTGGTCGAAAATCATTATTTAATCGTAGTTTTATATGTACCCGATTATCATAGTCGTTGATTTTGATCAATGACCACTATTTATCGGCATACCTAATACTCGATTGTCACAATAGTTGATTTTGGTCAATAACTACACATTATTAGTGCATCCACTAATAGTTGTTGTTCAACATATTAGGTTGGCGATTGATTCAGCAATGACTAAATTTGGTCCACAATCATTATCTAATCGTTAGATACCCGATTTTCACAGTGGTTGATTTTGATCGGCAACTACTCTTTATCGATCTACCTGATACACGATTGTCATAGTAGTTTATTTTGGTCAACAACTATAGATTATCGATGTACCTGATAGTCGTTATTTGACATATTAAATTGGCGATTTGTCCCATAATGATTTATTTTAGTCAACAATAATTATCTAATCGCTAGGTACCCGATTGTCATAGTGGTTTATTTTGGTTGACAACCATTCTTTATCAGCCTACCTAATATTCGATTGTCACAGTAGTTGATTTTAACTACACATTATTGGTGTGCATGTGTAAATACTATAAATCTACACTCCAATTTATAAAATTAAAATATTATTTTTAAATAAATCAGGTCTAAATAATTAACTCCATGGCCAAATACCAATTAAAATAATTAATTTGACTAATTATTATGATAATTAAAGCCTAATTAATTATGGAAAATGGTCAAAATAATAAAAAACAAATTATTTGAGATAAATGTTGTAATCATTTATATTAAAATAATTTTAGAAAAATTAAAGGAAAAAAATTAATAATTTTGATGAATTGTTGTATCCATTTCATCTAAAGATAATTATTTATTTAAATCCTTAAAATATAAAAAAAAAAAAATTGGAATTTTTTTTCCATATTTTGTGTATTTAAAAAGATCAATATTAAAGCCAATATGGTGAAAAAAATCAATTTCAAACAAACCCTTAAGGTTTTAAAATAAAAATAAATCTGCAATCGGTTGTTGTCGAAAACAGACAAATTTAGTGTAGCAGGAACCATGTCCATCGGATGACACTCGAATCCAATCCTACCTGTTGTTGAGGAAGGGAGTGCTTGCCAAGGAGTCATGAATCAGTTAACTAGATGTTAGCTCCATTAGCCAAAACGCCGACAGAACGTCCAACCGCTAACGGATCGTCAAAAACAGACGAAACAACATCGTTTTGGGCTCTGATCACCTTCTTCATCGTGACGCAGCGAGGATAAACATGAAGAAGTCGTGATGATTTTGAGTTTTTGGAACTCGGCCATGGGTCGATGGTTTTGACTAATTCAAAAGATAGAATGATCACCCTACTATGGTGATCATTTCTCCCTATCAAAATAGGGATGAGTCACCCATACTCCGACAACTTCATATAAGAACAACCAAAAGTTATTAATGACTTTTGACTGATTCAGGCCACTAGGATTCCCCAATCGACCTGGGATGAGTATAAATATCCCCCTCAACTCATTCCGAAGTTAACCTACCAACATAGAGCCCTTAAATCGAAGAAAATCAAAATTCGCCATTAAAGCTTCAAAGCTTCGGAATTTTCGAATTTTTTATTTAAGGTCCTAAAGCTCGGATCTGTGCATCCAGAAAGCTTCTTTAAGGATCAAGAAGTGTTTTCAATTCTTGGTAAGGTTTCAATATACATCTAATTCATACTTACAATTTAAATTTGAAACTTTTATATTTCAAATTGCATAAGCTTGTATGCTTGCTAATTATGGTGTTTTATGGTTGAGAATTCATCCTTAGATGATTTATATACTATTTAGATAGGATATAACTACTCAATCGATCTAAATAAAAAAACCCCAAATTTGAATTTCAAAAATAAAAAAACGGATTTGTTGTTCTTGGGTTAATTCGATCGAATCACAACCCAGAAAGCTTCCCAACATGATTTTAATGATGTTGAGCAACTATTTGGATCATGTTTGATGCATACCTAGTTATTATTCGCAATAGGTACCAATATTTAAATATTGATGTTTTAATACTTTAAATAATGTTAAACCTAGAAGTATGACTAGGACTGGAAGAATAACTGGTTAGAACTAAAATATTATACAACCAATTTTCAAAAGTCAACTTTATAAGTAGAGACCATTCTTAAAACTAGTACGAAGGATTAAGAGCGAAACTCCTTCACGAGTATCACCAAACTTTGAACCAAATAAAACTCTGTTGCAAAATACGTTTGCACACATACAACTTTTTTTTATTGATTTTTCTAAAATCAATTGGAAACTGTCTTCAATTTATAATCTTTTGATTAATTTAAATCGGATTTCATAAAAAATCAAATTGTATTTTGATTACATTGACTCCCCAAATTATTAAAATTTGAATAAAATTAATTATTTTAACATAATTGAATTTAAAAGTTACTTGATACTATCAAAATTTTTTAAAAATAATCTTTTATTTTAAAAGATGTCTGGAACGCAAACTAATGTTGAAACCATCGAACATCGAGCCACCTCGGCCCATATTTCCACGTGCACACCCGCACGTGCTAAGCTATGGGATTACCATGGTTTACAACATGACAGTTGTTGTTCAACATATTAAATTGGCAATTAATCCCCCATTGACTGATTTTGGTCTAAATTCATTATCTAATCGCTGTGTACATGATTGTCATAGTGGTTAATTTTTGTTGACAACTACACATTATTGGCATACATATTACCCGATTGTCATAGTAGTTGATTTTGAGCAACAACTACACATTATCGGTATGCCTAATAGTCATTGTTTGACATATCAAATTGATTATTAATATGAAATGACTTATTTTAGTCGACAATCATTTCATATTAATACACTTACTGAACACACTATTACGATTCCCGACAACTCAAATCTTGATAACAATTCTCCACTTGTTAGTTATCTTTGACACCTTCTATAATTGTTGTATGATTTTATATAGCATTCGACTCTTACTAGGGTTATGTGAAATCGATGCGTTCACATACGTCATACAACACATTTATTGGAGGACGATACATAAGTAAATGTCTTACAACGCGTCCTTGGGAAGTTGGTGCATCACATATATATCTTACGACGTGTCTAAAAATGGTTTCAAGGCTTGGCTTTTGACCTAACTACGAGTTAGATTTGACCACAAGCTATAAATATTTTGAAGTTTTGAATTTTGACCCAGCTAAGGTTTAACTTTAACGACAATCTAAAAAATACTTTGAAAGTTTGACTTTTGACCCAGCATTGGCTTAGCTTAGAGCACAAGCTAAAATGACTTTGAATTTTTGACTTTTGACTCATCTACGATTTACCTTTGACCACGAACTAAAAAGGCTTTGAAGGTTTTTCTTTTGACCCAACTACGAGTTAGGTTTGACCATAAGCTAAAAAGGCTTTAAAAGTTTGGATTTTAACCTAGCTAGCTATGAGTTCACTTTTACCACAAGTACAAAAAACTTTAAATTTTTGGCTTTTGACTTAACTACAAGTTAGTTTTAACCACAAACTAAAAAAGTCTTGTTGGAGTCACCTAACCTCACGGTCTTGGGTGAAATTAGAACTCATTATTATAATGAATGTTAATCCACAAAGAGTTTGTCTCAAGAATCACATTTTGATTTTTCCCCTTTTTAGAAATGCCCCTAGTGTGACTAAGTTGTTTAAATTCCATGATGCATGAAGGTATCACTAGCTTATGGCAAAAATGCGGATGAATGCAAACTTGAAAAATGATCCTAGTAAAGACTAAGGTATTTTTATTTTTGGTGATTCCAAAGTTCTAGAAGATCTAGATCCCGTCGTCGCATGGTTAACTCTAGATTAAAACATCTTCAACATTTTAAAACTCGTGAAATGTTTGGACTATTTTAGAGAGGTTGATTTCAGCTCGTCTTTCTTTTTCTCGACACAAAGGAAATTATCTAGAGTAAGTTCCCAATTATATACAAGCAATCGCTTTTAAAAATAGTTATTTTATAACCGGAGTTTGACTCACAATGAAGATTTCAATATTTTGAGCTGGTCATCTCTTAGGACAAATATTTCTGAATTTCATTTACATGTGCCCCTTCTTTATTTAGAGAGATATCCTTGAAACCCTAAGCTTGAGTGGGATATACTCGAGGTGTTTGATCAAATTGATAAGCCTAGCAAAATTTCCCAATAGTTATTTTATACGGAAGATGATTGAAATTACATTTTGGATCGTCACTTTCTCTGAGACGATTTCTGGATTAATCTTTAAATTCTAAACTTTATATATCCTTGTTTATAATGTAAATAAATATTAATTAATGTTTTCAAAAATATGAAAGAAGTGAGCGAAATTCAAAAAATAGGACGAATCTTCGAATGACACATCATGCGGGGAGTGTGTCATTCTCTTAAATGACAACAAAAATGGTAAGTGTATTTATTCGAGAGTCATTATTATGTTAACTATATATTTTTTTTGTGAAAACAGCTTAGTGCCATTTCATTAAAAAAACCCAAAAGAGGGAAAAAAATACAAAAGTTTAAGATCAGATCTAGACAATTTCTAGATTTGACAATGAGACAATAACTGAATAACAGATAATAACAATAATTAATTAGCGCCTACAACATTTTTACTTTTATTCTACTTGTGACCTTCTCAAACGAAATATCCCATATCTGGCAGAGTTTTCTATTCTCTTCATTCCTTTCGATTCATCTACAGGATTGAATGAGTGCATTTCCATATAAAGTTATATCTCTCCAAATATCTTCAGCGGTTCTACTTCTTCCACTGTGAGTTCTTGAATTTTTTTTTTTAGATATTGTAGATTACTGCTCCAAAGTAGCATTTCAACATACTTAAATAGAAGGATCTTCTTTTTTCTTTATTCTTCATCCAATCTTGGATTTCTTCCCAAATTCTTGGAAAGTTGATGATGTTCATGTTTTCAGCATACATCCTCCAGATTTGTATTACAAAAGAGTATTCCCCAAATAAATGGTTTATGCATTCCTCAACTCCCGAATATAGGACACATTTGATATCAGGAATGTTTATATATTTTCGAATTCTGTCTTTTGTTGTCAACCTTTTCCTGTATACCAGCCAGAGAATAAATTGGTGACGAGGAATAATCTTTGGAGACCATGCCACATTATGCCAATCTACCTCTTGTCCTCTTGTTCTAACCATTTCCCATCATTTCCTGTAATAAACTTCTCATTGCTTTCTGTTTTCCAGCATATTTCATCATTACTTTCATTGAGTTGCTTCTGCCTCATGAGGTTTAGGACTCTATCACCTTCTGAAATACGCCTCAAAAGTGAATCACATCTACCTTCATAGACGTCTCTAAATGAGTACTTGATGTATTCTCTTCTAACTTTGTTTCCTTGCATTTCTTCTTTGAATATAATGGGAATATTATCCAGCCAAGGATCATGCCATAATAGTACCCCTCTTCCATTTCCAATTGCGGTTTTCACCATTTGAAAGGCATCTTTTCTTGTTTTTAGGATTTTCTTCAATGACCATGCCATTCTTTCGTTGATGCTTCGTGTCCAGATACTCTTCTCTTCTTTCATAAATCTTGTATGCACCTATTTGACCCATAGGGAGTCCGCTTTTTGCTCTAACTCCCATAAGCTCTTGATGGTGAGAGCTTTGTTCCATTCAACACAACTTTTTATTCCTTGACCGCCTTCTTCTATGGGAGTTCAAAAATCCTCCCATTTGACTTTTTTTCCTCCTCTGCCTTGTGTTTCCCAAATGTAGTGTCTCATGATTCTATCGAGTTCAGCCATTACTTTCTTTGGGATGACTATTTGTTGTGCCCAGTAGCCAATAATTCCAAAGATGACTCTTTTAACGAGCTCGATTCTACCTATATAAGAAAGTTTTTTCGTAGCCCAACCCAAAACAAAATTTCTAACATTTTCTACCAGTTGACTGAAGTGATTGTATCGGAGTTGTTTTGATGACAGGGGTACTCCAATGTATTTCACTGGTAGTTCACTTTCCTTGATTCTCATATTATTGAATATGTTTTCTTTCCTTTCTTCATTAACCCCCCCATAGAAAGCATGACTTTTGTCCTCATTGATGTATAGACCTGTAATACTCGAAAAGATTGTGTTAACTATATTTTTATAATTTACATTAATATTTAATCTTCATATGAGAGGACTACGGGTAAGGTGCCATTTCACATTGACCTTTTCTACGAAACACATAGTAGAAAAGTAACATGTGATGACTCTACTTGTGTGGTGGATCCCCATATACAAGAGAAAATTATAAGTGTACTTCATATTTCACTTACTTATTGATGTTATAATTAACTAATTAACTTTTGTTTCATTTTGTAGGATGCGATGCATTAGACACTCGAGAGAAATCCCGATAGTCCGATTATGAGTTAGTCGAGAACGTTTTTGGACGACAAGGGCACAAGAGGGCCATTGGAATTGGATCTGGGGTGAGGCCCACCCAGTTTAGAGGAGATTTACGGGATGGAAGTCAATCGCATCGGAGGAATCAAGAGTACGAGCATTTGAATACTAAATTACAAAAGGAGACTTCAAAAAGAGAACATTTGGAGTGTCTAGTACTTGAGACACAAAGACAAATAGAAAGACAAAGAAAAGAATTCCAGAACCAGACGACGATGTTTATGGAGAGATCTCCTCCACCTCCACCATTAGATTAGTGTGGTATATGATATATTATTTAGACTTACTTTTATCTTTTAATACATTGATTGGTATATTGGATGTTTAAGATTTTGGTTTATTAGATAATTGTATTTTTGGATGAATAGAGATTTAGGTTTATTGGATAATTATATTTTTGAGATTTTGGTATATGAAATTCGGTGTTTTTAATTTGTGTGTGATTTCTGTCCGAAATTGATTGGTTTAAATAGGTAATATTCAGTTTACAACCATTTTATTTACAAAAAAAATCATCATAGCCGAGAGAAATAGGCTTCTGCTTTCAATAAATATATATTATTTAATCCGAGAGCATTTATAAAGCTCTCATTAATAAATTAAACTCTTCATCGAGATTTCCCTCACAAATATTCTCTTCTTTTCACCGAGAGTCTTTAATTGCCCTCGCAAATACTTATCAATGAGAGCTGAATATGCCCTCGCAAATACTCTTTTCTTTTCACTAACAACTGTATCACTGAGACACTTCGAAACATTAATCGCCCTTGATGAAGACTATCACCGAAGCCATTTGGACTTTTTCTAAGGGTTTATATTTGAAATAGAGTCGCCAATTGATATTTTAAAATCAATAAAAGATTGAATACGTGTATAAACGTATTGCCCAGAGTCTCTTTTAGTTCGTAAGTTGGTGATACTCGAGAAAGGGCTTTCGCGCTTCATCCCCCGTATCTATTTTAAAAACGGTCTCTACATATAAATTTAACTTTTGAAAATCAGTTGTATCATGTTTTATTTTTACCGACTATTCTTCTAGTTCTAATCATAAGATTTGTGCATTATTTAAAATATCGTAATAGCAATATTTAAATTGCTGAGGTCGTTGATTTAGGGGACATACTTGAATAACATCAGTCAATTTTAAAGGCAATATGGTTAAACATAAATCCCAAACAAGCCTTTATCGAATTTATTTTGTGGAAATATCCCAAAAATATTTTTAAAGTATTTTCTAATATTAAGAGATTTTTTGGAAAATGATTTAAAGTCCCAAAATTACAAAAATAATTTTGAATTTTGAAAAGGAGAAACAAAAAGGCTTTAGGATCGGAGTCCTATGCCTTGGGTTCGTGTCTAAGGGTCAGGGTCTAAAAACCCTCAGTTTAGGTCAAGGATCGGGATCTTTGGTTGGAGTGTCGAAATCCCTCGGTCTAGGGGCTAAGGACTCTCGATCATTGGATAAGATCCTTAGTTTGGGCGTACAAACCCATTAGTCTTAGGTTCAGGAAGTCTCGGTTAGGGTCGAGATTCCTCAATCCTAGGTTTGACCACTCGGTCCTAGGTGGAGGTTCTCGGTCATAGGTTCAGGGGTCCTCGGTCCTAGGTTAGACCTCTCGGTCCTAGGTTGTACCTCTCAATTCTAGATGTAATAATCCTCGGTTGGACATCTTGGTCCTAACTCAAGAACATCGGTCGGTAATCTCGGTTCTAGCTCAAGAACATCGGTCGGACGTCTCGGTCCTATTGAAATTTGGTCTCAATCCTCAAAAATACCAAAGTTCAATTTTTTTAATTCATTCTTTTAGCTTGGATTCTTTGATCCAAGGGTTTGGGTAGCTTTACAAAGCTCCTAGGAACATGTATATCATCATCTCAAGGTATTAATCAACTTGTATTATAATCAAATAGTTCAAAACAGTTTGTGTCAAAAATTGGATTTATTTATTTTAATGTTGTTTGATGAGAAATGAGCTATCCAATAGCTTTCTTATATCTCATATACTTTATTGGTACCTAAACAAAAACACTAATTGTTAGTTTTGACCAAATCAAGAATTTAAAAAATTTAAGTATTTAAAAAATTTTGATTTTTGATCAAACATGATCGGGATGGATCAAACATGATCCAAATAGTTTCCCAACATGAAAACAATCATGTAGGGATGCTTTTTAGGTTGTGATTCAAAAGAATTAGCCCAAGAACAATAAATGTGTTTTTTATAAATTTAAATTTGGATTTTCTGTTTTGGGTTGATTGATTGTCTCTAACCTATCTAGAAAGTTTATAAATGATCATAGGATCAATATCCAACAATAAAATACCATAAACAGTAAGCATAAAAACTTATGCAATTTGAAATATTCAAATTGTAAATATGAATTAGAAAAAGATTGGAACATTACCAAGGATTAGAGAACACCCCTTCACCTTTAGAGAAACTTTTGGAATGCTTAGATCCAAGTTTTAAGGCTTTAAACATTTTTTTTCTGTAAATAGCGATTTAAAGGTGGAGATTGGATTCCTTGGTTTTGGAATTACTCAAGGGGCTATTTATAGATGCATAAGGTTGTCTGCTTCTCGGACGCATGCGTCTTTAGCTTCAGCGGGATATGCGGGCGCGCCTGGAGTATTGGATTACAATCCAGCGTTCATTTGATGGATGTAGTTTCGGCTGTAAATTCTGCTTCCAATTTCGGTTACACCCGATTACTGATTTATTTTTATTTTAAAACCTTAAGGGTTTGTATGAAATTGATTTTTTTCTTTCACTATTTTGGCTTTAATTTTGATCTTTTTAAATATACAAAATAGTCAAATAAATATTGCAAATATTTTATCAATTTTTTAATTTATATTTGTAGTGTAAATAAATAATTTTATGAGATGAAATGGGCACCTCATTTCATCTTAAATTATTTATTTTAATCTTTGTTTCATTCTAAAACTATTTTAAATAAATGAGTACAACGTTTACACCAAATAATTTTATTTTTATTATTCTGACCATTTTATTTAATTAATTATACTTTAATTATTATAATAATTAGTCTAATTAATTGTTTTATTGAGTTTTGGACATGGGATAAATTATTTTAATTTTTAATTACTTAAAAAAAATCAAAATAATTTCTTTAATTTTATAAATTAATATTTAGATTTTTAATATTTATAAAATATTATATATATAATTATTAGAAGTATATATATTTATATTAAAGAGATTTAATATTTATATATATATAAATATATATAAATCAACGATAAAAGAAGATAATATATATATTTATAAAAATGAATGATATATAATTATTTTATTAAAAATTTAAGCATAAACAATGCGAGACAAAATATAAAAATTTATATATAAATTAGTGAGGAGAGAGACGTGACTTCTTGTGAAGGAGCTTGCATTAATTTATAAAATCTATTATAATTGTTAGATAAAATTAGACCGGTTAATAGACCTTAACACAAACAAATTTCTTATACAGGAACGGTCAAGCAACGAAACCGGTCAAGCAACTCAATAGGCAAAATAACTCAACCGGTTAAGAAACTCCACCGGTCAAGTTATCAAACCAACCAAAAACCTGACTGAACAAGAAAGACAAGATCGGTCAAAACAGAAGGCCAGAATCACTAGACAGTCGGTCATTCAGAAGCCAAGGAAAACCGGAAGTCATCCGGTTAACATACATAACCGACCAACATAAAAAGATACTTCGGGTATCTGTTGAGAATGATACAGAAGAAACAGACTGAACATTGCCATATTCATACAAGTCCGAGGAAAGTCTGCAGGCTGCAGAAGACCGTCCTACAAGATCTTTCCACTTCAGGATAAATCAGAAAGGCAATCTTCCAGGTACAGACAACTGCCCAACCGACAGTTGCCATATTGAGTAAAAGACAAACGTAGCCGGTTTTACCTACGTACTGGAATACTAGACCGCCAGGTCTAAAGACTAGACTGCCAGGTTTGAATCACTGAACCTCTGCTCAACCAATCAGATTCAAGGAAATGAAATGTGACCGTTGGCACACTTTTCACCTATAAAAGAAGGAGCTGAAGAGGAGTAAATGCGGGATTTTCGTGGGATTTTTAGAGGATTACAAGTTCTGAATTTTCACATATTGTGTTCTATCTCTAGAAAGCTTAAAGCGATTATTTGAAGTATATTCTACAATTTCGGTTAAAATTGTACGGGTGTTATCGAGCAGGAAATAAGTCTTGATCGGATTGTTTGTATTCCTTAGTGAATATTCTTCTCGCGGTTTCGAGAGGAAGGGGTGACGTAGGAGTTTTATCTCCGAACATCCATAAAAACCTGTCTTGTTATTTACTTACCGCCTGCTTTACTTTATAACCGATTTGCACTAACCTACTAATACCACTCCAACCGAATCACTAAGTTCCAAAACCGACTCAGCAATCTCCAAACCTGTCCTATTCAAATCTGGTCCTGCCTATCTCGTGTGTGTGCTGCTTCAACCTGAAACAAACCACTTCCGCGCTTGAACTTTGTTCAAGGGTTTGTGACACTTTGTGTAGTATTGAAACCCCGGTATTAATCTCTAACCGGATTAATCACCATCCTTTGAGTGAGACGCGATAACCGGCCAACCCCGGTCCTCCATCCGCGACCTAGATCCTAACAATTGGTATCAGAGCAGTTAGTTTCAATACTCAAGCAAGCATGTCGTTTGATAGGCCTCCAATGCTAGAAGGTGACGACTTTGCCAACTGGAAGGCACGCATGCACATACATTTAATAACCATGGATGACGAGATGCAGTTCATCATAGCCGAAGGACCGATAATCATTAACAAAGATAGAAAGGACTGGACAGCTGAAGATAGGAGAAGAAACAATCTGGATAACCATGCCAGAAACCGCATATCCAACGGTGTGGACAGAAACACGTACTGCAAGATCAGAGATTGCAAAACCGCAAAGGAAACATGGGAAACGGTTATACAGATTCATGAGGGAAATGAAAGAACCAAGGAAAATAAGATAATGGTGGCTACTCAGAAGTTTGAAAACATCAAGATGAGACCGGGAGAAACAATGAGAGAATACAGTGACCGGTTCACATGTGTGATAGACGAGCTAGCAACTCTTGGCAAAAGGTATGACAACAAGGAAGTCATCATGAAAGCGTTAAGATCTCTTCCTAGTGCATGGGATATAAAGACAATGGTGATGAGGGAATCGAACTGCCTAAGCAATATGAAACTACACGATGTATTTGAAGATCTTAAGGCATATGAGTTTCAAATGAGATCTAGGATTGAAGAAAAAGTTTCAACCTCAACCTCAACTAGAGCACTGATCACATCCACAGAACCCATTGCACCTGCACCGATCAGAACCGCTGAACAATTCGCCAAGGATGCCATGGCAATGCTTGCACAGAAATTTGGGAGGTTCATGAAAAGAAGCCAACCGACAAACAACTACAACTATGGCAATAAATCTAATGTAAGATGCTATAACTGTAACTGTTTGGGACATTTCAAGTGGGAATGCAGAAAACCGAGGAGGGATGACCGGAAACCGGACAATCAAAATAACCGAAATAACTATCAACAAACCGGTGAAGGAAGTGAGGTTCAGAAAGCACTAATAGCCGATGATGGAGGTAGCTTATGGGCTCATAGTGACAGTGATGATGAACTCACATGCCTCATGGCAAATGAGGAACAGGTATTTGACTCTCCTTGTGAAGAATTTACTAAAGATGAGTTATATAATGCATTGAATGATATGGTAGCAGAGTATAAGAACCTATTAACCTTATTACCTAATCAACCAAATTTTAGAGCCGACCTTATAGTACCCACCTTGACCGAACTAAAGATTATACAACCTGATGAAATCCCTATCTTAGAAACCGAGTCAGCACCTGAACTATCCTCTAAAACCGAACAGCTCAATGAGCCAGTTCAAGAGTTGACCGAGGAAGAAAATGCCCGACTCCAATATAGAATGGCCGCATGGAAAAGATCTAGTGAGATGGTGAGAAAAATGTGTAGTTATAAAAGACACCCTACTTGCATGTTTGGTCTAGAATACAAAAACAATAGATCCCAAAGCCAAAAACACTTAGACAAAACAAGGCTCACAAAGGATGATCTTCCCTTTGTAAGTTTTATAAGAAGTTCCTTAACCGCTGAAGAGGAACTGACTGCCTATTATACGGAAGACAAACTAACCTGCGTAGGTCCAGCCGATTCTGAGAAATGGCTTCACCCTGAGAAAAGGAAAGCCAACTAGCTCAAAAATAGGAAATCCAACCCACAACCGCATAGGACAAACCAAAGATCATCTCCACACAAGGCCTTTTTAGGAAAACAGAAAGACTCAAAACCGAGTGCAAGAAAATTAGTCAAAACCTTAACCAGGAAAGCTATCCGGTTTGTCAAGGTCTGGATACCCAAGGGACTAATCGCTTGTGGACCCAAGTAAATGTGGGTACCAAATAGTTGTAAATATGTACATTTTGCAGGATATAAAGAAACGACTAGGAAACTCTGAATGGTACTTGGATAGCGGTTGCTCCAAGCATATGACCGGAAACAATAACCTTCTAACCGACATCAAAATAGAAACCGGTGCATTAATCACCTTTGGTGACAACTCAAAAGGTATAACTGTGGGCAAGGGTAAGATTGTCCATGGTAACTTAACAATTGATAATGTACTCATGATAGCTAAAACCGATCAAACCTGGTTGTGGCATAAAAGACTAAACCATCTAAACATGAAAACTTTAAATTATATTCGTGGTAAAAAGTTAGTCGAAGGAGTTCCTGACATAGTGTTCAATAAGGATAAGATTTGTTCAGCATGTCAAATGGGTAAACAAACTAGGTCAACCTTTAAGAGTAAAGGACACATTCAATCCAACCGATGCTTAGATCTTCTTCACATGGACTTATTTGGACCGATTGGGGTCGTTAGCCTAGGAGGAATGCTTTATACTATGGTAGTTGTTGATGATTATTCTAGGTATACATGGGTAATATTTCTGCCATCCAAACGTGAAACCGCATCAAATTTGATCACACTACTTAAACGTTTGCAAAATGAAAAATCAACACGCATTAATAGCATTAGAAGTGATAGAGGAACCGAATTTACAAATAGCACTCTAAATGCATTTCTTGATGAATCCGGTATTAGACACGAGTTGTCTAGTGCTAGGACTCCTCAACAGAACGGCCTGGCCGAGAGAAGAAACAGAACTCTCAAGGAAGTCGCACGGTCCATGATAGCCTATTCTGGCATTGCCCAGAAATTCTGGGCTGAAGCTATCAACACCGCATGTCATACACAAAATTGGTCTTTGATTAACAAGTTTCATAAAAAAACACCTTATGAGGTATATTTTGATAGAATTCCTAACCTCAGGTATCTTAAGATTTTCGGTTGTAAATGCTAAATTCACATAAATGGAAAAAACCTATCTATCTGCCTTCGATGCAAAATCCGATGTTGGGATCATGCTAGGTTATTCAGCTGTTAGTAAAGCATATAGAGTATATAACACTAGAACTTTAACCGTGGAGGAATCACTTCATGTTGTTTTCGATGAATCGGTTGAAAGCAACATTGCATCATGCTTTGATCTACACAACAAATTGGAAAATGACAATATCCATTCTGATAGTGAAGATGAGATTCCGGTTTTCAGGCGGTTTGTCCATGACCAAATGGGTAATGATGAAATCCAGCCGGATCAAGCTGTCCCACGACAGGAAGTTGACACCTCGGTCCAAACCGAAGAAATCGGTCGGTCTGACACCCATACTCAGCCTACCGATATGTCTAGCCTTGATCGAGTAAACGGTGATTTGGTAGACGCTCCTGAACCGAACCTCAAAAGGAACACAAACCACCCTCTTGAGCTAACTATAGGTGACCCTTCAGAACCTGTTCGAACTAGGCGACAAATCCTAGAGGAATATTTTAATTCCGCTTTTATATCCCAGATTGAGCCGAAAAGAGTGGATGAAGCATTGTCAGATCCGGATTAGATCTTGGGAATGCAAGAAGAGTTAAACCAGTTTGAGAGTAACAAAGTCTGGTACCTAGTTCCTAGACCGAAAGATCAACCGATCATAGGAACAAGATGGGTATTTAGAAATAAACTCAATGAAGACGGTTTGGTCACAAGGAACAAACCAAATTAGTGGCACAAGGATACAAACAGGAAGAGGGCATTGATTTTGAAGAATCATTTGCCCCTGTAGCTAGGATTGAAGCTATTAGGATTTTTCTAGCCTTTGCTGCATTCAAAAACTTTAATGTTTTTCAAATGGACGTTAAAAGTGCATTTTTGAATGGTGACCTACGTGAAGAAGTATATGTTGAACAATCACCAGGTTTCAAAAATGCTGAACTACCCAACCATGTATACCGGTTAAACAAAGCTTTATACGGTCTAAAGCAAGCTCCTAGAGTCTGGTATGACACACTAACCGCATTCTTGTTAAAACATGATTTCACCATCGATTCGGTGGACAAAACACTTTTTAAATTTGAGAAGAAGGAACATATCCTACTTGTTCAAATATATGTAGATGATATCATCTTCGGTTCAACCGATCCTAAGCTATGTGATAAATTCTCAACCCTGATGACTAACAAATTTGAAATGAGTATGATGGGAGAATTAAGTTTCTTCCTAGGTCTTCAGGTTAAGCAACTCGAAGAAGGAACTTTCATAAGCCAACCCAAGTACACTAAGGAACTTCTAAAGAAATTTGGGATGGACACATGCTCCTCAGCCGCTACTCCAATGAGCTCATCGGTCAAATTGGACAAAGATGATGAGGGTCAAGCAGTAGACCTGACCGCTTATCGAGGAATCATCGGTTCTCTCCTATATCTGACAGCAAGTAGACCGGATATTCTATTTGCGGTCGGTGTGTGTGGAAGATTCCAGGCCAACCCAAAACAGTCTCACTACACAGCCGCAAAGCGAATCTTGAAATACCTAAAGGGAACTCCTGACGTCGGCTTGTGGTATCCAAAAGACTCATCTTTTAATCTAACAAGTTACTCAGATGCAGACTATGCAGGTTGAAAGGTTGATAGAAAAAGCACAAGAGGAACATGCCAATTCCTAGGTGATCGGCTTGTTTCATGGCACAACAAGAAACAAACATTAGTTGCCACATCAACCGCAGAAGCTGAATATCTGGCAGTCGGAAGCTACTGTTCACAACTTCTTTGGATCCAACAACAACTGAGGAATTTCGGTATCACAGCCGAAAAGTCTCCAATTTTCTATGATAACACAAGTGCCATAGCAATCACCTACAATCCGGTTCTACATTCTAGAACCAAGCACATTGACATAAGGCATCACTTCATTCGGGAACATGTCATGCTGAAGCATATCTGGCTGGAATACGTATCGAAAGATCAACAAGTAGCCGATATTTTCACCAAGCCCCTACAGGAAGCTAAGTTTTCTCAATTCAGACTCACACTCGGTTTGACCGATATTAATCAAATTATTCATAAGGATGCTTAAAAAGGGAAATCGGTTCGGACAAACAAAACCGGTAGTTCCTCCTAAATTGTCGGATTTCAAATTCACCAAGGTATCTATGGAAGAACCGCATGGTCTATCAGTTAGAGCAAACCGACCGGTTACTTAGTGTACGCACCAAATAACCGCATCGGGACGAACAACTGATAACTAACCGGTTTGGAAATAGTTTATTTCGGATTATTTGGTCTCCGAACAAAAGTGGAATAATTATCTGTGTTTAAACGTATCTGTTCTGAAAAATTACATTTTCAAAGTAAAATGGTCATATCTCAAAAGACGTGAAGATATGATATCTTTCACGGTCTAGGCCTATGACCAACATCCTAGGCTATAGATATGCTTATTTCATGCAAAATACTTTATCTTATGGTTAATAGACATCATTACTTGTGATACACTGGATAATACGATCATCATTCCACTAATATATAAGTTAGGCAAACCTTAAATAAAACAATCACAAGATATAACTTACTCTCTCACTAAGACAAAATGTCTTAGTTTCCAAACATCCTTCAGGTGGATTTCGAGTCTGTTCAAAGCACTGAGCATTATGAAGTCTTCAATATGATTAAGTCACTTGAAGACACTGGTCTTAAACACTTTCTAGATGACAAACATGTCATCTTTCCGGAATCTGTCCTGGAGTTCTTTTACAATGCCAGGGTTTTTCGAGGTACTCCTCACTTTGACACTCACATTCAGTCCAAAGTGGGAGGGACTGTATTCGACTTCACCGAAAGTGATTTTGCTAGATGCTTCGACCTACCGAAGCAATGGCTGACCGATCTAAATGTTCCGGCTGAACTAAAGGCCGAAATTGCCTTGAGTTTTGCTCGGTCTGACCACCTGGTCAATGACCACGGTGCCAGGTCATCGCTGAGAGCCGAGTATCAGCTTCTCAACGATGTCATCGGTCGAAGCATTCTGGGTAGGGATGTCACAAACACTTACTGTGCTGCGGTTTTTAACATGATGTCTGCTATAACCACGGGTACGCCGGTAAACTGGTCAAGGGTGTTGTTCGATGCCCTAATCTGGATGATAGGCATCCGCCAAACTCGTCTCATTCCCCAGATAAGCTGCCTACTTTTGGAGCTTGGAATTCCACTATGCCCGGGCAAAGGGTTAAACCAGGCCCAGGTAATCACCAAAGAGTTCACCGACTCATTCTATGAGCGGTTTGAGAAAGCTTGGAAGAGGAGGAACCGACACATCAACTTCAGTGGTCGCGCCAACTCCAACGGATACTAAGTCACTCCTTCTTACAACCGGTCATTTTGGTGTACGCACCAGTTGTATCTTTGTTCAACTCCTTATGATCATTTCGGCTTAGTCTATGCTATCTTCAGTTTCAATCGGTTACTTTTCAGTTTATTGTAGCATCCGTCATCAATGAAAAGTAACTCTTAACTCCCAACTACATGAGCAATTACTATCCAACTAACTTAGTTATTTTTGAACTAAATTCCCTACCTCGAGCTCCACAACCGGCCAAAAGTAACCTCTTCCCAATACGTTTTGAAAACATAAATATTCTCTTCTTTAATAAGACAAAACTGATCTTCAACATTAAATGCTGATATTTTCCCTCCAAATTTGGATCTATATAAGGAACCACCCCCTAATCCACTTAACACATCTCAAAACAAAATTTCTTGAACTCTCTCTCTCTTAGCAAAGTTTGAATCATGCCGAGCCGAACTCTAGGAAACTTCTTGAGCATTGATTTTGACTCCTGTATGGAACATTGGGACCTGGAAACCAAGGAGCTCATGTTTGAGTCTCTCATTGACACCGGTCTTCGCACTTTTCTTGAAGAATCAGGTCCCATACTTCTTCTAGACGTCATTAACTTCTTCAGAAGTGCCTGTATAAGAGGAAACTACATTGTTTCCATAGTGAGAGATCACACCTTCTGGCTGGATGAAGCCGAATTTGCTCAAATGTTCAATCTGCCCACAGAAGGATTTTCCGACTTCCCAACAAGGGTAGGAAGCGCTGCAATTGACTACTCCGAAATGTTCTCCGGAACCGATGTACCGGTGGCAAATTACGGTTTGAAAACCCGCCTTGCCCACCACATCCAACTCCTCCATGAGATTGTTAACTGATCTATCATTTGTCAGTCTCCGAACCAACGCTACTCTAAGAGAATGTTTGACATGATGACCTACATTGTTAGCAATACACCTATCAATTGGTCATCGGTCATTTTCCAAAATCTGAAAACTATGGTGCAGATCAAGAAAGGTCTCGGTTATGCTCCTCATATAAGTCGGTTCATTCTCAAGTACCGTCCAGAATTTGAACCGGGATCACCGGCATCCCCATCAAACATTCTTGACGTGGATGGGGTGGAGGAAAAGCTCACCAAGATAGTCATTACATAGGTTGTAATTTCGTCCCCTATGTATTCTAAACCGATAAATGAATCGGCTTTTATTTTGTATCCTTCATTTCAATGAATATCTATTTCAGTTTGATAACCGGGTGAATAATTGCAATATCAGAACATCCATCTAACTAACCGGTTAATATCGATAAACAATTTCGTCTTCATTGAAATATCCGGTCAAAGTCAAAAACCGCATCTTCGCGGTTAACAAATAATATCATTTAATAAACGGTTTCAAGAAGAACCGCTTAATCAAAGGTTAAAGCAAAAGTCCGCCCAAAATCTTCGGAGGGAAATTTCCTGCCTTTGAACTCCCGTTTTGGTTTCCCGCTCTGTTTTCCCGCCCAAGACTTCCCGCCTATGGCTTGCCGCCAATGAATCCCCGCTCAATACACTTGGAGGGAAAATTCCCGCCTAAAAGTGATGGGACGGTTTACGACGGTTGGAATTCCAAACCGCACCTATAAATAGGGTCCTTAGCCATTTTATTTCATTCTTACGCAAATCGGCTTTCTCTCTCTAGCTCTCAACTTTCTCAAACTCTCTCAAAACAGTTTTCTCCTTCTCTCTCGATTCATTCATCAACAATGGGTCGCGACACTACACTATTCAAACATATCTTCCAGGTCGACTTTGAGGAAATCCGGGCAAACTCTACGTGCGCAATGTACGTTTGGGTTTATGTTCAGATGGGTTCGCTCCGTTTGGTCAATTTGGTAGGCCTTACTCATGTTGGCCTGTTATTTTAACACCATACAATCTTCCACCGGGAATGTGCATGAAGACACCACATATGTTCATTTCACTTATTATCCCAGGTCCAAAAAGTCCTCAGAAAAATATAGATGTCTATCTTCAACCACTTATTGCAGAGTTAAAGATGTTTTGGAGTGAAGGTGTGCGTACCTACGATGTATCTAGAGGTGATACTTTTAATATGAAGGCAATATTGTTATGGACTATCAATGATTTCCCAGCTTATGGTATGTTGTCTGGCTGGAGTACTCATGGCATTGATGGTTGCCCAATTTGTATGAAGAATTCAAAATCATTTAGTTTAAAGTATGGGAAAAAACCATGTTATTTTGATTCTCATAGGCAGTTTTTGCTAATTGATCATCTATACAGAAGAGATACAGAACAATTTCTTAAACATATTACTGTCTCAACGCCTATACCGACGAGGCCTAATGGAGTCGATATATGGGATGCAATTTCACAATTCGAGTATGCAACTGAAAATCCCAGGGGATATCCGAGAGGATACAGGGATTCCCATAAGTGGACGAAAAAGAGCATTTTTGGGAGTTACCATATTGGGGACGACTTCTTATTCGACATAACATTGATTTCATGCACGTGGAGAAAAATGTGTTCGAGAATATAATAAATACTGTGATGAATGTCAAAGGCAAGACAAAAGATAACATTAATTCAAGGAAGGATATGTTCCTCATTTGCAATCGTCCTGAGCTTCATATCGACCCACGAGAATCTATTAATAGAACTAGTAAGGTTGTTTACGCCTTAACGAGGAACGATAACAAGATTCTATGTGATTGGTTAAAGGGTTTGAAATTCCCAGATGGATATGCCTCCAACTTATCACGATGTGTTGATAGAAGTGGATTTAAGTTGATTGGGTTGAAAAGTCATGATTGTCATGTTTTCTTAGAAAGACTACTACCAATTGCATTTAAGCACTTGCTTCCTAAATTTGTATGGGGTACATTGACTAATCTTAGTAACTTTATGCACGATTTAAGCTCAAAGACATTGTCTACCTCTAAGATGCAGAACTTAGAAGGTGAAATTCCAGTGATTCTTTGTAACTTGGCAAAAATATTTCCCCGTGCTTTTTTTTACTCAATGGAGCACCTTCTAGTACATTTACCATACGAAGCAAAAGTAGGAGGCCCAGTTCAGTACAGATGGATGTATCCTTTTGAGAGGTGATTATTTTTTTATTTGCATTTAAAAGTTTATTAAAAATTCAATTGTTAATATTGGTTTATCATATTGGTATGCGTTCATTGCAGGTTTCTTCACACTTTAAAGCAAAAAATCAAGAACAAAGCTAGAATTGAGGCATCGATTTGCAATGCATACATTCTTCAAGAAATAACAATGTTTGCATCATATTATTTTGAATCTAATGTACCGTGCAAACAACGAATTCCATAGAGGAATGCAGAAGGACCAATTAATAGAACAGAACTACCGATCTCCATATTCAATTATCTTGGACGCAGAAGTGGAGCTACAAAAAAGAGATACTTAAATAGTGAAGAATTATTGGTGGCTCACACATATGTGCTATTAAATTGTCCAGAGGTTGAACCTTATTATAGGTATGTTGTTTTTTAAATTAATGTATGTAGTATGATAAATAATATTATCAATGCTCTATTGTGCAGCACCTATTGTGAGTTGAATCAAGGGATACCAACTTCAGCAATAGATAGTCAATTTGCAACGTGGTTCCGATCTAAGGTTTGTGGTTGTTATAAATATACGAAGAATTTATAATTAATAGATTATACATATTTATGTAAAATATTTCTCAGATTCTTGAAGAAAATCAACATAATACTCAAGATGCTCAAAAGGGATTACTCTATTACATTTCATTTGGGCCACAAACACCAGCCACATCCATTTCGATATATTTCATTAACGGATATGTGTGGAGGGCCAAAGACTATGGATCTAATAAATCGACAATGAACAGTGGTGTATGTGTGCAAGCGCGTGATGCAGAATACTACGGATTAGTAGATGAGATAATACAACTTGAATATCCTGGCCCGTGTCTACGAATTGTCTTACTTAAGTGTGTGTGGTTCGATCCAACAAAAGGTACACGATTCGACCAAAACTATAGGCTAGTTGAAGTGAACATGAAACGAAAGTACCAAAGGTATGATCCATTCATTTTAGCACAACAAGGGATACAAGTGTACTATGTCCTGTATCCGAGTAGAAGAGACCAACGATCTAATTGGATACATGCTTGTAAGACAAAGGCAAGAGGAAAGATTGAGGAACGATGGACCGATGATAATGTGGTGTATCAACAAGAAGTGCCTATCACTAGTATCTATATTGATATCCCTCTAAATATTCCCTTGTATGATGTGACTAATTTGCGTGACACAAATGACTTGATTTATGAGGTCGATGATGAAATAGAGGAAGGTGAAACTGAAGAAATTGAAACAGATGACAATCAATATAATTCTGATATTGGAGTTGAATCTGATGGAAGTTCGAATTCTGAAGGATTAGAACGTGGGGTTGTTGAAGCACAACAATACATATATTAAACATGTTGGGAGCATCCATAATATATGGACAATTGGTGTATTTATGCTATTTTTGGTTGGGCTTTTGTAATGAATGAATATATATGAAATATGTTATGTTTTTATTTCTTTAAGTTAATGTAGATGTGAAATATATAAAATTTGGTTAGGTTGTCTATTCTAGTCTTCTGTTAGTTTGGTCGAAATTGGATTTTACATTTGCGATAAATCTAACGATGGTGTCTCATTTAATAATCGCTCAAAGAAACGCAAAGATGGTTAGATTTCTTATTTGCGACGAATATAACGATGTTTATACAATTTTCAATCACCAGATCACATGCGGAAGATAATTGTTGAATGGTCAACTTCTAGATTACATCTACAATGAATCTAACAATAGTTTCTCATTTAACAATTACTGCAGAGAAGGTTGGTCACTAAATCAGTCGCATGTTGTTAGGACAACTGATCAAGCGTCTCTTATGGCGATTCTTTTTACATGTGCGATAAATCTAACAATTGTTTCTCATTTATTAATCGCCCAATGAAACACATAAGACATTAGTTGTTCAATCAGTCGCATGTTAACTTTATTTATGATTGCGATAAATCTAACGATTGTTTATCATTTATCAATCGCCCAATGAAACGCATAAGACATTAGTTGTTCAATCAGTCGCATGTTAACTTCATTTATAATTGTGATAAAACTAACGATTGTTTCCTTTTTATCAATCGCCCAATGAAACGCATAAGACATTAGTTGTTCAATCAGTCGCATGTTAACTTCATTTATAATTGCCATAAATATAACGACATTATTTCTAATAATAGTCATTATTTTAATGGCATAAAGGAAACAATCATTGATTCCATCGATAAGTAGCAAACAAATAACAAAGACGGAGTCCCCAATACAAAGCCACATAATAATGTAGTATATATATATATAATTCATTATAAAAATAGAAGTAGTCGCTGAATCAATCACGAAAGAGACATGCCAGATGCAATAGTTTAAATCAAATTACTAAATCAAATGAAAATAAATAAAACATATTCTAAATTGTTTATTTTATGACAAAATAACAAACAATGAAGTTCTTATTTTTTTGTGAGTTTGTTTGCAATTAAATCATTTAAATAAGTCGCTAAATAAGTGGTAGTATTATGTAAAGATTGTAGAATAATTTTTACACATGTAATTACGTAAAACAGTGCTAAATAAGTTGGAGGTACATTGTAAAACATAATTTTTTTCAATACTGGTAAAAATATATGTATCCAAATTTAAAATAAACATTTTTACACAAATATACAACTAAAGTAGTGACTTATATATATAATAAATTGCTAAATAAATAGAATAATTATTGTAATAGGTTATCCATCTTATTTTTCCATTATAATAGTGTGTCTACTTGCAAAATAAATTGTAATTTTAATCTAATTTTTTTAGTGCAAAACATGTTGTTTTTGTTTTACAAAAATAAAATTTACATAATTACAATATATTTTTCAATTTAAAAAAATATTCTTGTTACAAACAAAATCGGAAATGATAAGACGGAAAAAAACAAGGAAAATAGGAAAATTAATATTATTCAGGGACTTTATTTGCATTTACTTATATAATTTTTTTGTTGATGTTTTGGTTGCTATGTTTTATTTATATAAAATTTTAAAAAAAAATTACTGAAATTTTTTTTAAAAATTACTCACTATTTTACCAACATATTTACTAAAAATATAAATTTTTAGGTTTGTACCAATTTTATTGATAAATAAGTTACAATATTTCTAATATTTGAACTTCAAGTTACTTCAATAATTGCAAATGATAAAAAAAAATGCATTAAGTCAATTTTAATTGCAAAAATGAGTTGCTATTGGATTTTTTTTGTAGTGTATCTTATCGTCACTAAGTGTTTAAAAAGAATGAGAGCATTACTTATCAACACTAACACGTAAATTGGATTCTTAATTTTTTTAGTTTGGAAAAACTATTAGTTAAAATCAAACATTTTTTAAATTACTAATTTTATATTGAAAGAAGTATATTATAAAAAGATTGATGTAATAGTAGTATACAATGTTTAATATTAATTATAAAATATATTAAATGATAGCTAGTACCTATGATATTAACTAGAGTTATTTCCCTACATTGTAGAGGTCATTTTACACATGATAAATAATTTTTTAATGATAAATATTGTTGATTACAATTTAGAATAAGATAAAAAAAATAAGTGTAAATTAATTACATTATTACGTTAAAATTATAATATTATATAAATCACACCACCATTCATGAATATTATTAACAAAATTGAGTGAGTTTAAAAAAAAATGACATACATTTATACTAATAAATTATATTTTAAATATTTCTTCTCATTTTTATAATATTAAGTACTTTAAAAGATAAATAGATCTTATTTTAAACTTTTAAGAGAAGACTCATATAATACCTTTAAATATGACAAATTATAGATATAAAAAATGTTTAACAAAATATTTAACTGAAATTAATCATTAATAAATAATCAAAAAATTTTAACAATATAATAAAAAAATCTTATAAATAAAATAAACAAATAACAATTACAGAGGAGAGGAGAGGAGAGCACATGGAGTCGCTCCGGTGATGTGAGACCCAATTTTTACTATCTATGAGCTGTTTTTATGACCTTACATTTTAGAAGGTTAGGACATGGGAGCCTTTCAAGACAGATTGGTCCAGTTCCTATTGTAATTCATAAGAATATATCCGAGCTTTTCCTGGCCTTTTCTCTCTTGCTTATCGGCTTTTTTATATTTAATCAGTCCACCTCATTATTAGGATCAATTTCAGATATAAAAACTTTATTATTGACCTAAAAATATTATAATTTGACATATTATAATAAATAAATATATTTATCAAACAAATTTTAGAATTAATTAAAAAAATTAATATAAAATTTAAATAACACCATTATATTATATTACTCAACTTTTAGGTGCTACAATTTAGCTACAGAATTACTTCTTATCATTAGAATAATTTGTCGAATTATAAAAAAAATTAAAATATATTTTTAAATATCTTAAATCAAATATTATAATATAAAAAATATCATAGTTATAAAAAAATATGATCTTTAAGCACTTTTTTATATATAAAAAATTAAATAATAAAAATTAACTAATAAGTTTTTCTTACAAAATACAAACTACATTATCAAACTATTTGAAAAAACAATAAGTTCTTTTAAAAGGATAATCTAAATATTTTTAGAAAAATAAAATAAAGTTATAAAAATTTCAAAATTAATGTAATTTTCTAATTAACTTTTAATGATATGATATTTATTTTAGATTCATTATCTACCTATTTATTATTCAATTCCAAATTCAAGAAAAATAATAAAAGAAAAAATATAATTCATATATTTATATACATAATCAATCAAAAAATATAATTAAATTATAAGATAGAAAACAAGTGAATAAAAAAATAAATTAAAGTTAAAATAATATTTAAGAAATTTTGATAAAAATAAAAAAAATACAAATTTGGTACATCAAATTTAAAATTACATTATTATTATTAGTATTATTATTTTTATTATTATTATATAATAAATGTTTGAAAATATTTAAACTTAATTTAGATATAATTAAATAAAAGTTATATTATCTTATGTCATTTTTTTTAAATCATATAAATGTTTTGATTTTTTTTATATTAAATATTATTTTATATGAGATAATAACATTTAAATTTAATATATATATATATAAGTAAATAAATAAATAATATTATGAGTTTATAACTATAATTTTAAAAATAATTTATTTTTATTTAAGTTATTTAAACTTAAAATAAAAATTGAGAAAATTTGATTAAAGAAGAAAGATAAAATTTAAAATTACATTATTATTATTATTATATAAATAAAGGTTATATCATTTCATATCATTTTTTTATATTATATAATTTTTTTAAATAAAAAATATTTTATAAATTTGTAATTTTAATTATAAAAATTATTATACCCATATAAAAATGTACTATTAACAAAAATATAAAAAATTAAATCTCAATCTAAAAAAATAATTAATATTTTTTTTTGATGTAGGGTAAATAAAGTATATATTATTATTTTTCTTATATTAAATTAAATCTCTCAACTCTAATTTAATTTATAGACATTTGTAGATTTACTAGATGGTTATTAATTCTTAAAGATGAGATTATTGACTCTAATTTTTAGTTACTTTTTTTTCGTCTTAATTTCTTGTGTTAAAATGCTGTGCGAATCCTTTGAATTTTTATATAATTTTGTTGATTGTTTTTTAAAAAAAATATTTTATTTTATGAATTATTGTTATACAATAATAAAAACAAATTCATAATCAAACGAAGATAACATTACTCTTCATTTTACGAACTTCATAAAAAACGAAATTAGAATTCATTTTATAAAAAAAAAACTAACATAATTCAATAGTCAATACCCGATTTTAACTTAAAAAATGAATAAATATAAATAAATTATATTGTCTTAAAACTTAATTTATCTTTTGAATGATGTTTGAAAAAAGAGGATTGTTATTAGACTTCTAAACTATTTTATTAAATATATTTTTTATTTTTATATATTTCTAAATGTAATTAAAAAATTAGAATCCTTTTTATAAAAGGTTAATTTTTGTTAGAAAATTTTTCATCACAAAAGAAACGAAGTAATTTACTCGAAGATAAGAGAGGGGATAAACTCATACGGGATTAATGATATAATAGTATATAACACATTTTACCTATCATTGATATAGTTTGATATTATAGTTCAGCATTTAAATAAGTATTTATAACCAATTTTCAAAAAATCTCTTTTTTCTAAGACCAACCTAGTCCAAAAAAATTGAAAGTAAGTCATGAAAAATTTAGATTAATAAAACTCCTCCACTAAATTATAAAAAAAATCTCTTAAATAGTATATTGTAAAAAAGAAGATTAACCAAATGATACAAATTCTATATTTATAATCAAAGATTAAGTGAGTATTAATATATTTTGTTCAATAAAAAATATATCACTACTAATAGTAACTTAATTCTAATAATAATATTAACTTAAAAGTAAGATATATGTTTATATAATATAAAATATGTTTAGATCATATGTATATTAATTATTTTTAGTTCTTAAGGTTGACTGCATCAATTTTTTGCAATGAGTTTCAATAAATTTAGTAAAAGAATTGTTGAGACCTTTGTATTTTTCATAAAGTTAGAAGGTGTAGATATACAAGAGTCAAGACAAAAAAAATATATATATATTTTAGAGATAGATCACACTCGGTCACTGTGAAAATGAAACTACGTTGTAGTAGGGTAAATACCAATATTGATAACCTTCAAGAAAAATGCAGAAAAATTATCAAATAATAAAAAACTGTAATAAAAAAGTATTGTCCACAAATAAATAGTTTCTTGAACAACCAAATTAAGAAAATTCTTTTAAAAAAATTCAAAATAAAAAAATAGTATTATTTAAAGAAAAAATAAGTTGGCTCAATCAAATTTTCTTGAGACCTTTGTATGTTTTATAAAGTGAGATAGTATTTATATACAAGAGTCAGGACAAAAAAAAAGAATATTTTAGAGATAGAACTTTGTTTGAAAGTTTAAATCACACTCGGTCATTGTGGAGATGAAACCACTGTAGTAGTGTAGTAGAGTGATTACCGGTATTAATAACATTAAAAAAAATGCAGAAAATTACTAAATAATAAAAGCTGTGATATAAAAAAAATATTGTCTCAAATAAATAGTTTCTTGAACAACCAAAAAAATTCTTAATTTAAACAATTCAAACTAAAATAATAATATTATTTAAAGAAAAAATAAGTTGGCTCAATCAAATTCTCTTTAGACCTTTGTATTTTTAATAAAGTGAGATAATGTAGATATACAAGAATCAAGATAAAAATAAGAATATTTTAGAGATAGAATTTTGTTAAAAAATTTATATCACATTCGGTCATTTTAGAGATGAAACCACGCTTTAGTAGAGTGGTCACCATAACATTTAAGAAAATGGCAGAAAATTACCAAATAATAAAAACTGTGATATAAAAAAAAATATTGTCCACAAATAAATGATTTCTTGAACAACCAAATTTAAAAAATTCTCTTAAGCAAAAAAATATAGAGAGAGAAATATATATATATATATATATATATTTATAAATAAAGATTAGAGATAAAAAAAAATTAGGTACGAAATTAATATATATATAGATTTTAGTTGAGAGAAATATTTAATATTGTTATTTAAAATATTTATTTATATATAACCACCTATTTAAAATAAATAGTCTTAACTTACCTAATATATATATAATTTTAAATTTTTATATATTATGGTAAGTAGAAAGTGAAAAAAAATTTAATTAAAAAAAAGAGTAATATTAGGAATTAGTTAGAAAGATAAATTATGAAATGAAAAAATTCTTGAATATAAAATAATGAATTGAGATAGAAATCATATTTTGTATATAAACCTTCGTATTCATGTATTAAACATTATTATATATTGTTATTATATATATATATATATATATATATATATATATATATATATATATATATTATGTAACATTATATATTTTAATATAGAAAATATTTTATATTATTAGTTTGAAAAAATATAAATATCTATATAATAAGAGTAAGAAAAAAAAATATTTAATAATTAGATTAAGAAAGATAGTCAAATATATATAAAAAATTAATTTTAAAAGTAGAATAATTTATAGAGTTAATTAAGAGAGAGAAATTATGAATTGAGATAAAAATAATTTGTGTATAAACCTTCATATTCATCTATTAAACATTATTATATATATTGTTATTATATATATAAAAATAAATATGTTATGTAATATTATATATCTTTATGTAAAAAATATTAATAAAAAAATATTTTATATTATTAGTGTGAAAAAATATAAAAATTTATATAATAATTAGAAAAAAATATTTAATAATTAGATTAAGAAAGAGAAATATATATATTATGAAAGATATTTATTCTCATACTTAAAATGCAATAAACATCTTAGATCTTAGAGCATCTCCAATGGAGCTGCAAAATGAAACCCAAAATGGGATCAGCAGCTCCAATAGTTCCAATAGTACGCCAAATGGAAACCAAAAATGGGATATCCCATACTCCCTCTCCAAATACTCATATATGCGTTGCTCTTGTAGCAGATCGCATATATATATATTTTTTTAATATTTAGCCCTTGAACTTTTATTTCATCAATTTTATATATTAAACTTATTTATATAATTAATTTATATATTTTATTTATATTTTAATTTATTTATATTTTAATTTGTTTATATGTTTTAATTATTTATATGTTTTATTTATTTATATTTTATTTTTATCTTATATTTTATATTAAGTTTATTTATATAGTTATTAATTTAATTTATATAATATTTTTTATATAACATAAATTTATAATATAATTTAAAAAAATTATAATAATATTAAAAAAAATTACTTTAATATATATAATAAATTTTTATAATTAATTTATATTTAAGTTTACAATATTTGAATGATATTATAATATTGTGGTGTAATTTATAAGTTTGTAAAATATATGGGTGACATTAAAAAGTTATAAAAGTTGATGTAAGAAAGAATATTATAAGAATATTCTTTTGGGTTTGAGAATGAGTTTTTCGATTGGAGTAAAATTATTGTTTGATGTGACATTTACACCAAAATGAGTTTGAAAATGGATTTTTCGGTTGGAGATGGTCTTATCCCAACCCAAAAACTCAAACTCAAAAGAATATTCTCAGAATATTCATTTTTATAATAAATTTTATTTTTTTTTCAATATTATCTATATATTTATCTAAAATTACGAATTGAACTCATAACTTTATAACAACTTATTAATTACTTTTAAATTCTCATTCAATTATTTATACAACTGCATAAAATAAATTAAATATTATTACATAAACACAAATTACATCTCACAAACAAAAAAATACAACAAAACAAACCTTGTTAAAATTATCATGAATTAAACATATAAATAAATTAAAATATAAATAAATAAAATATGTAAACAAATTAAAATATAAATAAGTTATATAAATTAATTAAAAACAAACTAAAATGACTGAAATGAAAGTTTTGAAAACCTTTTGAGTATGTGAACAGTGTCCCTGCATATTTGGGTTTGAAGGAGAAAGATTTTGTAGGAAAACTTAAAGATTTTGTAGGAAAACTTAAAATGCAGTTGAGTGACCTATAATGGAGTTGTTTGCTGGTGGGTTGAAGATGATCTTATATTATGAGAGAGAAAATAAGTAAGATAAATAAATTAGGAAAGAGAAATTACCTGAATTTTGTGAATGGTTGTAGAGTTAGAAGCTACAAAAGAAGACCGAGGATGTTTTTGCAGCGGCCTGAAATGATCAAATTCCTGGAAAAAAAATACAAATCAGTGAAAACGGATTGTTGAAACATAACATAATTCAAATTCAATTATTGAAAGCATGATATTGATAGAGAAATTGAGAAGATTATGAATAGAGATAGCACACGACAAAAGGAAATCGACGAAATAAAATGCTCTGTATATGAAGATATCACTCTTCTTTCTTCAGTTGAACCTTGTTCATCTAAGATTATTTATAGGAATAAAATATTGGATGGAGTAATATATTGGTTTAGTTGTAGTTATATATAGCTAGTTGATATAATCAATAATTATTGCTAAATTCAATTAATAGATAATTATAATATGATAACTAAAATTTTTTATTTTTACATATTTTCATTAATTATAATATGATAACTGAAATTTTTATTTTTACATATTTTCATTAATTATAATATAATAATTGAAATTTTTTATTTTTACATATTTTTTCATATTTATATTTAATGCTAAACTGAATTAATATAAATAAAATAATTTTATAATGAATATAATATAATAACTGAAACTCTTATTATTTTTGTAATTTTTTATAATTAATATTAATGCTAAATTTAATTAATAAAAAATATTAATATATATATATATAAGAGTAACGGACATAGATAATTATGAAACTTAGTCAATAAAATTGATGAAAAAATATATATTTTATATTATTAGTGAGAAAATATATATATGGTAAAGAAAATAAAAAAAATAATTAATAAAGACAAATGAAGAGAGAAATGTATATATCTAACACAAAAATATCTATGATGATGTAGATCATTTTGGAAAGAGCGTAATGTACACCTCTTACATTTCAAAATTAAGCGTCATTAGATATATATAAATGATCTTATATTATGAGGGAGAAAATAAGTAAGATAAATAAATTAGGAAAAAGAAATTACCTGAATTTTGTGAATGATTGTAGAGTTAGAAGCTACAAAAGAAGACCGAGGATGTTTTTGCAGCGTTCTGAAATGATCAAATTCCTGGAACAAAAATACAAATCAGTGAAAACGGATTGTTGAAACATAACATAATGCAAATTCAATTATTGAAAGCATGATATTGATAGAGAAATTGAGAAGATTATGAATAGAGATAGCACACGACAAAATGAGATCAACGAAATAAAATGCTCTGTATATGAAGATATCACTATTCTCTCTTCAGTTGAACCTTGTTCATCTAAGATTATTTATAGGAATAAAATATTTGGATGGAGTAATATATTGGTTTAGTTGTAGTTATATATACGTTTATAGCTAGTTGATATAATCAATATTTATTGCTAAATTCAATTAATAGATAATTATAATATGATAACTGAAATTTTTTATTTTTACATATTTTCATTAATTATAATATGATAACTGAAATTTTTATTTTTACATATTTTCATTAATTATAATATAATAACTGAAATTTTTTATTTTTACATATTTTTTTATATTTAATATTTAATGCTAAACTGAATTAATATAAATAAAATAATTTTATAATGAATATAATATAATAATTGAAACTCTTATTATTTTTGTAATTTTTTATAATTAATATTAATACTAAATTTAATTAATAAAAAATATTAATATATATATATATATATAAAAGAGTAACCGACATAGATAATTATGAAACTTAGTCAATAAAATTGATGAAAAAATATATATTTTATATTATTAGTGAGAAAATATATATATGGTAAAGAAAATAAAAAAAATAATTAATAAAGATAAATGAAGAGAGAGAAATATATGTATCTAACACATAAAAATATCTATGATGATGTAGATCATTTTGAAAAAAAACGTGATTTACACCTCTTACATTTCAAAATTAAGCGTCATTAGATATATATAGATTTCATTTGTTTTTTTATAAATAAGTGTATTATCTTATCAATACTAATACATACATTTATTAATATGAAAACCAAAATAAGTAAATAATTAGAATCACATATTTTAGTTTATTGTCCTTCTAAAACCTAAAAAAAGGAAAGACGGAATAAAATAATTGTAAAAAAAAAAGAAGAATGATTTATCTTAAAAAGGAGATAAGATTGATCAAAAATGAAAAATAAAAAATAAATAAACTTACAAAATAAGAAATAAATTGCGAGATTGGGGAAAATAAAATTTTAAATTTTTATTAGTTTAATAATTATGTGTATTGATAATATCCTAAAGATGTTCTAATTAATTATATATATTTAGATAACTTTATTATACAAATGTGTAAAATAAAATTAAATATTTAAATGAATATATATAAGTTTTTTTAAAACTTTATTAATATATTTGTGATTTATATAATTAAATACAAAAATATAATTTGAATTTCTTTAGTATTTGTTAATAATTTAACTTATATTTTCACCCTAATATTTTATACTTATTCTATTAAATTTGATTTTTTTATTATAATATATATTTTTTAAATAAATATAATATAATATTTAATATGAAATCCGTGCAAAATAGGAGTTTCATCCCAAATTATATTATAGTTAGGGATAATTAACATTGTTTCAAGGTTCTTTAAATGACCCTTTTATAACATTTTTAGTTGTTTATTTTCTAGTTTTTTTTATTGAATTTTGTAAATTTATATTTTTTATAATTCAATATTAAATTTAATACTATTTTTTGAAAAATATTAATTTCATTATTTTTTAAATATTATCGGATATATGATTTGAAGGATAATTAGTTAAATTATTATTATTTTAAATTTAGACAACGTTAAAAAAATATTTCTTCTTATAGTTTAAAAGTTTATAAATTATTTTAATTTTACTTAAATAAATTTAATTTATATTACAAATGAAACAACTATTATTATTTATCTACATAAAAGAATTATTGTATGATTTTTTTAGAGTAATTCATTTATTATTATTATTATTATTTAAATTAATTTTATTCTTAAATATATAAATAGTAATAATATCAAATTGTGATTTGTATTTTAAAATTAACTCATACGAATTCTAAATAAAAATTCAAATTTAATAATTATAAATATTAACAGTTTTAAGTTATATTTAATTTTTAAAATATTAATTAGAATATCTAATAACCCATTAAAGTAGTCTAGGTAAGGTTCAATTTAAGAGACCAAAAAATTATTAGTTTTTTTTGCATCCGAAATCGTTTTAAGTTGAAGCTAAATTCGTAGTAATGAAGTGTCATACTAAGCATTCCTTTATTTGAACCAATCACCCCTAATTATAAAATTAGAGACTTAAAATAAAAAAATTATCAAAATTTTAATTAACTTGAATATGATTGAAAGATAATTTTTTATTAGAATTTTCATAATCTTGAACCATTAAATAATCATATTTTTTTAATAAAGTTGGTAGTTTATTCAGTAAGTTTCTTAATCTTCCTCTACTATAAAGAAGGACAACTATAGTCCATAGTGTCATCAACACTCAAAATATAAATTATAAGGTTGTTTAACAATGAATTCAAAGAATTTTATAGTTGTAATAATAGCCTTCTTAGTGATTTCACCTTCGTTCAACTCCGGACAAGGTTTCTTTCCACCATTTTTTTCACCACGCAACCCTTCACCTCCACCACCACCCAATCCACAACCGCCGCCGCCACCACCACCCAATCGACAATCGCCACAACCACCCAATTCACAATCGCGACTGCGACCATCACCCAATCCTCTATCGCCTGTATTACCCATCATTTCACCTAGTTGTGTGTACGCAATTACCGACATATGTTTTTGTGGATCGGAAATCTTCTATGGAATATTCATGAGAACACCTGTCAGTGTAAAATGTTGTGATGATATATCTAATTTCATTAAAGTATGCTACAGAAACGGTACTGCACCTTATGTCTTCGAGCAACTCCCTAATTTTCTCCGCAGCAATGCACGTGCATCTCCGCGCTTCTGATTTTTAAAAACTTCAATTTGGGATGTCGTTTTCATGTTCTAGTTTGGTATAAATTGGAGGAGGATGCAAAGCAACACTTATTTTCATGGAGTTGGTTTGAAATGCATTGTTTCTTCCTTCCATTATATTCTTACAAATAAAACAAGCTGTTAAATATTTAATTTTTTAAAGTTTCTATTTATAAATATATTCAGTGGCGGACCTAGAAATATTTTCTCGGAGGACAAATATATAGTAACGTAGCATTTTTTTGGCGATCAAATAAATGCATTTTTTTAATTAAAACTTTACTCGGTAATTACATAAAAATACTAACATGCACAATTACTAAATTATTCTTGTCCATAAGTCGGTACAAAAGAAGATAAAATCTCTTCGTTACGTTGACTATACCAATTAATCAATTCAAGAATACTACAACAAAACATACTTTCAACGACCCTTATATGGCAACCCATATTAAGCGTGAGTAAAAATTAAAAGAAAAAAACTTTTGCCAACCTTTATATTTGTACCACCACCTTTATTTTTTTTATATACCAACTTTGTGACTTTGTTAAAACCTTATAATTTAAATATTCTAAATTTTAATAATTTTTATGTTTTATTTTTAAACTTTGTAAATATTTTATTTTAATTTTTTTTAAATTAAATTTGATATAAAATTTTGTTAACATTAAAATTTAATTAATATTTTTTATATAACATAATTTTTAAACTTTTTATAGTATTATTAATATATGTCTTTTATTTAATTATTATTTAAATTTAATTAAAAGTAAAATATGAGAGAGTTCAGTAGTTTTTGAAGTGTTAATATGACATTTATCCCACATTGGAGAAAAAGAAAAAGTTTTTGGTATATAAAATATGAGAGAGTGTATTAGTTTTTGAAGTGTTTTTAAGGTTATAATGTGCTGGACCATGGGTTCACCCTAAGGGTTTAGGGTTATGTTCATCAGGTACTTGAGAGATGAAGGGCAAATGTGATAATATAAGAGATAAAAAAATAACATCTAAAATGAAAATATAAAAAAACAAATTTTAAAAAAATAGTTTAAAAATAAAATAGACTTTTAGCGACGTTTTTTAATTTTGTCAACGCTTAAATAAGCGTTGTTAAAACTTTCGCCTTCCGGCAACGCTTGTACCGACGCTTAAATAAGCGTGGTAAAAACTTGCGCCCACCCTGCTTCTGGCGACGCAAGAATAAGTGTCGGTAATGTTTTTAGCGACGCTTTTAAAGGTTGGCAGAAGTCTTTTTAAACGTCGCCGAAAGTCATTTTTGTTGTAGTGGAAAATTACATTTAGTTGATGAACTACTTGACTCATCATGTCCTCGAAAAGATAATCCTTGCCTCAATAGAAAGCGTGTTACATCAAACATTGTCGTTAAACGGGTGCGATAATTTATTTCTATATCACGGCCATGTGTACGTAAAACGTTTCTCATGCTATGTCTTTGATCTTGAAATGATTCAAATTGAATTTTAGCTTCATTATGACAACTATTTGAAGTTCCCATATGTCGATTGAATCTTTCTAATGTCCTTTTCCAATTTTTATACTCATCTACTATAAAGGTATCATCTACGTTTTCTTTATTTAAAAGTTTAAAAATATAACACTAAAAACAAAATGATGCATCTTTTGATATGCTATATTTTAACCATGTATATTTGATCAGTAACATTAGACTCATTAGTTAGGCTCATTAATTGATTGAGAAAGCTCAGATTGGTCATGTGATGTAGAAGTAAAATAAATAACTAAAAATAAATATGTGTTATAACCTAAACCCCTAAATAAAATCTAACAAATACATGTATTTGTGTATTTGTTGTAATAGTTTAAAACTAATTTAAAATTAAGAAATACAAAATAATATTTTACCTTTATATTTATTTAAATTATTATTTTATCCTTATATTTATATAAATTATTATTTTAATCTTTAATTTATAAGTAATTTGTATTATTAATTATATTGAAATTAATAAAATATATATATATATATAATTATAATATAAACGTAGTTTTAAAATAAATAATAATCTTATATGATTTTCATTATTTTATATATAATTCTGTATATTTTAAATTATATAAATAAATCTTATTTATATATTAACTAAAATTTATGTATTATTATAAATATTGTATCTTATAAAATATTATTGGTATAAAATAAAATATTAATAATAATTATTTTAATAAAATTATATTTGAAATTAGAATACTATAATTATGAATTAGTTTTTTTATTATTTTTTATAAAAGAAAGTGTTAGTTTATTATAAATATTTATATATTAGAAAACAATGTTTTAATAAATAAAAAAAAATATTATTTTAGAAAAAGAAGTGTGAGGTTATTATAAAGAAAATGTGAGAGGCAAGGTTTGATCTATTATGAATTTCAACTCCAAAACCAGCAAGACAAAGCCTTATTTGGTAAATATATATATATTTATAAAATATCTTAAAAGTTTTATGGTTGGGGAGGCCCGGCCCCCAAGGCCCCTCTTTAGGTCCGCCACTGAATATATTATTTGTTTAATATTTTTATTAAAATATAAATAGTTAAGATTAAAATAAAGATAAATACTTAAATCTATATGACTCGAGAATTGAATAAATATAAAAAAAAAAACATTTTTTAGAAAATTGAGAAATTAAATAATTATGAAAATACAATTCAAAAAATAATAAAATTATATAAAAATTATACTTCTAATAGTTTTTTAGCTAGGGCATGGGTTTCGACCAAGAAACCAGCCCTGACCTATTTTTGACTATGATTTTCCCAAATGCGGTCAAAAAGTAGGCTAACGACCAAGAATCACCCGTTCGGTTATCCTGATTTCTGAACTCGCTCCAAACCGCTTCAACCGCTTCGTTTTTAGCTCGATGCCTATTTGTTTTCAATTTTGTTTTAATTTATTTACTTTGGTGCATTTTAATTTATGACTTTAATTATTTTCTAAAAATACAAAAAATATTAAACACTTGAAATAATATTTTCAACTAAAACATAAAAAAAATTCCAAATAAGGGCCTGTTTAGTTGAAAACTTCACATTTTCTTAATTCACAATGTCATACCTTCCAAATCTCTTGTCCAAAAAATATGAAATTAATATATTTGTTCTAGAAAAAATATTTCTAATTCAGAAATTAAATATTCATATTTTTCTAGACATTTTGATATATTTTTTTTTTAACTTTTTCCAATATGTCTTTAGGAAAGTTTTTGAGATGTTTTAATATTTCCCATATGTATGCATATCTATATTATGTTCATCTAACATCATTTTTGTGGATTTTATGTAGTATAATTCTTGTATTACAAGTATGAATCTCGTGCATTGATACGGGTAAGAATATAAATAAATTATTATTTAATTATAAATATTTTAGGTAAAAATAATATTATTTAAATTAATATTTTAGGGAGTCAAGGTACTGATCTAAAAAATGAAGGTCTGCTCCATGATCCGAATTTGTTCTTGACATTTAGACAACCTTTCATTCAAGGCACCTTGCATCCCTTCTCGGAGTTCGCCTCTCTCCTTCTCGAGCTTAGCGATGCGTTCCTTTAGGTCCCCGAAATTATCTTGTCCATAAGTCATGTCGAGTTCTACCTTCTCCAAACTAGCGATAATGTCAACAATTGCATCTATTGATCTCCCCCTTCTTTGATAATTTTGGATCCTCCCGCTTGAACCTGCCAAGGGTTCCTAAGCTCATCTTCAATCTATTGGGGAAGTTCCTAAGATCATCTTCATCCACGTTATTAATAATTGCACTTTCTTCGATCTCTTCATCATTCTGCTCTTATACCAACTATCACGGAGTCGATCTTTCCACCAACGATCTGTGTGTCACTAGTTACGATATTCGGAAAACGAGTAACTAGTCTGCCTTACTTGAAGCAACACTCTATGTTTGGTTCAATAAATATAAAATCTCTAGATAGAGAAAACGAACTCTTACAAAGAATAATATTATATCACTTGAATACTTGGTGATTACAATGTAATACGTTTGAGGTATTTATAGAACTTATTATAACTATCACATTAATGACGGACTAATTTATGACATTCCTTCTAATTGTCAATTAGTGATGCATTACTTGTCAATTAATGGTGCACTAATTTAGACCATGTATTTTCACTACCAATTAATTACATTAATCTAGCACATGCCTTCTAACTACCAAATTTTTAACTAGAATATTCTTTGAATTGAGCCTACTTAGATGATTAGGCCTTTTCTTGGACTAGGAAGATAAGGGCACTGTGACAATTTGTACATGTAAGAATATAAAAAAAATATTATTTATGTATAAATATTTTGGAGAAAAATAATATTATTCAAATCAAATTAATTTTGAATTAACTTTGTTTTTATAAAAATAATTTTAATTAAAATTTAATATATATATATATATATATATATATATATATATATATATATATTAAAGATATCAAATATCTAAAATTTAAAAAATTCATTTATAATTGAATAAACATTTTGTTGATTTGGAAACACTCAAAAAAAAATTAAATAAACATTTTAAACATTAAGTTTTGAATCAAATTATAAATCAAATTATATAAAATTCTATTTTGCTCTATTATTATTTATTGTTGATTTGCTTATTTAAAAAATAATAAAAATACTAAAAAATACCAAACTAATTTATTTGCATTTATATCTATATTGATTTTGAGTATCTAGTAAAAATTAATATTTATATAAAAAAAAATTAATAAAAAAAATTATTTAAAAAATATTATTTGGATAAATAATTAGACAAACAATAAAAAATATTTAAAATTAATATATATATATATATATATATATAATTAAATAAATTAAAAATATGTGATAATTGATATTTTCTCTTTAAATTTTAAATATACATTGTTTCCATTTATATATTTATAATAATAAATTAGTCTTTTATTAATTCTTTTAGTTAAATATTTTTTTACTTAAATATTTTTATTAATTTATCTTAAAGTTATTTTATGAAACATTTTTTTAATATTTTTATTTAATAATATATATATATTATTAAATAATAAAATTAATTGTTATTTGTATTTAATAAAAAAATAATTATAATATAATATTTTGTGTAAAATTATACATATAACATATATAAGACCACTATAAATTAAAATAATTTTTTTTATTAACAATTTTAACTATGTCAAAATAGAGAAATGATAGGAGATGGCATTTGAGAGAGAGAAAATGGGAGAGAGAATGATGTGTCACTACATCACTGTTAGAAAAATTGATAAAAGGTGAGGAGAGAGAAAAGATAGAGAAATTTTATTATTTTTTTGGCTAATCAAATTGCGTCACATCATTCCCTCCCTCAAGTTCCCTCTCCTATTAATTTCTCGTCAAAATATATGTTTTTTGTTTTATTATTTAATAATATATATTACATATTTATTATATTTTATGGATAATACTTTATATTTATATATATAATTAATAATTTTAAAATATAAATATTAAATGACAACAAAAATTAAGTTTAATATATTCAAAGAAAAATATTAATAACAATAAAATTTTTTAAAAAAATTATTAAATATTTATTTAAAAAATATTAATATTAGTTACGTTACCTATTATTACTGATAATTTTTTAAAACTAAACAATTATTTTATTTCACACCTATCCATAAATTAATCAATTTCTTGTCTAATAACTTTATTTTCAAATCAGTCAAATAAACTCATTAATATAATTTTTTTCTAACATTTTTTAATAAAGTTGAATTTTGTATAAACATTATTATATTGTTTAACTGAAATTAATCATGAATAAATAATTATAAATAAAATAATCATAAATTTTAGACAATATATTAAAATCGACATTCACATAAATAAAATAAATAAATAACAATGACAAATAAAAAAATAGGGGATAATGAATATTATGATCAATTTAGTTACAAAATATAATAAAACTTATGGTTAACTTAATATATATTATAATTTAGCATATTAAAAACAAATTTTAAAACGAAATAAGAATAATTTAATATATAAATTAAATTGATAATATTTTATTAGATGACACAACTTTTAGTTTGGACAATTCATCTTCACAATTATATTTTAGAGTAATTCGTTCGTGAAGCCATAAAATGTGTAATATTTGAATTATTCTTCACTAATCTATGTATGAAAATTTAAAGAATGTGCATAAATTATTTAAAAAGTAATAAGATCATAATTAGGGAATAATGAATATTATTATCAATTTTAGATACAAAATATCATAAACTTTATTTGTTGACCAAAATTATATTATAATTTAACATATTAAAAACAAATAAATGCATAATGTCATAAAAAATTAAAACGAATAATGAATAATTTAATATAATATATAAGTTTTAGATGACTCAACTTTAGTTTGAATCATTCATCTTCAAAATTATTTCTTAGGGTAATTCGTCGTGTAGTCATAAAATTTGTAAATATTTACATGGTTCTTCACTAACCGATGTATGAAAATTTAATGAATGAGTATAGATTATTTAAAATAATAATAATGAAAAAAAGTGTATGTGATACCCTTAATTTAATTTATGAGTGTTTTGACACGAAAATAGTTAGACTTTTGTGATATTAGTAATGAAAATTTTGATTTTTTAAGAGTAAAAAGTTATATAAATTTCATTAACAATCAACAATTTTCTAATGCATAATTTTAGAATAATCATAACGGTGTATATATATTCTTCTTATATTTATTACACGTGTCTTCACGAAAGTCTGTTATTTATGAGAAGTCAATAATGATGGGTCGTCCTGATAAATCATCATACAAATTTTTAATGAATGTGTATAGATTATTTAAAAAATAATAATGAAAAAAAGTGAATGTGTTACCCTTTATTCAATTTCTGAGAGTTTTGACATGAAAATAGTTAGACTTTTGTGATATTAGTATTGAAAATTTTAATTTTTTAAGAGTAAAAAGTTATATAAATTTCATTAATTATCAAAAATTTTGAGATGCATAATTTTAGAATAATTATACCAATTGTATATATATTCTTTTTGTAATAATAATGATGGGTTTTCCTGAGAAATTATTATAAGAAAAAATTTATGATTATATTAATAAAAAAATTAATATATATATATATATATATATAAATATAAATATAAATATAAATATAAATATGAAGACAATGATAATTACCAACTCAGTACACGTTGAAACTTCATCCTCGCTTGGATATAAATATTGCAAACTTACATTATATTATTTTTTTATATATTGACATTTTAAAAAAATGTAATTAAGAAAAATAATCGATTTAAACTCTTACCATGTGGTCTCCAAAATTCTCACAAAAATTTAAGATTTTTAATCTCATCAATTTACTCACGTTCTCAAAAAGGTTTTGTCTTCACGAAAGTGTCATTTATGAGAAGTCAATAATGATGGGTCGTCTTAATAAATTGTCTTAAGAAAAGTTTATGATTATATTAATAATATATATATATATATATATATATATTCAACTATAATTATTTAGTACATTTGTTACAAGTTTTTCCTTGCTTGGACATAGATATTGCGAACTTATATTATTGTTCTTTTATATTTTGATATCTAAAAAAATTATAATTAATAAAATAATTGACTTAAATTCTTACCATTTGGTCTGCAAGATTGTCATAAATATTTAAATTTTTTAATCTCACCAAATTTACTCAGTTACTCAAAAAAGTCTTTTTTAAAAATTTTAAAACTAAAACACTCAAAAAAAAAATGAGAACCGTGAATAATATTAGAAAAATATTTAAGGGTAAATATTTGCATGATTCTTAAGGTGACAAAGATTAAAATTGTCGACTTATATTATATAAGAAAAAAATTATGGTTATTTCGTGAAATAATTCAAATCAAGTCACATAATGAAATGTAATCAAACACATGAAACTGACAATTTATTAATGTTTTGTAATTTATCTACCTGATAAGAATGATAAATCAATAGAAAAAAAAAATGAATGATAAATTTTTTTACCATTTCAGTAATATAGTCAAGATTCACGGATAAGAATCGAAGGAGTTCATTGCATAAAATCTCTTCATCGTTGTTATATCTTTCTCACTCCATTACAAATTGTTATTTAGTGCAACACCTTCGAGGTAGGAAAAACAATATCTTTATATTATGTAATTTTAAACCCGTCGACCAATAATTATCTTTTAGTTCGATCTACTTCATAAACAAACTAAAGAGAAAGATCAAATAAAGATAATTTAATAATTTTGTTTTTGTATCACCATTGTCATACCCATATTCAAATTCGCATCAGGAGATATTCGAACCCATGATCTCATATATAAAATTTGACTTTTGAGTGATGGTTGATTTTAATTTATAATTTATTATTATTATTATTATTATTATTATTATTATTATTATTATTATTATTATTATATATATATATATATAAATTTTAGGTAATTTTTTTATCATTTATTTTAAATATGTTATTATATTTATAATATAATTATATAAATTATAAATTATAAAATAATTAATATAAATATAATTATTATTTATATATAAAATTATTTATTAATATATTATTATATAGATTATAAAATAATTAATATTAATATAATCCATATCTATATATATAATTATTTATTACTATATAGTTATGTAGATAATAAAATAATCAATCAAAATAAACAATATAATAAATATGAAAAAGAAAATATATATATATATAGTAATGTAAAAAAAAAAAAAAAAATCCAGAGTCAACCCATTCCATTTTATATTCAAATATATCCATATTCGTATTCATTTATACTCACACCAAAATTCAAATCAACCACAACACCCAATTTTTAACACCCAATTTTTAGAGTAATTTAAGAATTAAGCATTATTGAATATATATAGATGATTAATAAAGTATATATATATATATATATTATTTATATTGGCAAACTAAATTAATTGATTTTTCTTAATTGTTTTACTTTTGTGTATTGTAAAACTACGAATTACTTTTAACTTTTAAGAAAAATGATATTTTGAGATTTGAAGAAAAAAAATATGTTAAAAAGGTAAGTAACTTGAATATGCTTTAAGGATAATTTTTTTTTTTCAGAATTTTCATAATCTTAAACAATTAAATAATAATATTTATAAACAAAGGTTGTATGTACTTTCTTTAGTAAGGTTTCTTAATCTTTCTCCACTATAAAAGGGACACATATAGTCTTTTAATATCATCAAACTCAAAATATTTATACATACAATTGTTTAGCAATGAATTCAAAGACTTTAATGATTGTAATAATAGCTTTCATAGTGGTTTCACCTTCACCTTCGATCAAGTCTGGGCAAGCTTATTTCTTTTCACCAAGCAACCCTTCGCCTCCACCACCTAATTCTCAATCAGCATTATTACCAATTCCTCAATCGCCACTGCGACCATCACTCAATCCTTTATTACCCACTATTTCACCTTTTTGCGTGTATGCAATAACCGGCTTAAGTTATTGTGGACCGGAGATCTTCTATGGAATATTCAAGAGAACACCTGTTAGTGTAAAATGTCTCGATGCTATCTCTTATTTCAATGAAGTATGCTACCGAAAGGATACTTTACCTTATGTATTCGAACAACTTCCCAATTTTCTCCGCCAAAACGCAAATGCATCTCCACCCTCCTGATTTTGAAACCAGCAATTTATTAAATTCAATTTGGGATGTTGTTTCATGTTCTAGTTTGGTATCAATTGGAGGAGGATGCAAATCAGTGCATTGTTTCTTCCTTCCATTATATTCTTACAAATAAAATAAGCTAATAAAGTATTCAACTTTTTTAAGTTTCAATTGATAAATATTATTTGTTTAATTTTTTTTTATGAAAACATAAACATTTAAGATTAAAATAGACATAAATACTCAAATATATATAATTATATATAAACTATATGATTCGAGACAATCCAAATATATAAAATAACAATTTATTTTAAGAAGATTGTAAATTAAATAATATTAAAATTCAATTCAAAAATAATAAATTTGCATATAAAAACAAAGATATATATATAAATACACTTAACTATAAATCTTGCTCTCACACTACAACACCCATCTCGGAATGTGAGCGGAAACGATGGTTAAATATTACATAAGTATGATTAAAAATGACATAAATAAAACTTGAACTTAGCAAATATACCTATACAAGTACAAGACTAACCAACTTAGCTGCATAACTTTTATACTTTAACATCAACCTAATACTTTAATAAACATAAACATATGAGCTTAATTACGACATTTTTATACTTTCTATTAATTCTTTTCGACCGAAGATCACCCAATGTCAGTTTTCCAAGCCAACAACCGAAACAAATTAGTTTGACTAACTTTTTTTATATAGAAATCTAGCCAGGCCTAGCCAGTGATCGAGAATTTTGACATTAGCCTAGTTTTCGACTGAAAAAATAGGGTTTCTGTCCATATTTTTGAAGCAGCACGGCCTCACGCTTGACCGTAGTTTTAGCCATGTGCATGCTTCCGATCGAGTTTTTCAGCTAGGAATGATTTTCGACAGAGAAAATCAGCTTTTTCATCTAAGATTTTTCCCAATGCGGTCAAAAAGTAGGCTAGCGACCGAGAATCGCCCCACCACTCTTCCTAACGCCTGAACCCGCTTCAGACCGCTTCAACCAGTCTGTTTTAGCTTCGAGACCTATTTGTTTTCGGTTTTAATTTAATTTATTTATTTTGGTGTCTTTTATTTATTTGGAGGGTTTAATTAATTTTTTAGAATAAAAAAAATTAAACACCCGAAAATAATATTTTCAACTAAAACATAAAAATATTTCCGATAAGACCTATGACATTTTTAAAGCGTTTAGAAATTATTTTGGAAATTATTTTATAAACAACATTGCAACAGGAAATTGGTCTGTAACCTTGTACTTTTTCGGGCACCGTAGTTTTGGGGATCAAGTTGAGGACCGTTGTATTCCATTGCTTTATCATCTTCCTATTCTTGAAAAACTCCATAACCCCATTAATAATATCTTTACCCACATCCGACCAATTATCTTTGTAGAGCTTCGCATTGAAATCATCCGGACCCGGACTTTTATTCCCATCAATACTTAACAAAACTTCTTTAACCTCAACCCTCGTGACAACCTTTATTAACTCGCGACTATTCTCAGCAGAAAATTTTCTATCGATAATCTGATACAAGGTATTCAGGTGAATTTGATGTTGTTTCTTGTACCTATTAGCTGCTTATAGAACTCGATAGCCAGATCTTGTACATCCTTCTGACCCTGAACATATTCGTCATCATCATTCTTCAGCCTGTACACGTTGTTTCTCATGTTTCTAGCCTTGTATTTCCTATAGAAAAAAGTTGTGTTTTTATCACCCAATGAAAGCCAGCTCTGTCTTGACTTCTGCCTAATAAAGTTCTCTTCAAGTAGACTCAGATTCCTGAAGTTTTTGAGTGCATCCCTCTTCGCCTCATTGAGTTGTTCATCACTATCCTGGACTTTTTCTAGTTCTTTTCTTGCAACCAGAACTCTACTAGAGATATTGTTGAATTTTTTCTTGTCAAAGCTTCGGAGTTGATTTTTCAGGATCTGTAACTTTTCAGAAACCTTGTACATATTGAAACCCCTAACATCTGTAGACCATACACTTTGAAAAATATCCTTGAATTTGTCGTTTTCCATCCAAAAGTTGAAGAATTTGAAGGGCTTCTTAAACCTCTCCTCCTTTTCCCAGAACAATTTAATCAGACAATGATCAGAAATTCTAGGATTCAGAAAATGAAATTGACTTCTCAGAAATTGGTTGATCTAGTTCTCATTGACCAGACATATGTCAAATCTACTTTTCCTTATTCGCTCATCTCCTCTTGTAAAAGACCAGGTGAAGAAGTTCCCAGAATTAGTAGGCTCAATACAACCCATATCTATGATGCATTCGTTAAAATCAATCATATCATGAGTAATTTCATATTCCGGGCTACGATTAATCTCATTTCTTGTTGCATTATAGTCACCAAGGACAACCCAAGATTTATCACTACCAATCCAGTTCCTAAAACTATTCTAGAGCAGTCTTTCGTTAGTGCTTGAGTTATTACTGTACATAATAGCAAGATGGAACACAATTCTGGTGGTTTTGTCTTTGACCTCAACCAGGATTGTTTGATCATTAGAAAATAGAGTCTTGACCTCAGAACTTTATTATCCCAGATAACCCAGATTCTGCCCATTTTGTCATTTCAATTGTAAATAATTTCCCAGCTGCTATCAATAAACAACTTGCTAACCTTGTCAACGTTCCAGATTTTTACTTTTGTCTCAAGAATACCCATAATAGTGATCTTCTGGTTCTCAATGATCATCCTGATTTCTTTGCATTTCAGAGGGTCATTAAGACCCCTTATGTTCCATGTCACTTTATTTATGAATGAATATAAGTGTTGGGTTCTTGACTTTTAAGGTTATCTTGAACCTCATCCTTAGAGAAGTTATAAACATCACTTGTCTCACTATCTTCAATGACAACAGTTTGATTGTATGGAATGTTGTTACCGCTCAATGGGGAGTGTATCTCATAGATCTCATCATCTCCCGTGATAGAGTTAGTAGCCTCTAGATCCATAATCTTTCTACTTTGTCTTCGATTTTCAGCATGTTCTTTTTTAGTAGGTCTCTTCTGACTTTGAACCTTTTCACTGCTGGATTCATGTCTATTATCGATTTTAATTTGCCCTACTTCAGAACTAAGATTCACTGCCTTATTCAAGACCAAATGATCTTCTTCTACATTTGATTTCTTGATTTTGCAAAACCCGAGATTCCCCAGATCATTCTCTAGAGTTTCCTTATTATTTGCAAGATTTTCAATATTTTTTAGTCTAGGATTCTCCTTGTCACAATCTCGAAAGGTGGCTCTAAGTTCAAGGATTGGATCATTTCCAATTCTGATGACATTGTTTCTTTGGTTCCTGCTTGCATTCCTGGAACTTTGAGGATCAAGACTAGGTTTGCTTGCTTCATAAGGGAAAAGAATTCCATATCCCAAAGATCTTTGAATACTAGAACATTTGGATCCAAAACCGGTAGTTACATGAGGACCTGTTCTAAGATCAACATTAGGACCGGTGAAGTTAGGATCGACATTAGTATCACCAACAATAATAGGATCACTATCAGTATCAGGACCGGTCTTGCCAAATCCAGCATTATCAGTACCGGTTGCATCAGGATTGACAATATCTAATCTAGTGACATGAGTAGATTCGGGAACAATGAGGCCAGGACTAGGGTTAGTAGGGCCAGTATGACTGGGATCAACATGATGGGCAACTTCAGGACCGATATGACTAGGACCTGCTTTATTATGATTGGTACCCTAACCAAGACCAGTATTATCAGGACCGACGTTTTGAACAGGACATATTCTTGAAAAAACAGTATCCTTAGGACTGGTGTTTTGAACTTGACTGATAGGATAAGTTTTAGTAGGGCCAACTTGTACTTTTACCCACTTCATTCTTTTTCCATTATATCAGCATCAGTGCTCTCATTAATGTTAACTTCAGATCTGTTCACATTTCTAGAAGCCTAATTAGATTCATTGAAACCACATTCTTGAACATTGTTATTGGCCTTTGATTTCAGATTATTATTGACAGGGCATTTGCTCATTGAGTGTGTGAAAGTGCTACACCACGTACATCAATTGGGCTTCCATTCATATCGAACTCCAATATCAAACAGATTCCCTAGTCTATCCATTAGTTCAAGCTTGATCGGGAGAGAGCTGCTTGGATGTATTTAAACACTAACTCCGACCACAGTCGCTCTTTCGAAGCCTTCTATTGATGGGTCAAACATAAGTGGTTTACCTATTAACTTGATATATAAGCTAGACCCATTGGGTTGCATAAGTGTGGTTGAACATTCTTCAGATTCACCCAAATTTGTCCTAGTTCAGGCGGTCTATGATTGGTATTAAGTTTCTCACTCCACTTTAACAACTTGAATCTTCTACCTCTGATAAATGTATACACACTCTCAATAATCGGCTTTATTTCGTTTCCATTCTGAAAGGATAGAAAATAGAATCCATGATCATTGATTGTGATTGTTAGAAAAATTAAGTAAGTTAATTTTTGACCGGCCAGGAAACTTAATCAATCTCAATTTCAATGTGCAGGTTAGATCAAGCCGCATAGACCGGCTAAAGAACATACCGTAGTAATCCGGCTCCAAATGATCAAGTCATGATCAAGAGGAACCGGCTTCAATATTCTAATCGGACCGGCCAACAATAACCTTCCAATCCAACCGACTCATACTACGAAAAGATCAAATGGGAAACTTTGAAAATAAGATGACGTAATATGACGAGATAGAAACTTTTTGGAAATATACAAGAAGATAAGATCAGGATCAGAAGCATGTCATAAAAACAATGATGATCTGTTTATCCAAGATCCAAAGCAAAATCTGAATCTGGCAGTCGGAGCGTGCATGCTTGTCATGTGTCCAGAAATGTAAGTCGCTCACGTCATCAGAACCTGACCGGTGCACGCATGTTTGCCAAGTGTTAGAAAGGTTAAACGTGCACGCAACATCTCTGAACCGGCGTAGCTTCAGATGACCAATCCAACGGAGAGAGAAAAAGGTGATCGTTAGGATATCCTTCACTATAAAAGGAAGACGAAGGGTCTTCATTAAACGCAGCAGTTTTTGTATTATCAAGAGAAAGAATTGAACATCCATTAGTAAAAGGAAATCCCACGCGCGACTCTAAATAGTAGTTGAAATCCTTGAAGGCGTTGTTGTTATATTGAGTTATTGTATTAGATCATAGTGAGTGGTGTAACCGACGAGTAGTGATTAAGACTCGTTCGGCATTGTGTGAGTGTTGTAACATTCAAGTTAGTGAAAATCCTTCTCATCATCTAAGAAGAAGAGGTGACGTATGAGAGTTTTTTCCGAACATCCATGAAAAATCTTATCTCGTGTTATTTTCTTTATTTCCGGCTTACTCACTAAACCGATCTATCACCTACTCCAAACCGAACCGGTCCATTTCTCCTCTCTAACCGACTCTTTCCAAATATCATCCAAATCAAATTTTGAGTGTTGCTTCAAGCTGAAATAGACATTTCTGCTCTTGAACCCGGTTCAAGAGTCTGTGACAGCTTGTGCAGTGTTAAGAAGGGGTTTTAGTCTCTAACCGGACAATCACCAACCAGTGTGTGTGTATTGTTGTGTTGTTTTAAGTGTTCACCCTTAAAAAACCGGAACCCCGATCCTCCAAGGGCGATCCCGATCCTAACAAGTGGTATCAGAGAGAGGTTCTTAACACTCAAGCAACCGAAGAAGATTGGAAGCATGACGCACAACGATAAGCCACCAATGCTAAATAGTGAAGCGTTTAGCAGCTGGAAGAAACAGATGTATCTACATCTGATTACGCTGGATGATGAGATGAGCAGAGTTCTAAAAGAAGGACCGATAAGAATCAACAAGGAGATAGATGCATGGACGACTGAAGATCGAAGAAGAAGTAATCTGAACAACCATTGCATGAGACACATCTACAAAGCTATAGATGACAACACACTCAACAAAATCTCAGATTGTCAAAATGCAAAGGAAGTTTGGGAAACAATCATTCAGGTTCATGAAGGAAATGAAAGGACAAAAGAAAACAAAATCTTGGTGGCAACTCAAAAATATGAGAACATCAGGATGAAACCGGGAGAAAATATTAAAGAATTCAGCAACTGTTTCACTAGTGTGGTCAACGAATTACAGACACTCAGAAAGAGATATGAAAACCGGGAGATAATCATCAAAGCCTTAAGATCATTGTCGAGTACATGGGATATCAAGACCATGGTGATGAGGGAGTCAAGCAACCTCGGGCAGATGAAGTTGCACGACATGTTTGAGGACCTGAAAGCATACGAGTTCGAGATAAAGTCTCGGATCGAAGACGAAGCATCAACATCAATCGCAACCAGAGCCCTGGTTACATCGGTGGAACTGGCGGTCCGTGTATCAACCGCTCCGGCTCCCGTCAAAAACGCTGACCAGATCAGTGAAGACGTGATGGCGATGCTAGCACATAAATTCGGGAGATTCATGAAGAAGATTCAATCACCATCGAACAACAATTTCAATTATAATTATACTGATAAATCTAATAAAAGATGTTATAACTATGATGGTTTTGGTCATTTTAGGTCGGATGCAGAAAACCGAGGAGTGACGACCGAAAACTGGGTAACAACTATCAAGGTAACAACTATCAATGTAACAACTATCAAGGTAACAATTACCAAGGAAACGACTACCGAAGGAATGACAACCAAAGAAACGACTACAGAAGGAACGACAACCAGCAAATCGATGAAAGAAAAGATATTTAAAAGGCACTCATCGCATCCGACGGTGGAAGCGACTAGGCATACTCCGACAACGAAAATGATGAAGAAAGAGTCAACTGCTTCATGGAAAATGAAGAAGAGGTATTTGATTTCTCTTCTGATGAATTTACTAAAGAAGATTTAGTTACTACACTCAACGAAATGGTCGCTGAGTTCAGAAACTTATCTGCTTATATACCGACCCGGTCAGAACATGAAACCGGAGAGTCAAGTGGTACCGCTGGTGAGCCATGCGAAACTACAGTATATGAACCTGATAAAAAAATTAAGTAAGTTAATTTTCAAACCAGCCACTTATTACAAGTTTTGAATATTTATTCTAAATAATCAAAAAGGGAGAAATTGATAGAAAAATTAAGTAAGTTAATTTTTGGAACCGGCTAGATGAACTAAACAGTTGTTAACTTTCATGTGCAGATACAGATCAAAACCGTATGAACCGGTTGGGGCATCAAAACCGGTTGCTGCTATACTTCAAAGAAACTAGTTTCAAGTGATCAAGTTAAAGATCAGAGGAACCGGTTTTCACCTTCTCAAGCGACCGGTCAGCAAAGACAAAAGCTTACGTATCAGCCGGATCATACTGCACAAGACACAAAACCGGAAGATTCAAATTTCAAGAGTGACGCACCATGACGAAAGAAACGTGTCTTGAAAGAATAAAAGAAGATCAGATCCGATCGGAAGCATGCGAGGAAAGCAATGATGCTTTATTGATCTGAAATTGACAACCTAAGGTGGATGTCCAACACGTGTCCAAATCTGAAAATCGATTCTGTCATCTTCAAATCAGAGATGCCTGCATGACTGCCAGGTGTTGAGGAAAGTGAAGCGTGCAAGCAACCTTTCTGAACCAGGCGTGATAATGATCAACCAATCCAAAAGAGAGAGAAGAAAGTGACCGTTAGCTCTTCTCAGCTATAAAAGGAAGATGAAGCGTCTTCATTTAATGCGAATCAATCAAGCAAGAGAATCATTCAATACAATTCAAGCGATAAGTTATAAAGATTCTAGAGAGATAAACTTTTATATTCAAAACCGGTGTGTCTAAAACCGGAAGCTTTCTGTGTTGTGTTGAGTTGTATTACATCAAAGAGTGAGTTTGGTGTAACCGGCGAGTAGCGAGTTGGGCTCGACCGGCAGTGTTGTTGTAACTATAAAAGTTAGTGGAGATCCTTCTCATAACCTGAGAAGAAGGGGTGACGTAGGGGGGTTTGCTCTGAACATCCATAAAAATCCTTGTCTCGTGTTCTTTCGTTGCTTTCATTACCTAACCTCAAACTAATCGTACTCCGTAAACCGGTCACTCATATCCATAAAACCGACTCCTTCTAAAACATCATCTAAAAGTCGCATACGTTGCTTCAACCTGAAACAGACACTTCCTCCCTTGAACTCGGTTCAAGAGTCTGTGACAGTTTGTGCAGTGCTGAGAACGGTTTTAGTCTCTAACCGGACTATCACCAAAGTGTTGTGTGTGTTGTAAGATGTCACCCTTCCAGAAACCGGAAACACCCCGGTCCTCCAAGGGCGTCCCCGATCCTAACAGAACCGACTGGACTATCCTTAGAAAATAAGGAGACAGTTTAACTAGTAACCGAAGAAGATGAACGAACAAAATACATTACGGCTGCTTGGGAAAGATCCCGTGAAGCCGTAAACCAGATGTACAAATATAACAGAAATCCTAAATGTAAATTTGGTATTGGATACAAAGATAACAAATCCTCAAACCAAAACAGTTCTAATGGGATGAAACTCACAAAAGACAATCTTCCTTTCTTAAGATTTGTCAAGAGCTCTTCAACCAATATTGAGGCAGAAACTGTCCTAAAACCGGAACTAAAATTTGTAAGTTCAACCAACTCGGAGAAATGGTTTCATCCTGAGAGAATGAGAGCCAACCGGTCAGGAGACAAACAAACCAGAACACGTTCACCCAAAACTAATCAAAAATCACAATCACGGCGACACAAGGAACTCTTAGGAAGTAACAAGAGGTTAAGCCGAACACTATTAGAACCATTACTGGGGAAATGATCCGACTTATTAAGGTCTAGATCTTAAAGGAACTAATCAACCACCGACCCAACTGAATGTGGGTACTAGAAATGTGTAAATATTTATTTTTCGCAGGTTAGGAGAAGCAACCGACTAAGAAACTCGGAATGGTACCTGGACAGCGGATGCTCAAGACACATGACCGGCAACAGCGAATTGCTAACCGACATCACTCATAAAACCGGAGCAATAATCACATTTGGTGACAACTCAAAAGGTACAGATCAAGCCGCACTAAACCGGCTGAAGCACATACCGCAGTAATCCGGCTTCAAATGATCAAGTCATGATCAAGAGGAACCGACTTGGAGAATTTACTAATCGGATCGGTCAGCAATAATCTTCCAATCCAGTCGGCTCATACTACGAAAAGATCAAACGGGAAACATTGAAAATAAGATGACGTAATATGACGAGATAGAAACTTCTTGGAAATATACAAGAAGATAAGATCCGGATCAGAAGTATGTCATAAAAACAATGATGATCTACTTATCCAAGATCCGAAGCAAAATCTAAATCAGGCATCCGGAGCGTGCATGCTTGTCATGTGTCCAAATATGCAAGTCGCTCACGTCATCAGAACCTGGCCGGTGCACGCATGTTTGCCAAGTGTTAGAAAGGTTAAACGTGCACACAACATCTCTGAACCGGCGTGGCTTCAGATGACCAATCCAACGGAGAGAGAAAAAGGTGACCATTAGAATATCCTTCACTATAAAAGGAAGACAAAGTGTCTTCATTAAACGCAATAGTTTTTGTATTATCAAGAGAAAGAATTGAACATTCATTAGTAAAAGGAAATCCCACGCGCGACTCTAAATAGTAGTTGAAATCCTTGAAGGCGTTGTTGTATTGAGTTATTGTATTACATTATAGTGAGTGGTGTAACCGACGAGTAGTGATTAAGGCTCGTTCGGCATTGTGTGAGTGTTGTAACATTCAAGTTAGTGAAAATCCTTCTCATCATCTAAGAAGAAGGGGTGACATAGGAGAGTTTGCTCTGAACATCCATACAAAATCTTGTCTCGTGTTATTTTCTTTATTTCCGGCTTACTCACTAAACCAATCTATCATCTACTCCAAACCAAACTGGTCCATTTCTCCTCTCTAACTGAATCCTTCCAAATATCATCCAAATCAAATTTTGAGTGTTGCTTCAAGCTGAAATAGACATTTCTGCCCTTGAACCCGGTTCAAGAGTCTGTGACAGCTTGCGTAGTGTTAAGAAGCGGTTTTTGTCTCTAACCGGACTATCACCAACTAGTGTGTGTGTATTGTTGTGTTGTTGTAAGCATTCACCCTTAAGAAACCGGAACCCCGGTCCTCCAATGGTGATCCCGATCCTAATAGTGATCCTTTCCAGACTAGATGATTCCCACTGACCCATCAGTGTTCTTATAACCTCAGCAAATTGTGCTTTCATATTACCCATGAAATGACCAACTATGACGAACTCCCATGCCTTTACGCATTTTTCTTCGATTTCTGGTGAAAGTTCAAACCAGTTCGGATGATCAAGAATTATTACCTTTAGGAATAGCATTCCACAAATTTTTTTCCTGCCAGGTTCTGTTTAGGTTGCTCATGATTGTGTACACCGTCGTTTTATTACATTTTGATATTTCCTTCATGGCGTCAACCGTCCACTTGATCACTTCATCATATTGGTCCTTGTTGAATAGATTCTAATTTTTCAGATAATGACTGTTAAATTAAACATTCAGTTGGTTGCTTCTTTCTTAGCCATAATGATATCCTATTTGTTGACTTGAAAAAACAATTTCTTCATCTGGTTTCTCAGTCTTGCCAAGTTTTTTTATTTCATTTTTCCTCATTGACCACTTTGGACCAGAAGTAGGATCCTTATTATCAACCTGCGTGCTCTATTTGCCAGGAGTTGCAATAGTAGGAGGAGTAGAGGAGATGATTGTTTCAGGGTTGCTATCTTTTTGTGTTTGCTTATTCTTTTCATCCCATATAACACTTGTGTTTCCAACTAAATCGTTTCCTTCAACTGATCCAATCTTCTTTAGTATGTCCCTATCTGTGCTATTCTCAGGTGTACTAGATTTCCTCTTTTGAATGCTATTAATAGGAGTTTCGGGATCTAGAATAGCAAGAGGGGAAAAAGCACCCAGGTTCAATGTCTCAAGACTAGCTTCAAGAATCACGGTCTCATTAAAATTCACCTCTTCATTCTTCTTGGAACTTGAGTTATTTGCTTTCATGGTTTTCCTTTCCTTAGTTTTGGATTCATTCTTTCCCTTCCTAACTATTTTGGAGTTTCTCAATCCTGTTTCATGATCGATCCTTTTAGTTTCAACGCTTGTCTTACGAGAGAATTTCCTTTTAACATAAATTAGATTTTTATTTTGGAAAAATGACTTAGTATCATTTCATTAAAAAATCCCAAAAACGCGAAAAAAAAAACCACGAGTTTAAGAGATCATTCTAGAGAGGCCTAGAATGATTTTGAAGTCGTAACATTCTGAATAAAAGTTAAAAAGCTAAAAACATAAATGAATTATCTAATTACAATGCTTACAATTCTAGTGAGTTAAAAAAACAGTAAATTCCAATTCCTGCAGATATTCTAGTTTTGCTCCGTGCTTGAAATTCTTCTCCACGTTCCCGCGAGGGCACTGCAATCCGATAGAATATCTTTCCATAACTCTTCAACGCTCATGCGGGTTCTTCCATATACCCTTGTATTCCGTTCTTGCCAAATGTTATACACCACTGCTCTAAAGCTGAACTTGAACACACTTATTGCAACTCTATTTCCCTTGGCTTTGAGTAGTGTCGTTTCTTTGATTTCATTCCATTCGCTCGGGAAACTGATCAGCTCTAGACTTTTATAAAATATGTCCCAAAGCTCCGAAGCAATATAGTAGCTCCCGAATAGGTGATCTATGGTTTATTCATTTCCTCTTCATAGAAGACAACTCGCGTCTGTGATGCTCATATATTTGCTGCTACGATCACAAGTGCTGAGTCTTTCCCAGAGGGCTCCATAGGTGAACTAGTGTCGAGGGATTATATTTTTTTTGGGGGGAAAAACGACTTAGCGTCATTTCATTAAAAATTCACAAAAATGGGAAAAAAACCCACGAGTTTAAGAGATCATTCTAGACAGGCCTAGAATGATTTTGAAGTCGTAACATTCTGAGTAAAAGCTAAAAAGCTAAAAACGTAAATGAATTACAGACTAGTGAGTTTAAAAAACAGTAAATTCCAATTCCTACAGATATTCCAGTTCTGCTCCGTGCTTGGAATTCTTGTTCACATTCCTACAAGGACGCTGCAATCCGATATAATATATTTTCATAACTCTTCAACGCTCCTGCATGTTCTGCAATATACCCTTGCATTCCGTTCTTGCCAAATGTTATACACCACTGCTCCAAAGCCGCACTTGAACACGTTTGTTGCAAATCTATTTTCCTTGGCTTTGAGCAGTGTTGCATCTTTGATTTCATTCCAGTCGCTCGGGAAACTGTTCAGCTCTAGGCTTTTATAGATTCTGTCCCAAAGCTCTGAAGCAATACAGTAGCTCCCGAATAAGTGATTTATGATTTCTTCATTTCTTTTATATAGAAATCAGCTTGCATCCGGGATGCTCATATACTTGTTGATACGATCACGAGTGCAACGTCTTTCCCAGAAGGCGAGTCATAGGATGAACTGGTGTCTAGTGATAATAGTCGTTGACCACACAAGAGGAGCCCATTCTACTTTCTGCGCTTTTTCACGGGTTACCTCCCATATTTTCTTCGATACCAGTTTCCCATTGTCCTCAGCTTTCCATTCATTTATATTCGGTCTGTCGTGTAGTTGTATGTTACTTATATGATCAAGTATCCTCTGTCCTTCTGGATTTCTTCTAATGAGTGAGTCCCAATTTCCATCTTTAATGTCTCTGATTTTCGCTTCTATGCAGTCCCTTCTAATGCGGGTATTTTGAAACTCATCCTTGTGGATGATATTCTTGTTTTCGAACCAGGGCTCGTGCCAAAATAGAGTGCATTTCTCGTCCCTTAGCCAGATGTCATAAAGATCTGCAATATCGCTTCTTAGTTTAAGAATCTTTTTTAGAGACCAGCTCATACTTTCATGAATTTTGCAGGTCCAGATGTTGTTTTCGTATTTCATAAACCTCGTACGCACCAATTTGATTCATAGTGACTCCTGATTGCGCTCCAAAGCCCACAGATGCTTGAAGGTGAGAGCCTTGTTCCACTCGATACAGTTCTTCAAGCCGATGCATACCTCGTCCTTCGGTTTACAGAGAATGGTCCATTTGACTTTTTTTCCTCCTCTTCCACTACTGCCCTAGATAAAGTTCCTCATCAGCGTATCGAGCTCATTCATTACCTTCTTCGGAATGACTATCTATTGCGCCCAATAACCAACTATGCCCATGACCACGGTTTTGATAAGTTTGATCCTCCCCGCATAAGAATTTTTTTTCGCTGCTCAGCCAGATATCGTGTGTTTTACCTTTTCAATCAGCGGTTTGTAGTGTGAGATCTCGATCTGCTTTGCGGTTAACGAAATTCCTAAGTACCTTATGGGAAAACTGTCTTCCTTGATGCCCATGATGTTGAAGATGTCATTCTTTGTTTCGTCCTTCACGCCTCCATACAATGCCACACTTTTGCTTTCATTAAAGAGAACATGTATTGTTTTATCGCTACTATTTAAAGAGAACATAAGTATTATTCAATCAATACTAATAGGATCCTAAAATTTTAGTTTTGAAATTCTTTATTAATTTAAATTAAACGTTTTAAAATTACAAATTTTATATTGTTATTCATACTAAATTTATATTAAAAAATGTATGTAAGAAGATTAAAGTAATAGTAGTATGAAAGGTTCAATACTAATTATAAGATATATTATTAATGGTTAGTAAATATGATATTAATTTATTTGTCTTACTTAATATAATATATTGTATTACTATGAATACTAAAAATATGTAATTAATTAAAATAAAATTTGTTTAATTCATTACGCTTCTAAAACTTATTGAAAAAAAAAGAAACCAAAGATTGTAAAAAAAAAAGGAAAAAAGTGTTTGTCTAAAAATAAAAATTAAAGTTGATAAAAATAAAAAAAGATGAGTGAATATAATTCTCTCTCCATATAAACTTGAGAACTATGAAAATAAGTTCTTAAATTTTTATGAATGTGTAAAACTTTATAAAAAAAAAAAATATTTTCACCCTTATTTATATTAAATAGTCAAATTTTTTAATTTTTTAAAAGACTGAATTTTTATTATAATATATATTTTAAAATAAATATAATATAATATAATATTTAAATTTGCAAGGATGGGATTACAAGAATTCTTCTGAGTAAATATAATAATGCTTAACTTTAATGATTAACTTTAAAAAACTGAGTTCTCGCACCAAGATGTATTACCTGTTTTTGGTAGACTAAAGGGTCAAATTATTAATTCATGAACTTACCACCAATAGGACAAAAAATAATATTCAAAAGTAGTTAAAAATTTTCGTCGCCATAAAATTATCCTAGTCAACAAAAACTAAAAACATATTAATCAACCTAGAAAAATACCACAATTAATAGTCACGATTGTGCAAACCGCATTTAAAGATAGGTTAATCAATAAGAGAGGTAAATTTATCTTAATTAATAGTCTTTAACTCCGGTTTTATAAATGTGAACAAATGATTTTTAAAAAGAAGGTCGTAGTATTGCTCTCTCTCTATATATAGTTGGTGATGTTGATGTAAATTTATATAAGAGTCTCGATTATGAGACGTCTAAGATAAAAGTCAATACATGGATCTCGACTGCGACGTCAATATGTAAAAGTGATTTTTTTTCTTGTTCTCCTCAATTTTGGAATAAAAATCATTCCTATAATGTGCACACAATAAGGTAGAGACTCATATACAACTTATGTCAGTAGATGTGTATTTATTTTAGTTTCATTATAGTTTGGAATTATAAACATTTTCTTTTTATCATGTGTAGACAATTTGGTGTAACCAAGAATAAAACTAACTCATTTACACTTCATTATTTTGTTTAATAATTTTTTTCATGCTAGTATGTGTACATATTTTTTTAGAACTTTTAGTGCTTATTTAACTACATAAATAAAGCTAACTCATTTATACTTCATGATTCTTTGAAATATTGTTGTCGTGCTCTTATATGTTAGCATGTTTCACGTTCTTACTTATTAACATAAATTATGAATTTTTATGGATCTTCATAAAGAATACGATATTAGACCATAGAAAGTCATTAAAAAGTATATGAAACTTGGTTTGACTTATATTTATTTTTATTCATATTGATGATTTAGCTTTTGTTGCTTTATTTGACACGTTTTTATTCAATATTTTCTAACCTATTATAAATTTATTTTTTTATTAGAAATTATGTGTATTAATTGTTATCATATAAATATTAATGTCCAATTAATGTGATCTATTAAAGTTTAAAGATTATGAGCTTATTTAAAATCTATAATAAATATGGGGATATATTTGTGTAAAAGCATAAATACCATTTACTATTTCGTTGAAAGATTGAATACTAAATGGGTATATTTAGGTTAGGTCCCAACCAATATAAATTGCTTACATATTATGTTAAACTTATTAGACTGAAAGGTAAATGTTCTCTCTCAAGAACATTCAAGGGCTATCGATAAAGGGATTAAAGACTTCAACTCCACCCAAAATCGAGAGAAGATCCGAAGAACAACGAAGAACGACTTAATGAACTGTTCTTCATTATTCATGTACATTTCCGCAACTATAAATTATCTCAATTTATCAATATAGAGTATTAAAATTATAAAACTAAAGAATAAAAGATTTAAAATGAATATTTTAATAAGTGGTATCAGATCATTATTTAGGTCAAACTATTGAAATTTAAGTTTATTAAAATTTAAGAATATGATCAAATGTTGTTTAAATACATTGTTGATATTATTCAAAAGAAAACTATCATAGTTTTAGTTAGGAAATTAAAAATTAATTTATAAGATCTTGAAAGAATGTAAAAGAGTTAAATAAAGGAATTTTTCATCGAAAATTTTGAAGTAAGGAACAAAAGATATCAAATTCATGTAAGAGGAAATTGAACATGTTTTGATTAAAGAATTAGGATTAGGAACGGTTCACTTTGTATAATTGGATATAATACATGAATATCTAAACTTATGATAAAGAAGTTTATGATAAAGAAGTTTATGATAAAGAAGTTGATGCATGAAATCGTAATGTGATTTTATTAATTATCCAAATATATATATTTTTTTATTTTTTAAAATTATTTATTTATTTAATTATTATAATTAATTAAGTAAATTTAATTTTGAATAATATTTATCTCTTTAAAATATTTATCAATATATGATTAAAGAAAAATGTTTATTTATTTTAAAGTAATAAATATCTAAAGATTAAGGAAATAAATAAAAGTTCATATATCTATAAAAGAAATAAAGTAAATTTTACATTTATTTATAAAGAAAATAGATTGTAAGAATTTATATTAAGAGATTAATGTTATATATATTTAAGTATATACACATATTATTCACAATTAATTAAGAAATTTCATAACTTACTTAATATATTAATTATTTATAGATTAAAGAATTATGACTAATTAAAGAATGAATTATATACCTCAACTATTATAATTAATTAAATAATTCAGATTTCAGATTATTAAGTAATTAAATAATTTAAAATAATGAGAAATATTTGAATCGTGAGTAAAATCACAATTATTTGTTTTATGTTAGACGTATATGAAAATTATGCAATTTTGATAATTAAAACAATATTTGGATTTGTAGTATTAATAACTGTAATCCTGGAAAAACTCCTTTGTGTAGGTTCTGTGAAAATATGGAGGTTCAAGAATTTATTTTAAAATAAAAAATTATTTTTAAAAGATTTTATGGATTCTTAACGTATTTTAAAATTAATTAAAAATAATTAACTTTGTAGATTAATTTTAAATAATTCAAAGAATTTTGATAATCAAATCACAATTTGTTTAAAAAAATTCATTTTGTTTAAATTAATTAAATATAATTAATTTAAAAAATATTATTTATTTTGATATAAAGTCGCCAATTAAATTTTAAAAATCAATAAAAGTTGGCATACATGGTACACACGTATTAACTAGAGCTTCTTTTAGTTCATTTTGAGAAAAACGACTTAGCGTCATTTCATTAAAAAATTTCAAACACGGGAAAAAAAACCACGAGTTTAAGAGATTATTTTAGACAGACCTATAATGATTTTGAAGTCGTAACATTCTGAATAAAAGCTAAAAATTTAAAAACGTAAATGAATTATCTAATTACAATGTTTTCAATTCTAGTGAGTTAAAATAACGGTAAATTTTAGTTCTTGCAGATATTCCAGTTCTGCTCCGTGCTTAGAATTCTTCTCCACGTTTCCGCGAGGGCGCTGCAATCCGATACAATATCTTTCCATAACTCTTCAACGCTCCTGTGGGTTCTGCCATATACCCTTGCATTCCCTTATTGCCAAATATTATACACCACTACTCCAAAGCCGCATTTGAACACGCTTGTTGCAAATCTATTTCCCTTGGTTTTGATTAGTTCATAGTTTTGGGATACCCAGGAAAGGGCTTTCGTACTTCATCCTCCATACCCGTTTCAAAAACGATCTCTACTTATAAAGTTGACTTTTGAAAATCGATTATATAATGTTTGAGTTTTAACCGATTATTCTTCTGGTCCTAAGCATGCATAAGGTTTGTGCATTATTTAAAATATTGAAACAAAAATATTTAAATACTGATATTTGTTGTTGATGATTGTTTATGAAGGAAATACCTGAAGAATATCAGTCATTTTTTAAAGGCATTAGGGTTTAGAAATAAACACCACACGAACCTTTGTTAAAATATTTTTATGAAAATATCCCAAAAATATTTTCCCCCTTTGTCTCAAGAATCACATTTTGATTTTTCCCCTTTTAGAAATGCCCCTAGTATGACTAAGTTGTTTAAATTGCATGATGCATGGAGGTATCACTAGCTTATGGCCAAAATCCGGATGAATGCAAACTTGAAAAATGATCCTAGTAAAGACTAAGGTATTTTTTATTTTGCGCGATACAAGATTGAGTTGTTAGCTTAGGCTATAATGATTGAATGCATTTTTCAAAATCCCCTTAGTAAAGACTATGTTATTTCAATTTTTGGTGATTTAGTTATTAACTCTGGACAAAAATGATTGAATACATTTTTTGAAATGCCCCTAGAAAAGACTAGAGTATTTAATATTTTTGGTGATGCCAAAGTTCTGGAAGATCTAGATCCCGTCGTCGCATGGTTAACTCTAGATTAAAACATCTTCAACATTTTAAAACTCGTGAAATGTTTGGACTATTTTAGAGAGGTTGATTTCAGCTCGTCTTTCTTTTTCTCGACACAAAAGAAATTATCTAGAGTAAGTTCCCAATTATATACAAGCAATCGCTTTTAAAAATAGTTATTTTATAACCGGAGTTTGACTCACAATGAAGATTTCAATATTTTGAGCTGGTCATCTCTTAGGACAAATATTTCGGAATTTCATTTACATGTGCCCCTTCTTTATTTAAAGAGATATCCTTGAAACTCTAAGCTTGAGTGGGATATACTCGAGGTGTTTGATCAAATTGATAAGCCTAGCAAAATTTCCCAATAGTTATTTTATACGGAAGATGATTGAAATTACATTTTGGATCGTCACTTTCTCTAAGACGATTTCTGGATTAATCTTTAAATTCTAAACTTTATATATCCTTATTTATAATGTAAATAAATATTAATTAATGTTTTCAAAAATATGAAAGAAGTGATCAAAATTCAAAAAATATGACAAATCTTCAAATGACACATCACGCGGGGAGTGTGTGACTCTCTTAGATGACAATAAAAATGGTAAGTGTATTTATTCGAGAGTCATTATTATGTTAACTATATTTTGATAATTAACATTAATATTTAATCTTCGTAGGAGAGGACTACGGGTAAGGTGCCATTGCACATTAACCCTTTCTACGAAAAACATAGTAAAAAAGGAACAGGTGATGACTCTACTTGTGTGGTGGATCCCCATATACATGAGAAAATTGTAAGTGTACTTCATATTTCACTTACTTATTGATGTTATAATTAACTAATTAACTTTTGTTTCATTTATTAGGATGCGATGCATCAAATGCTCGAGAGAAATCCCGATATGTCCGATTATGGGATAACCGAGAACGTTTTTGGACGACAAGGGCACACGAGGGTCATTGTAATGGGATCCGGGGTGAGGCCCACCCAGTTTAGAGGAGATTTGCGGGATGGAAGTCAATCGCATTGGAGGGATCAAGAGTACGTGCATTTGAATACTAAATTACAAAAGGAGACTTCAAAAAGAGAACATCTGGAGTGTCTAGTACTTGAAACACAAAGACAAATAGAAAGACAAAGAAAAGAATTCTAGAACCAGCTGGCAACGTTTATGGCGAGATCTCCTCCACCTCCACCATCAGATCAGTGTGGTATATGATATATTATTTAGACTTGCTTTTATCTTTTAATACATTGATTGGTATATTGGATGATTGAGATTTTGGTTTATTAAATAATTGTATTTTTTGGATGAATAGAGATTTAAATTTATTGGATAATTATATTTTTGAGATTTTGGTAAATGAAATTCGGTGTTTTTAATTTGTGTGTAATTTATGTCTGAAATTGATTGGTTTAAATAGGTAATATTCAGTTTACAATCATTTTGTTTACAAAAAAAATCATCAAAGTCGAGAGAAATAGGCTTCTGCTCTCAATTAATATATATTATTTTCTCCGAGAACATTTATAAATCTCTCGTTAATAAATTAAACTCTTCATCGAGAGTCTTTGATTTCCCTCATAAATACTCTCTTCTTTTCACCGAGAGCCTTTGATTGCCCTCGCAAATACTTATCTATGAGAGTTGAATATGCCCTCGCAAATACTCTCTTCTTTTCACTAACAACTGTATTACCGAGACACTTCGAAACATTTATCACCCTTGATGAAGACTATCACCGAAGCCATTTGGACTTTTTCCGAGGGTTTATATTTGAAATAGAGTCGCCAATTGATTTTTAAAAATCAATAAAAGGTTGAATACGTGTATAAACGTATTGCCTAGAGTCTCTTTTAGTTCGTAAGTTGGTGAAACTCGGGAAAGGGCTTCCGCGCTTCATCCCCCGTATCGATATTAAAAACGGTCTCTAGTTATAAATTTAACTTTTAAAAATCAGTTGTATCATGTTTTATTTATACCAACTATTCTTCTAATCCTAATCATAAGATTTGTGCATTTTTTAAAATATTGTAATAGCAATATTTAAATTGCTGAGTTCGTTGACTTAGGGGACATACTTGAATAACATCAGTCATTTTTAAAGGCAATAAGGTTAAACATAAATCTCAAACAATCCTTTATCGAATTTATTTTGTGGAAATATCCCAAAAATATTTTTAAAGTATTTTCTAAATTTCAAAGATTTTTTTAGAAAATGATTTAAAGTCCCAAAATTACAAAAATAATTTTAAATTTTGAAAAGGTGAAACAAAATGGCTTTACGGTTGGAGTCCTACGCCTTGGGTTCGTGTCTAAGGGTCGGGGTCTAAAAACCCTCAGTCTAGGTCAAGGATCGGGATCTTTGGTTGGATAGTCAAAGTTCATCGGTCTAGGGGTTAAGGACTCTCGGTCATTGGATAAGATCCTTAGTTTGGGTGTACAAACCCACTAGTCCTAGGTTTAAGAAGTCTTGGTTAGGGTCGAGATTTCTCGGTCCTAGGTGGAGGTTGTCGGTCATAGGTTCGGGAGTCCTCGGTCCTAGGTTAGACCTTTCAATCTTAGGTTGTACCTCTCAGTTCTAGATGTAATAATCCTCGGTCGGACATCTTGGTCCTAACTCAAGAACATCGGTCGGTAATCTCGATTCTAGCTCAAGAACATCGGTCGGACGTCTCGGTCTTATTGAAATTCGGTCTAGGATCCTCGGTCCTAGACTAACAAGCCTCAATCCTCAAAAATACCAAAGTTCAATTTTTTAATTCATTCTTTTAGCTTGAAGTCTTTGATCCAAGGGTTTGGGTAGTTTCACAAAGCTCCTAAGAACATGTATATCATCATCTCAAGGTATTAATCAACTTATATTATGATCAAATAGTTCAAAAGAGTTTGTGTCAAAAATTGGATTTTTTATTTTAATGTTGTTTGACGAGAAATGACTTATCCAATAGCTTTCTTATATCTCATATACTTGATTGGTACCAAAACAAGAACACTAACTGTTCGTTTTGACCAAATCAAGAATTTAAAAAATTTAATTATTTTGAAAATTTTGATTTTTGATCAAACATGATCGGGATGGATCAAACATGATCCAAATAGTTTCTCGACATGATTACAATCAAGTAGGGATGCTTTCTAGGTTGTGATTCAAAAGAATTAGCCCAAGAACAACAAATGTATTGTTTTATAAATTTGAATTATTCTATTTTTGGTTGATTAATTGTCTCTAACCTATCTAGAAAGTTCATAAATGATCCTAGGAACAATATCCAACCATAAAATACCATAAACAGTAAGCATAAAAACTTATGTAATTTGAAATATTCAAATTGTAAATATGAATTAGAGGAAGATTGGAATATTACCGAGGATTAGAGAACACTCCTTGATCTTTAGGGAAACATTTGGAATGCTCAGATCCAAGTTTTAAGGCTTTAAACATTTTTTCTGTAAATAGCGATCTAAACGTGGAGATTGGATTCCTTGGCTTTGGAATTACTCAAGGGGCTATTTATAGATGCCCAAGGTCGTCTACTTCTCGGGCGCATGCGTCTTTAGGTTCAGCGGGCTACGCGGGCGCGCCTGGAGTATTGGATGACAATCCAGCGTTCATTTGATGGCTGTAGTTTCGGCTGTAAATTCTTCTTCCAATTTCGGCTACACCCGATTAATGATTTATTTTAATTTTAAAACCTTAAGGGTTTGTATGAAATTGATTTTTTTCTTTCACTATTTTGGCTTTAATTTTTATCTATTTTAAATATACAAAATAGTCAAATAAATATTGCAAATATTTTATCAGTTTTTTAATTTATATTTGTAGTGTAAATAAATAATTTTTGGAGATGAAATGAGCACCTCATTTCATATTAAATTATTTATTTTAATTTTTGTTTCTTTCTAAAACTATTTTAAATAAATGAGTACAACGTTTACACCAAATAATTTTATTTTTATTATTCTGATCATTTTATTTAATTAATTATGCTTTAATTATTATAATAATTAGTCTAATTAATTGTTTTATTGAGTTTTAGACATAAGATTAATTATTTTAATTTTTATTTATTTAAAAAATCAAATTAATTATTTTAATTTTATAAATTAGTATTTAGATTTTTAATGTTTATACAAATATTATATATAATTATTAGAAGTATATATATTTATATTGAAGAGATTCAATATATATATATATTTATAAAAATGAATGATATATAATTATTTTATTAAAAATTTAAGCATAAACAATGTGAGACAAAATATAAAAATTTATATATAAATTAGTGAGGAGAGAGACATGACTTATTGTGAAGGTGCTTGCATTAATTTATAAAAACTATTATAATAATATATAATTTTATATGTTTTTTTTTCTTCCATAAATTTGAGTGTAAGTTAAACCTTATAAACACTAAAAGTTTAATTTGACTATTTGTAAGTATTATCTTATCAATAATAATACGTATATAAATGCATTCCAAAATATTATTATTGAGATGTCTTGAATTGATGATGCAAGGAAAGAGAATATTGAACAAAAAAAAAGTATATCTTTTTGGTGTGTAATCTTGATTTAAAGAAATAAGATTAATACAAAAGAAAATATGATATTTTATTATGGTAATATAACTAGGAAAGTATTGTGATAATATTTTGGAGATTATTTGCCAAAATATTCTGTTGACCAAGTTGAAGACTATTTAAAGATGCAGTCGGGCACTTCAGAAAGTTGAAGTTTTTGCCTTGAGAGCATCGTTTCCAGTCCCAGTTTTGTATCTGTTAGGATTTCGGGAGACCGAGTGTTATATAAACTCGTGTCATAACCCTAGTTTGAATGGTTGTAATCTTTGTTCTGATCTCCTAATAAGATTTTCTCTTTCTAGTGGACGTAGCCAAGTTTTATCTTGGTGAACCACGTTAAAATTTGTGTTGTTCTTTATTGCTTACGTCATCTCACGCGTTTAGTTACAAGAAACTGGTATTAGAGCTTCAGGTTATTCGATTATTTGTTCTTTCAATTGAGATGGTAGTAGTAAAAATCAAGACGACAAGTTCAGAAGGAGAAGACAATGTGGCAAATCAAGACGCGAGCTTTGCTGAAACAACAGGGCTTTTAGAGGTCGCTGAAGTTGTCAACAGGAGTATAAATAACCATTGATATTGTCATTCCGGAGAAGAAGATAATGTGGCAGATCAAGATACGCGCTCTACTAAAACAACAAGGCTTATGGTGTAGCTGAAGTTATTGGTAGGAGTAGAACAACCGTTGAGATTGTCAATCTGGAGGAGAAGATAATGTGACAAATGAAGATGCGGGCTTCACTGAAACAACAAGGCTTATGGGGGTCGCTGAAGTTGTCAACAAGAGCAAAAACAACCATTGGGATTGTCATTCTAGAAGAGAAGATAATATGGCAGATCAAGATGCGGGCTCTACTACAACGATATGACTTATGAGCTTACTGAAGTTATCGGTAGAAGTAGGACAACAATTGAGATTGTCATTCTGGAAGTTCAATATGCAGGCTCTACAAAAATGATAGGGCTAATGGGGTTGCTGAAGTTATCGGTAGGAGCAGAACAACCGTTGAGATTGCCATTCTGGAGGAGGTGAATACGTCAGAACTATTCACGTATGAAGATACTGTATTCGGTTTTGAAGTTGCACAATGATTTAAAACAATGGGAGTATTCAAGTCAAGGTGGAGATTTATTAAGTCGACTTGAATACTTGGGGTCAATAAAGGAGTTGTTAAGTTGTTTTGGAGACAACTCTAAATCTAGTAGAGAGATGTAGTAGATCATCTGGGCCACCACTAGTATTGGCTAATGCCTCCAAGCCATCTCTAGCATTGACTAATACATCCGAGCCATCTCTAGCATTGACTAATGCATCCAGGTCAACTCTAGCATTGACTAATGCATCCGGGCAAACTCTAGCATTAACTAATACATATGGGTCATCTCTGGCATTGATTAATAAATCTGGGCCATCTCTAGCATTGACTAATGCATCCGGGCCAACTCTGGCATTGACTAATGCATCCGGGCCATCTCTGACATTGACTAATGCATCCGGGCCATCTCTGGCATTGACTAATGCATTTGGGCCATCTATGGCATTGACTAATGCATCCGGGCCATCTCTGGCATTGACTAATGCATCCGGGCCATCTCTGGCATTAACTAATGTATCTGGGCCAACTCTGGCATTGACTAATGCATCCGAGCCAACTTTGGCATTGACTAATGCATCCGGACCAACTCTAGCATTTCTTAATGCATCCGGGCTATCTCTGGCATTGACTAATGCATCCGGGCCATCTCTGGCATTGACTAATGCATCCGGACCAACTCTGGCATTGACTAATGTATCTGGGTCACAACTAACATTGACTAATGTATATGGGCCACATCTAACATTGATTAATGTATTTGGGCCAACTCTGACATTGACTAATCCATCTGGGCAATCTCTAGCATTGACTAATACATCTGGGTCATCTCTAGCATTGACAAATGTATCTAGGCCATCTCTAGTATTGACAAATACATCTAGGTCACATCGAACATTGATTAATGTGTCTGTGCTATTATGGTTTACAACAATGGAGTATTCAAGTCAAGGTAGAGATTTGTTGAGTAGACTTGAATATTTGGGTTACCTAAGAAGATGTTAAGTTATCTTAGAGACAACTCTGGATTTAGAAGAGAGAGACGAGTGCATCTAGGTCATCCGGCACCGACGAGTGCATCTGAGCCATCCGGCACCTGCGAGTGCTTCTGGGCCATCCGACACTAGCGAGTGCATCTGGGCCATCCAGTACCAATGAGTGCTTTTGGGTCATCCGACACCGGCGAGTGCATCTGGGCCATCCAACACCTGCGAGTGCATCTGGGCCATCCAACACTAACGAGTGCTTATGGGCCATCCGACACCAACGAGTACATCTGGGCCATCCGCCACCGGCAAGTTCTTCTAGGCCATCCGACACCGGCGAGTGCATCTGGGCCATCTAGCACCGGTGAATGCATTTGGGACATCCAGCACTGGTGAGTACTTTTGGGCCATCCGACATCAGTGAGTGCTTTATGACCATCTGACACCGGTGAGTGCATCTGAGCCATCTAGCATCGACGTGTGCATCAGGGCCATCTGACACCGGCGAGTGTATCTGGGCCATCCAACACTAGAGAGTGCTTCTGGGCCATCCGACACCGGCAAGTACATCTGGGCCATCCGGCACCGGCAAGTGCATCTGGGCCATCTAGCATTGACAAATGCATCTGTTAAGTTGTCATATGAGAACTCTGGATTAGAGAGAGGAGATAGAATATTTGGGCATTAATTAATAAATTTTGAGCATTTGAGGGAATTCAAGTCAAGGTGGAGATATGTTGAGATGTCTTGAATTGATGATTCAAGGAAACAGAATATTGAACAAAAGGAAAGTATATATCTTTTTGGTGTGTAATCTTGATTTAAGGAATAAGATTAACACAAAAGGAAATATGATCTTTGTTAGGATCTAGGTCGCCGCTGGTGGACCGGGGGTTGGACCGGTTAGCGGTTCTCACTCGTAGGGTGGTGGTTAATCCGGTTAGAGATTAACACCGGGGTTTCAATACTACACAACCTGTCACAAACCCTTGAACTAGGTTCAAGCGCGGAAGAGGTTTGCTTTCAGGTTGAAGCGGCACACTTGTATGATAGGCGAAATCGATTTCGGATGATGAAGATTTGGAGATGGTGGGTCGGTTTCAGTGATCTGGATATTCGGTATGGTTAAGTTAGTCGGTTTGGAGCGATGTAGTTAAGTTAGTCGGTCAGATAATGAAGCCGGCAGAAAGTAAATAACACAACAGATTTTATGGATGTTCGGAGATAAAACTCCTATGTCACCCCTTCCTCTCGAAACCGCGAGAAGGATATTCACTAAGGAATACAAATACAAGCCGATCGAGACTTATTCTCTGCTCGATAACACTCTTACAATTTACACCGAAATTGTAGAACACACTTTTAACTTTCAACACTTAGGCTTTCTAGAATAGCACACTGTTATCACTTGTAGTAAATGCTCTTAGCTCTTGTTATCCCAATGTATGTCCCGCATTTACTCTTCTGCAACTGCCTCCTTTTATAGGTGAAATATGCCAACGGTCATATTTCAAAGCCTTGAATCTGATTGGCTGATCAGAGATGCAGTGATTCAGTGTCTCAGTGTTTCAGACCTGCGGTCGTCTCAGACCTGCCGGTCTGTTCTTCCGGTTTGCAAGACAGACCTGTCGGGTTTGTCTTTTACTCAATGTAGGCACTGTCTGTTTGGGCAGTTGTCTGTACTTTGAAGATTTCCTTTCTGGCTTATCCCTAAGTAGAAGGATCCGGTAGTACTGTTTTCTGCAGCCTACAGTCTTTCCTCAGACTTGCATGGATATGGAAGTGTTCAGTCTGTTCTTTGGTATCATTCTCAACAGATACCCGAAATGTCTTCTTGTACTGGTCGACCTCTTGACTTGGCCGAATGTCTTTTGGTAGTGAAGTAACCGGACTTCTTCCGATTATTCTTGTCTTGTGGATAGTCGGCTGTTTGATGGTTCCGGTTTTGAGCTTTGGCCGATCCTTCCTTTGTGCGGTCACGTTCCGAATACTCTTGATCGGTTTGGTAGTTTGACCGGTTCGGTTTCTTCAGTTGGTTCTCTTGTTCATCCGGTCCGGTTCCTTGTTCCTGCATTGGAAGTTTGTTTAAGTTAGGTTTATTCGAACCGGTCTAAATTTATCTAACAATTTCTCCCTTTTTGATTATTTTATTTAAAATTATCAAAATCATGTAAGTTTGCAACCGTAGGCCGGTTGTTTTGTTTGGCCGGTTTTTGAAGAAGACTTGGACAATTTTTGAAAAATTTTGAGAGAGAAGTTTTGGAAGAGTCTTTATCTTTTATCTAACAATTTCTCCCTTTTTGATTATTTTATTTAAAATTATCAAAATCAAGTAGAAATGCAAAATAAGGCCGGATTCAAAAATAACTTTATATATATTTATAGAAGACCGGAAAAGACAAAGCATAAATACTAAGGCAAATAAGAAAAGGAAGGATAGTCCCTATTCGGAATCTGTGAAGTCATAGGCACTCTTCTTTTTCGTCGGTTGCGGTTGCCTGGTCTGTTGTGAGGATCGTTGTCTTTTAGACCGGGACCGCAATTGTTAGGATCTAGGTCGCCGCTGGTGGACCGGGGGTTGGACCGGTTAGCGGTTCTCACTCGTAGGGTGGTGGTTAATCCGGTTAGAGATTAACACCGGGGTTTCAATACTACACAACCTGTCACAAACCCTTGAACTAGGTTCAAGCGCGGAAGAGGTTTGCTTTCAGGTTGAAGCGGCACACTTGTATGATAGGCGAAATCGGTTTCGGATGATGAAGATTTGGAGATGGTGGGTCGGTTTCAGTGATCTGGATATTCGGTATGGTTAAGTTAGTCGGTTTGGAGCGATGTAGTTAAGTTAGTCGGTCAGATAATGAAGCCGGCAGAAAGTAAATAACACAACAGATTTTATGGATGTTCGGAGATAAAACTCCTACGTCACCCCTTCCTCTCGAAACCGCGAGAAGGATATTCACTAAGGAATACAAATACAAGCCGATCGAGACTTATTCTCTGCTCGATAACACTCTTACAATTTACACCGAAATTGTAGAACACACTTTTAACTTTCAACACTTAGGCTTTCTAGAATAGCACACTGTTATCACTTGTAGTAAATGCTCTTAGCTCTTGTTATCCCAATGTATGTCCCGCATTTACTCTTCTGCAACTGCCTCCTTTTATAGGTGAAATATGCCAACGGTCATATTTCAAAGCCTTGAATCTGATTGGCTGATCAGAGATGCAGTGATTCAGTGTCTCAGTGTTTCAGACCTGCGGTCGTCTCAGACCTGCCGGTCTGTTCTTCCGGTTTGCAAGACAGACCTGCCGGGTTTGTCTTTTACTCAATGTAGGCACTGTCTGTTTGGGCAGTTGTCTGTACTTTGAAGATTTCCTTTCTGGCTTATCCCTAAGTAGAAGGATCCGGTAGTACTGTTTTCTGCAGCCTACAGTCTTTTCTCAGACTTGCATGGATATGGAAGTGTTCAGTCTGTTCCTTTGGTATCATTCTCAACAGATACCCGAAATGTCTTCTTGTACTGGTCGGCCTCTTGACTTGGCCGAATGTCTTTTGGTAGTGAAGTAACCGGACTTCTTCCGGTTATTCTTGTCTTGTGGATAGTCGGCTGTTTGATGGTTCCGGTTTTGAGCTTTGGCCGATCCTTCCTTTGTGCGGTCACGTTCCGAATACTCTTGATCGGTTTGGTAGTTTGACCGGTTCGGTTTCTTCAGTTGGTTCTCTTGTTCATCCGGTCCGGTTTCTTGTTCCTGCATTAGAAGTTTGTTTAAGTTAGGTTTATTCGAACCGGTCTAAATTTATCTAACAATCTTTTATTATGGTAATATAACTAGGAAAGTATTGTGATAATATTTTGAGATTATTTGCCAAAATATTGTGTTGACCTAGTTGAAGACTATTTAAAGGTGCAGTCGGACACTTCAGAAAGTTGAAGTCTTTACCTTGAAAGCATCGTTTACAGTCCCAGTTTTGTATCTGTTAGGGTTTCGGGGGACCGAGTGTTATATAAACTCGTGTCATAACCCTAGTTTGTACGGTTGTAATCTTTGTTTTGATCTCCTAATAAAATTCTCTCTTTCTGGTGGACGTAGCCAAGTTTTATCTTGGTGAACCACGTTAAAATTTGTATTGTTCTTTATTGCTTACGTCATCTCACGCGTTCCGTTACAATAATTATTTTAAAGTTTTTTTAGTTAAAATAAACGTTCTTGATCAAATTAAAGATTTCATATTATAATTCAATGAATGGTTAATAATTTTAACATGTTTATTTTTAAGTTAAATATTCCAATTTTCAATAAAATTTATATTTTTTTAAATCAGACTTAAATTAGATATTAAGAGGATATGTATTATCTTATCATCACTATGTGTTTAAAAAGAATGAGAGCATTACTTATCAACACTAACACGTAAATTGGATTCTTAATTTTTTGAGTTTGGAAAAACTATTAGTTAACATCAAACATTTTTTAAATTACTAATTTTATATTGAAAGAAGTATATTATAAAAAGATTGATGTAATAGTAGTATACAATGTTTAATATTAATTATAAAATATATTAAATGATAGTTAGTACCTATGATGTTAATTTCATTTGTTTTTTTTATAAAAAAGTGTATTATCTTATCAATACCAGGGGTGGCCAAAAAATCCGATTCGAAAGACCCGATTCGTTGATAAGCCGATCCGATCCGAAAAAATCCGTATCCGATGGATCGGATTCGGATATCGATCCGATCCGATATTTCTACCGGATTTTTGGATCGGATACGGATCGGGCAAAAAAAATTTCGGATATCCGAATCCGATCCGGTCATTTTAAAAGTGTATTAAATAAACAAACCCAAACAAAAATATTATTAAATAAACACAAACCTAACAAAAAATCTCTCTCTTCCTATATTTTCCTTCCCGTTTCTCTTTCAAAATTCAAATAAAAATATTATTAAACAATTACAAACTAAACAAAAATTTATCTCTTCCTTTCTTCTCTTTACAAACCCAAACAAAAATACAAAATTTCCCTCTTCTTTATGTTTTCTCCCATTTTCCTTTACAAACCCACAAACCCAAACAAAAATATGTCTCTTTCATTTGTTTTTCTTCCCATTTCCCTTTAAATCTATTTGTGAATCTGTTCTCAAATCGTTATTATTCATAACTGAAATCCTTAATAAAACAATTTCAATTTTCTAGCATATGAAAAAAAATCGGATCAGCGGGTATCCGGCTGGCCGATCCGGTATTTTCGGATCGGATAGTGTCGGATATCGGATCGGATACGGATCGTAATTTTTGAAAAAAATAGAGGCGGATATCCGATCCGAAATACCGGATCGTATCCGATCCGTAGGTTTAGCCACCCCTAATCAATATTAATACATTCATTTATTAATATGAAAACCAAAATAAGTAAATAATTAGAATCACATATTTTAGTTTATTGTCCTTCTAAAACCTAAAAAAAGGAAAGACGGAGTAAAATAATTGTAAAAAAAGGAAGAATGATTTATCTTAAAAAGGAGATAAGATTGATCAAAAATGAAAAATAAAAAATAAATAAACTTACAAAATAAGAAATAAATTGCGAGATTCGGGAAAATAAAATTTTAATTTTTTATTAGTTTAATAATTATGTGTATTGATAATATCCTAAAGATGTTCTAATTAATTATATATATTTAGATAACTTTATTATACAAATGTGTAAAATAAAATTAAATATTTTAATGAATATATATAAGTTTTTTTAAACTTTATTAATATATTTGTTTTTTATATAATTAAATACAAAAATATAATTTGAATTTCTTTAGTATTTGTTAATAATTTAACTTATATTTTCACCCTAATATTTTATACTTATTCTATTAAATTTGATTTTTTATTATAATATATATTTTTTAAATAAATATAATATAATATTTAATATGAAATCCGTGCAAAATAGGAGTTTCATCCCAAATTATATTATAGTTAGGGATAATTAACATTGTTTCAAGGCTCTTTAAATGACCCTTTTATAACCTTTTTAGTTGTTTATTTTTTAGTTTTTTTATTGAATTTTTTAAATTTATATTTTTTATAATTCAGTATTAAATTTAATACTATTTTTTTGAAAAATATTAATTTAATTATTTTTTTAAATATTATCGGATATATGATTTGAAGGATAATTAGTTAAACTATTATTATTTTAAATTTAGACAACGCTAAAAAAAAATCTTCTTATAGTTTAAAAGTTTATAAATTATTTTAATTTTACTTAAATAAATTTAATTTATATCACAAATGAAACAACTATTATTATTTATCTACATAAAAGAATTATTGTATGACTTTTTTTTAGAGTAATTCATTTATTATTATTATTATTTAAATTAATTTTATTCTTAAATATATAAATAGTAATAATATCAAGTTGTGATTTGTATTTTAAAATTAACTCATACGATTTCTAAATAAAAATTCAAATATAAATATTAACAGTTTTAAGTTATATTTAATTTTTAAAATATTAATTAGAATATCTAATAACCCACTAAAGTAGTCTAGGTAAGGTTCAATTTAAAAGACCAAAAAATTATTAGTATTTTTTTCATCCGAAATCGTTTTAAGTTGAAGCTGAATTCGTAGTAATGAAGTGTCATACTAAACATTTTTTTATTTGAACCAATCACCCCTAATTATAAATCTAGAGACTTCAAATAAAAAATATGTCAAAATTTTAAGTAACTTGAATATGGTTGAAAAATAATTTTTTATTAGAATTTTCATAATCTTGAACAATTAAATAATCATATTTTTTTAATAAAGTTGGTAGTTTATTTAGTAAGTTTCTTAATCTTCCTCTACTATAAGGAAGGACAACTATAGTCCATAGTCTCATCAACACTCAAAATATAAATTATAAGGTTGTTTAACAATGAATTCAAAGAATTTTATAGTTGTAATAATAGCCTTCTTAGTGATTTCACCTTCGTTCAGCTCTGGACAAGGTTTCTTTCCACCATTTTTTTCACCACGCAACCCTTCACCGCCACCACCCAATCCACAATCGCCGCCGCCACCACCACCCAATCGACAATCGCCACCACCACCCAATTCACAATCGCGACTGCGACCATCACCCAATCCTCTATCGCCTGTATTACCCATCATTTCACCTAGTTGTGTGTACGCAATTACCGACGTATGTTTTTGTGGATCGGAAATCTTCTATGGAATATTCATGAGAACACCTGTCAGTGTAAAATGTTGTGATGATATATCTAATTTCATTAAAGTATGCTACAGAAATGGTACTGCACCTTATGTCTTCAAGCAACTCCCTAATTTTCTCCGCAGCAATGCACGTGCATCTCCGCGCTTCTGATTTTTAAAAACTTCAATTTGGGATGTCGTTTTCATGTTCTAGTTTGGTATAAATTGGAGGAGGATGCAAAGCAACACTTATTTTCATGGAGTTGGTTTGAAGTGCATTGTTTCTTCCTTCCATTATATTCTTACAAATAAAACAAGCTATTAAATATTTAATTTTTTAAAGTTTCTATTTATAAATATATTCAGTGGCGGACCCTGAAATATTTTCTCGGGGAGCCAAATACATAGTAACGTAGCATTTTTTTGCCGATCAAATAAATACATTTTTTAATTAAAACTTGACTCGGTAATTACATAAAAATACTAACAAGCACAATTACTAAATTATTCTTGTCCATGAGTCGGTACAAAAGAAGACAAAATCTCTTCATTACTTTGACTATACCAATTAATCAATTCAAGAAAATTACCTTTAGTTGATGAACTACTTGACTCAGCATGTCCTCGAAAAGGTAATCTTTGGCTCAATAGAAAACGTGTTACATCAAACATTGTCGTTAAACGGGTGCGATAATTTATTTCTATATCACGGCCATGTGTACGTAAAACGTTTCTCATGCTATGTCTTTGATCTTGAAATGATTCAAATTGAATTTTAGCTTCATTATGACAACTATTTGAAGTTCCCATATGTCGATTGAATCTTTCTAATACCCTTTTCCAATTTTTATACTCATCTACTATAAAGGTATCATCTACGTTTTCTTTATTTAAAGGCTTAAAAAGATAACACTAAAAACAAAATGATGCATCTTTTGATATGTTATATTCTAACCATGTATATTTGATCAGTAACATTAGACTCATTAGTTAGGCTCATTAATTAATTGAGAAAGCTCAGATTGGTCATGTGATGTAGAAGTAAAATAAATAACTAAAAATAAATATGTGTTATAACCTAGACTCCTAAATAAAATCTAACAAATACATGTATTTGTTGTAATAGTTTAAAATTAATTTAAAATTAAGAAATACAAAATAATATTTTACCTTTATATTTATATAAATTATTATTTTACCCTTATATTTATATAAATTATTATTTTAATCTTTAATTTATAAGTAATTTGTATTATTAATTATATTGAAATTAATAAAATATATATATATATATAATTATAATATAAATGTAGTTTTAAAATAAATAATAATCTTATATGATTTTCAATATTTTATATATAATTCTTTATATTTTAAATTATATAAATAAATCTTATTTATATATTAACTAAAATTTATGTATTATTATAAATATTGTATCTTAGAAAATATTATTGGTATAATATAAAATATTAATAATAATTATTTTAATAAAATTATATTTGAAATTAGAATACTATAATTATGAATTAGTTTTTTTTATTACTTTTTATAAAAGAAAGGGTTAGTTTACTATAAATATTTATATATTAGAAAATAATGTTTGTATAAATAAAAAAAATTATTATTTTATAAAAAGAAGTGTGATGTTATTATAAAGAAAATGTGAGAGGTAATGTTTGATCTATTATGAATTTTAACTTCAAAACCAGCAAGACAAAGCCTTATTTGGTAAATATATATATATATATATATATATATATATATATATATATATATATATATATATATATATATTTATAAAATATCTTAAAACTTTTATGGTTGGGGGAGGCCCGGATGCCCCCTTTAGGTTCGCCACTGAATATATTATTTGTTTAACGTTTTTATTAAAATATAAATAGTTAAGATTAAAATAAAGATAAATACTTAAATCTATATGACTCGAGAATTGAATAAATATAAAAAAAACATTTTTTAGAAAATTGAGAAATTAAATAATTATGAAAATACAATTCAAAAAATAATAAAATTATATAAAAATTATACTTCTAATGAGTTTTTTAGCTAGGGCATGGGTTTCGACCAAGAAACCAGCCCTGACCTATTTTTGACTATGATTTTCCCTAATGCGGTCAAAAAGTAGGCTAACGACCAAGAATCACCCGTTCGGTCATCCTGATTTCTGAACTCGCTCTAAACCGCTTCAACCGGTTCGTTTTAGCTCTGATGCCTATTTCTTTTCAATTTTGTTTTAATTTATTTACTTTGGTGCATTTTAATTTATGACTTTAATTATTTTCTAAAAATACAAAAAATATTAAACACTTGAAATAATATTTTCAACTAAAACATAAAAAAATTCTAAATAAGGGCCTGTTTAGTTGAAAACTTCACATTTTCTTAATTCACAATGTCATACCTTCCAAACCTCTTGTCCAAAAAATATGAAATTAATATATTTGTTCTAGAAAAAATATTTCTAATTCAGAAATTAAATATTCATATTTTTTTAGACATTTTGATATTTTTTTTTTTTAACTTTTTCCAATATGTCTTTAGGAAAGTTTTTGAGATGTTTTAATATTTCCCATATGTATGCATATCTATATTATGTTCATCTAACATCATTTTTTTGGATTTTATGTAGTATAATTCTTGTATTACAAGTATGAATCTCGTGCATTGATACGGGTAAGAATATAAATAAATTATTATTTAATTATAAATATTTTAGGTAAAAATAATATTATTTAAATTAATATTTTAGGGAGTCAAGGTACTGATCTAAAAAATGAAGGTCTGCTCCATGATCCGAGTTTGCTCTTGACATTTAAACAACCTTTCATTCAAAGTAGAAGCGGAAATTGCAAATCTTTCCTCCTCAGATGAGGCTTAGTTCAGCTAGCCCTAGACAGATCACATCTTATTAGAAAGGCAAGCATTTCATTATCATTATCAAGAATTGAAGACGCTAAGAATGACTGGGGCCCCGGAGAAGGCACAATACGTTCTTTTTATTCGATATTACCGGTAAAAGCATTGATTCTAAGCCTTTCCTCGATCGGCAGCAGAAAAGAAAAAATCTTGTTTGTTAGGGTAGGAGAAAGTCAGTAATCGACTGGGGATTTCCTTCTATAAAGAAGTCACCCTAGTAGCAACTCCGAGTTAGCTGGCTGGAAGAATAAGCAGAATGAGGAGCCTGGAACCGGAGTGAAAAGTCTCTAAAAAGGCGAGCTGGGCTCAGGAGCCGCTCAAGGGAAGAAGGATCTCGAAAACCTTTTGTGATGAATTTGTCCTCCTACTCAAAGTCGTCATCAACCACTTTAGATCGAAGAGAGGGGGTATATGACTGAGCTTCACTCCTATTTGTCCAATCCAAACAAAACCTATTATCCAAGACCATCCCTCAATCCCTACTTGTCCTAACTCTGCTCTAGCTCTAGGACTTTGGGGAAGACTTTGTACATTCACTATGTCACTTCCTTTATCTTCTTTCTGAGAACCTTGTGCTTGACAGATCAATGAATGCAGGCATGGAAAGAATCGAATTATGAGGGTCGATGTAATTGAGTTCCGTCTTGCCATTATTGGTCTAGCGAGCCTGATTCTGGCATCACAGCCTATTCTATTAAATGATTTCAGCAAGAGCAGCCGGACGGACTACTTTAGTCTAGTGAGTGACTACTAGAGTAGAGTTGAGTCAAAAGGTATGGTATAGCAGCCTTTCTGAGCGAGCCTCTAGGATCTCCTATAAACCCCCATGATGTGGGAAAGGGAGGATATTAGGGGAAGCAGTGAGTGGAGATTCCCCTGCGTAGAGCCGGATGAGGGGAGACCTTCACGTCCGGTTCCTAATGGAAGAGTTCCCTCTTCTTTCACAACTAAGACAGGAACAATAACAGACTACCCTATTGGCGAATGAGAGCAGTGTTGACTGGATTGAATATACCATCAGGAAATCGTGAGCTCTTCCTTGCTTCCGATAACCTCCCCACCAGAAGGCAGAATTGTTGTTAGATAGAAGTCAGCCAGTCCCAAGCAAGGCATTAAGTAGCTCTCCAGGAGATATCTGTGAACAATGAGGCCTTCCTCATGAAGTTGAGGTGGGGCATCAACCATAGCAGTCGGACCTATTGAGGATGTTCAACTACATTTTAAGAGGCCTTTGGAAGGCAATCCAACTTTATATTTACGCACCTGGTATGAGTCCTCCCCTTCAGTCCTTTCAGCACTTGCTGCCTAGCCTTCGGGAATGAAAGTAACCTGGTTTGGTTATTTAGAAGGAGCTGCTTCTGCTTTCCAAAGCAAAGGTAAACGACTAACTAAGCACTAGGTACGGTCAGCCTTAGACATTTTTAGTAAAAAGTGATTCCCTTCTTTACGGATTCTAGCTTAGAGTCAGTCCCTGATCTAGTTTCTTGCCTCAAAGCCTGCTTTCTCCAGCCCATCTTTCTATTCCCCATACCGGATATTCCCTTCCCATTGTCGGAGTCAGTTTAATTCTACTTGCAGGTAGTTTGAGTTCTGTTTCAACCAGTCTTTACTTGGGTGCAGTCCCCTTGTGTAGGAGTGCTCGTGCTGTCTAGTAGTCGTCTCTCTCAATGTATGTATGGTAGGTAAAGAGCAAAGACTACATTACATCCAGTTCTATAACTAGTGGTTACAACGAGTATGAAGCAAGGGAGGAATTTCAATGGATATATGGCTAATTCTAAAATATTATTCAAAATAGTGATAGAATGAGTTCTTATTTCTAAAATAGGTTATTGATTCACTCATTCACATTGGTTCATCCTGCTATGCCCTTGGCCTTTTGCTCTTCTAACGTAAAAGGTGGCCGGCCATTCGTCAAGGCACCTTGCTTCCCTTCTTGGAGTTCGCCTCTCTCCTTCTCGAGCTTAGCGATGCGTTCCTTTAGGTCCCCGAAATTATCTTGTCCATAAGCCATGTCGAGTTCTACCTTCTCCAAACTAGCGATAATGTCAACAATTGCATCTATTGATCTCCCCCTTCTTTGATAATTTTGGATCCTCCCGCTTGAACCTGCCAAGGGTTCCTAAGCTCATCTTCAATCTATTGGGGAAGTTCCTAAGATCATCTTCATCCACGTTATTAATAATTGCACTTTCTTCGATCTCTTCATCATTCTGCTCTTATACCAACTATCACGGAGTCGATCTTTCCACCAACGATCTGTGTGTCACTAGTTACGATATTCAGAAAACGAGTAACTTGTCTGCCTTACTTGAAGCAACACTCTATGTTTGGTTCAATAAATATAAAATCTCTAGATAGAGAAAACGAACTCTTACAAAGAATAATATTATATCACTTGAATACTTGGTGATTACAATGTAATACGTTTGAGATATTTATAGAACTTATTATAACTATCACATTAATGACAGACTAATTTATGACATTCCTTCTAATTGTCAATTAGTGATGTATTACTTGTCAATTAATGGTGCACTAATTTAGACCATGTATTTTCACTACTAATTAATTACATTAATCTAGCACATGCCTTCTAACTACCGAATTTCTAACTAGAATATTCTTTGAATTGAGCCTACTTAGATGATTAGGCCTTTTCTTGGACTAGGAAGATAAGGGCACTGTAACAATTTATACATGTAAGAATATAAAAAAAATATTATTTATGTATAAATATTTTGGAGAAAAATAATATTATTCAAATTAAATTAATTTTGAATTAACTTTGTTTTTATAAAAATAATTTTAATTAAAATTTAATATATATATATTAAAGATATCAAATATCTAAAATTTAAAAAATTCATTTATAATTGAATAAACATTTTGTTGATTTGGAAACACTCAAAAAAAAAAAATTAAATAAACATTTTAAACATTAAGTTTTGAATCAAATTATAAATCAAATTATATAAAATTTTATTTTGCTCTATTATTATTTATTGTTGATTTGCTTATTTAAAAAAAATAAAAATGCTAAAAAATACCAAACTAATTTATTTGCATTTATATCTATATTGATTTTGAGTATCTAGTAAAAATTAATATTTATCAAAAAAAAAAAATTAATAAAATAAATTATTTAAAAAATATTATTTGGATAAATAATTAGACAAACAATAAAAAAAATTTAAAATTAATATATATATATATAATTAAATAAATTAAAAATATGTGATAATTGATATTTTCTCTTTAAATTTTAAATATACATTGTTTCCATTTATATATTTATAATAATAAATTAGTCTTTTATTAATTCTTTTAGTTAAATATTTTTTTACTTAAATATTTTTATTAATTTATCTTAAAGTTATTTTATGAAACATTTTTTTAATATTTTTATTTAATAATATATATATATATATATTATTAAATAATAAAATTAATTGTTATTTGTATTTAATAAAAAAATAATTATAATATAATATTTTGTGTAAAATTATACATATAACATATATAAGACCACTATAAATTAAAATAATTTTTTTATTAACAATTTTAATTATGTCAAAATAGAGAAATGATAGGAGATGGCATTTGAGAGAGAGAAAATGGGAGAGAAAATGATGTGTCACTACATCACTGTTAGAAAAAATGATAAAAGGTGAGGAGAGAGAAAATATAGAGAAATTTTATTATTTTTTTAGCTAATCAAATTGCGTCACATCATTTCCTCACTCAAGTTCCCTCTCCTAATAATTTCTCGTCAAAATATATGTTTTTTGTTTTATTATTTAATAATATATATTACATATTTATTATATTTTATGGATAATACTTTATATTTATATATATATATATATAATTAATAATTTTAAAATATAAATATTAAGAGACAACAAAAATTAAGTTTAATATATTCAAAGAAAAATATTAATAACAATAATTTTTTTAAAAAAAATTATTAAATATTTATTTAAAAAATATTAATATTAGTTACGTTACCTATTATTACTGACAATTTTTTAAAACTAAACAATTATTTTATTTCACATCTATCCATAAATTAATCAATTTCTTGTCTAATAACTTTATTTTCAAATCAATCAAATAAACTCATTTTAACCATTAATATAATTTTTTTCTAATATTTTTTAATAAAGTTGAATTTTGTGTAAACATTATTATATTGTTTAACTGAAATTAATCATGAATAAATAATTATAAATAAAATAATCATAAATTTTAGACAATATATTAAAATCGACATTCACATAAATAAAATAAATAAATAACAATGACAAATAAAAAAATAGGGGATAATGAATATTATGATCAATTTAGTTACAAAATATAATAAAACTTATGGTTAACTTAATAGATATTATAATTTAGCATATTAAAAACAAAAAAGTGCATGATGTTAAACAAATTTTAAAACGAAATAAGAATAATTTAATATATAAGTTAAATTGATAATATTTTATTAGATGACACAACTTTTAGTTTGGACAATTCATCTTCACAATTATATTTTAGAGTAATTCGTTCGTGAAGCCATAAAATGTGTAAATATTTGAATTATTTTTCAGTAATCTATGTATAAAAATTTAAAGAATGTGCATAAATTATTTAAAAAGTAATAAGATCATAATTAGGGGATAATGAATATCATAAACTTTATTTGTTGACCAAAATTATATTATAATTTAACATATTAAAAACAAATAAATGCATAATGTCATAAAAAATTAAAACGAATAATGAATAATTTAATATAATATATAAGTTTTAGATGACTCAACTTTAGTTTGAATCATTCATCTTCAAAATTATTTCTTAGGGTAATTTGTCGTGTAGTCATAAAATTTGTAAATATTTACATGGTTCTTCACTAACCGATGTATGAAAATTTAATGAATGAGTATAGATTATTTAAAATAATAATAATGAAAAAAAGTGTATGTGATACCCTTAATTTAATTTATGAGTGTTTTGACACGAAAATAGTTAGACTTTGTGATATTAGTAATGAAAAATTTGATTTTTTAAGAGTAAAAAGTTATATAAATTTCATTAACAATCAACAATTTTCTAATGCATAATTTTAGAATAATCATAACGGTTGTATATATATTCTTCTTAAATTTATTACACGTGTCTTCACGAAAGTCTGTTATTTATGAGAAGTCAATAATGATGGGTCGTCCTGATAAATCATCATAAAAAATTTTAATGAATGTGTATAGATTATTTAAAAATAATAATGAAAAAAAGTGAACGTGTTACCCTTTATTCAATTTTAATTTTAATTTTAAAATAATAGTATTGAAAATTTTAATTTTTTAAGAGTAAAAAGTTATATAAATTTCATTAACTATCAAAAATTTTGAGATGCATAATTTTAGAATAATTATACCAATTGTATATATATTCTTTTTGTAATAATAATGATGGGTTTTCCTGATAAATTATTATAAGAAAAAATTTATGATTATATTAATAAAAAAATTAATATATATATATATATATATATATATATATATATATATAAAGACAATGATAATTATCAACTCAAATTATTAAGTACACACGTTCAAACTTCATCCTCGCTTGGATATAAATATTGCAAACTTACATTATATTATTTTTTTTATATATTGACATCTAAAAAAATGTAATTAAGAAAATTAATCGATTTAAATTCTTACCATGTGGTCTCCAAAATTCTCACAAAAATTTAAGATTTTTAATCTCATCAATTTACTCACGTTCTCAAAAAGGTTTTGTCTTCACGAAAGTGTCATTTATGAGAAAGTGTCATTTATGAGAAGTCAATAATGATGGGTCCTCTTAATAAATTGTCTTAAGAAAAGTTTATGATTATATTAATAATATATATATATATATATATATATTCAACTATAATTATTTAGTACATTTGTTGCAAGTTCTTCCTCGCTTGGACATAGATATTGCGAACTTATATTATTGTTCTTTTATATTTTGATATCTAAAAAAATTATAATTAATAAAATAATTGACTTAAACTCTTACCATTTGGTCTGCAAGATTGTCATAAATATTTAAACTTTTTAATCTCACTAAATTTACTCAGTTACTCAAAAAAGTCTTTTTAAAAATTTTAAAACTAAAACACTCAAAAAAAAAATAAAATATGAAAACCGTGAATAATATTAGAAAAATATTTAAGGGTAAATATTTGCATGATTCTTCACTAAGGTAACGAAGATTAAAATAGTCGACTTATGTTATAGATGAAAAAAATAATGGTTATTTCGTGAAATAATTCAAATCAAGTCACATAATGAAATGTAATCAAACACATGAAACTGACAATTTATTAATGTTTTGTAATTTATCTACCTGATAAGAATGATAAATCAATAGAAAAAAAAACGAATAATAAAATTTTTTACCATTTCAGTAATATAGTCAAGATTCACGGATAAGAATCGAAGGAGTTCATTGCATGAAATCTCTTCATCGTCGTTATATCTTTCTCACTCCATTACAAATTGTTATTTAGTGCAACACCTTCGAGGTAGGAAAAACAATATCTTTATATTATGTAATTTTAAACCCGTCGACCAATAATCATCTTTTAGTTCGATCTACTTCATAAACAAATTAAAGAGAAAGACCAAATAAAGATAATTTAATAATTTTGTTTTTGTATCACCATTGTTATACCCATATTCAAATTCGCATCAGAAGATATTCGAACCCATGATCTCATATATAAAATTTGACTTTTGAGTGATGGTTGATTTTAATTTATAATTTATTATTATTATTATTATTATTATTATTATTATTATATATATATATATATAAAAATTTAGGTAATTTTTTGATTATTTATTTTAAATATGTTATTATATTTATAATATAATTATATAAATTATAAATTATAAAATAATTAATATAAATATAATTATTATTTATATATAAAATTATTTATTAATATATTATTATATAGATTATAAAATAATTAATATTAATATAATCAAAATATATATATATATATATATATAATTATTTAATACTATATAGTTATGTAGATAATAAAATAATTAATCAAAATATAAAATCAAAATAAACAATATAATAAATATGAAAAAGAAAATATAGGAGTATATATATATATATATGAGAAATGATTAGGTGAGGGAATGATGTGGCATAATTTTATTCGTTGAAAAAATCAAATAATTTCTCTTTTTTCTCTCTTTCATTCCACTTTTACATTTTCAAACCAATCAAGGTAATGCCACGTAATTCCCTCACCAAATTCTCTTATTAAATTCTCTCACTCTATTACTCATATATATATATATATATATATTAATTTAAAATAAAAATAAAAATCCAGAGTCAACCCATTCCATTTTATATTCAAATATAGTTATATTAGTATTCATTTATACTCACACTAAAATTCAAATCAACCACAACACCCAATTTGTAGAGTAATTTAAGAATTATGCATTATTGAATATATATAGATGATTAATAAAGTCTAAATATATATATATATATATATATATATATATATATATATATTATTTATATTGGCAAACTAAATTAATTGATTTTTCTTAATTGTTTTACTTTTGTGTATCGTAAAACTACGAATTACTTTTAAATTTTAAGAAAAATGATATTTTGAGATTTGAAGAAAAAAAATATGTTAAAAAGGTAAGTAACTTGAATATGCTTTAAGGATAATTTTTTTTTTTTAGAATTTTCATAATCTTAAACAATTAAATAATAATATTTATAAACAAAGGTTGTACGTACTTTCTTTAGTAAGGTTTCTTAATCTTTCTCCACTATAAAAGGGACACATATAGTCTTATAATATCATCAAACTCAAAATATTTATACATACAATTGTGTAGCAATGAATTCAAAGACTTTAATGATTGTAATAATAACCTTCATAGTGGTTTCACCTTCACCCTCGATCAAGTCTGGGCAAGCTTATTTCTTTTCACCAAGCAACCCTTCGCCTCCACCACCTAATTCTCAATCAGCATTATTACCAATTCCTCGATCGCCACTGCGACCATCACCCAATCCTTTATTACCCACTATTTCACCTCTTTGCGTGTATGCAATAACCGGCTTAAGTTATTGTGGACTGGAGATCTTCTATGGAATATTCAAGAGAACACCTGTTAGTGTAAAATGTCTTGATGCTATCTCTTATTTCAATGAAGTATGCTACCGAAAGGATACTTTACCTTATGTATTCGAACAACTTCCCAATTTTCTCCGCCAAAACGCAAATGCATCTCCACCCTCCTGATTTTGAAACCAGCAATTTATTAAATTCAATTTGGGATGTTGTTTCATGTTCTAGTTTGGTATCAATTGGAGGAGGATGCAAATCAGTGCATTGTTTCTTCCTTCCATTATATTCTTACAAATAAAATAAGCTAATAAAGTATTCAACTTTTTTAAGTTTCAATTGATAAATATTATTTGTTTAATTTTTTATTATGAAAACATAAACATTTAAGATTAAAATAGACATAAATACTCAAATATATATAATTATATATAAACTATATGATTCGAGACAATCCAAATATATAAAATAACAATTTATTTTAAGAAGATGGTAAATTAAATAATAATAAAATTCAATTCAAAAATAATAAATTTGCATATAAAAACAATGATATATATATAAATATACACTTACTATAAATCTCTGCTCTCACACTACAACACCCATCTCGGAATGTGAGCGGAAACGATGGTTAAATATTACAAAAGTATGATTAAAAATGACATAAATAAAACTTAAGCTTAGCAAATATACCTATACAAGTCCAAGACTAACCAACTTAGCTACATAACTTTTATACTTTAAAATCAACCTAATATTTTTATAAACATAAACATATGAACTTAATTACGACATTTTTATACTTTTTATTAATTCTTTTCGACCGAAGATCACCCAATGTCAGTTTTCCAAGCCAACAACCGAAACAAATTAGTTTGACTAACTTTTTACATAGAAATCTAGTCAGGCCTAGTCAGTGATCGAGAATTTTGACATTAGCCTAGCTTTTGACTGAAAAAATAGGGTTTCTGTCCATATTTTTGAAGCAGCACGGCCTCACGCTTGACCGTAGTTTTAGCCATGTGCATGCTTCCGATCGAGTTTTTCAGCTAGGAATGATTTTCGACAGAGAAAATCAGCTTTTTCATCTAAGATTTTTCCAAATGCGGTCAAAAAGTAGGCTAGCGACCGAGAATCGCCCCACCACTCTTCCTAACGCCTGAACCCGCTTCAGACCGCTTCAACCAGTCCGTTTTAGCTTCGAGACCTATTTGTTTTCGGTTTTAATTTAATTTATTTATTTTGGTGTCTTTTATTTATTTGGAGGGTTTAATTAATTTTTTAGAATAAAAAAAATTAAACACCCGAAAATAATATTTTCAACTAAAACACAAAAATATTTCCGATAAGACCTATGACATTTTTAAAGTGTTTAGAAATTATTTTGGAAATTATTTTATAAACAACATTGCAACAGGAAATTGGTCTGTAACCTTGTACTTTTTCGGGCACCGCAGTTTTGGGGATCAAGTTGAGGACCGTTGTATTCCATTGCTTTATCATCTTCCTATTCTTGAAAAACTCCAGAACCCCATTAATAATATCTTTACCCACAGCCGACCAATTGTCTTTGTAGAGCTTTGCATTGAAACCATCCGGACCCGGGCTTTTATTCCCATCAATACTGAACAGAACTTCTTTAACCTCAACCCTCGTGACAACCCTTATTAACTCGCGACTATTCTCAGCAGAAAATTTTCTATCGATAATCTGATACAAGGTATTCAGGTGAATTTGATGTTGTTTCTTGTACCTATTAGCTGCTTATAGAAGTCGATAGCCAGATCTTGTACATCCTTCTGACCCTGAACATATTCGCCATAATCATTCTTCAGCCTGTACACGTTGTTTCTCATGTTTCTAGCCTTGTATTTCCTATAGAAGAAAGCTGTATTTTTATCACCCAATGAAAGTCAGCTCTGTCTTGATTTCTCATGTCTCTTCACCTCATTGAGTTGTTCATCACTATCCTGAACTTTTTCTAGTTCTTTTCTTGCAACCAGAACTCTACTGGAGATATTGTTGAATTTTTTCTTGTCAAAGCTTCGGAGTTGATTTTTCAGGATCTGTAACTTTTCAGAAACCTTGTACATATTGGAACCCCTAACATCTGTAGACCATACACTTTGAAGAATATCCTTGAATTTGTCGTTTTCCATCCAAAAGTTGAAGAATTTGAAGGGCTTCTTAAACCTCTTCTCCTTTTCCCAGAACAATTTAATCAGACAATGATCAGAAATTCTAGGATTCAGAAAATGAAATTGACTTCTCAGAAATTGGTTGATCTAGTTCTCATTGACCAGACATATGTCAAACCTACTTTTCCTTATTCGCTCATCTCCTCTTGTAAAAGACCAGGTGAAGAAGTTCCCAGAATTAGTAGGCTCAATACAACCCATATCTATGATGCATTCGTTAAAATCAATCATATCATGAGTAATTTCATATTCCGGGCTACGATTAATCTCATTTCTTGTTGCATTATAGTCACCAAGGACAACCCAAGATTTATCACTACCAATCCAGTTCCTAAGACTATTCCAGAGCAGTCATTCGTTAATGCTTGAGTTATTACTATACATAATAGCAAGATGGAACACAATTCTAGTGGTTTTGTCTTTGACCTCAACTAGGATTGTTTGATCATTATAAAATAGAGTCTTGACCTCAGAACTTTATTATCCCAGATAACCCAGATTCTGCCCATTTTGTCATTTCAATTGTAAATAATTTCCCAGCTGCTATCAATAAACAACTTGCTAACCTTGTCAACGTTCCAGATTTTTACTTTTGTCTCAAGAATACCCATAATAGTGATCTTCTGGTTCTCAATGATCCTCCTGATTTCTTTGCATTTCAGAGGGTCATTAAGACCCCTTATGTTCCATGTCACTTTATTTATGAATGAATATAAGTGCACGCAACATCTCTGAACCGGCGTGGCTTCAGATGACCAATCCAACGGAGAGAGAAAAAGGTGACCGTTAGGATATCCTTCACTATAAAAGGAAGACGAAGGGTCTTCATTAAACGCAGCAGTTTTTGTATTATCAAGAGAAAGAATTGAACATCCATTAGTAAAAGAAAATCCCACGCGCGACTCTAAATAGTAGTTGAAATCCTTGAAGGCGTTGTTGTTATATTGAGTTATTGTATTACATCATAGTGAGTGGTGTAACCGACGAGTAGTGATTAAGGCTCGTTCGGCATTGTGTGAGTGTTGTAACATTCAAGTTAGTGAAAATCCTTCTCACCATCTGAGAAGAAGGGGTGACGTATGAGAGTTTTCTCCGAACATCCATAAAAAATCTTGTCTCGTGTTATTTTCTTTATTTCCGGTTTACTCACTAAACCGATCTATCACCTACTCCAAACCGAACCGGTCCATTTCTCCTCTCTAACCGACTCTTTCCAAATATCATCCAAATCAAATTTTGAGTGTTGCTTCAAGCTGAAATAGACATTTCTGCTCTTGAACCCGGTTCAAGAGTCTGTGACATCTTGCGCAGTGTTAAGAAGGGGTTTTAGTCTCTAACCGGACTATCACCAACCAGTGTGTGTGTATTGTTGTGTTGTTGTAAGTGTTCACCTTTAAAAAACCGGAACCCCGGTCCTCCAAGGGCGATCCCGATCCTAACAAGTGGTATCAGAGAGAGGTTTTTAACACTCAAGCAACCGAAGAAGATGGGAAGCATGACCCACAACGATAAGCCACCAATGCTAAATAGTGAAGCGTTTAGCAGCTGGAAGAAACAGATGTATCTACATCTGATTATGCTGGATGATGAGATGAGCAGAGTTCTAAAAGAAGGACCGATAAGGATCAACAAGGAGATAGATGCATGGACGACTAAAGATCGAAGAAGAAGTAACCTGAACAACCATTGCATGAGACACATCTACAAAGCTATAGATGACAACACACTCAACAAAATCTCAGATTGTTAAAATGCAAAGGAAGCCTGGGAAACAATCATTCAGGTTCATGAAGGAAATGAAAGGACAAAAGAAAACAAAATCTTGGTGGCAACTCAAAAATATGAGAACATCAGGATGAAACCGGGAGAAAATATTAAAGAATTCAGCAACCGGTTCACTAGTGTGGTCAACGAATTACAGACACTCAGAAAGAGATATGAAAACCGGGAGATAATCATCAAAGCCTTAAGATCATTGCCGAGTACATGGGATATCAAGACCATGGTGATGAGGGAGTCAAGCAACCTCGGGCAGATGAAGCTGCACGACATGTTTGAGGACCTGAAAGCATACGAGTTCGAGATAAAGTCTCGGATCGAAGACGAAGCATCAACATCAACCGTAACCAAAGCCCTGGTTACATCGGTGGAACTGGCGGTCCGTGTATCAACCGCTCCGGCTCCCGTCAAAAACGCTGACCAGATCAGTGAAGACTTGATGGCGATGCTAGCACATAAATTCGGGAGATTCATGAAGAAGAATCAATCACCATCGAACAACAATTTCAATTATAATTATACTAATAAATCTAATAAAAGATGTTATAACTATGATGGTTTTGGTCATTTCAGGTCGGAATGCAGAAAACCGAGAAGTGACGACCGAAAACTGGGTAACAACTGTCAAGGTAACAACTATCAATGTAACAACTATCAAGGTAACAACTACCAAGGAAACGACTACCGAAGGAATGACAACCAAAGAAACAACTACAGAAGGAACGACAACCAGCAAACCGATGAAAGAAAAGATATTCAAAAGGCACTCATCGCATCCGACGGTGGAAGCGACTAGGCATACTCCGACAACGAAAATGATGAAGAAAGAGTCAACTGCTTCATGGAAAATGAAGAAGAGGTATTTTATTTCTCTTATGATGAATTTACATAAAGAAGATTTAGTTACTACACTCAACGAAATGGTCGCTGAGTTTAGAAACTTATCTGCTTATATACCGACCTGATCAGAACATGAAACCGGAGAGTCAAGTGGTACCGCTGGTGAGCCATGCGAAACTATGGTATATGAACCGACTGGACTATCCTTAGAAAATAAGGAGACAATTTAACCATTAACTAAAGAAGATGAACGAACAAAATACATTACGGTTGCTTGGGAAAAATCCCGTGAAGCCGTAAACCAGATGTACAAATATAACAGACATCCTAAATGTAAATTTGGTATTGTATACAAAGATAACAAATCCTCCAACCAAAACAGTTCTAATGGGATGAAACTCACAAAAGACAATCTTCCTTTCGTAAGATTTGTCAAGAGCTCTTCAACCAATATTGAGGCAGAAACTGTCCTAAAACCGGAACTAAAATTTGTAAGTTCAACCAACTCAGAGAAATGGTTTAATCCTGAGAGAAGGAGAGCCAACCGGTCAGGAGACAAACAAACCAGAACACGTTCACCCAAAACTAATCAAAAATCACCATCACGGCGACACAAGGAACTCTTAGGAAGCAACAAGAGGTTAAGCCAAACTATATTAGAACCATTACTGGGAAAATGATCCGACTTATTAAGGACTGGATCTTAAAGGGACTAATCAACCACGGACCCAACTGAATATGGGTACTAGAAAGGTGTAAATATTTATTTTTCGCAGGTTAGGAGAAGCAACCGACTAAGAAACTCGGAATGGTACCTGGACAGCGGATGCTCAAGACACATGACCGGTAATAGCGAATTGTTAACCGACATCACTCATAAAACCGGAGCAATAATCACATTTGGTGACAACTCAAAAGGTACAGATCAAGCCGCACTAAACCGGTTGAAGCACATAGCGCAGTAATTCGGCTTCAAATCATCAAGTCATGATCAAGAGGAACCGACTTGGAGAATTTACTAACCGGATCGGTCAATAATAATCTTCCAATCTAGCCGGCTCATACTACGAAAAGATCAAACGGGAAACTTTGAAAATAAGATGACGTAATATGACGAGATAAAAACGTCTTGGAAATATACAAGAAGATAAGATCCGGATCAGAAGTATTTCATAAAAACAATGATGATCTACTTATCCAAGATCCAAAGCAAAATCTAAATCTGGCATTCGGAGCGTGCATGCTTGTCATGTGTCCAAATATGCAAGCCGCTCACGTCATCAGAACCTGACTGGTGCACGCATGTTTGCCAAGTATTAGAAAGGTTAAACGTGCACACAACATCTCTGAACCGGCGTGACTTCAGATGACCAATCCAACGGAGAGAGAAAAAGGTGACCGTTAGAATATCCTTCACTATAAAAGGAAGACAAAGTGTCTTCATTAAACGCAATAGTTTTGTATTATTAAGAGAAACAGTTGAACATTCATTAGTAAAAGGAAATCCCACGTGCGACTCTAAATAGTAGTTGAAATCCTTGAAGGCGTTGTTGTTGTATTGAGTTATTGTATTACATTATCGTGAGTGGTGTAATCGACGAGTAGTGATTAAGGCTCGTTCGACATTGTGTGAGTGTTGTAACATTCAAGTTAGTGAAAATCCTTCTCATCATCTGAGAAGAAGGGGTGGCGTAGGAGAGTTTGCTCCGAACATCCATACAAAATCTTGTCTCGTGTTATTTTCTTTATTTTCGGCTTACTCACTAAACCGATCTATCATCTACTCCAAACCGAACTGGTCCATTTCTCCTCTCTAACCGACTCCTTCCAAATATCATCCAAATCAAATTTTGAGTGTTGCTTCAAGTTGAAATAGACATTTCCGCCCTTGAACCCGGTTCAAGAGTCTGTGATAGCTTGCGCAGTGTTAAGAAGCGGTTTTAGTCTCTAACTGGACTATCACCAACTAGTGTGTGTGTATTGTTGTGTTGTTGTAAGAATTCACCCTTAAGAAACCGGAACCCCGGTCCTCCAAGGGCGATCCCGATCCTAATAGTGATCCTTTCCAGACTAGATGATTCCCACTGACCCATCAGTGTTCTTATAACCTCATCAAATGGTGCTTTCATATTACCCATGAAATGACCAACTATGACGAACTCCCATGCCTTTACACATTTTTCTTCGATTTCTGGTGAAAGTTCAAACCAGTTCGGATGATCAAGAATTATTACCTTTAGGAATAACATTCCACAAATTTTTTTCCTGCCAGGTTCTGTTTAGGTTGCTCATGATTGTGTACACCGTCGTTTTATTACATTTTGATATTTCCTTCATGGCGTCAACCGTCCACTTGATCACTTCATCATATTGGTCCTTGTTGAATAAATTCTAATTTTTCAGATAATGACTGTTAAATTAAACATTCAATTGGTTGCTTCTTTCCTTAGCCATAATGATATCCTATTTGTTGACTTGAAAAATCAAATTCTTCATCTGGTTTCTCAGTCTTGCCAAGTTTTCTATTTCATTTTTCCTCATAGACCACTTTGGACCAGAAGTAGGATCCTTATTATCAACCTGCATGCTCTATTTGCCAGGAGTTGCAATAGTAGGAGCAGTAGAGGAGATGACTGTTTCAGGGTTGCTATCTTTTTGTGTTTGCTTATTCTTTTCAGCCCATATAACCCTTGTGTTTCCAACTAAATCGTTTCCTTCAACTGATCCAATCTTCTTTAGTATGTCCCTATCTGTGCTCTTCTCATGTGTACCAGATTTCCTCTTTTGAATGCTATTAATAGGAGTTTCGGGATCTAGAATAGCAAGAGGGGAAAAAGCACCCAGGTTCAATGTCTCAGGACTAGCTTCAAGAATCACGGTCTCATTAAAATCCACCTCTTCATTCTTCTTGGAACTTGAGTTATTTGCTTTCATGTTTTCCTTTCCTTAGTTTTGGATTCATTCTTTCCCTTCCTAACTATTTTGGAGTTTCTCAATCCTGTTTCATGATCGATCCTTTTAGTTTCAACGCTTGTCTTACGAGAGAATTTCCTTTTAATATAAATTAGATTTTTATTTTGGAAAAATGACTTAGTATCATTTTATTAAAAATTCCCAAAAACGGAAAAAAAAACCACAAGTTTAAGAGATCATTCTAGACAGGCCTAGAATGATTTTGAAGTCGTAACATTCTGAATAAAAGTTAAAAAGCTAAAAATATAAATGAATTATCTAATTACAATGCTTACAATTCTAGTGAGTTAAAAAAACAGTAAATTTCAATTACTGCAGATATTCCAGTTTTGCTCCGTGCTTGAAATTCTTCTCCACGTTCCCGCGAGGGCACTGCAATCCGATACAATATCTTTCCATAACTCTTCAACGCTCATGCGGGTTCTGCCATATACCCTTGTATTCCGTTCTTGCCAAATGTTATACACCATTGCTCTAAAGTTGAACTTGATCACACTTATTGCAACTCTATTTCCCTTGGCTTTGAGTAGTGTCGTTTCTTTGATTTCATTCCATTTGCTCGGGAAACTGATCAGCTCCAGACTTTTATAAAATATGTCCTAAAGCTCCGAAGCAATATAGTAGCTCCTGAATAGGTGATCTATGGTTTCTTCATTTCCTCTTCATAGAAGACAACTCGCGTCCGTGATGCTCATATATTTGCTGCTACGATCACAAGTGCTGAGTCTTTCCCAGAGGGCTCCATAGGTGAACTAGTGTCGAGGGATTATATTTTTTTTTGGGGAAAAACGACTTAGCGTCATTTCATTAAAAATTCACAAAAATGGGAAAAAAACCCACGAGTTTAAGAGATCATTCTAGACAGGCCTAGAATGATTTTGAAGTCGTAACATTCTGAGTAAAAGCTAAAAAGCTAAAAACGTAAATGAATTATTTGATTACAATGCTTTCAATTCTAGTGAGTTTAAAAAACAGTAAATTCCAGTTCCTACAGATATTCCAGTTCTGCTCCGTGCTTGGAATTCTTGTTCACATTTCTACGAGGACGCTGCAATCCGATATAATATATTTCCATAACTCTTCAACGCTCCTGCATGTTCTGCAATATACCCTTGCATTATGTTCTTGCTAAATGTTATACACCACTGCTCCAAAGCCGCACTTGAACACGTTTGTTGCAAATCTATTTCCCTTGGCTTTGAGCAGTGTTGCATCTTTGATTTCATTCCAGTCGCTCGGGAAACTGTTCAGCTCTAGGCTTTTATAGATTCTGTCTCAAAGCTCTGAAGCAATACAGTAGCTCCCGAATAAGTGATTTATGATTTCTTCATTTTCTCTATATAGAAATCAGCTTGCATCCGGGATGCTCATATACTTGTTGATACGATCACGAGTGCAACGTCTTTCCCAGAAGGCGAGCCATAGGATGAACTGGTGTCTAGTAATAATAGTCGTTGACCACACAAGAGGAGCCCATTCTACTTTCTGCGCTTTTTCCCGGGTTACCTCCCATATTTTCTTCGATACCAGTTTCCCATTGTCCTCAGCTTCCCATTCATTAATATTCGGTCTGTCGTGTAGTTATATGTTACTTATATGATCAAGTATCCTCTGTCCTTCTGGATTTCTTCTAATGAGTGAGTCCTAATTCCCGTGTTTAATGTCTCTAATTTTTGCTTCTGTGCAGTCCCTTCTAATGCGAGTATTTTGAAACTCATCATTGTGGATGATATTCTTGTTTTCGAACTAGGGGTCGTGCCAAAATAGAGTGCATTTCTCGTCCCTTAGCCAGATGTCATAAAGATCTACAATATCGCTTCTTAGTTTAAGAATCTTTTTTAGAGACCAGCTTATACTTTCATAAATTTTGTAGGTCCAGATGTTGTTTTCGTATTTCATAAACCTCGTACGCACCAATTTGATTCATAGTGACTCCTGATTGCGCTCCAAAGCCCACAGATGCTTGAAGGTGAGAGCCTTGTTCCACTCGATACAGTTCTTCAAGCCGATGCCTCCCTCGTCCTTCGGTTTATAGAGAATGTTCCATTTGACTTTTTTTCCTCCTCTTCCGCTACTGCCCCAGATAAAGTTCCTCATCAGCGTATCGAGCTCATTCATTACCTTCTTCGGAATGACCATCTATTGCGCCCAGTAGCCAACTATGCCCATGACCACGGTTTTGATAAGTTTGATCCTCCCTGCATAAGAATTTTTTTTCGCTGCTCAGCCAGATATCGTGTGTTTTATCTTTTCAATCAGCGGTTTGTAGTGTGAGATCTCGATCTGCTTTGCGGTTAACGAAATTCCTAAGTACCTTATGGGAAAACTGTCTTCCTTGATGCCCATGATGTTGAAGATGTCATTCTTTGTTTCGTCCTTCACGCCTCCATACAATGCCACACTTTTGCTTTCATTAAAGAGAACATGTATTGTTTTATCGCTACTATTTAAAGAGAACATAAGTATTATTCAATCAATACTAATAGGATCCTAAAATTTTAGTTTTGAAATTCTTTTTTAATTTAAATTAAACGTTTTAAAATTACAAATTTTATATTGTTATTCATACTAAATTTATATTAAAAAATGTATGTAAGAAGATTAAAGTAATAGTAGTATGAAAGGTTCAATACTAATTATAAGATATATTATTAATGGTTAGTAAATATGATATTAATTTATTTGTCTTACTTAATATAATATATTGTATTACTATGAATACTAAAAATATGTAATTAATTAAAATTAAATTTGTTTAATTCATTACGCATCTAAAACTTAGAGAAAAAAAAAGAAACCAAAAATTGTAAAAAAAAGGAAAAAAGTGTTTGTCTAAAAATAAAAATTAAAGTTGATAAAAATAAAAAAGATGAGTGAATATAATTCTCTCTCCATATAAACTTGAGAACTATGAAAATAAGTTCTTAAATTTTTATGAATGTGTAAAACTTTATAAAAAAAAATATATTTTCACCCTTATTTATATTAAATAGTCAAATTTTTTAATTTTTTAAAAGACTGAATTTTTATTATAATATATATTTTAAAATAAATATAATATAATATTTAAATTTGCAAGGGTGGGATTACGAGAATTCTTCTGAGTAAATATAATAATGCTTAACTTTAATGCTTAACTTTAAATTACTGAGTACTCGCACCAAAACGTATTACCTGTTTTTGGTAAATTAAAGGGTCAAATTATTAATTCATGAACTTACCACCAATAGGACAAAAAATAATATTCAAAAGTAGTTAAAATTTTTCGTCGCCATAAAATTATCCCAGTCAACCACACCTAAAAACATATTAATCAACCATGGTAGAAAAATACCACAATTAATCGTCACGATTGTGCAAACCGCATTTAAAGATAGGTTAATCAATAAGAGAGGTAAATTTATCTTAATTAATAGTCTTTAACTACGGTTTTATAAATATGAACAAATGATTTTTAAAAAGAAGGTCGTAATATTGCTCTCTATATATATATAGTTCATGATGTTGATGTAAATTTATATAAGAGTCTCGATTATGAGACGTCTAAGATAAAAGTCAATACATGGATCTCGACTGCGACGTCAATATGTAAAAGTGATTTTTTTTCACGTTCTCCTCAATTTTGGAATAAAAATCATTCCTATAATGTGCACACAATAAGGTAGAGACTCATATACAACTTATGTCAGTAGATGTGTATTTATTTTAGTTTCATTATAGTTTGGAATTATAAACATTTTCTTTTTATCATGTGTAGACAATTTGGTGTAACCAAGAATAAAACTAACTCATTTACACTTCATTATTTTGTTTAATAATTTTTTTCATGCTAGTATGTGTACATATTTTTTTAGAACTTTTAGTGCTTATTTAACTACATAAATAAAGCTAACTCATTTATACTTCATGATTCTTTGAAATATTTTTGTCGTGCTCTTATATGTTAGCATGTTTCACGTTCTTACTTATTAACATAAATTATGAATTTTTATGGATCTTCATAAAGAATACGCGGTTACGAAGATCCCACAATTGTTACTGATATTAGACCATAGAAAGTCATTAAAAAGTATATGAAACTTGGTTTGACTTATATTTATTTTTATTCATATTGATGCTTTAGCTTTTGTTGCTTTATTTGACACGTTTTTATTCAATATTTTCTAACCTATTATAAATTTATTTTTTTATTAGAAATTATGTGTATTAATTGTTATCATATAAATATTAATGTCCAATTAATGTGATCTATTAAAGTATAAAGATTATGAGCTTATTTAAAATCTATAATAAATATGGGGATATATTTGTGTAAAAGCATAAATACCATTTACTATTTTGTTGAAAGATTGAATACTAAATGGGTATATTTAGGTTAGGTCCCCAACCAATATAGATTGCTTACATATTATGTTAAACTTATTAGACTGAAAGGTAAATGTTCTCTCTCAAGAACATTCAAGGGCTATCGATAGAGGGATTAAAGACTTCAACTCCACCCACATTAGATATTTCGATCTAGGTCAAGATCCAGAACTGGATCTAAAATCGAGAGAAGATCCGAAGAACAACGAAGAACGACTTAATGAATTGTTCTTCATTATTCATGTACGTTTCCGCAACTATAAATTATCTCAATTTATCAATATAGAGTATTAAGATTATAAAACTAAAGAATAAAAGATTTAAAATGAATATTTTAATAAGTGGTATCAGATCATTATTTATGGCAAACTATTGAAATTTAAGTTTATTAAAATTTAAGAATATGATCAAATGTTGTTTAAATACATTGTTGATATAATTCAAAAGAAAACTATCATAGTTTTAGTTAGGAAATTAAAATTTAATTTATAAGATCTTGAAAGAATGTAAAAGAATTAAATAAAGGAATTTTTCATCGAAAATTTTGAAGTAAGGAACAAAAGATATCAAATTCATGTAAGAGGAAATTGAACATGTTTTGATTAAAGAATTAGGATTAGGAACGGTTCACTTTGTATAATTGGATATAATACATGAATATCTAAACTTATGATAAAGAAGTTTATGATAAAGAAGTTGATGCATGAAATCGTAATGTGATTTTATTAATTATCCAAATATATTTTTTTTATTTTTTAAAATTATTTATTTATTTAATTATTATAATTAATTAAGGAAATTTAATTTTGAATAATATTTATCTCTTTAAAATATTTATCAATATATGATTAAAGAAAAATAATTATTTATTTTAAAGTAATAAATATCTAAAGATTAAGGAAATAAATAAAAGTTCATATATCTATAAAAGAAATAAAGTAAATTTTAAATTTATTTATAAAGAAAATAGATTGTAAGAATTTATATTAAGAGATTAATGTTATATATATTTAAGTATATACACATATTATTCACAATTAATTAAGAAATTAAGATATATATATATATATAATATATATATATATATATATATATATATAATTAGATAACAAGGATAAAGTGGAATAAATATTTAATGATTATATCAATTAAAAGAATATTATATATATTCATAATTATTTAATTGTGAAGGAATGGATTAAATTTCATAACTTACTTAATATATTAATTATTTATAGATAAAAGAATTATGACTAATTAAAGAATGAATTATATACCTCAACTATTATAATTAATTAAATAATTCAGATTTCAGATTATTAAGTAATTAAATAATTTAAAATAATGAGAAATATTTGAATCGTGAGTAAAATCACAATTATTTGTTTTGTGTTAGACGTATATGTAAGTTATGCAATTTTGATAATTAAAACAATATTTGGATTTGTAGTATTAATAACGGTAATCCTGGAAAAACTCCTTTGTGTAGGTTCTGTGAAAATATCGAGGTTCAAGAATTTATTTTAAAATAAAAATTATTTTAAAAAGATTTTATGGATTCTTAACATATTTTTAAATTAATTAAAAATAATTAACTTTGTAGATTAATTTTAAATAATTCAAAGAATTTTGATAATCAAATCACAATTTGTTTAAAAAAAAATCATTTTGTTTAAATTAATTAAATATAATTAATTTAAAAAATATTAATTATTTTGATATAAAGTCGCCAATTAAATTTTAAAAATCAATAAAAGTTGGCATACATGGTACACACGTATTAACAAGAGCTTCTTTTAGTTCATTTTGGGAAAAACGACTTAGCGTCATTTCATTAAAAAAATTCAAATACGGGAAAAGAACCACGAGTTTAAGAGATCATTTTAGACAGACCTATAATGATTTTGAAGTCGTAACATTCTGAATAAAAGCTAAAAATCTAAAAACGTAAATAAATTATCTAATTACAATGTTTTCAATTCTAGTGAGTTAAAATAACGGTAAATTTTAGTTCTTGCAGATATTCCAGTTCTGCTCCGTGCTTAGAATTCTTCTCCACGTTTCCGCGAGGGCGCTGCAATCCGATACAATATCTTTCCATAACTCTTCAACGCTCCTGTGGGTTCTGCCATATACCCTTGCATTCCGTTATTGCCAAATATTATACACCACTGCTCCAAAGCCGCACTTGAACACGCTTGTTGCAAATCTATTTCCCTTGGTTTTGATTAGTTCATAGTTTTGGGATACCCAGGAAAGCGCTTTCATACTTCATCCTCCATACCCGTTTTAAAAACGATCTCTACTTATAAAGTTGACTTTTGAAAATTGATTGTATAACGTTTGAGTTTTAACCGATTATTCTTCTGGTCCTAAGCATGCATAAGGTTTGTGCATTATTTAAAATATTGAAACAACAATATTTAAATACTGATATTTGTTGTTGATGATTGTTTATGAAGGAAATACCTGAAGAATATCAGTCATTTTTTAAAGGCATTAGGGTTTAGAAATAAACACCACACGAACCTTTGTTAAAGGCATTTTTTTATGAAAATATCCCAAAAATATTTTAAAAGCATTATCTAATTTTTCAGGATTTTTAGAAAATGATTTGGAGTCTCAAAATTTTAAAAATAATTTTAGATTTTAAAAAGTGGAACCAAATAGTCCTTAGAAGCTCTCGGTCGAGACTCGAGATCTTCGGTCTAAGTGCTGAAGTTCCTCAATCTGGATGCTAAGAACTTTCGATCCTTGGATGATCTTACCAGTCTAGGTGTACAAACTTATCTTGGGCTAGAATGAGGCTAAATCCCTCGGTCGAGGTGTATGAACCTCTCATTCCTAGGCTAGCTCTAATCTAGATCCCTTAGTCTTGGGTTCAAGAGCTCTCGGTCATAAGTTTGAGTTTCTCGTTCCCAAGGTCTGACCTCACGGTCCCGAGGTTTGGGAGTCTCGGTCCTAGGTGGAAATCCTTGTCGGATTTCTCGGTCCTAACTCAAGAATATCGGTCGGACCCAGGACCGGCCCAAGGGCAAGCACAGAAAGCCCATGGGCTAGGGAAGACCCACCCCCTGGGCAGCCCAATTCTTATTTTAAAAAAAATTACTGTGATATTTCTTACATTTTTTTCCATTTTAAATAGTAACTTTTTTTAATTTTTCTTTTTCTTTTTCTTTTCAAGCATGACCATCACAATCTAATTATTTTATATTATTCTCCCAATTTCTTAATTTAATATATTTTTTTAAAATTTTTATAAACTACTTAAATTAATATATATTCTTATAAATTATATAAACTTCTTATATTTATAAATTCTACATAATATACTCTAACTTTATTAAATTTTTTCTAATTTTTGAATTAGTTCTCAAATTTTCTAAGGTTATTTTTTTAATCATATTTTAATTTATATACTTAAATATTTTATTATAACTATATTGATTTTTTGAATTAGGTATTTAGTAAATTAGTAATTAATATGTTATTGTTAATACTTAATGCTTGTGATAAATTTTAGTTATTTAGTATCAATCCAAGGAAATTAGAAATTTAGTTTTAAAATACTTCATTTCCGTTACTTAGAAACTAGTAATTAATATGATAGTTATTAGATTATAAGTTTATAAATTAGGATTTAAAATTATGTTATATATAAATAATGTCATAACATGTTTGTTGAATTACTATTTGTTAATTTTTATAAAAAAATTAATTATTTTAATATATGTATTTTTTGAGTTATGACAAAGAATATAAATCAAAATATAGTGAGGTTTCGTCAATTTCAAAAACAAACTTCTAGATCTTATAATAGAAGAATCAAACGACGAAATGATGCATGACAAAGTCATTGATGTGCTCGATTTCTAAATTATTCAATGCAAAAAATCAAAGTTCTATCCCTTCGAGTTCGAGTCTTAGAGATGAAGACATAAGTGATAGAGAAAATGACACTATTAGAAATAAAAAATAAGTCATGAAGAAAATAATGTCATTAGAGATGAATGTGATAATGAAGAAGATGATACTTTTCAATATGAGGTTTTGAATCACCTACAAATGATAATATTAGAGATCAATGTATCAATGAAAAAATGAGTATCAAGGTGTTAATGAAGAAAATGAAAAAGAAGAAAAATGTATTGATGGAGAAAATGATGAGGAAGAGGAAGAGGAAGAGGAAGAGGAAGAGGAAGAGGAAAGTGTTAACGAGGATTATGAGGATAAATATGTTATTAAAAATGTGAACTACGATCCGGGAATGTGAGGAAATATTTACGACAAAATGAAGATAATGTTAGTTGTTCGAGGTCCAATTAAGATCATAAATGAAAATGATGTATTTCTAAACAAAAGTGTTCGAGATAGACACTTTTCATTTTCTCTTTATTTAAAACAAAAATTTTGTATTTATAAATTAAAAAATGTGGGTCTAGGGCAATCCAACATTGCGGGCCGACATTGGTCGGACCTCTTGGTCCTAGCTCAAGAACATTGGTCCTAAGTTAAGAACACCAATCATAGATTCAGAACTGGGAGATTCAAGATCGAGAGAAAATCCGAAGAACAAAGAAGAACGACTTAATGAACCGTTCTTCATTTTAGATTAATTTACGTTTCCGCAACTATAGATTATTTCAATTTATCGACATAGAGTATTTAGATTAAAGATTCTAACATTGATTTCTAGGTTATCAATACTACTTAAATTTTTAATTGCATCCTTATTGTATTTGATACACTAAAATTTATAACTCACAATTATTTGATAGAGAAAGAGATAAGGATATTAGAGACTACTTTAAGAGTTTGTATAATTTAAAAAAAAAAAAACCGTGATGGCTATGGATTTGTTGGACGCTAGGAATCTAGTGGTGTTATTTGTGTACTTTAATTATGTCATGACTCTACTTACAAATGATGTACAAGATACCGAAGAAAGGCAGAGATGGAAAATTTAAGGGCTTGGTGGATGTTTACAAGAAAACTCTCCATTCTAATGGCATTGATAGCCTTTACAGTGCATTAAAAATCTCATTTGTTGTCATGTTTATCTAGGGTTGTAAGTTTCGAGATCAATATTTATTTGAATGGTTTAAGTTATAAGTTGTGTTTAAAACTATATTGCTTGTTTTGCTTTTAAGAAAAATTATTCATTTATACAACTTTTTAATTAATGTCCATCTATCCTTTTTATGCCATATACGTGGTATGTCTTTCTTGTGGACATGAAATATTATCCCGTAACTTTTTAATAAAATTTTAAAATATATATATATATATATATATATATATATATATATATATATATATATATATATATATATATATATATATATATATATATATATATATATATATATATACTTTCTTAAAATTTAGTGGTGTTCATAGGTTTGATTTCGAGTTATTCGAGTTTCTCAATTCGGGATTTTTAAATTTTTATTTTTTAAGCAAATTCGAAAATTGAACCGAATATTGAAATTTGAATTCGGTTTATTTTAAATTCGGTCGGATATTCGGTTCAGACTAAATATTAAACACACTTACACAATTATATTTTTTATTATAATAATTGCACGTGTATTTTTTTTAGTTTTATCATGAATCAATTTTTGGGATTAGAGTATTATAAATTTCAAAAACAATCAACTTATGTAATTTAATATATAAAAAAATACAATTATTTAATTATATCTAATAAAATATATAATTAAAATAAATAATGAAAAAAGAATTTGGTTTTTAGTTTGGTTTTCGAGTTGAAATCTCAACTCGAAAATGCAACCAAAACCCGTATTTAAATTCAAAATGGTTTAAATTCGATTCGAAAACCGAAAATGAAATTTAAATTCGGTGAATTCGAATTCGGTCGGATATTCGGTTTCTACCAAATATTAAACACCCCTAGATCAAATAATATTCTCATGTTCTTTTAATATATTTGTTTAATACCCCTAGATCAAATAATATTCTCATGTTCTTTTAATATATTTGTCTTCTTTTGTGTCTTAATCAAATTTTATTTATTTATTCTATTTTATACATGAAAATAAAAAATTATCACTGTTTATTTATTTTATTCATTTATTATAATTTATTTTTAAAAAACTTTGGTTATTTTAAATAATACATAATTTGCTTTAACTACTTATATATAATTTTTTTTTAATCCAACACAAGTTAACAATTTTTCAAAATAATAAACTTTCCTTCCAAATATTTGAAAGTTCTCTCTATTTTACTTTTATAAGTTAATATATATATATATATATATATATATATATATATATATATATATATATATATATATATATATATATATATATATATATATATATATATATATGAGATAGATAAATTAATTAATTATTTGATTGAAGAAGGTGGTTTTAATAATAATATTATGTGTATCATGACTATTAACGATAAGATTTATGCACAACTCTACTTATTTAGAATGCAAAGAGCCTAATTAAAAATTTAATAAGGATTAATTCAACATAATATAATATAATATAATATAATATAATATAATATAATATAATATATATATATATATATATATAATTATGCTTAATTTTGAAAGTTATTATTAAAACAAATAACATGAAGATACGTCTTTTTCATTTTCTATAAAGTGTGACCAACACGCTTAAATCGATTCATATTTCTATTTGTGATTTAAAACCCAAATCTCCATCTTCTCTCTAGAACTCTAGTCTTCTTCATCTTCATTCTTTTTCATCTTCATTTGAAATCGCTTCTTTTGTACAGAATACGATGTATGTGGATTTTGAATCTGTCTACAACATGGAGATGCCGAAGATGGTGGCAATGTTTCGAACCCTAGAAGCTTCCGGTCATAGGAAGTTTCTCAGGGGGCTTTCACAATTTACGAACCGGAGGTCCACGACTTCTTTTCTTCTGCGAGGATAGTCGGAGAAACCGTTCAGTGCACAATGAAAGGCGCAAAGGTTTATATTTCTAAAGAGTTGTTTGTCCATTATCTTGAGCTTCCTACGGAAGGGTTCACGGTCTTCAACCTGATTCCGGTTGAATAGATCACAAAATACAAACGTCTTTTCAGACATCTCCCTTCTTGTTGAGACTCATGGAAAGAAGAAGCTATTTTGGTTGAAATACTGTCTTCTCAACGACATTATTTCGAAATCTCTCCAGGAGAAGGTAGGGTCGTTTGATGCCTACACTCAAGACCGTTTTGAAATAATGGTGTCCATCACCAAGGGAATGGCCATCAATTAATCATCTGTTTTGTCCACAACCCTTGTGACAATGGTGACGCTTCCGAAGAAGAGCACACTAGTTTCGTAGTATAGATAAACAGACTATTTGAACACCTCCAGGTGAACATGGGCAAGAGGGTAAACGTTCATCCAAACAGAGTTATGACTAGCAGAATGGTCTATACTTATGTCCTCATAATGAAAGAGATCAAGGACACCAACCTTGAATCATCCGCTCAGTAGTCAAGCGGATAGTCGGCTACCATTTCCAAGCGTCCATCCCTCACTTAACACCCAACTCCAAGGAAGAGAAGGAAGTTGATGGTTGAGGAGTCGGTTGCGAGATCCAACATCCAAAACCTCGATTCTAGAGAAGATACATCAGAGACTATCTCTAAAGTCAATAAGGCTAGACTGGAGGAAACCCCTACAGAAAAGGAGTTTCCTAAGGTAACCTCTAAAGCTGCTGTGTCTGCTGGCCAAGGTTACTGAAACACCAGTTGTCCAGAGACAATTGTTAGCCTTGTTGTATCACAACCAGAAGCAACAACTCGAGAAACAGTTGTCCCTATATTAGCCGTATCTCCAGCAGCCATCGCAAAAAGGGTTCATGATTATAGAGGAATTGTATTTAGAGAACTTGTCCCTACTGTTGGACAACATGTCGAAGTTGCATGAAAGGGAAAACAAACCATCGATTTAATTATGGAGGAAGTTGAGACGACGACGACAGAGAGGTTGAGAGTGTTCAACAACTAGAGAAATATAAGGCTTCACAAGAGATTCGCTCAATTCCTTTACGGTGTCGGTCTAAATCTAAAGTTTAAGGCACTAATAGTTCTGGAGAAATAAGCCCTGAATTGGTCATGCACTAAGGACATTCAGGATTCTCTCAAGAGGAGAGAATTAGTCGCGACCAACGTTAAGGGAGGTGCCTTGCACATGATCCTTCACCAAAGACAGGCCAACTATGATCCTCTTGGGAAAATCGCATGGCTGGATGCTAGGGTCAATGTTAGACTACAACAGATCTAGATTCCTTCAGCTCAATAGCCATGTCATTCATTCAAGTCATTCATTCAAGGTATTGAGTCCTCTAGTGGTGCTGAGTAGCAAAGGGCACCAATCTATGCTTCAAGTGGAAGTCCTCAGGCCTCCAACGCTATAAAAGATCAATTTCTATATTAAAAAGTTGTTCTTCCCTGCTGCTGAGTAACAACTCTCATTGGTGGCAATGCAACAACTCTCCCCTATCACAGAGCATTAGCCATCCAAGCTGCTAAGCAGAAGCTCCCCATTGCTGCTAAGTAGTAGTCCTCTCAAGATGTTGAGCATCCCTCTTCAGATGGTGATAAAAACTTCTATCAGGCTGCTGAACAACATTCCTCCCCTACACTTGAGAATAAGCTTTATTAGGCTTCTATGTAGAAGATCTCCTCAGACTTTGAGCTATCACTCAACTCAGTCTTGCTGCCAAGAAGCTTTCGTCTAAGAAGCAACTCCTTCCAGATGCATCCAGTCACTCTATAGAAGTGACTGGACTTATCCAAGATATATGTACAGAGATTCAGGGGGTCGATGGCTTATCTCAGGCGCTGATTCAGGTGTATTCTCCTCGATCTTCCCCATCTTCTCATGATCCTAAACTAGCCGCAATTCAGGAAAGTTCTCAGCAGATTACTCATCTTTGGATTTTACCGGTCGTTTCCCAACTTGAACAATAGACTCCTCATTCTCTAGAGGATTCATCTTTAGGAACAATGGATATCTGCACTCTACTCCAGGACACCATTGCACCCTTGCAATAAAGTCTTGCAACCATCGCTGGTGAAATGGAATTCCTAAAAGAGCAGATTGCTGCTACCTCCAAAACCTAGGCTTCAACAACATCAGCGCAATATAAAATCCTAAGCCAGGTCACGAAGGGCTAAGCTGAGGTTGCCATTATGAGGGAATCCATGAGCAGGATGAAAACAATTATGTACAACACCATCGACGGTCATAACAAGGATCTCTCCGCGAAGATCGACACTATCGGTATGCAAATTGTTGAAGTAACAGACTTCCTCAAGCATGCATCATACAATTGTATAGAAGAGAGGGTATAGAGTCTAGATGAGGAGGAAGGTAGCGAGTCAGCTGGAGCGGGTCGGAAAAGCTAAGAAGAATTGAAAAGGGGATACTATACTGCAAATATTTTGTGTATTTATGTTCATATATAAATATATAAATTATCTTTAATTTTCTTCTCTTATAACTTAGTTTTAACATAATAAAAAAGGGGAAATTGTTAGATTAAGGTAAAGAAAGAAAGAAGGGAAAATTATTAAATTAAGATTAAAGAAGAAATCTTTAATTAAGTTGAAATATGAAAAAATCTTTAATGGATTAAAATGAACTTACGGGAAAGCTGCCTTCTGCAATGCCAATGATGTTGAATATGTCTTGCCTTGTTTCATCCATCACTCCTCCATAAATTTCCACACTTTTGTTTTCATTAATAGTATGACCTATAACCTCAGAAAAAAAACGTTAGTGCAACCCTAATAGTTTTAATGGAATCGACGAGTACGTGCGCTAGAATGAACAAATCGTCAACAAAGCATAAATGAGTTACCTCTTCCACCTCACAGAAATGATGAAAGATGTATGAACGATTCTTTCAAAACATCGCGAAGATGCTTTCAAAGATCGTCATGATAGCTATGAAAAGGTAAGAAGAGAGGTGGTCACCTTGCCTTACCCCATTTTCACCCTTGAAGTAGCATTCGTGGACTCAATTGACGCTAACAATAAAACAGGATTAAAAAAACGCATTGCATAATCCAATCAATAAAAATCATAGGAAAAACATATACAACCAAAAAATCCAGAACGGCTTTCCATCTAATAGAGTCGAAAGCTTTTTTGATATCTATTTTGAAAGTCACTCTCGGGGATATTTTCTTTTTCCCGTAGCCTTTTAAAAGACTTTACATGAAAATAATATTATTAGAGATTGTCCTACCAAGGATAAATGTAGATTGATTAAGATTTATTATTTTTCCTATGACATTTTTAAAGCGTTTAGATATGAATTTTGAAATGATTTTGTAAACCACATTGCAATAGGAAATTGGTCTGAAATCTTGTACTTTTTCGAGCACCACATTTTTGGGGATCAAGGTAAAGACCGATGTATTTCATTGCTTTAACATCTTCCTGTTCTTGAAAAACTCCAGAACCCCATCAGTAATATCTTTACCCACAACCGACCAATTGTCTTTGAAGAACTTCGCATTGAAACCATCCGGACCCGGACTTTTATTCTCATCAATACTAAACAGAGCTTCTTTAACCTCAACCCTATGAAAACCCTTATTAACTCGCGACTATCCTCAGTAGAAATTTTTCTATCGATAATTTGATACAGGGTATTTAGGTGACTTTGATGCTGCTTTCTTATACCCATTAGTTGCTTATAGAACTCGATAGTCAGATCTTGTACACCCTTCTGACCCTGTACACGTTGTTTTTTATGTTTCTAGCCTTGTATTTCGTATAGAAGTAAACTGTATTTTTATCACCCAACGAAAGCCAGCTTTGTCTTGACTTTTGCATAACAACGTTCTTTTTAAGTAGACTCAGCTTCCTGAAGTTTTCGAGTGCATCTCTCTCTGCCTCATTGAGTTGTTCATCACTATTATCCCTTAATAACCTTTTCTGAACCTATTCTAGTTCTTCTTTTACAACCGGAACTCTAATAGAGATATTGCTGAACTTTTTCTTGTCAAAGCTTTGAAGTTGATTCTTCAGGATCTTTAACTTTTCAGAAACCTTGTACATATTAGAACCCCTGACATCTGTAGACCACGCACTTTCAAGAAAATCCTTGAATTTATTGTTTCCCATCCAGAAGTTGAAGATTTTGAAGGGCTTCTTGAACCTCTCCTCCTTTTCCCAAAACAATTTAATCAGGAAATGAAGTTGACTTCTCGGAAATTGGTTGATCCATTTGTCATTGACCAGACATCTATCAATCGTACTTTTCCTTATGCGCCCATCTCCTCTCGTAGAAGATTAGGGGAAGAAGTTCCCAGTATTAATAGGCTCAATACACCCATATCTCTAATGCAGTCGTTAAAGTCAATCATATCCTTAGTGATTTCAAATTATGGGCTACGATCAACTTAATTTCTTGTTTTTTTTGGAAACACGTCTTAGCGTCATTTCATTAAAAATTCCCAAAAACGGGAAAAAAAACCACGAGTTTAAGAGATCATTCTAGACAGGCCTAGAATGATTTTGAAGTCGTAACATTCTGAATAAAAGCTAAAAAGCTAAAAACGTAAATGAATTATCTGTTTACAATGCTTTCAATTCTAGTGAGTTTAAAAAACAGGAAATTCCAGTTCCTCTAGATATTCCAGTTCTGCTCCGTGCTTGGAATTCTTCTCCACGTTCCCGCGAGGGCGCTGCAATCCGATACAATATCTTTCCATAACTCGTCAATGCTCCTGCGGATTCTGTCATATACCCTTGCATTCCGTTCTTGCCAAATGTTATACACCACTGCTCCAAAGTCGTACTTGAACACGCTTGTTGCAAATATATTTCCCTTGGCTTTGAGTAGTGCTGCTTCTTTGATTTCATTCCATTCGCTCGGGAAACTGATCAGCTCCAGGATTTTATAGAATCTGTCCCAAAGCTCCGAAGTAATACAGCAGCTCCCGAATAGGTGATCTATGGTTTCTTCATTTCCTATGCATAGAAGACAGCTCGCGTCTGGGATGCTCATATACTTAGTGATACGATCACGAGTGCTGAGTCTTTCCTAGAAGGCGAGCCATAGAATGAACTGGTGTCGAGGGATAATCTTCGTTGACCATACAAGAGGAGCCCATTCTACTTTCTGCGCTTTTTCCCGGATTACCTCCCATATTTTCTTCAATACTAGCTTCCCATTGTCCTCAGCTTTCCATTCATGAATATCCGGTCTGTCGTGTAGTTGTATGTTACTTATATGATCAAGTATCATCTTTCCTTCTGGAATTCTTCTCAAGAGCAAGTTCCAATTCCCGTCTTTGATGTCTCTGATTTTTTCTTTTGCGTGGTCCCTTCTGATACGAGTATTTTGAAACTCCTCCTTGTCGATGATAGACTGGTTTTCAAACCAAGGGTCGTGCCAAAATAGAGTGCCTTTCCCGTCCTCTAGTCGGATGTCATAAAGATCTGCAATATCGCTTCTTAGTTTAAGAATCTTTTTTAGAGACCAGCTCATACCTTCGTGAATTTTGCAGGTCCAGATGCTGGTTTCGTGTTTCATAAACCTCGTATGCACCCATTTGATCCATAGTGACTCCTGATTGCGCTCTAAAGCCCACAGATGCTTGAAGGTTAGAGCCTTGTTCCACTCGATACAGCTCTTCAAGTCGATGCCTCCCTCGTCCTTTGGTTTGCAGAGAGCGGTTCATTTGACTTTCTTTCCTCCTCTTCCACTACTACCCCAGATAAAGTTTCTCATCAACGTGTCGAGTTCCTTCATTACCTTCTTCGGAATGACCATTTGCTATGCCCAATAGCCAACTATGCCCATAACCACGGTTTTGATAAGTTTGATCCTCCCTGCATAAGAAAGTTTTTTCGCTGCCCAGCCAGATATTGTGTTTTTTACCTTTTCAATCAGCGGCTTGCAGTGTGAGATCTCGATCTGCTTCGCAGTTAACGGAATTCCTAAGTACCTTATGGGTTAACTTAATTTCTTGTTGTATTATAGTCACCAAGGATAACCCAAGATTTATCACTACCAATCCAGTTCATAAGGCAATTCTAGAGCAGTCTTCTGTTAGTGCTTGAGTTACTACCGTACACAATAGCAAGATGTAACACAATTCGGGTGATTCTGTCTTTGACCTCAACTAGGATTGTTTAATCATTAGAAAAGAGAGTCTTGACCTCATCAACTTTATTATCCCAGATAACCCAGATTCTTCCCATTTTGTCATTTGAGTTGTAATTAATTTCCGAGCTGCTATCAATACACAGCTTTCTAACCTTGTCAACGTTCCAGATTTTTACTTTTGTCTCAAGAATACCCATAACAATGATCTTCTGGTTCTCAATGATCCTCCTGATTTCTTTACATTTCAGAGGGTCATTGAGACCCCTTATGTTCCATGTTACTATATTTAAGAATGAATATAAGTGTTGGGTTCCTGACTTTCAAGGCTATCTTGAACCTCATCTTCATAGAAGTTATAAGTATCACTTGCCTCACTATCTTCAATGACAATAGTTTGATTGTATGGAATGTTATTGCGCTCGGTGGGGAGTATATCTCATAGATCTCATTCTCTCCCGTGATAGAGTCAGTAGCCTCTAGATCTAGAATCTTTCTGCTTTGTCTTCGATTTTCAGCATGTTCATTTTTAGTAGATCTCTTCTGACTTTGAACCTTTTCATTGCTGGATTCATGTCTGTTATCGATTTTAATTCTCCCCACTTTAGAACTAAGACTCAATTCCTTATTCAAGATCAACTGATCTTCTTCTACATTTGATTTCTTGATTTCGCAAAACCCGAGATTCCTCATATCATTCTCTAGAGTTTCCTTATTATGTGTAAGATTTTCAATGTTTTTTAGTCTAGGATTCTCCTGGTCACAATCTCGAAAGGTGGCACTAAGTCCAAGGATTGGATCATTTCGAATTCTTATGACATTATTTTTTCGGTTCTTGATTGCATTCCTGGAACTATGAGGATCAGGACTAGGTTTGATTGCTTCATAAGGGCCAAAAATTCCACGTCCCAAAGATCTTTGAATACCAGAATATTTGGATCCAGAACCGGTAGTTACATCAGGACCTGTTCTAAGATCAGCATTAGGACCGACATTAGTATCATCAACAATAATAGGACCACTATTAGTATCTGGACCGGCCTTGCCAAAACACGCATTAGTAGTACCCGTTGGATCAGGATCGACAATATCTAATCTAGTGACATGAGTAGATCCGGGAATAGTGAGGCAGGACTAAGGTTAGCAAGTCTAGTATGACTAAGATCACCTGTATGACTAGGACCTACTTTATTATGACTGGTACCCTGACCAGGACCGATATTATCAGGACCGATATTATGAACATGACATATTCTTGAAAAAAATAGTATCTTTAGGACCGATGTTTTGAACTTGACTGATAGGATCAGCTTTAGCAAGGCCAGTTTGTACTTTTACCTACTTCATTCATTTTCCGATCTTCTTTCTGACCCTTATTTGTTTTTGCATTTGATTATCCATCCTATCAGCATTAGTGCGCTTATTAATATTAACTTCAGATCTGTTCACATTTTTAGAAGTCTGGTTAGATTCATTTAGACCACCTTCCTGAATATTGTTATTGACCTTCGATTTCAGATTATTATTGACATGGCATTTGCTCGTTGAGTGTGTGAAAGTGCTGCACCACGTACATCGATTGGGATTCCATTCATATTTAACTCCAATATCAAACAGATTCCCTAGTCTATCGTTTAGTTTAAGCTTGATCGGGAGAGAGAGCTGCTTGGATGTATTTCAACACTAACTCTTGCCATAGTCGCTCCCTCGTAACCTTTCATTTAAATATTAGTTTAATAATTATGTCTATTAATAATATACTAAAGATATTATACTTGATTATAAATATTTAGATAATGTTATAATACAAACATGTAAAATATAATTAAATATTTAAATTTTAAAATGATTATATATATAATTTGTTTTTGTTTAACTTTATTAATTTATTTGTGAGTTATATAATTAAACATATAAGTATAAAGAATTTCTTTAGATTTTATAAACAGTTTAATTTATATTTTCACCCTCATATTTTAAATTTATTTTTTATAAAATTTCAATTTTTTAGTATAATATTTTCCACAATATATATAATATAATATTTTAATATGGAACCCGTGCAAGCAGAAGCTTGATCCTAATTTATATAATGGCCATGTTTGTAAATATAAAATAAATTTACAAAATTTGATAAAAAGAAAAAGAGTTTATAAATGGGTGTTAAGTGTCTTTAAAACACCCTTTTAAAACATTTTTAATTGTTTATTTTTTAATATTTTATTGAATTTTATAAATTATTTTATATTTTAAGTCAATATTAAATTTAATAATAGTTTTTGAAAAATATTGTTTTAATAAACAACAATAACCTAATATTTAAGGATAAAATTAAATATCTATAATAACATTGTAAATTAATATAATCAAAATTTAATCATTTAAATTTCTTCAAAATATTGTGTCATATTTTGTTTTGATAGTTATAAATATTCTCTTATATATTATTTTAAATTTATAAATTTACAAGTTTATAAATTATTTCAATTTTATTTAAATAAATTGAAACAAATTAAACAACAATTATTATTTATCTACATAAATGAGTTATTGTATGACTTGTTTAGAGTAATTTATTTATTATGGTGATATATATATATATATATATATATATATATATATATATATATTATAAAATTATTTATATTTTAAAATTAACTCATACTTTACTCTTCATTTTATAATTTAAAAAGATATATTATCAATTTAAAATTAATAATTAAAAAATCACATGTTTAAAAAATTATTTATTAAATATTAAATTAAATTAATAAAAATTATATGTTCAAATAAATAATATAAAAAAAACAAATCACATAATGTAATAACTATAATAAAACGAAAAAATATAAATAAATTAAAACTATATTATTTTATTGGAGAATATAAATATATCAAAGTTTATAGTATATAATAAATATTTTATCTCATTTTGAATATAATTTTAATATTAATTCTCTAATCTTCTAATTTATCATTTAAAATTAACATAAAAAAATTACTGGTAAAATTTATAATTATTCTATTGATAAGTTCAGAATGTCACTCGCTGATTGTGTTTATCATTTCTCTAGGCAAAACTTTTTATTGGCAATTTTAAATTATAAAACATATTTGTCAAATTAATAGTAAAATGTTATATTTAAAGATGATTAAATGTATTAAATTTAAAAAGAATCATATTCATGAATAATTTAACCATACATTTAGACCTTTTAAAAGATAACATTAAAAACCACTAATATTCTAAATGACCATTTAAAATTAACATGAAAAAATTGCGTAGTTGTTGAGAAATTATATAGGTGCAGCTAATATGGTTGATTTATACTATCTCAATTATTTTTTGGTAGACTATCTGGTTGGAGAGAAACGTCGAATTTTTATTGATTGTAGTCGTCCGATGCGTGTTATTCATAATGTTATTATTATGATGATTTCAGAGAATAATTTCGGAAGCCAATAGAGTCCTTCGGAGAGTTAATTATTCTTCTCGAAGACTTATGAGCTCGATAACCTATTGCGTAATATTTTTTATTTTTATTTTTTAATTTATTTATTTTCTTTTATGTCATGTTTTTGTTCGTTTTTTTTCGTTGTGCTCAAACGATTTTCAACATTTTTAATATAATGAACTTTTTAAAAATAAATTAACATACAAAAATAATAGACAACAAATGATAATAAAAAATAGACATAAAATGATTGTCAAATGAAAATATATTTTTCTATTAACAAGTTAAGAATATCACTCGTAAACATGTATTTTACCTAATTTTGGATGTGTTTATTTTTTTTCTAGTCAAATATTTTAATTAAGATTTTTAAATTATAAAAAATATTTTTCAAATTAATAATAAAATAGACATAAAATATTATATTAAAATATGATTAAATATACTTAATTTATGAAGAATCATACTCATGAAGAATTTTACCCTATAAAATAAATTAATTCTTTCAATAATGACATTAAAAATCATTATTCATCCATCCCTCTATTTTAAATTCATATATTCCATCATATTTTATGCTTCATTCATTTTATACCAAGTGAGACTCGAACCTTAGTCTCAAATTTGAAATGTTAACCATTGGACAACTTGTGATTTTTGAATTAAATTTATAATTTTATTTATATATATAAATAATAAAAAATAAAAAATAATAATAAATTAATTATATAAATTATAGATATATAGAGAACATATAAAAAATATAATAATTATATTAAATACATTATACATTTAATTATTTATATTTTATATATTAAAATTATTATTTTTATATAATAATATAATAAATGTTATTATGAATAAATATTTTTACAAATATTACTTCATACAAATTAATTAAATTTTTTTTTATAATTATAATACAATAACTTAACAAAAATAATTACAATTATCTTATTTTAAAATTTCTTGATATCTTAGTGAATATATAATTGATAGCATCTTGTATTACTTTTTGGCTACACTTAAAAAGTTATGTTGCCTTGAGTGACTCGACATTACTGACATTATCCTAAAAGGAAATTATGTCTAATCGACTTAACATTACTGACCATCACTTACACTTACTTTAAACATTAAGCACAACCGACAAGTCTTATCGATCATCTCATATTCTCATTTTGAATATTTGGTTGCATCTGCGACTCGTCAAATTATCGACCACTTTCTACACATTGTTAATTTGGCTTTATTCGACTCGTCATTATCGACCAACACCTACACTCACTTTGAAAATTCTGTACTAACCAACTCACAATTATCAATCACATTACACCCCTCATTTTTGGCCATTTTGATCCAATTCAAACTATCATTCTCATTTAAAATTAGACCATTCTCTTAATCTAATATGGCACCCACATATACCATCATTTTAATCTTACAATACCTCCTTTAAAATTCGTATCGGTTGGGACTGAAAACCTAGTCTCAAATTTGAAATTTGAATACTTTAACCACTACAACACTTGTGATTGCTGAATTTAATTTATAATTTTGTATATGTATATATATTTTGTGTCTAAAACTCATAAAAATTAGACAAATAATCAAACAAGTCAATATATGACTCGTAATGTTATCGACCACCTTCTACCCTCACATTGAGCATTTTTCTCCATTCGTTTCGTCATTGTCAATCGCACTACACCCTCACTTTGGGAATTTTGATTCAATTCGAATCATCATTCTCATTTTAATATTTATAATACCCTTTAATCCGACCATTCCTTTAATCCATCATCGCACCCACATATACATTTAATCTTGATAATATCCTTCTAAAATATGACAAATCCCTTAATCTATCATACCATATAGGACTTGAATATTTGTCTCATGTTTGAAATTTAAACACTTTAACTACTGCACCACTTGTGATTAATGAATTTAATTTGTAATTTTGTATATAATTTGTATATAAACTCATAAAGAGAGAAAAATAATTTATATTTATTTAAATATATTACGAATTAATAAATAGGTCTTAAAAATTTTAAAAATATATAAATGCATTGAAGTCCATTTATCAAAAGTTATTTTGAATTTAAATATAAATCATTATTAGCTTAATTAGTTCCATTTATCAAACTTTATATTAAATTTAAAATATAAATCATTGTTAGTTATTTAGTTAGTTAAAATGTTGAACTTATATTTTTAGTAATGTAATACGTTCATTAAATTTTATATTGAATTTAAAATATAAAGTATTATTAACTTAGTTTGTTAAAGAGTTGTACTTGTATTGTTAGATTAAAAGATTGAAACTTATATATAGTTTAGTTGGTTAAAGGGTTGTACTTGTTTTGTTAGATTAAATTTTAAAACTTACGTATAATTTAGTTGGTTAAAGGATGTACTTGTTTTGTTAGATTAAAAGTTTGAAACTTATATATATTTTATTTGGTTAAAGGGTTGTACTTATTTTTGTTATGTTACAAGTTTAAAACTTATATATAACATATTTAATTAAAATTTTTTAATTACCGGTTTCAAATTTATGGATGAGTCAATTCACGACCCGACCCAAATATCTATTTAATTTCACATACATATTTAAACTAACCACAACTCTCGACTTGACAATCCGGACACTTTGAAATTAAAAATTATTATATAAATATAGATTAATTAGTTCAAAAGTTAACTTAAAATATTAAAAATGTCGCACGTTCATCAAATTTTGTTTGAATTTAAAATATATGGTATATATATAAGTCAGCAAAAGGATTGAAGTTTCTAAATTTAAATTTATTTCTCATTTGTTCAATAATGATGAATTGATCTTTTTTATTAGAGGACCTCTTACAAGTATCCCCACTTGTTTCTTATGAGTTTCTCATTATCTTGACCATCTATATAGATGGTTAGTTATCATTTATCATAACTTTTTTAGGCATTACTTATTAACCCACTATCAATGATAATTTTAACTGTCACCCAAAATATTTGATAGAGATTATTCCAAAACCTCTAAATTAGTTTGTTCAGCTTGCTCTACTTCCTCACTCATCCTTATATAACTTAAACGAGTTCGGCTTTAGAGGTACCCTAAAAAAATGCAAGATTGTTGGATTATCTTCATTGTAATTTTAATTTGTGTAAATTTTATATATATATATATATATATATATATATATATATAATGATGCTTAATTTCAAAGTGTCAGTATTGTCAGGTCGAGAATTATGGTTAATTTGAATATATATGTGAGAGTAAATGGATACTTGGGTCGGATTGTGAATTGACCCACCTATAAATTTAAAATGGTTAAAAATAAAATAAAAAATGTTATATGTATATTTTAAACTTGAACCTAACAAAACAAGTACAATCTTTTAACCAATTAGGCTAATAAAACTTTATATTTTAAATTCAATGCCAAATTTGATGAACGTGGGACATTCTTAATAATATAAGTTCAACTTTTTAACTAACTAATATATATAATAATGATTAATTTCAATATGTGTGGATTTTCGGGTCGAGAGTTGTGGTTAATTTAAATATATTGTGAGAGTAAATGAATATTTGGGTCGGGATTGTGGGTTGAACCGTTCATTAACTTAAAACGGTTAAAAACAAAATAAAAAATGTTATGTGTATTTTTTTGAAATTGCAACCTTACAAAACAAGTACAACCTTTGAATGAAGTATGATTAGGATGTGATTTGTTGATGGATAATACGCCGCTAACAATTAAAAATGGTTTAAAAAATATGAATTAAATATTGGATTGAGTAAAGTGTGAGGTCACGATACAAATGTTAAAAATATGAATCAAATCAAATATTTGATTGACCAAAATGAAAATGTAAGGTCACAAGATGAATGGTTTATTGGGAAAAAATATACGAGAAAATGAGTTGTTTTACCGAAATGAATAAAATGTAGAATGAGAGTGTTATATTTTTTTATTTTAATATATTATTCGTGATGTATTAAAATTTTAAATATTTAGAACATATTATTATAAAAAAATTATTATTTTGTTTTATAATTTTATCTATGTGAATCACACGGGACTCTTTTTAGTATTATTTAATGTGTAGATTATCATTTATTGTATTATTCGTAAATTAATTTTGCATATGTAACTCCTATTTGAATTAATGAGAATAAACTCTTTAGAAAAAAAACAATTTGATTGATTTTTCTTCTTTCGTATAGTTTCGTATGGTAAAAATAAGAATTATTTTAAGAAAAATGATATTTTCAGACTTAAAGTAAAAAAAAATATTTATATTAGATTTTAAGTAAATTGAATATGGTTTATGGATAGATTTTTTGTTTTAGAATTTTCATAATCTTAAACAATTAAATAATAATATTTATTAATAAACGTTGGTACTTTCTTTAGGAAGGTTTCTAAATCTTCCTCCACTATAAAAAAGGACACCTATAGTCCGATAATCTCATCAAACTCAAAATATTTATAGGGGGTTGTTTAGCAATGAATTTAAAGACTTTGATAGTTGTGATAATAGCCTTCATAGTGGTTTCACCTTCACCTCCACTAAAGTTTGGGCAAGGTTTCCCCTTTTCACCAAGCAACCCTTCCCCACCATCACCCAATTGGCCATTAGTACCCTATCATCAATGGACACCATCACCCAATCCTCTAACGGCATTTTTACCCACATCATCACCTACTTGTGTGTACGCAATAACCCTCTTAGCATATTATTGTGTAATGGAAATCCTCGATGGAATATTCAAGAGAACACCTGTCAGTGTATATTGTTATGATACTATCATTTATTTCAATAACGTATGCTACCCAAACCGCAGTCCACCTTATGTTCTCCAAAACCTTCCCTATTTTCTCCGTAAGTATTAATTGGAGGATGGGAAGCAGTGCAGTTTCTTCCTTCCATTGTAATGATATAAATAAAACAAGCTAATAAAATATTTCACTTTTTAAAGTTTCAATTGATAAATTTATATTATTTGTTTATTCTTTTTTATTAAAACGTATATAATTAAGATTAACATTGAGAGATAACTACTCTAATATATATAAACTATATGATTGGAGATAATCAAAATTGAAATAAATAAATAAAATAATTTTTTTTGTTAAGAAGATTGAAAATTAATATGAAAATACAATTCAAAAGATTATATATATATACTCACACTACAACAAAACCCCGTTATGTAAGTGCAAATGAATTGATTGTTAGTTTGTGGATTGACTCGTCCTCAAAACTTGGAATAAATAATTAATTACAAATAAGAATAAAAATGACAAATAAGAATTTGAACATATATTAGGGGTGTAAATGAATCTAGCTGCTGCTCGTGAGTAGCTCGGTCAAAGTTCAATTCGAGTTCAGTCAAAATCGAATTCGAGCCAAATTCGAGTTTAGGTAAGACTCGTTTGATAGCTCGTCGAGCTTTTTCAAACCTAATCATATAATTTTTTTTAATTATATTTTATTTTTTTAATCAAAATTTGAAACATATCCATAAGACTATCTATGGGCTTATTGTTTATGGGTCTCCCCAAAAATATACTTATAAATTAAAAAATATATGTTATATAATATTTATAAGGAAATAAATAAATTTTATATTAATTTAATTACAGAAACATAATTTTTGAAAATCAAATCAAAATATAATTATACTTTATTATTATTTAATATATGCAATCTCAATGTATTATATTTTATAAAAAATAAAATTATTTCATTTACTATAAAGTATTTTATTTTTCAAAATAAACATAGTAGAGTCTAATATGTTCTCAAGTTCATCTCAAATACATTACAAAATTTGAAAGTATTCTTCTAAAATTTCTTTGAACATGAATAACTCCATTAGGTATTCTACGTGTATTCTTACGCGAACCAATACGTCCATTCTTACGTGAACTAAGTTCTGGCTGAAGAAGAGTTACGGGGCGTAAAACAAAAAAATACGCAAAGGGATGTACGGTCCGATGAATAGACTCTCAACTTGCATTATGTTTTTTTAATATAAGAAATCAATATATAAATATATTTAAATTCGAGCCGAACTCGAGCCTATTGTTATATGATCAAGCCGAGTACGAGCTTAATATTGAAAGCTCGATAGAGCTCGAGCTCGAGAAAAGTCAATAAAAAATGAGTCGAGCCAAACTCGAGCCAGGACTTGTTTGACCTCGACTCGCTCGTTTACACCCTAACATATATCTTATAAATGCAAAGAATCTAACTTTTATATTTTAAAATCAACCAAATATTTTTATAAACATACACATATAAATTTATGACATTTAGTTTTATTAATTACTGCAAGTTTCATATTTGTAAATGTTAGAGGATAAGGTTTTCTAATGTGAGTAGAGTGTTTTTTAATCATATAAATTATATATTCATACACAAAATTATAAATTTGAATCAACAATTGGAGAACTTGATCGCCCAATATATATGGACATTTTTTTATTAATTCATGCAAGTTTCATATTTTTAAATGTTAGAGGATGAGGTTTTCTAATGTGAGTAGAGTACTTTTTTTAATCATATAAAATATATATTTATACACAAAATTATAAATTTAAATCAATAATCTTAATTAGTCTAATAGTTAAATGGGTTAATTGTATATAATATAAAAATTAACAAAATTTTAGTGCAATCCTTATTTCTCTATGGAGAACTTGATCGCCCAATATATATGGAACAACTATCTAGATTCGAGAAGAATGATGGTCACCAGTTGGTTTGTAGACTTAAGAAGGCACTATATGGATTAAAGTAATCCCCCACGTGCTTGGCATGGAAAGATTGCAGTATATCTTAAGTTTTGTGGGTATAAAGCTTCAGAATCCAACTCAAGTCACTTTTTAAAGAAGCATCAATGACAAAATGGTGGTGATGCTTCTATATGTGGATGACATAATCTTGACGATCAGTATATATGATGAGGTTGCTCAGCTACAAGATGAGCGTTCGCTTCGTTTGGAGATGAATAAGTTTGGTGAACTTGGAACTTTCCTTTGTCTACAAATAAAAATTTTCAAGAAAGGTTTGTTTGTATTATAAATCAACTATGCAAAGAAGTTGGTAGATAAATTTGGTATGACAGATGAAAAAAAAGTTATTCTCCTCTCGACGTAAATCCCAGACTCGTCGAGACAAAGGAACATGTTTACCAGATCCTCGCTCATATCGTGCTCTTGTGGGAATTCTAATTTATCTAACTATAACAAGGTCTGACATTTCTTATGTAGTTGGAGTGGTGAGTTGATACAAACAGGAGCTAAGGAAACCACACCTCGATGAAGTGAAGAAAATTTTGAAGTGTATTAATATCTCACTAGATATATGTCTACTCTAAGAGAAAGATGCAAAAAATTTCTCGTAGGAATTTGTGGATGCTGACTTTACTAGGGATTGAGATAATCGAAAGTCCACATCTGGGTTTATTTTTCTTTGTAAAAATACTAGCATATCTCGGAGTAGAAAGAACAATCCTTGTCTACGACAAAAGAGGAATACAAATCATTAACTCGTGAATCACATGAGTGCATATGGCTTCGTAGACTCTTGGAGGATCTTCATGTCAAGTTTGATCAGCCGATTCCTATCCATGAAGATAATTTGAGTGCTATTAAATTGATTTCAAATCTTGTGTTTCATGCGTGGAAAAAAGACATTGAGCTGGAGCATCACATTATTCGTGTAAAAAGTATTAGAGTGAATCATTGAGATGGTTACAGTAAAGAATGAAGACAATGTTGTTGATATCTTCACAAAAACACTTACTAAACGTCCTTTTGAAAATCTACAATCTAAGTTCTGACTAGTTCATCGGACATCACTTTAAGAGGGAGTGTTAAAAATTAAAGTAATAATAATAAATATACATTTTTGGTATTTAGAGTGTCTTTGATTATTCAAGTATCTTAGAATTATCTCTAGTAAATGGGACTCTTCAATGCTCTTATTTAAATGTCTAAGTTTTGTTTTTTATATAAGTTGTAATGGTGTCTTTATTTTAATAAGTTCAATAGAAAGAATTTCATTAAAAAAAATTTCTCCCTAAAGTCTTTAATAACTTTTCTAATAAGCCTCTTCACGGTTCGATCATAGAAGTCTTTATTGTGACTTCGTTACATATATAATATATATATAATATATGTACGACTACCATGATTAATTAAAAGTAGGACCTTAGAACAAAAGTAAGATTAAATTTATGAAAATCATCTGAAACACGATCTATAGATGAGAGACACACTATTACTTTCACTTCTCAATTGACCATTTATGTGAAAGAGATAAGAGTACACATGCAATGACAAAACAAATGAGAAAGAAGCATAAGAAATATTTTTTTTAAAAGAATAAAGATCGTAGTCATGATTTGTTTAGGGCTGAATACATACATTGATATCTTAATGTACTAAACCTAAATATAAGATAAAAACTATTGGAACGACTTCTACAACAAATACCTGGCTCAAATGAGTGAAGAAAACCCTAGGTGAAGTGCGAACTGTGCGATCAGCGTGCCGTGTGTGCCGCGATATGTCGTCGCGGTCGTAATCGTCGTTGAAGAAACCCTCGATCGCAGTCGCAAAGAAATCACACACCATTCGTTTCCGTGCGAACTATGCTATCTGTGCGATTTGTGCGATCCGTGTTCCGTGTGCGTCGTGATTTCATCTCTCGATCGGAAGGGTCGTCTTTTCGTAGAAATCTACTAAATCTACTCATCGATCTCTCGGTCAAGACTAAAATACATCAGGAAATCAATTTCAAACCTATGTGTACTGTAAAGTTGTTAAAAGCTTCGCTGACACGAATCCGTGCGTGTCGGCCACTTTAAATATGACTTTTGCAAACATTGTAGCTTCATCAGTACGGGAAATTCCCTCTTTTTCAACAAATGGTACAAGCCCGGCCAACTCTCTTAATCGGGCAATGGGTGAATCCAGCACATGCTCCCCTAATCCTAAGATAGAAAATTCGAATGCATCTAACTTCCACATAGGCTTAGGAGAGAATCACGCGAATATCCTTTTTGAAAATCATGGGTCTCCAAAGCCAGGAGGAAATGGTGGAAATCTGACTGACGTGAGCAAGAGCAATAATAAAGATTTTGCAGTCAACATGCCAGGTATGTTTTTTACCAATCCCAATAACACTCATGAGATGAATGAAAATGATAATAGAACTGTTAGTGGAATACATGCTGATAGCCTAGATTGTGATAGTCTAGGACATGCTCTAGGAAAAGATAGAGTAGTTCTGGAAAATAGTCTAGGAAATAAAAATGCACAGGTCATTAACTCGGATTCTAATGGGAATCAAATTCAACTTGAGACTATTGAGATACCTGACTCAGACGAAGAAGCAGAGAAAATAATTCAGAAACAATTGAAAAGAGAAAGAATTAATGCAGAAAATTTGGGTGAAACAGGAAAAATGCAAAGAATGGCAGCGAAAGTATTGGGTAAAGAAACAGACCCGAGGAAATGGAGGGTTGGTTTTAATGAAAGGGCCAATCTGAAAGGACTTAGAAATCAGATAACGAAATTATTGATATTGGGAAAGAAATGCCAAATCGTTTTAAGCAAAGAGAAAAGCCAACAGTATACAGAGCAGCTCAACCTACATTACCTACAAGACTGGAATCTCCTAAAAAAAGAGGAGTACGATACTATTGTGAGCTGGTCTGTTGAAACATTGAGAGAGCTCTCTAAATGCCCCAAAACCAGAGTCTACTTCATCAAGAACAATTCTAATTGGAATGTAGACCAGGTCTGAAAGAAAGCTGAAGAACAAAGAAAAACTCAAGGGAATGATCAGAAAACAGGGCAAAACCAGAGTAACGAGCAGAATGAACAACAGAAACAGAATGTAGGGTAGAAGAACATAGGGGAAACAAAAGCTGACAATCCAGTTCAAGAGAGGGGAAAGATTTTTCTTGGAACATTTAAGCCAAAAGTTGAAATTATCGGTTCCCCGTTTGAATTCAAACTACCCCAAGAAGTTGAGGAAAACTGCGTAAATTCATGGAAGAATGTCATAGTGGGCAACTTCATCGGAAGAAACAAGGTGCCATTTCTAGTAACCAAAAAAACTCTAATGGAACAATTGGGGGAAAAGAGTCTAGAAAAGGTAACATCAAACATTCATGACTTGTACTTTCTCAAATTCAAAGAAGGATCAGATCTCGAAAGTATTCTGATCAATGGGCACACATTTGTTGGAAAAAACTACATGAAACTCGAAAAATGGACAGAAGGTATGAACCTCTTCAGCAAGCCCAAAGAAACTGCGCAAATCTGGTTCTAATTGCGCAACATCCCTTCCCACATGTATAACCCTGAAGCATTAAGTCACTTTGCGAGCCTATTGGGGAGTTCACTCTACATGGACCCAACTACAGAAAAAGGTGAGCATATGACTTATGCTAGGATGTGCATTGAGATACACCCGAGATCAAATCTTCCATACCAGATGACGGTCACAGACAAAAAAGGTGAACCCACAATTATGAGAATCTCATATGAGTGGAGGCTGAATAGATGCTTTGATTGTAATACATTCGAACATGTCTGTTACAAGTGCTCAAAAATAATTGAAGAAGAAAGGAAGAAGAAGATCGAGAAAGAGACAAAGACAGAGACAGAAAAGAAACAGAAAGAAGAACAAGAAATGTTGGAAAAGGAAAAGGTTGAGAATGAAAGACAGAAAATGGTTACTAAAGAATCAATATTGAGTAAATAGAAGGATCAAGACAAGGAAGGAAATTCAGAACATGGTTTTGAAGAACAGGGGAAGGAAGACAGAGTGGTAAGAGATTCAGAATCAAAGACTGAGAATGAAGAGGTAACAAATAAACTTGAATTGGAAGCAAGAATCAATACCGAAGAGGTTGTGGAAAGGGAAAGTGTGGGAGAAAGTAAGAAAGGGGAAGTGGGTGAAGGAAATGGGAAAGATAAAGAAGAGGCAGCTGAATCGATTGAAACTGTACAATCTCCAATTCAAAAAAAAGTTTACCAGAGAAACACAAAAATCCCAAAACAAGAAGGTAAGAAAATTAAGGAAAATACAATTCCTTATAGCCCTGTTATATGGGAAAAACAGAAAGGAAGAAAAAGTAAAGGAAGGGGAAGTAAAGCTGGAACATCTTCTTTTCATTAATGAACTTAATGACATGGAATATTAGAGGGTTAAATGACCCCATAAAAAGAAGAGAAGTTAGAAGAATAGCAGAGAAGAATGAAATCACAGTATTTGGAATTATTGAAACAAAAGTCAGACAAAGTCAAATAGAGAATGTTGCCCAAGGTTGCTTCAAAGAAGAATGGGAATTTATTCATAACTCTGATGGGATTAAAAGTAGAATCTGGGTAGGATGGGATAAAAGAAGGGTTGAAATCAAGAAAATTTTTGAAAGCAAGCAAGTTATTTTGACAGAGGTTATTAATCTGATGACAAGGGTAAAAATATTTTTTGCGGTAGTTTATGCAAACAACTCTGGGACAGAGAGGAAGACACTTTGGAATGATTTAAGAAGAAGCATTACGGACGACGAACCATGGGTTATTATGGGAGATTTTAACGTTACAATATTCAAGAATAAAAGAGAGCCTGAGACAGACATAACACAAGACATGCAAGATTTCAATGAATGCATTCGAGACATAAACTGCATTGAACCGTCTTTCTCAGGTAATCTATTTTCATGGTCAACTACAAGAGGGGTGGACAACATGAGAAAGAGCAGAATTGATAGAGGCCTAGTGAATGAAAAATGGGTGGAATTTTACCCAAGAAGCCAAATACAGGTTTTGCAACTAGGTATCTCTGATCACTGCCCTTTGAAATTCTTTTGGGAAAAGGAGAAAAAACAGAAAAGACCCTTTAAGTTCTTCAACTTCTGTATGAAAGATGAAGAATTTAATAAAATCCTTAATGAAACTTGGAACATCAGAATTAATGGAACAAAGATGTTTAGAGTTTGTGGGAAACTAAGATTACTGAAAGGGAAGTTGAATAAACTAGACCGGAAAAAATATAGTGGGATTTCTAAAAGAGTAGAGGAAGCCAGAACGAAACTAGAGGAAATACAAAGTAAGACACTAAGAGCCCTAAATCTACCTTATAACAGGGAAGATGAAAAAGAGGCTCTTACGCGATTCAGAGACCTCTGTTCTAAAGAGGAAAGTTTTGCTAAGCAAAAATCTAGAGAAAATTGGCTTTCATTAGGAGACAATAATACTTCTTTCTTCTATAAAAAATGTTCATCAGGGAATTTTAGAAATCAGGTCCTAAGGCTCACAAACTCAAATGGAGATGTTTTACAGGGACAAAAAGCAGTTCATGAGGAAGCAATAAGTTTCTACAAAGAGCTGATTGGAATAGAAACTAGCACAATAATAGAGGACAACCGAAGATTGCTTCAACAGATTGTGCAAAGGAAAATCAGTGAAGAAAGTGGTAACAAATTGATTACAATAGTCAGTATGGAAGAAGTTAGAAAAGCTGTGTTTTCAATAAAAGGGGATAAAAGCCCAGGGCCAGATGGTTTCAACGCGAACTTCTTCAAAGAAAACTGGGAAATAGTGGGTAAAGATGTAAGCGAAGGGGTTTTGGAATTCTTCCAAAACAGGAAAATGTTGAAGCAATGGAACGTCACAGTGTTGAATTTGATTCCTAAGAATTCAATTCCAGAAAAAATTCAGGATTTTCGTCCTATTTCATGTTGCAATGTTATTTATAAAATTATTTCAGGAATAAAAAGTTGTGTTGAATGGAACAAAGCCCTAACCATCAAGATCTTATGGGAGTTGGAGCAAAAAGCGGACTCCCTATGGGTCAAATGGGTGCATACAAGATTTATGAAAGAAGAGCAGAGTATATGGACACTAAGCATCAACGAAAGAATGGCATGGTCATTGAAGAAAATCCTAAAAACAAGAAAAGATGCATTTCAAATGGTGAAAACCACAATTGGAAATGGAAGAGGGGTACTATTCTGGCATGATCCTTGGCTGGATAATATTCCCATTATATTCAAAGAAGAAATGCAAGGAAACAGAGTTAGAAGAGAATACATCAAGTACTCATTTAGAGACGTATATGAAGGTAGATGTGATTCACTTTTGAGGCGTATTCCAGAAGGTGATAGAATCCTAAACCTAATGAGGCAGAAGCAACTCAATGAAAATAATGATGAAATAAGCTGGAAAACAGAAAGCAATGAGAAGTTTATTACAGGAAATGCATGGGAAATGGTTAGAACAAGAGGACAGGAGGTAGATTGGCATAATGTGGTATGGTCTCCAAAGATTATTCCTCATCACCAATTTATTCTCTGGCTGGTATACAGGAAAAGGTTGACAACAAAAGACAGAATTCGAAAATATATAAACATTCATGATATCAATTGTGTCCTATGTTCGGGAGTTGAGGAAAGCATAAACCATTTATTTGGGGAATTCTCTTTTGTAATACAAATCTAGAGGATGTATGCTGCAAACATGAACATCATCAACTTTCCAAGAATATGGGAAGAAATCCAAGAGTGGATGAAGAATAAAGCAAAAGGAAGATCCTTCTATGTAAGTATGTTGAAATGCTACTTTGGAGCAGTAATCTACAATATCTGGAAAGAAAGAAATTCAAGAACTCACAGTGGAAGAAGTAGAACCTCTAGAGATATTTGGAGAGATATAACTTCAGATGAAAATGCACTCATTCAATCCTGGAGAGGAATCGAAAGGAATGAAGAGAATAGAAAGCTCTGCCATATATGGGATATTTCGTTTGAGAAGGTCACAAGTAGAATAAAAGTAAAAACGTTGTAGGCGCTAATTGATTATTGTTATTGTCTGTAATTCAATTATTGTTTCATTGTCAAATCTAGAAATTGTCTAGATCTGATCTTAAACTTTTGTATTTTTTTTTCCCTCTTTTAGGTTTTTTTAATGAAATGGCACTAAGTTGTTTTCCAAAAAAAAAAAAACAAATACCTAAACTAACTACAAGAAACAATGTACATGGACCAACTAAATAGGGATGTAAGTTGAAATTTTAAATTAATTCTATTAATTAAATGAAAATTATAATTTGAATAAATAAATTAAATATAATTTAATATAAATAAATATAAATTCATATCAAATTCAAATGTTCTTCACTCAATCGAGTGTTCTTTGAGTTTGTTCTTTGAGTTTCTGAATCATCGTATTTATATTGAAACTCGATGATCGATTCAGATACTTTGTCAAGTTCCCTACAGAGTGATTCCAATGCTGAATCATTACAAGATTTGTTGTACCCTAGGAGATAGTCATCTGTGATAAACTTTAGCACAAGGGGGAGACAATCATCTGTGATAAAACTATTTTAAGAGAAATGTGTTAATCACATGCCTCTCGAATCAACTTCTCAAATTGGTGATTTTGTTCTTTGTATATTTTAGTTTATTTAGTTTATTTGTAACATCATTTTATATATTTTTTATAATTTTCAAGACAAGATAACTAACGGTAACATTATGGACAGCTGTCGGACCTGATAGTCTGTAATGGCCTTCTAGATATCGACTTAAGATAGGTAAAATACTTAGAATGACTCATACAACACAGACCTAAACTAAATACGAAAAAGCGATATGCATAGACCAGTTGATTAGGGATGCAACTTTGGACCTGATAGTTTGCAATGATTTTCCTGATTTCCACCTAAGATATGTACAAAACTGTTGGAACTGACTCATATAATAAATACCTGAACTAATTGCTAACAAAGACCTAAACTAACCGCGGAATATCGATGTGCATAGACCAGAAATGGCCTTCTAGATATTCACGATCTTAGTATGCAATAAAAATTCACAATCCAGTATTCCATTATATGAGGCTTTTCACATAGAAGATATGTAATAATGATTCACAAATTAGCATTGACCGGAATGACCACAGTCACTAATTAAGGATTATGATATGGTGAGTGAAACTGTAAAACTTTTCGATCAATAAAGACGATCAACAACATGATGAGTGAGTCATTCTCCTCTAAGAGTTGGCAATGGATGCAATCTCATATGTGTAGTTCTCTCTACCTACAATACAATCGATGTGTGAGTTTTTCTAATGAGTTTTCCAAATTCTCTTTTCATTTATAAGGATGAGACCTATTTAGGGAGAAAAATATAAAAAGACGAATAGTCAAACTCACTTGTCTAATTTAAACACACTCGAAAGATAGTAGAACTTATTAATGAACACGATCAAGAATATGGTGAGTAAAATGTTCTCCTCCAAAAGTTAGCCATGGTTGCAATCTCACATGTGTGATCAGTTCTATCTAGCTGAAATCCAATCAATTTATGAGTTCGTTCTTGTATATCAACCTTTGAGAATGAAAGAGAACATGTTCTTTTCAGGGTAATAATGGAGAAATAAGTAAACAACGTAGTAAATCCCTTTATGATTTATAACGGTCAAACCTATATAGGTCTTCTAGATATCCACAGGCTAGTATGCAATCCCTTTAAGATTTATAACGGTCAAACCTATATAGGCCTTCTAGATATCCACCTGCTAGTATGCAATAATAATTCACAATTTAGTAATCCATTATACATATGAGGCTTTTTACATATTAGATATGTAATAATGATTCACAAATTAGCATTGGAATAGCCATAATCATTAATTATGGATTATAACATAGTGAGTGAAAATGGTAAAACTTACCAATAAAGATGATCAACAACATGATGAATGAGTTGTTCTCCTACAAGAGTTGGCAATGGCTACAATCTCACATGTACAAGTTCTCTATAGCTAGAATAAAATTAATGTGTGAGTTTTTTTATTAAGTTCGTCCAAATTCCCTTTTCATTTATAAGGAAGAGATATATTTATAAAGAAAAATATAAGAAGATGAACAATGAAACTCATTTTTCTAATTTAAATTGGCACGTGAACATAGTAGAATTTGTTAAAAAATTTAGTCTAGATTTTTAATCCTTTAAGTCTAAAAATCTTTTTACTTTTTTGTCGATAAATTGAGATAAATTTTTATTGCGGAAACATATCTGGATCTATAATGAAGAATGGTTTATTAAGTCGTTCTTCTAATCTTTTGTCTCTTGGATCTCTCAACTTTGGATTTGGAACCGGACATGGACTTAGATCGGAATGTGATGTGGGTAGGGTTTAGACCTTCCAACCCTCTATCGATAGCCCTTTGAATGTTCTTGTGAGTGAACAACATTCTACATTTAGTCGGATTAGTTTAACATAATAGATAGGCTATATATATGAGTTAGGACCTAACTTTAATATATTCACTTACTTTTCGGCCATCAACAAAATAGTAAATGATATTTTCTTTTCTACACAAATATATCCCCATATTTATTATAGATGTTTAAATAAACCCATAACATTTATATTTTAATAGATCACTTTAATAAAGCTTTAATTTTTTACGATAACAATTAATTCACAATTACTAAATAATATATGTACCCAAATATTGAAAATAATTCCAATAAAATATATGAATGAAGATGATCAACCATACGATAAGTGGGTCGTTATTCTCCAAGAGTCCACCATGGCTGGAATCTCACATGTGTGAGTTCTGTCTACATGCAATCTCACATATGAGAGTTCTGTCTAGCTGTAATCCAATCAATGGTTCTTGTACATTCAACCTTTGAGAATGAGAGAACCTATTATTTTAGAATAATAATAGAGAAATAAATAAACAAACTTTCTAAATCCCCTTTTGAATTGTATCAAACTTATCTAGGGAGTAAGGGATAAGAAGACAAACAGTCAAATCCTTTTTTTAAATTCAAACTAACCCATGACCCATGAATTGATGACCCACACCCATTTAATCTCAAACCAATATCCAAATCGCTATAGAACGAGGACATGACTCCTTAAAATTAAGCAACATTATATATATAATTATAAATAATAAATTATTCTAAAGAAATAACGGTGGTTAAATATATTAATACAAATGTTGGTTTTCCGAAGTGAAGATAAAAAATGGATAATGATGAGATGGTTGAGTGCAAAATATTCGAAGTGACCTCAATTTAATTGAACCTCCATGATTGAAAATTAAATATGTGAATGAGATGATTGGTTGACTGAAGTGAGGAAGAGATATTACTAATACCGAGGTAGTTGGGTGTAAAATAGTTGAAATGAGGTCACGAGATAGTAAAAAAGAGCTCCATTAGAGGAACAAACAATATTGATGATAAACTATGTGAATAAGATGGTTGGGTACAAAATGATCGAAGTAATGTCACAAGATTAGTAATGAGAGGTCCATTAGAGAACAACAAATATTGGTTGTTAAATATGTGAATGAGGGTTGATCGAAGTGAAATTGAAGTCACGAGATGAGTGGTTGATTGAATTGGTGGTTGTTTTGCCGAAGTGAGTATAAGAGGCGGATATTGGTGGTTAAATATATAAATGAGATTGCGGTTAACCAAAGTGAGGGGAATGATGTCGGTAAATTTGAGATGGTTGAGTGTTGAAATGATCGAAGTGATATCAAGAGATTAGTAATGAGAGATCCATTAGGAGTAAATGTTAAATATGTGAATGAAGGTTTGACCAAAGTGAAAGTGGAGTCATGAGATGAGAGTTTGATTAGAATTGTGGTTGGTTTACCAAAGTGATGATAAAAAGATCGGTAATAAAGGATATTGGTAGTTAAATATATGAATAAGATGGTTGGTTAACCGAAATGAGATTAAAGAGGTTAGTAATGTTGAGATTGTTCGGTGCCAAAACGATCGAAGTGACATCACGAGATTAGTAATAAGAGGTCCATTAGAGAAAAATGGATATTGTTGTTAAATATGTGAATGAGGGTTTGACTAAACTTATAATGAGGTCACGAGATGAGAGCTCGATCGAATTAGTGATTAGTTTACCGAAGTGAGGTTAAGAGATCAGTAACAAAGTATATTACTAGTTAAATATATGAATGAGATGGTTAGTTAATTGAAGTGTGAAAGTGAGGTGTCTTGAGATTAAAGGTTGATTGGATTGGTGGTTGGCTTGTCTAAATGTGGGTAAGAGGTCAATAATGATATAAGATGGTTGGGGTGCCAAATGCTCAAAGTGAGGTTGGTGATATGATGAGATGGTTAGTTTGCCAAAATAAAGATAAAAGAGGATAATAATGTTGAGATGGTTGGGTGTAAAAGTTAAGTCACGAAATTAGTAAATATGAGAGGTTTATTAGGGAAAAAATTATATTGATCGTTAAATTAAATTTTTGGTTGACCGAAGTGAAGGTAAAAGAGGATAATAATTGTTGGATAATAATAACTTATTCATTTAGGATAAAAATAAATATCTATAATAACATTGTAAGTTAATATAATCAATATTTAGAATAATTGTAAGTTAATATAATCAATGATCGAGTAAAATCACGGGATTCGTAATAAGAAGTCCATTAGAGAAAAATGGATATTGGCTGTTAAATATGTGAATGAGGGCAAGATGAGACCTCAATCGAATTAGTGATTGGTTTACCGAAGTGAGGTTAAGAGATCAGTAACAAAGTATATTAGTGGTTAAATATATGAATGACATTGTTAGTTAATTGAATTGAGGAAGTGAGGTGTCTTGAGATTAAAGGTTGATTGGATTGGTGGTTGACTTGTCTAAATGTGGGTAAGAGGTCAATAATGATATAAGATGGTTGGGGAGCCAAATGCTCAAAGTGAGGTTGGTGATATGATGAGATGGTTAGTTTGCCAAAATAAGGATAAAAGAGGATAATAATGTTGAGATGGTTGGGTGTAAAAGTGAAGTTACGAGATTAGTAAATATGAGAGGTCTAGGGGTGAGCAAACGGGTAAACCCAACCCGTATTACCCAACCCATATTCAACCCAAATTAAATTTACACAACCCATAATTCAACCCATATTATTTACTAATATGGGTTGGGTTGAGTATGGGTTGGGTAACCCAAATTATTTTATTTTTATTTTTTCATTTAACATATATTTGACTAATCGAACACATTTTTATTCGTTTAACACATTTTTGACATGTTTAACACGTTTTTGACACGTTTTGAAATGTTTAACACGTTTTTCACGTTTTTGACATGTTTAATATGTTTTCACATGTTTTTGACACGTTTAACATGTTTTTGGCACGTTTAACACATTTTGACACGTTAAACACATTTTTCATGTTTTTGGCATATTTAACATTTTTTAACACGTTTAACACATTTTTGACATGTTTGACGCGTTTTCACGATTAAGACACATTTTGACACATTTTTGACATGTTTATCACGTTTTGACACGAGTATCATGTTTTTCACATTTTTGACACGTTTATCATATTTTTCACATTTTTGACACGTTTTTTACATTTTTGACACGTTTTTGGCACGTTTAATAGGTTTTCCACGTTTTTGACACATTTTTAACGTTTTCGACATGTTTAATACATTTTTCACACGTTTAATACGTTTTTGATACGTTGGACACATTTTGACACGTTGTACACTATTTTCATGTTTTGACATGTTTAACACGTTTTTGACACGTTTGACACATTTTTCACGATTATGACACATTTAACACATTTAAACACATTTTTCACGTTTTTGGCACATTTAACACGTTTTGACATGTTTAACATGTTTTTCACGTTTTTGGCACGTTTAACACGTTTTGACACGTTTTCCACGTTTTGGCACATTTTGACACATTTAACACGTTTTTGACACGTTTAACATGTTTTTCACATTTTGACACATTTAATACGTTTTTCACACGTTTGATGTAGAATGTGTGAAAAACGTATTAAACGTGTCAAAAATGCCAAAATCGTATTAAATGTGACAAAAACGTGTTAACGTGCAAAAAAACATGTTAAACATGTCAAAAATATGTTAAATATGTAAAACGTGTTAAAATGTCAAAAACGTGTTAAACGTGCGAAAAACGTGAAAACGTGTTAAAAATGTGAAAAAAACGTTTTAAACGTACCAAAATGTGTTAAATGTGTTAAATGAGTCAAAAACATGTTAAACATATAAAAACGTATTAAACGTGCCAAAAATGTGAAAAACGTGTGAAAAACGTGTCAAATATGTCAAAAACGTGTTAAATATGCCAAAAATGCGAAAACATGTTAGATGTGTGAAAAACGTGTTAAACATATCAAAAACGTGTTAAAATGTCAAAAACGTGTTAAACGTGCCAAAAACGTGAAAACCGTGTTAAACTTATCAAAAACGTGTTAACGTGTTAGTTATGTTAAAAACATGTTAAACGTGCCAAAAACATAAAAAACGTGTTAAATTTATCAAAAACGTGTTAAACCTATTAAACATGTCAAAACGTGTTAAAAGTGACAAAAATGTAAAAAAACGTGTTATTAATGTGAAAACGTGTTAAACATGTCAAAAACGTTTTAAACGTGCCAAAAACGTGTTATAAGTGTTAAAACGTGTTAAAAATATTTAAAACGTGTTAAACATGTAAAAAATATGTTAAACGTGTGAAAAACGTGTGAAAAACGTGTTAAACATATCAAAAACGTGTTAAACGTGTTAAACGTGTCAAAAATGTGTTAAACGTACAAAAAAACGTAAAAACGTGTTATATTTGTCAAAAACGTGTTAAACGTATTAAACATGTCAAAACGTGTTATTAGTGTAAAAATGTGTTAAACATGTCAAAAACGTGTTAAACGTGCCAAAAACGTGAAAACGTGTTAAACGTGTGAAAAACGTGTTATAAGTGTGAAAACGTGTTAAAAATATTAAAAACGTGTTAGATGTGTGAAAAACGTGTTAAACGTATAAAAAACGTGTTAAAATGTCAAAAACGTGTTCGACTTAAAGTTGGAAGATGATTAGTTTATATTGAATTAATAATAGAGAATTAAACTAAATTTATATAATTTGGGTAATTTGGGTAACCCTAACCCAACCCAAATTAATATTTTGAGTTTGGGTTAGGGTTGGGTTTGCGTAAACCCAAATTATGCTCACCCCTATAGAGGTCTATTAGAGAAATAATTATATTGGTCGTTAAATGAGAATAATAATTTATGGATAATAATAACTTATTCATTTAGGATAAAAATAAATATCTATTATAACATTGTAAGTTAATATAATCAATATTTAGTCATTTAAATTTTGTTAAAATATCGTGGTATATTTTGTTTTCATAGTTATAAATATTGTTGTATATGATTTTTATAAGGATAACTAGATAAATTATTATTATTTTAAATTTATAATTTTACAATTTTATAAACTTATAAATTATTTCAATTTTACTTAAATAAACTGAATTTATATTACAAATTAAACAACAATTATTATTTTTCTATATAAATGAATTATTGTATGACTTTTTAGAGTAATTTATTTCCTATGATTATATAAATTAATTGTATTCATATATATAAATAATAATAGTATCAAATTATGATTTATTTTATAATTAACTCATCCTTTACTAGTTTACAAAGTACTAACAATTTTAAGTAAATATTCAATTTTTATTATATTAATTATTAGAACTATTAATAAAGTATATATATATATATATATATATATATATATATATATATATATATATATATATATATATATATATATATATATACTAAATTGATTGAATTTTCTTAATTCTTTTACTTTTGAGTATGGTAAAAATATGAATTACTTTTTAACTTGAAAAATGATATTTTGAGACTTAAATTAAAAAATATGTTAAAGTTTAAGTAACTTGAATATGGTGTAATGATAAATTTTTATTAGAATTTTTATAATCTTAAAAAATTAAATAATAATATTTATTAATAAAGGTTGTACTTTCTTTAGTAAGGTTTATTTAATCTTTCTCTATATAAAAAGGACACGTATAGTCTTATAATATCATCAAACTCAAAATATTTATACAATGATTGTAATAATAGCCTTCATAGTGGTTTCACCTTCACCATCGTTCATGTCTGGGCAAGCTTTTCCGTTTTCACCACGAAACCCTTTGCCACCATCACCCAATCCCGAATCACCATTTTTACCAATTCCCCAATCGTCGCCGCCATCACCCAATCCTGTGTCGCCTTTATTACCCATCATTTCACCTTTTTGCTTGTATGCAATTACCAGCTTATGTTATTGTGGATAGGAAATGTTCTATTGAATATTCAGGAAAACACTGTTAGTGTAAAATATTGTGATGATATCTCTTATTTTAATAGAGTATGCTACCGAAACGGTTACACGGTTACTGCATGTATCTTGCATGTACCTTATTGTTGGGTTTTATATTCTATTCCAATACTTGATTGAAAAACTTATGAGCAAATAAAGTACAAGTAAAAACGGAAACAAATAACACAATGAACATACGATATTTAAAATGGAAAACCTTCTCAAATAAAGTAGTAAAAAGCACGGGACTTTACGTCCAATTCAAGCTTAACTATAATCTGAGTCGGGAATACAATAACTATAACAACATTTTAATACCGCATAGAGATAAAAGGGCATAACCAAAAAGATACAAACTTTTTGGTCTCAAATAAGTCAAATAAAAAACTCAAATTAGACAAAATCTCTAAGCCCCAGAATAACAAACTTTGGGACGTCCAAACCTTAATTCGACCATCACTAGTAGAAAAAAGGTATCAATAAGGGCGGAAACCGTTACTGAAATCCTCAAAATACGTTACTGATAACTAACGGCGAATAAAACCGTTACCATTCGTTACAAAAATCGTTACTGATAAAAAGTATTAGTAAGGATGTTCGATCGTCGTTACTAAGCTTCGTTACGGAAGCCTATTTTTCCACTAGTGCATTGAAACTGTAGAGGAATGAGTTACCAATCTCTCAACAAAATCTCAGCGCAACCCGACTTCGTTTGAATCCCCGATCGTCAGTTTAATGAACCCTGCGAGGCTATAGTCGAAAATCTGCTACAATATTTTCACTTTCTTCATCTCTTTTAATTTTCGCCTTCTTCTCCTTAAACGACAGCTGCCGCTCTTTAAATACTAGAATTATTAGGTTATAACATAACCCCTTAAAAAATACAATATTACCGTTAATGAATTAAAGTGAACTTGAACCATTATTAAGCGTTTTTCATAGTTCGGAGCCCAAACAAAATTCAACACTTATGTCTTCGAACAACTTCCCAATTTTCTCCGCATCAAAGGAGATGCATCTCCACTCTTCTGATTTTCAAACCAAACAATTTATTAAATTCAATTTGGGATGTTGTTTCAGGTTCTAGTTTGGTATCAATTGGAGGAGGATGCGAAGCAGTGCATTGTTTCTTCCTTCCATTATATTCTTACCATTAAAATAAGCTGATAATGTATTTAACTTTTTAAAGTTTCAAATGATAAATATATTATTTATTTATTTTTTATAAAACGTAAATAGTTAAGATTAAAATAGAGATAAATACTCAAATATAATTATATATATAAACTATATGATTTGAGACAATTGAATTATAATATATATATATATATATATATTACAAAGAGTGCAAATTAAATAATAATGAAAAAACAATTCCAAAGATAATAAAATTGATATAAATAACACTTAACTATAAATATCAGATCCTCACATTACAACACACCCGGTATGTGAGTGTTAACAAGACGTTGTATAATTGGTTGACTGGTCCTTAAATTTGGAACGGTTTATTAAAAAGTATGTTTAAAAATAACATAAATAAGACATAAACTCAAATATACTTTATAAGTACAAGTCTCTATCCAGCCTAGCTATCTAACTTTAATACTTTAAAATCAACCTACTATTTTTATAAACATAAACATATGAACTTAATTACGACATTTTTATACTTTTTATTAATTCTTTTCGACCAAAGACCACCCAAAGTCAGTTTTCCAAGCCAACAACTGAAACAAATTATCTTAGCTAACTTTTTGATATAGAAAAGTAGCAAGGCCTAGCCAGTGACCGAGAATTTTGATTGTGGCCTAGTTTTCGATTGAGAAAACTAGACATGACCTGGTTTCTGTATGTATTTTTGAAGCTGTCCACCTCACGCTTGATCGTAGTTTTAGCCATGTGCATGCTTCCGATCGAGTTTTTCAACTAAGAATGATTTTTGACCGAGAAAATCAGCCATGTCCTGGTTTTCATCTAAGATGTTCCCCAATTCGGTCAAAAAGTAGGCTAGCGACAGAGAATCGCCCCACTGGTCTCCCTAACGCTTGAACCCGCTTCAACCTGTCCGTTTTAGTTCCAAGGCCTGTTTTGTTTTCGGTTTTAATTTAATTTATTTATTTTGGTGTACTTTATTTATTTTCTAGCTTTAATTATTTTCTTAAAGTAAAAAAAAAATGAACACCTAAAAATAATATTTTCAATTAAAACACAAAACATTCCAGATAAGACTTGACTTCCAAATAGCTTGTCAAACATTATGAAATCAATATATTTGTTCTCGTAAAAATATTTCCAATTCAGAAATCAATTTTTCATTATTTTATGGACATTTTGATATTTTCAACTTTTTTAAATATGACTCCATGAAAGTTGTTGAGGTATTTAAATATTTCTCAAATGCATGCTTATGTATATTATGTTCATCTAACATCTTTTGTGTGTATTTTATCTATTTGTGTATATATATGTATTATTATTGTATTATTTGTTGCATGTATTCAGTTGTGTATATTGTTGGTCACAAATATCATAAGGGCCATGATCTGGATAGAATCGTTTTATTACAGACTAGTCCGTGTATTTGATAAACGGTCAATCAACGCCATAGAAATCAAACTTAGCACTAGGATTAGCACTCTATGATAATTTTAAACAAAGTTTAAAAAATGCATATAAAGTAAAGTGAAAAAATAATATTTTTTAAATGGTCAAAGTATTGTAATACAATACCGTCTAACTAGATAGACGAGTGGGGTATAACACTGAAATGAAAAATAGAATCTCTAATTCTAGGTGCCAAAATTCTCTTTTCCTAATTTTTCAAGAAAATTTAGGTCCCTACTCTTTGTCGTGAAATTTATTCTAAAAATTGAGAAAAAAAACTAAAAGACTTATGTTGTCAACCTATTATTAATTCTCAATCTTGGTTGGGATTTGACATGAGAATAAGTTAAGATGTTTGAGTATAAAGTCTAATTTGTTTAACTTTAAGACTTTTTGATTTAAAAAAAAAACTTTTAAACGAAGTACCTCGATCACCCAGAAAAAACAGACAGATTTTTATCGTGTTACACAAATATTTCATATTTTCTCACTTCTGTTACTCTTTTGACCTAATGAAAATGTAGGGCAAAAGATTTTTGAAGGACGACAAATTTTACGATATGTAGTTCAAAACATTGATATAAGGTTCTTAAATGTCCTTGGTTGCAAAACATTTAGGACAAGAGACGATATAGGGACCTTGGTTGCGACGTGAACACGTAAATGTGAGATTTGTTTGAGGTTCTCTACAATTAATTATTATTAGAGTTTTAAACAAATTCATAAATTTCATTAACGAATGAAAATGCGAATTTGGTTAGATAAAATCAAATGAAATTCAAACGAAATTCACATCAAACGTGAACTAAAGTGAAATTTGATCCAAACAATTAAATTATTATAATTAAATTGTTAATTGTTTAATTAACATTTAATGATTTAAGCAAAATTAACAATTTGAATGTATTCAATGTTGTTAATTGTCAATATAACACTCATTAGTTTATTGGTAATCATTTATCATATATATGATGTTTTCTTTTTTTAATGAATAATACATATAAGGGTAATGGAGTGACAATCAAGGTGAGCCGTTAGATCAAGAATTTATGGTTGATTTTATTTTTATGATAATTTATTATTTCAACAATATAAATAGTTATTCTATCCAATATATCAATAATCTACACATCTTCTTCATCCATATTATCTCTCTAGAATTCAAAAAGTCATTTCTTTTTTTAGTGTTCTTTGAGTTCTTGACTTAACATTTTTTCTGCTGAAACTCGGTGATAGTTTAGGTACGTTGATCATGTTTTCTGTGTAGTGATTCTGGTGCTGAATCATTACTAAATATTAGATTTATCCTAATTAAATCTTAATTTAATGTGTGAAAAATTAGAATTTGAATGCGGTGGAAGCATACCTTAATTCATCTTGTGAATCTTCTCTTTTCTTAGAATAGAAATAATCTTTAATCTCCTCTTTCCTCATACTTTCTTTAGATGGAATGGTTCTTCCAATGTTATGAGTACGTCAATAATTTCTCTCTTTGTTGATGGAACGCAAAGGAGAATTGTCCGCACCTCAAATGGGAACTATTATCGTTACATATAACCAACATTAAGTTAGTTATTATAGTTTGGTTATTTTTAATTTATCCCCTTCATAAAATTAGAAATGTCACTTAGGTATCCTCACTTTATATTAATGACAAATACACCCATAAGTCATAAACTTAATTTCACATTAGATCAGATTATTTTGGCTTATATTAAATATGACACGAGATTGAGTGGAGTATAGACGTGTGTGTGGTCACGAGATTAGAGGTCGAAATTAGGATTGGTGAGTGGTTTTTCAAGGGGATAAAAGAGGCATATGAAAAAGTGTGAGTCACAAGATGAGAGGTTTATTGTGGAGATTGATATTTGATTTTACAAGGAATAAGAGGTGTGTGAAAGTGTGTGTAAGGTCATGATATGAGATGTTGATTGAGATTTGGTGGATGATTTTCCTGATTTGGGGAATAATTTAAGAGGTTGGTAACAAATGAGATATTAGTGGTTAAAAATATATGAATGAGATGTTGATTGACCGAAATGTAAAATTGTGTGAGGACACGAAATTAGAGGTTAATTGTGATTGATGAGTTATTTGTCGAGGAGACAAAGAGACATATGAAAATATGTGAGTCATAAGATGATAGGTCTATTGAGGGATTGATATTGGTTCGATAAGGATAAGAGGTGTGTGAAAGTGTGTGAGGTCACGAGATAAGATGTCAATTGAGATTTTAGTGGTTGGTTTACCGAAGTAGATGTAAAGAAAGAGGTCACAGTAAATATAAAAGATGATGGTAATAAATGATATATTAGTGATTAAAATATATTATTGAGATTTTAATTAATCGAATTGTAAAAGTGTGCGATGTCACGAGATTAAAGGTTGATTGTAATTTGTAGGTAATTTTCCGAATGGATAAAGAGGAATATGAATAAGTGTGAGTCAAAAGATAAGAGAACGATTGGTGATAAAAAGAGGTTTCGGTAAGGGTAAAAATCATGAGATGAGAGGTGGGGTATGTGAGGATAAGAGACCGATAATAAAGGAGATTTCGGTGGTTAAAAATAATATGAATGAATTTCTTTATCGACCAAAATGTGAAGTCATGATATGAGAGCTCGATTGAGATTGATGGTTGATTTGACGAGAAATAATATGTGTGTGAAAGTGTGTGAGGTCACAATTGTGTGATTGGTGACTAGTTTGTCGTAGTAGTGGTAAAAAAAGTCGCGGTAATAGATAAGAGGTCGATAATAGTGTATAGCATATTTAACATTATTTTAGATGTACATAACTTTAAGTAAAATCTTTAGATCGATCTTAGTAACTAAAAAAATCTTAGGAAGAAATCTACATTTATAAAATTAGTTTATCGACTCATAAAATTAATTAATTTTAAATTAGTTAAATTTAAATAATATTAATTTTATCTAAAATATTTATATAAATAAATAATATTTTTTTCATATTTTTATCCGTACAAAATTTAAACTTAATGTTAAAACGAGATTGCATGTAAATCATAGTTTAAAAGTTAGTTCTCATTTTAAAATATTAAATTAAGGCAAGGGATTAATTGGTATGTATAAATAAATAATAATAATTCTTTTTAATTAATATTAATATATTTAATTATTAATTAATAATAATGAAAATGTTTTTAATACAATTATTTTATATTTAGTAACGTATATCCTGGTTTTTATTAAGATTTAGATGTTTTTTCATCCATAAATTTTACTTAAATTGAGTTTAAAAAATAAAAATGTATTATCTTATAAACACTAAAAGTTTAAAAAGTATCTTGTGATTATTATCTTATATATTGGATCCCAAAATAATTTATTTTAAAGTTTTTTTAGTTAAAATAAAACATTCTCCAATTTACAGATTTCATATTATATTTCAATTTTCAAAATAATTGTGATAAATTTTAATATAAATTTTTTTAGGTTTAATAATATATATCCCAATTTTTAATAAATTTATATCTTTTTGATTTATTAAATTAGATTAAAGAGAATATGTATTATCTTATCAACAGTAATCCATAAATTGGATCCTTAAATTGTTGAGTTTATATTGTTGATCAGTTGTGAAAGAAATTTTAGTTAAAATTAAAAGGTTTTGAAATTAGAAAATTTAAATTAAAGATATATATAAGCAGATTACTGTAATAATAGTATAAAATGTTTAATACTATATATTAATAAAATATATTATTGATAATATTATTAAATGATAATTAGTAGTACATATGATATTAATATTATTTATTTTTGTTTTGTTTACTTAATATAATATATTTTATTAATACAAATACCAAAATAAGTAAATAACTAGAATTATATTTGTTTAATTTTATATCCTTCTGTAACCTAGAAAAAAAATGAAAGACGTAAAATAATTGAAAAATAAAAAGGAAGAAGATTTATCTAAAAAGGAGATAAGATTGATCAATGATGAAAAAAATGAATAAACTTACAAAATAAAAATTAATTGTGAGATTGGAGAAATAATTTTTTTTATTTTTTATTAGTATAATAATTATGTGTATTAATAATATACTTAATGATAAATATTTAGATAATTTTATTATACAAACATGTGAAATATAATTATATATTTAAAATTTAAATGTATGTATATAATTTGTTTTTGGTTAACTTTATTAATTTATGACTTATATAATTAAATACATTTGAAATTCTTTAGATTTTATAAACAATTTAATTTATTTTTCACCCACATATTTTATATTCATTTTTTTTTAAATTTTATTCTTTTATTATAATAATTTTTCCAAAATATATATAATATAATATTTTAATATGGAACCGTGCTAGAGAGGTATGATTAATTTGGATATGTGAGTAATTGAATACTTGGGTCGGATCTTACGTTTACTCGTCCATAAAATTAAAATTAAAAATATTATAAGTATTTTTCGAACTTATAACCTAACAAAAAAAAAAAGTATAACCTTATAATCAATTTTAAGCTAATAAGAATTTATATTTTAAATTTTACACAAAATTTGATGAACGCATACATTCATAATATATATATATATTTATATATAATAATGATTCATTTGAATTTGTCAATCGAGAGTTGTGGTTAATTTGGATATATATGTGAGAGTAAATGGATACTTTAGTCGGATCGTAAGTTGACTCACCCATAAACTTGAAACGGTTAAAAATAAAATTAAATATTTGTATTAAATATTGGGATGCACACGGAAAACAAAAAAAAAAACAAATTCAACAACAAAAAAATTACAAAAATTTTAAAATGTGTACTCAATGTCTCTTATACTTAATTAATAAAATTAAATTAAGAAATTTAATTAATTTTATTATATATATATATATATATCATTATTATCGAAAATATTTTAATTTAATATTAAGATAAAAGATATAACTATTTTTATTATATTTAATTTTGTATGAGTATGAAAATTCTATATATACTATATATATAGTTATTAACTTACCAAATATATATACCTATAAAAAATTATAAAATTATTTCAACAATCATAAGTGGTATAGCGGTTTAAATGTTAATATTTCATATTAAATTTAGGAGTTCGAATACCTCTAAAAGTAATTATTATATGTAGGTGCGCAAACATTGGTAGATGAAGCGGAAGTGACAAAGTCGGCTTAAGTAATGAGAACATTGGTGAAGAAATCTAAGGATTCGTCCACGAAAGGTGATTTAAAGCTTAAGTTAGTGTCGTAAAAGTGTAATCGAATACTGTGAATATTAGCTTGAGTAAAGTGTTCGTCAATGGGGGTGATTCAAGGACTAAGATCATGCTGAAAGGTGTTATCGAATGTTTAAGATTGCACCCTAGAAGACTGAAAAATCTTAATGGAGGGTGATCAAAAGCCAAAGTCCAATGCTTAAGTACAACATTGGAGAATGATTAGGGTAATTAATGCTTCATTGAAATATAATTTAAATGATATATATGGGTGCAAGATATTTTATTAATAATTTAATTAGTATTAAAATTATTTTATATTCCATAAAATATATTTGTTATTTTAATTTATAATGTTCCTATATATGCATATTTTTAAAAAAATATATAAATTAGAAAATAAAATTTAAAAATATTTAACTAAAATCTTAAGTTTTTAAGTTTTTGAAGGGATCAAATATTTTTAATTTATTATTATATACAAACAAAATAAGACATTGTATACTTAAAATAATATTTTAAAATTGATAAAATATTTTAAAAAAATAACAAAAAATATATATATATATATTTAATATATTATTAATTAAATTGACTAAAATAGATTAAATTATTATTTTTTTTAAATAAAAATAAAAACTGTTAAACAGATAAATAAATAAAATTAAATAAACATTTTAAAATATATTTAGCTGTTAAGTTTTAAATTTATTAAGAAATTTATTTGATACTTATTTATAATTATAATTTTTTTCTATATATATATTTTATCTATATATATTAATTTTAAATAGTTTTTAATAATTTATTATTATAAAAAACAAATTGGGATTGTATGAACACTTTCTTTATTAGATAATATTTTTTATTTAATTATTATATTAATTTAATTATTTTTAATTTTGTCCAATTATTTATTATAATACTTTATTATTATAAAAAATAAATTAAGACACTGCAATTTTATCATCACATATATATTTTTAATTATTTACATATATATATATATATTAATTTTAAATATTTATATAATTGTTTCATTATTTATTATATTAATTTATTTATTTTTAAACCAAATATTCTATTCTATTTATTTATTTTTAATTTTTGATAAATGTCAATTCTCATTAAATTTTGTTAATAAATATTAAAAACTATTACAAATATAAAATTTTTAAATGAATTAGTTAAATATTTTTTAATATTTTTATTTTATTAAATAAGTATATAATAATAAAGAATATTAAACTCATGTAAAACTTTAATTTAATTCAAAATTAAATATTTGATGAATTATTTTTCTAAACTTTTTTTTTTTTTTATACTTCATGGATATTATCAATTTATATGATGGATTAACATGTATTATGTCTTTCTATTAGATGTTTTTCAAACTATATATATTTAATATATTTAGAAATATAAATAAATATTAAATTTGAATTTAATTTAATATTACAAACTAAAATAAATTAAATTATTTTTTTTAAATAAAAATAAAAAACGGTAAAACAGATAAATAAATAAAATTAAATAAATATTTTAAAATATATTTAACTGTTAAGTTTTAAATTTATTGAGAAATGTATTTAAGACTTATTTATAATTATAATTTTTTTTCATATATATTTTATTTATATATCTATATATATTTATTTTAAATAGTTTTAAATAATTTATTATTATAAAAAACAAATTGGGATTGTATGAACACTTTCTTTATTGGATCATATTTTTATTTAATTATTATATTAATTTAATTATTTTTAATTTTGTCAAATTATTTATTATAATACTTTATTATTATAAAAAACAAATTAAGACACTACAATTTTGTTATCACATATATTTTTTTAATTATTTATATATATATATATATATTAATTTTAAATATTTATATAATTGTTTCATTATTTATTATATTAATTTATTTATTTTTAAACAAAATATTATATTCAATTTATTTATTTTTTATTTTTGATAAATTTCGATTCTTACTAAATTCTGTTATTAAATAATAAAAACTATTATAAATATAAAAACTTATATTAAATAATAAAAACTATTATAAATATAAAAAACTTAAATGAATTAGTTAAATATTTTTTAATATTTTTATTTTTCAAATAAATATATAATAATAAAGAATATTAGATCCATGTAAAACTTTAATTTGATTGATAATTTAATTCAAAATTAAATGTTTAATGAATTATTTTTTTAAACTATTTTTTTTCATATCTATATAATATTAATTTATATGATGGATCAACATGTATTATGTCTTTCTTTTAGATGTTTTTCAAATTTTATATATTTAATAAATCTAAAAATATAAATAAACATTAAATTTGAATTTAATTTAATTTTACAAACTAAAATCAATTCAATAATTTGAATAATATTATTTTTATTTAAAATATTTATATATAAATAATATTTTTTTTTATATTTTTACCCATATAAATACACGAGATACATGCTACTTTATATATTGGCCCTTTTTGTAAATATAAAATATATATACAAAATTTAATAATAAAAAAAGTTATAAAAGGTTATTTAAAAGTCTATTTAAAACACCCTTTTAAACGTTTTTAATTGTTTATATATTTTTTTTATTGAATTTTGTAAATTTGCTTTATATTTTCATTCATTATTAAATTTAATAATAGTTTTAGAAATTTCAATTTAATTATTTTTTAATAAATATATATAACATAATATTTTAGGATAAAAATATCTATTATAACATGAAAATTAAAAAAAAAAATGTGACACAAGGTGTTAAGCACATAATCTGCCAACATACCTAACCACGTTCGAACCTAGGAATTTTTAAGAAGGCTAAAAATATTTACATTTTGTGTACCGCTAGACTAGATGAGAGAATTATGAATTAATATTATCAATATTTTGTCATTTAAATTGTATCAAGATATCTTGTTATATTTTGTTTTGATAGTTATAAATATTCTCTTATATACTTTTAAATTTATAATTTTATGATTTTATTAGTTTATAAATTATTTTAATTTTAATTAAATTGAATTTATATTACAAATTAAACAACAATTATTATTTATCTACCTAGATGAAGTACTGTATGACTTTTTTGTAGAGACGTTTATTTATTATGATTAATTCATATATATATAAATAATAATAGTACCAAATTATACACTTTTTTTAAATTAACTCACACTTTACGAATTTATAATGACTAAGTAAATATTCAATTTTGACCCTATTAATTAGAACTGCTAATAAATTCTCATATATATATATATATATATATATATATATATATATATATATATATATATATATATATATTGGCACACTAATTAATTTGGGTGATTAAATTCACTCTCTCGGCAGGTGAAAAAAAATTATAATCAGTTGAAAAATTATCCTATATAATTGTGCCAGACGCATTTTTTTTTTTTTGCAATACCATGTGTCTTGGGTCTTGGGGCTATTTCTAGACTCAAATTTGAGTTAGTATTATATTTTGCTCGAGTTTATACTAAATTTAGTCGGATCAATTTGAGGACGTCTCGAATTTATATAATCTAAATAATAATTTCAACTTTTAATGTGTCATTTGTTGCTTATAAATGCCGATTGTTTTAGTGATATTTTCTTAAGTATGTGTACATCATCGTTTTAACAACAAAGAGGATGAAGTTGCTAGATCTGAAATTATTTCTCACATATATATATATATGCTTAATTTTAAAGTATTCAGATTGTCGGGTCGAGAGCTATGATTAATTTGGATATATATGTGAGAGTAAATGAATACTTAGATCGAATTGTGGGTTGACATGTCCTAAACTTAAAACAGTTAAAAATAAAATTAAAAATGATATATGTATGTTTCGAACTTGTAACCTAACAAAACAAGTACAACTCTTTAACCAATTAGGCTAATATCATTTTTTTTTTAAATTCAACACCAAATTAGATAAATGCGAAACATTTTAACGATATAAGTTTAACTTTTTATCTAACTAATCTCTCTATATATAATGATGCTTGATTTTTAAAATTTCTGGATTGCCGGGTCGAGAGTTATGGTAAATTTTGATATATATATATATATATATATATATATGAGAGTAAATGGATACTTGGGTCGAATTGTGGGTTGACCCGTCCATAAATTAAAACGGTTAAAAATAAAATTTAAAATACTATATGTATGTTTCGAACTTGCAACATAACAAAACAAGTACAATCCTTTAACCAACTAGGCTAATAACAATTTACATTTTAAATTCAAAACAAAATTAGATGAACGCGAGACATTTTAACAATATAAGTTCAATTTTTTAACCAAATAATATATATATATATATAATGATGCTTAATTTTTAAATTGTTCGGATTGCCGAGTCGAGTGTTGTGGTTAATTTGAATATATATGTGAGAGTTAATGAATACTTGAGTCGGATTGTAGGTTGAACTGCCTATAAACTTAAAACGGTTAAAAATAAAATTAAAAATACTATGTGTATGTTTCGAACTTGCAACCTAACAAAACAAGTATAACCATTTAACCAATTTGGCTAATAACACTTTATATTTTAAATTTAACACGAAACTAGATATAATGATGCTTAATTTTTAAAGTATCCGGATTGCCGGGTCGAGAGTTGTGGTTAATTTGGATATATATGTGAGAGTAAATGGATACTTGGGTGAGATTATGGGATGACCCGCCCATAAACTTAAAACAATTAAAAATAAAATTAAAAATTCTATAGGTATGTTTCGAACTTGTAACCTAACAAAAAGAAGTACAACATTTTAACTAAGTGTGAATGTGATGTGGTTTCCCGAAAAATAATAGGCCGGTATCAATTGAAAATGGTTAAAAATATTAAAAATATTTGATTAACCAAAGTGTGAGGTCACGATGTTAAATATTAAAACACATGAATCAAATATTTGATTGACCAAAGTGAAAGTGTAAGGTCACGAGATGAGAGATTCATTTGGAAAAATATGTGAGAAAATAAGTTTTTTATCGAAGTGAATAAAATGTGGAATGAGAGCGTTCTATTATTATAATATATTATTCGTGATTTATTAAAAAATTTAAACATTGAATACATATTATTATTATTATTTTTATTAAATTTATTTTTATTCATATTTTTATCCGTGTGCATCGCACGAGAATTTTCCTAGTTTATATAAGTTCAACATTTTAACCAACTAGGCTAATAACACTTTATATGTTAAATTAAACTTCAAAATTGATTAACGTATGATATTTCTAACAATATAACTTCAACAATTAAACTAATAATATTTTAAATATATTTATATAATTTATATATATATATATATTCTCATTATTATTATTATTATTATATATAATATATAACCTTCCATATTGTTAGCTCATATCAATTATATATTTATACATAAAATTATAAAAAGAAATCAACAATCATAAGTGGTGTAATAGTTAAGTGTTCATTATGCATAATAAATATCGAAAGTTCGAATCACATCCAGTACAAATTTATAATAATTATAAAGAGGGAATAAAGAATATGTTGGTTGACGGGAGAGAGTTGGTAAGTGGGTGAGAATAAAACTATTGTTTGAGGTAAGTGAGTTGATAAGAGGAGATAGTTGTATTATAAAGAATACATTGGTTGACGGAAGTGACTTGATAAAGATTAGTAAAGAGGAGATGGTTGTGTAATAAGGAATATGTTGGTTGGTAAGTAGGTGAGAATAATATTGTTGGTTGAACGAAGTGAGTTGATAAAGGTCGATAAGAAAGAGATGGTTTGGTAATAATACTATTTATGAGACGATAGATAAATTGATTAAGATAATTTTTTTTTTACCGTACATTAATCTCTCTAGTTTCAATAATGATGAATTGATCTTTTTAAGTTAGAGAACATCTTAAGGAGGTATCCTTACTTGTTGTTTTATGTGTTTCTCATTATTTTTGAACATATATAGATTATTAGTTTTCACTTAACATAACTTTTACTTACCAAACTACGGGCAATGACAGTTTTTATTGTTGTCCAAAATATTTGCTAGAGATTTTTTCGACACCGTTAAATTGATTTGTTCAGCCTGCTCTACTTTCTCACTCATCCTTATAAACTCAAACGAGTTTGTCTTTAGAGTCATCCTAAAAAAAATGCAAGATTATATTTTCATAGTATTTTTGTTTTGTAAATTTGATATATTCTCTAATGTCTAGATTATCATTTAACCGTTTTGATTATTTATTATTTATCAATTAATTTTGTATATGTAACTCTATTTGAATTATTGAGAATTACCTCGTAAATATATGAATTATTGTAAGAAAAATGATATTTTGCGACTTAAAGTAAAAAATATCTAGGGTTTGAATGTAGTCTTTTCTGTTTGTAATCTTTGTTTTTTTAGAATGTATGAATGCTACTAATTAGTTTTTTTAAGGTCTTTTGATTGTCATTCTTAATCATAGTTAGGGTTTGTCTAGCTTTGATTTTTTACCCTCTCACTTTTGGGATTTGAATGAAATGGTTTATCTAGGGTTTGAATGTATCATTTCTGTTTTTTTAGAATGTATGAATGCTACTAATCAATTTTTTTAGAGTCTTTTGATTGTCATCCTTAATCATAGCTAAAGTTTGTCTAGCTTTGATATCTAACCCTCCCACTTTTGGGATTTTAATGAAATAGTTTTAACCGTTTTCTAAAAAAAATATATATCTTAAAATTTTAAGTAACTTGAATATGGTTTAAGGATAAAATTATATTAGAATTTTTGTAATCTTGAACAATTAAATAATAATATTTATTAATAAAAGTTGGTACTTTCTTTAAAAAGGTTTCTAAATCTTCCTCTACTATAAAGATGGACACCTATAGTCCGATAATCTCATCAAACTCAAAATATTTATACATACGGTCGTTTAGCAATGAATTCAAAGACTTTGATAGTTGTAATAATAGCCTTCTTAGTGGTTTCACCTTCACCTCCACAAAAGTTTGGGCAAGCTTTCCCCTTTTCACCAAGCAACCCTTCCACACCATCAGTACTCAATCTTCAATCACCATTATTACCCAATCCTCAATCGCCACCATCACCCAATGGGCCATTAGTACCCTATCATCAATCGCCACCATCATTATTACCCAGCATGTCATCACCTACTTGTATGTACGCAATAACTCTCTTAAGTTTTTATTGTGTAATGGAAATCATCAATGGAATATTCAAGAGAACACCTGTCAGTGTATATTGTGATGATACAATCATTTATTTCAATAACGTATGCTACCTAAACCGCAGTCCACCTTTTGTTCTCCAACAACTTCCCAATTTTCTCCGCAACAATGCACGTCTACCTCCGCTCTTCTAAATTTATTAAATTCAATTTGGGATGTTGTTTCATGTTCTAGTTTGGTGTTAATTGGAGGATATATGGGAAATAGTGCAGTTTCTTCCTTCCATTGTAATAATATAAATAAAACAAGCTAATAAAATATTTAACTTTTGAAAGTTTCAATTGATAAATTTATATTATTTGCTTATTCTTTTTTATTAAAATAGTATATAATTAAGATTAACATAGAGAGATAACTACTCTAATATCTACAGACGGTCCAGTCTTTTCTCGAAATTTAGACCAAATAATTAAAAACAAGTAAGATTAAAAAAACAAATAAGTCTGGAAATAGCCGCCTATATCTTATAAATAATGCAAGATTCTGACCAACTAACTTATTTTAATTTTTATATTTTAAAATCAATCAAATATCTTTATAAACACATATACATGTACTGACATTTTAATTTTATTTTATTAATTCCTACAAATTTCATATTTTTAAATGTTGGAGTATGAGATTTTCTAACTGAGTTGAGTGTTTTTTTAATTATTAATCATATAAATTATATATATTCATACACCAAATTATAAATTTGAATCAACAATATTTTTAAGTCTCGTTTAATAGTTAAATGAGTTAATTGTATATAATACAAAAATGAACATAATTTTTGTGCCATCCTTATTTGATTACATGGAAAATAAAAACAACTCACCTCTATCTTAAAAATAAAATAAAAAAAATTAAAAAAATGTTTATATATATATATATATATATATATATATATATATATATTCTCATCTCCTTAAAGCACATATCTAACTAATTGATTTTTAAATAAAGAAGACCACAAATGTTTTGTACAATTGGAGGTGAAAAATAAGAAATTAGTTGATTAAAAACTAATTAAGTAGATACATATTGAATAAAATCAAGAAACTATACGGAATCTAAGTCAAAGAAAATGATAAAAGACTGCCTATTAAAATACATTTTCTCCTACTCGGTTCTGTTAAATGGGTTAGAACTTAGAACAACTAATTTATTTTAGAATTGGGCTCTATACCAACTATATATATTGTTTTACGGTAATTTTCCTTATTGAAGATTCTTCTTGATGTAGAAGATAAACACTTTTAACGCTGTTATCTTTATTAGACATCTATTATAATATAACTGCATTTTGTTACAAATTAAATAACTCCAAAAAATTCATAAGTTATAAAAGAATTTGATAACAAGTATTGAATGATTATAAATGATGTAGAAATGGGATAGTCTTAGTTGTAACTAACTACTCTTAAGCCCCCGCCAATACAATTTGTCGTGTGATTTATTTAAAATAAATCTACAATGAAAGAAGATAATCTTTTACAATTATGTTTTCAATTTACATGGATGAAAACGCATTAGGTAACCCTGAAATTGGTATAAGAATTGGAATTGGAGAGTCCAATTTCAATTCTTATGTTTGGTAGAAATTTTAAAATTAAGAATTTGAATTGGAATTAAAATTTCAATGAAATTTAATATAATGTAATTTTATAGTTCTCAATTCCAATCTTTTTAGGTCGGATTGTAATTCTATTTTTTTTTTTACTTATTCAACACGTTTTTAACTCATTTAACATATATTTTATACATTTAACATGTTTTGACTCGCTTAATACGTTTTTAGTTTAATAAGTATTTAACTTGTTTTAATTCATTTCACATGTTTTGACACGTTTTAACACGCATAACACGTTAAGACATGTTTAACACGTTTTAGGCACGTTTAAACACGTTTTTGACATGTTTAACACGTTTATGACACGTTTAACACGTTTAACATGTTTAACACGTTTTTGGCAAGTTTAATTTGTTTTCACTTTTTTGCACGTTTAACACGTTTTTGGTATGTTTTGACACGTTTAACATGTTTTCCACATTTTAGACACGTTTAAAATGTTTTTCACATCTTTGGCATGTTAAACACGTTTTTCACGTTTCTCACGTTTTTGACACGTTTAACACGTTTTTCACGTTTTTGACACGTTTAACATTTTTACACATTAAACATGTACGTTTAACATGTTTTTAACACGTTTAACATATTTACACGTTTTTGGTACATTTTAACATGTTTTTTACACGTTTAACATGTATTTGACACATTTAACACGTTTAACATGTTTTTTTATGTTTTTGACACGTTTAACATTTTTTTTTGTTTTTAACACGTTTTGACACGCTTAACACGTTTTCATGTTTTGGCAAATTTTTCAAGTTTTTGATATTTTCACATGTTTTTCATGTTTTGACACAATTTTGACATGTTTAACACGTTTTTCACATATTTGGCACGTTTAACACATTTTCACACATTAAACACATTTATCATGTTTTTAGCATGTTTAACACGTTTTTCACACTTATAACATTTTTCACGATTTTGACACATTTGATGCGTTTTTTATATGTTTAACACATTTTGACATATTTAACATGTTTTCACGTTTTTGACACGTTTAACACGTTTTAGCATGTTTAACACGTTTTCACGCATTTAACACACTTGTGAAACATTTAATATTTTCGGTTCGTGTAAATGAATTAATTTATTATTGAAAAATTAACAAGTTTTACCATATTCAAGACTTTATTTAGTATGAATGATGTAAATATTATTTAAATAATTCATATTAATCTCACATATTATTTCTTCAACTAATCTAAAATAATATTAAAAAATCAAAATTTAACAAAATGGATCTAAAAACGTATAATAATGTCAAACAAATATTAGACGGAGCAAAAAAATTAAACGGACCGAAAATTTTAAATGTTTCACAAATATGTTAAACGGCCAAAACGTGTTAAAATGTCAAAAACATATAAAACGTGCCAAAATGTGTCAAAAGTGCTAAGACGTGTTAAATGTTTCGTTAAATATGTCAAAATATGTTAAACGTGCCAAAACGTGTTAAATGTATCAAAAATGTGTTAAACGTGTCAAAACGTGTTAAACGTGCCAAATCGTGTTAAACGTGTTAAAATGTCAAAAACGTGTTAAACATTCTAAAATTGTGTTAAACGTGACAAAAAAGTGAAAAACATGTTAAACGTGCCAAAAATGTAAAAAACGTGTTAAATGTACCAAAATGTGTTTAATGTGCTAGAAATATGTTAAACATGTCAAAAATGTGTTAAACTTGTAAAAAACATGTTAAATATCTTAAAAACGTGTTAAACATGCCAAAATGTGTAAAATTTGTGAAAAACGTATTAAACATGCCAAATACGTGTTAAGCATGCCAAAAACGTGAAAACCATGTTAAACGTGTGAAAAACGTGTTAAACATATGAAATACACGTTAAACGTGTGAAATGTGTTATAAGTGTAAAAATATGTTAAACATGTCAAAAACGTGCTTAAACGTGCCAAAAATGTAAAAAAAAAACGTGTTAAACGTGTAAAAAACGAGTTGAACTTGTTAAACATGTTAAAAACATATTAAACGTGTTAAATATGTCAAAAACGTGCCAAAAACGTAAAAACATATTTAAGAAGTTAGCATTTTGAACTGATATTTTATTTTTGAATTTAGGAAATTAAAATGTCAAATCGATATTTTTATTTTTAATATATTAAGTTAACATATGAACTGATATATTTTCAATGAAAATCGAAAATTAAAAAAATCTTTTGACCTAGCTATCTTAATTAGTTTTGTCAAGCTAATATTTTAATAAAATGGATAATATATATTAAAATTATTTTTATTATATTATCTTTTACAAACATAAGAATTGAGATTGAATTACAATTCTATAATTTTCCCAAACATAGAAATTGGGATTGAATTATAATTCTATAATTTTCTAATTCAAGGTCAATTCTCATAGAATTGGAATTGAGATTCCAATGCTAATTCCAATTCTAATTCCACTGATCCAAACATACTCTAATAAGTGATAATTCTAATTTTATGAAGGGACTAAATTAGAATTATTTAAACCATATATAATAACTGACATAATATTGATTATTTGTAACGGTAATGGTCCCCATTTGAGATACTATCATTTCTCTTTCACGTCCCCATCAACAAAGAGAAAAATAATCGACATACTCTCAAATTGAAAGAATCATTCCATCTAAGAAAAGTCTAAAGAAAGAGGAAATTAAATCCAGCACCCTCCAACGGTCCAATTGAGCACTTGGGCTTGGAATTCTGTTTTCAGTTTTAATATTCTGTTTTGATTCAATTTTTATTTATGTCCCAAACTAATTTTTTTTATGTGTTTAGTAGTTATTATTGTTATTATAACAATAATAACTGAATATTTTGGGGGTAAATCAACAACTATATAATGTTGATCTCTCTTCCCCAATGGCTACCAATCGAATGAATGAATATATATGAAATTTCTTGTGAAAGTTCTTCACCCCAATTGTATTTTATGTTTTGACTATTTATGTTGGACTGTTAGTTGTATACTAGAAGTATTCCTTTCTCATTCTTGATTCTTCTTTTCCCCTCATCTTGAAATCTTCTTTACATAACTCTTCCGCTGCACTTTGATCATATATTCCCAATCGGTTCTTGAAATAAAAAATTCATAAACACTAGTTACATATTCAAGTCGTAACATCTTGGTATTAGAGCAAGGCGATTCTAAAGATGATAGAAACCCGCCATCAAGTAGAGATGGAATCTCTTAAGACCCTAATTGAAAGTCTGACTCAACAATCAGCCTCTATACACGCTGTCCTACAACAAAATATGACCGAATTAAGCAATAACATGGACAAAAGGCTCAATGCCGCTGAAGAAAGATTGACAACCATTGAAAGTGGTGTGTCTGGCAATGGGCAAGATCCCTGCACCAAACCCTGTGATGATTATACTTACCACGATCCTCCACCATACATTCCCTTCCACCATGGCCAACATTATGTTCCTCCAACCCGACTCACTAAGGTTGATTTCCTTCGGTTTGATGGGACCGATGTGGAAGGCTGACTAATATCAGCCGAGCAATTTTTTAGGGTGGACAGGATTAATGATGCCATTAAACTTGATATTGCCTCTATTAGCTTTACTAATGAAGCAAGAATGTGGTATGGGTTGTATTTGCAGAACCGTAACCATAGAGATTCCATGACGTGAGATGTGTTCCATAGAGACCTCTTGCTGCAATTCGGTCCTTCCATAGATGACACACTCATGAGACAATTGATAAACCTAAAGTAGGGCAGTACTATCCAAAATAATAATCTCCACTACATGTGAATTTCCCAAATATTGCACAGTATGCCGAGGGAATATATTATAGATTGCTACTTGTCCAGTCTAAGGGAGGAGATTGCGAACTACATCAGGCTGCAATTTCATATGTCCTTAAATGAAGCCATCTCCATGGCCAAGGTCCAAGAAGCAACATACAAGTCCGTAATGAAAAGCGGTCACTTGTACAACGATGAACCGTTGTTGCTCCCAAGCTATCTTGTTTGAAAAATTAGATAGTTAATTAGTAGATAATTAAATATCTAATGAACTTAACCAAATTCACCGTTTATGTAGGAAACACAAGGATCGGTCACTCTTCAAACCAGTCGACCAATATCATAGAAGCGGCACAAACCGGAATTATCTAATTAATTAGTAGAAGATCGGTTCGGCAAATGGAAAACATATTTACCTCTTAGTTTCAGGATCGGTAAACCTATACCTCAGATCGGTTTTCACTCTTCGGCAGCAAGACTGGTCAACTAATATTAAAACAAACAAACCGTTATGAAGTCCAGTCGGCACAATCCTCAGCTATCGTACAAAAATAACGGGCAGTGTAATAGATCAAATGAAAGATATGGAACTGCTAGAAGTTGCCATTTTAGTGTAATCAGATCACTTTGGGAATATGCAGAAGGAAATCTTCAAATATGCAGACTGTGCTATTTCCATATTGATACAAGTCTGATGAAAGACTTTGGAAATCCGAAGACTTCCAAAAGTGATCAAATACCTATTTTGGTATAAGTCCAAAAGCAGTCCCCAAGGAGCAGATAACTGTCCAACCGTTCCAGATGATAAAGTCAAGAGAAGACAAAACTGGCCGGCTGTGTTGCTCCTTGGGAATTATTTACCGCATTTAATGTCATGTAGTTCTTTATTGACAAACCAATCAGAATCAAGGATTACCATGCAGATATCCATTGAAAGAAAAATATGATCGTTGTCATATTTTCTCTATTTAAGAGAACGTTGAAGAACAACAGAACTCACCAATTACTTACAATACATACTGAACATCAAAAGCCTTAAACCATCTGTGTTCTATTAAGTGTATTACAATTCCATTTATTGTGTAAGAAGTTAGAGTTGTAAGTCAATACCGAGCAGTAAATAAGCCTCGGTTACTTGATGTGTTGTAAAGTGTGATTAAATATTCTTAGTGAATATCCTCTTTACATTTGAGAAGAAGGGGTGACGTATGAGTTTTTATCTACGAACATCCATAAATCCTATGTTGTGTTCTTTCTCTACTCCATTCAGCTTTGTCATTTAATCCATGTGTGTGTGTTGCTTCAAGTTGAAACAAACTACTTCCGCACTTGAACCCAGTTCAAGAGTTTGTGACATCTTGTGTAGTATTGAGACCGGTATTAACCTCTAACCGGGTTAGTATCAACTGTTGGTGTGTGTAAGCGTTCTCCTTTAGCCGGACCAATAAACTACTTCCTCACTTGAACCCGGTTCAAGAGTTTGTTACATCTTGTGTAGTATTGAGACCGGTATTAACCTCTAACCGGGTTAGTATCAACTGTTGGTGTGTGTAAGTATTCTACTTTAGCCGGACCCCAGTCCTCTATCGACGATCCCGATACTAACAAGTGGTATGAGAGTGGCTAGTCTCTATACTCAAGCAACCCGAAGCAAGCATGTCTTATTAGAACGACAAACCTCCGATGCTCGAAAGTGAAGAGTTTGTCGATTGGAAAATTCGCATGCACATACACCTAAACGCGGAAGTTTGAGGCAATAACCATGGATGATGAAATGATGTTCATCCTCTCTGACGGTCCAATAAAGATTGAGAAGGAAAGAAGTGTATGGACAACAGATGACCGGAGGAGGAAGAACCTAGATAATATCAGCATGAGTGCCATTTACAAAACGTTGGACAGAAACACTTTCGTTAAGTTCAGAGAATGTTCCACTGTAAAAGAAGTATGGGACCCAATAATTAAGCTCCATGAAGGGAACGAGAGAACCAAAGAAAACAAAATACTGGTGGCACACAAAAGTTTGAGAATATTAAGATGCGGTCCAGTGAGACTATGAAGGAATTCGGTGACCGATTTACCAGTGTGGTGAATGAACTGTCATTACTTGGAAAGAAATATTATAATAAAGAAACTATTATCAAGGCCTTAAGATAACTCCCCAGCACTTAGGACATTAAGACAATGGTGATGAGAGAATCAAACAGTCTTGATAAGATGAAGTTGCACGATGTATTTGAAGATTCGAGAGCATATGAGTACGAAATGAAATCTAGAAATGAAGATGAAGCTTCAACTTCAACCACTACTAGAGCCCTAGTGACCTCGGTGAAACCAACATCCTTTGTACTAGTCAAAACAACCGAACAGTTCAGCGAAGATGCTATGTCCATGCTAGCGAGGAAGTTCGAAAAGTTCATGAAGAAGAACCAACCGACTAACTCATACAACTAATATTACGGTGACAAATCTAATGTTCGATGTTATAACTGCAATGCTTTAGGTCATTACAGATCGAAGTGTAGAAAGCCGAGAAGGAATGACCGAAACTAATTGATAACAACTAGAGGGACGATCATCAACAAAACGTTCAAGTTGAGGATATTCAAAAAGCATTGATAGCCGATGACGATGGGAGCTAGTGGGCACATATCGTTTCGGACAGCAATGATGAAGGAATCACTTGTCTTATGGAAAAAGAAGAAGATGTATTTGAATTTGCCTCTGATTAATTTACCCGAGAAGATCTAGTTACTACACTCAATGACATGGTCATTGAGTATAAGAACTTGTAAAATCTCGTACCGACCCGGCTAAACTTCCAGATCGATGAAACAAGCAAAACTAAGACCGGTGGGCCGACTGAACAATCCTTCGAGAATGAGAAGCTCAAGGAGACAGTTCAATTGTTGATAGAAGAGAATGAATGAACTAAATATGTGATGGATTCATGGAAGAGATCCGAAGAGGCTTTAATCCAGATTACGAGTCATCAAAGACCATATAACTGTAAATTCGGTCTCGGCTACGACAACAGCAACACGGCTAAACCGAAATCTTCCAATGAGTTGAAGCTCAGCAAAGACAAGCTTCCATTCATAAGCTTTTTCATGAGTTATTTAACCAACAATAAGGCACCACATTATTCAAAATTGTCTAAGGAACTAATATATGTAGGACCACCCAACACATCAAGATGGCTTCATCCCGAGAGAAGGAAAGTCATTATGGCCGATTAGAAAAGAACATGACCAAAAGACAGAGAGAGCCTAACAAAGATCACCGCCACACAATGAGGTACTAAAAGGAAGACAGAGAGATGTCAAGACTGCCACCAGTAGAACTATTAAGACTATCATTGTGAAATTCATACGACTAATTCGAGTATGGATTCCCAAGGGACTAATCAACCGCGGACCCAATTCAATATGGGTACCAAAAGAGTGTAAATAGTTGTATTTTGCAGGTTAAGCAGACCAAGCGGCTGGAAAACTAGGAATGGTACCTAAACAGCGGCTACTCTAGGCATATGATAGGAAACGACAAGTTGTTGACCGACATAGTGCAATAATCCGACATAATGATAATATTCTGTGAAAACTCTAAAGGTAAAGCTGTGGGTAAGGGTAAGATTGTCCATGAAAACCTAATTATAAACAATGTATTACTTATTAAAAATTTACATTTCAATCTGCTAAGTATTAGTCAAATGTGTGACGGAGGATATACGGTCAAATTTCATAAACAAGCATGTTTAGTTAAAAATCAACAAGGTAGCATTTTAATAACCAGAAATAGGTTAGGAAATATTTATAAAGTATAATGGAAAACCAAATGTGATAATCTTATAGGTATGAATGCTAAGAATGATCAAAATTGGCTTTGACACAAAAGATTAAACCATTTGAACTTTAAAACAATCAACTATATTTGCACTAAAGAACTAGTTCAGGGAATTCCTAATAAGAAATTTGCTAAAGATAAAATATGTTTTGCATGTCAAATGAGTAAAAAAATCAAATCCACTTTCAAAAGTAAAGGAAATACTCAATCAAGCCAATGCTTATAATTACTAATATGGACTTATTTGGACCGATTAAGGTCACTAACCTAGGAGGAATGCATTACATTATGATAATTATTGATGATTATTCTAGATACACTTGGGTTATTTTCTTAATTTCTAAAAATCAAGCTACTCCAAACTTAATCAAAATGCTTAGAAGAGTACAAAATCAAAAATCTATACGTGTCAATAAAATTAGAAGTGATAGAGATACTGAATTTACTAATAGTAGTTTGACCGTATTTCTTGAGGAATCCGACATTAGACACGAGTTTTCTAGTATTAGAACTCTTTAACAAAATGGATTGGCCGAGAGAAGAAACCGAACTCTCAAGGAAGCCGCAAGATCCATGATAGACCATTCAGGCATTACTCAAAAAATTTGGGCAGAGGCTATCAATACTGCATGCTATACTCAAAATTGGTCAATGATTAATAAACCTCTTGAAAAAAAGCCATTTGAAGTATACCATGACAAGGTTCCTAATATCCAGTATTTTAGGATCTTCGGTTGTAAGTGTTACATTCATAACAATGACAAAACTACTTGACCGCTTTTGATGCTAAATCCGATGTATGTATCATGTTAGGTTATTCTGAAGTTAGTAAGGCATATAGAGTGTATAATACTAAATCTTTTACTGTTGAAGAATCATCACACATTGTTTTTGATGAATTTGTTGAAAGCAATACTGCTCCATCCATTGATTTACAAAATAGATTGGAAAATTCAAATATTCAATCTGATGGTGAAGATGAGGTTCTGGTCTACAAAAGATTTGTATATGACCAATCGGTTAACACTGAGATTTAGCCAGATCAAGTTATTTCACAGCAGGAAGTTGACACCTTAGTATCTGCTGAGGAAACCGGTTGGCCTGACATTGATCGGCCTACCGGTCTGTCTAACCTTGAACAAATACCTAGACACCAGTTCATCCTATTGCTCGCCTTCTGGGAAAGACTCAACACTCGTGATCGTATCAGCAAGTATATGAGCATTCCGAACATGAACTGTCTTCTATGTAGAGGAAATGAAGAAACCATAGATCACCTATTCGGGAGCTGTTGTATTGCTTCAGAGCTTTGGGACAGATTCTATAAAAGCCTAGAGTTGATCAGTTTCCCGAGCGAATGGAATGAAATCAAAGATGCAGCACTACTCAAAGCCAAGGAAAATATATTTGCAACAAGCGTGTTCAAGTGCGGCTTTAGAGAAGTGGTGTATAACATTTGGCAAGAACGGAATACAAGGGTATATGACAGAACCCGCAGGAGCGTTGAAGAGTTATGGAAAGATATTGTATCGGATTGCAACGCCCTCGCGGGAACGTGGACAAAAATTCTAAGCACGGAGCAGAACTGGAATATCTGTAAGAACTAGAATTTACCGTTTTTTAAACTCACTAGAATTGAAAACATTGTAATCAGATAATTCATTTACGTTTTTAGCTTTTTAGCTTTTACTCAGAATGTTATGACTTCAAAATCATTCTAGGCCTGTCTAGAATGATCTCTTAAACTCGTTGTTTTTTTCCCATTTTGGGGAATTTTTAATGAAATGACGCTAAGTCGTTTTCCCCCAAAAAAAACCTTGATCAAATAACCGGTCATTTAGAAGACATTTCTGGACTGAATCTTAAATGGAACAAAGATCATCCTCCTGAGCTTATTATAGGTAACCCCTCTTTACCCATCCAAACCAGGCATCAACTTTTAGAAGAATATGAAAAATTCAGCCTTTATATCATAGATTGAGCCGAAAAATGTGGATGAGGAATTGTTGGATCCCGATTGGATCTTAGTAATGCAAGAGGAATTAAACCAGTTTGAGAGGAATAAAGTCTGACACTTAGTTTCAAGACCGAAAAACCAATCAGTCATCGGAACAAGATGGGTGTTTAGAAATAAACTCAATGAGAACGGTTTGATTACGAGGAACAAGGCTAGACTAGTGGCCCAAGGGTACAAACAGGAAGAAGGCATTGATTTTGAATAATCATTTGCTCATGTTGCTAGACTAGAGGCTATTAGAATCTTTCTTGCATTTGCTGCTTTAAAATTTTTTAAAGTTTTCCAAATGGATGTTAAACGTGTGTTTCCAAATGGTGAATTAAGTGAGGAAGTATATGTTGAACAGCCGCCCGGTTTTAAGAATCCTGACCTAATCAGTCATGTATATAGGCTAGATAAAGCCCTTTACGGTTTAAAACAAGATCCTAGAGCATGGTATGATACTTTGATAAAATTTATGTTTAATCATGATTTCACTATAGGATCGATAGACAAGACTTTATTCAAATTTAAGAAAAAAGAACACATTTTATTTCTTCAAATCTACGTAGATGATATCATTTTCATATCAATAAATTCTAAACTATGTGAAAAATTTTCTAAGATGATGACCGACAAGTTCGAGATGTGTATGATGAGAGAATTGAGTTTCTTCTTAGGTCTACAAGTTTGGAAGATCGAATGAGGAACATCCATAAATCAATCCAAGTATACAAAGGAGCTTTTAAAGAAATTCTGGATGGAGAACTGTTCTACCGCCTCCACCCTAATGAGCTCATCGATCAAATTGGACAAGGATGAAGACGGTCAAGGAGTGGACATCACAGTCTATCAAGGATTATCGGCTCACTTCTATACCTAACAGCCAACCGACCGGACATTCTGTTTGCGGTCGGAGTATGCGGGAGATTCCATGTTAATACTAAACAATCTCATTATATTGCAACTAAAAGAATACTAAAATATCTTAAGGGAACTCAATATGTGGGACTGTGGTATCTAAAAGATTCCAATTTCAATCTAACGAACTACTCTGATGCAGACTATGCAAGTTGTAAGATTGACCGAAAAAGTACCAGCGGTACTTGCCAATTCCTAGGTGAGCGGCTCGTTTCCTGGTACAACAAGAAGTAGACATCAGTTGCAACTTCAACGACAAAGACGGTGTATCTGGCAGCCGAAGCTGCTGTGCTCAACTCCTCTAGATCCAACTGCAACTGAGGGACTTTGGAATCACGGCTGAGAAGTCTCCAATCTTTTGTGACAACGCTAGTGCAATAGCGATAACATACAATCCAGTATTGCACTCAAGGACTAAGCACATTAACAAAAGACATCATTTCATCCGGGAACATGTGTAGCAGAAGCATATCCGTCTGAATATGTCTTCACCGAACAACAAGTGACCGACATTATCACCAAGCCACTACAGGAAGCTAAGTTCTCCTATTTCAAAACTATTTTGGGTCTTGCTTATTGTAGTCAAATTATTTCTTGAAATACCGGCATGCATTTAGGGAGAAGCCTCTGCTTCTCAAACATCACACATTTTCGACACTACATTTAAACTGATCAAATATTCATCTTATGTGCATAAGTCTATAAGTAATGAACCATCAGAAAACTAACACCAGATGGTTGGTCCCTCTTGAAATCGGTAAATCATTCTACTGGAAAGAAATGTACAAAACCGACTTACCTAAGTAAATTGGTAAAACCGATCAGTTATTTCTAAATGAATAATTACTGTCCAATAATATTTTCAACTATAAGTGGAAATGGTTCTTCTTCAGGATCAAACAATCGATCGTGTTAAAACTGAATTAATAGACAGCTGACCGGTTTATTACATGGAAATGTCAGTAGTCTCATTTCAGATTTCAAAATGGAATAGCTAGCCAATGTATAATTAGTATGTCTGAATATTTTCCTTATGAAAATCAAATAGTCATCCCTCAAACAACGTGAAGACCTATGTTTATCACTGTTCAAAGAGGGGGACTGACATGTCACTAAAACATCATATTCTTGGAAATGAAAAAGATAGCTTGCTTCTTTGACTATCCTAAATCTTACCTCTACATGCATAAACGATTTCTAAGACATCTCAATGGTCCAAACCTCTATATAAGACCGACAATGTAAGAACCAAACAACCAAGAATACTTCCATCTCAATCCATTTCAAGCAAAAATGTCTCGCTCTCTCTCCCACAAAATTCTTCTGGCCGACTTTGAGTTAATCTCACATTCCAAAGATATTGAAATCCAAGCATTATTTCGGTCCATTGAGAATTCCGGTCTGAGACCGTTCCAAGAAGATAGATATGCTATAAATTATGATGTAGTTCTTGAATTCTTCAACACTGCTAAGGTCATACGGGAGGATTTCATCCTTTCAAAAGTCCAAGGTCAATCCTTTGTTTTTAGTGAGATAGATCTCACACGTAGTTGTGAACTACCCACTGAAGGCTTCACCGATCTTTCTTTTTCCACCACGGTTATAAATGAGATGCGCCATCACTTTTTGGGCACCATGTCTCCAGTCGACACATATGGAGCTAAAAGCTCTCTTCAAAACGAATTTCACATCTTGAGTGAGATCATTGGTAAGAATATTCTTGCCAAAGAAAACACTAAATCTTATTCTCAAAAGGTTTTCGAGATGATGGTCACCATCACAGAAGTCACTCCGGTGAACTGGTCTAGGATCATCTTTAACAACTTGAAGAAGATGATCTCTTCTAACAGAGGAATGATCAGATATGCTCCCCAGCTGGGCATATTATTCTTCGACATCGATATCTTTCTCGGTTGAGGAGCCACCCTCTATCCAAATCAACTTTTGGCGAAGGAAAGAATTCAAGTGTATATCGACCGAGTGAACAGAGCAAGAGTCAGAAGAAATCTGACTCTTGGACCATCAAACCATTAGCCCTAGGATCAATTTTTTTTAATCTATGTATTTCGAAAACATACCGATTATTTTGCTTCATATATCAGTTATGTAATATCTGATTTATGAAATATCGGCTAGAATGATCTCCGGATTTATTTTAAGATGATTAACCTCAAAAACAAAAACTTTACATATGCCTATATTATTTTTAACCGGGCATAGTTTCAGAGAGAATCAGTCGCTTCTCTCAAAAATCGGTTATTATCAAAAATCGTATATTTTCAAAAATCGGATATTTTTAAAAATCGGTTATTATAAAAAAACGGTTATTTTCAAAAATCGGTTATTATCAAAAAATCGACCATTTTCAAAATTCGGCTATTTTCAAAAATTGGTTATTTATGAAAATCGGCTATTTTTGACCAGTTATTCATAAATCAATAAGTTACTTTCGTGCCTTTTCATGATATTTACTAATACAGATAAATTCTGTTCAAATCTCAAAAAGCAGTCTTTTGGGGAAATATGGCAAGACTTCTCATAACGTCTAGATTTTCTCATTTAATGATACTCTTAAATGCTTTTAAAACCGGCCTCCTATTTAAAGAGCAACTCTCCTTCGATCAAACCACAACAATCCTGCTTCGGATTTCTCTAAACAACCTCAGATTTTCTTCTCATCATATTTCCAACATGAACTGTTCATCCCTTCGAACATCTCTTGTAATCAACTTCGACTCAATTCTATCATCTAGAGATAGCAAAACTAAATAGATTGGTTTTGAATCTCTAGAAAGATCCGGCCTGAGGAAATTCATCGAAGGATCCGAAACAATCTTTGAGAGCGAAGTCATCGAGTTCTTCTCCTACGCTATTATAATGGGTGCATCAATCGTGTCCTTCGTAAGAGGAGAACCCATCGAGATCAATGAAGTAATTCTCTCCCAGTTCTTCGATCTCCCCTCCAAAGGGTTTTCGGATTTCCCTCCCTCTTCGGAAAATACAAACGAAGAATTTTCATTCTTCTTCTCCAACTCTCTATTTGATGAGACCGATGTGGAAGGCTGGCTGATATCTGCCGAACAATTCTTTAGGATGAACAAGATTAGTGATGCCACTAAACTGGACATCATCCCTATTCACTTTACTAATGAAGCAATAATGTGGTATGGGTTGTATTTGTAGAACCGCAATCATAAAGAAGCCATGACGTGGGATGTGTTCAAGAGAGACATATTGCTGCAATTCGGTCATTCCATACATAATACACCCATGAGACAATTGATGAACCTAAAGCAGGTCAGTACTGTCCAAGAATAAAATCTCTACTACATGTCAATTTCCCAAAAATTACACAGTATGTTGAGGGAATACATTATAGATTGCTACATTTCTGGTCTAAGAGAGGATATTACGAACTGCATCAGGCTACAATTTCATGGGTCCCTAAATGAAGTAATGTCCATGACCAAGGTCCAAGAAGTAACTTACATGTCCTTAATGAGCAGCGGACACTTGTGTAGCACGGAACCGCCGCTGCTGCCCAAGAAATCCAATGTTAACACGGCTTGGCCAAGCTCCAACCGGAATACCGACCCTAATAATTCTTTTCATGCGTCTTCTTCCAGCATAAACCAGGGCTATATGAAGAAATTAGACCCGACTGTAATGTGCGAGAAGATGAAAAAAAGTCGATGTTATACTTGCAATGAAAAATGGTAGCTCAACCATAGGTGCAAATCCAAATTATTCATGGTCTTAGCTAATCATCAAGAAATCCTACCATATGCCCAAGAACACACTCAAGAACTAGTTTTTGATGATCCTCCGTTGTAGCTTGAGGTAGGGGATGAACCGGTTATTTCTTTGCATGCATTGACCATATCTAGCAATTTTAATACACTTTAGTTCCTTGGTGAAATCGGAAACTTGCTAGTAGTAATTTTGATTGATATAGACAACATCCATAATTTTATCAATAGCAGAATTTTGAATAAAGTAATCCACAATTTTATGCTTACCTAAGAGCAGTCGGTTAGAGTGGTTGATGAATCCAATATTTTACGCTTTAGCATTTGCCAAGACCTGAAATGGTCAATGGAGGGAAATGATTACCAAACAGAAATGAATGTGATTTCCATGGACGGATATTATATTGAGATGGGCATTGAGTGACTAATTACTTTTGGCCCTTCATCCTAGAATTTCGAAAAATTGACCCTTTCTTATAAGAAGCAAGGAAAAATCACGGTCTTGCAGGTTATTTCTCGGGCACATGTCAACCTGATACAAGACAGTAAGATGGAGAAGCCATTGGAAAAATACAGTGGAGTAAGCACGAAGGACAAATTGTTTCACTCACTACAATGACATTGGAAAGATTCCTGGGAATCTCCAACACCTAATAGAAGACTTCAACGCTCTATTCCAGTAACTTGAATACCTATCACTAACCAAAAGAGTAATAAGAAGTCATGTCACTTTTGCTGCCCTATGGTGCTGGTCCGGAAGAAATACTTGGCCTGGATTTTTGATAACACTCTAGAGTATAATCGGAGCTGGAAGAAGTTATTTTTATATCTACATCAGGTCCTAGCGATATTACAACAACAAAGGTCATTTCTCAACAAAAGAAAACTTGACTTTGGGTGCACACAAATTTCCCACATGGGCGGAGTGGCGACTGACCCGACAATGCTAAAGACGACGAGGACCTGGCCAATTTCACTATTGAAAGGATGTTACAGAAAGTTTTTAAAGGATTGCGGTCCTATACTCCGACCCTTTCTAGACCTGCTAAAAATACCCCCGAATAGATGGAGAAAAGAGTTATCATTGAAATTGTTACGGTCCCCAAATAAATGTTGCGGTCTCAAAATAAATCCAGCACCCTCCAACGGTCCAATTGAGCACTTGGACTTGTAATTCTATTTTCAGTTTTAATATTCTGTTTTGATTCAACTTTTTGTTATTTCCCAAACTAAATTTTGTGTATTTAGTTGTTGCAACAATAATAACTGAATATTTTGTGTAAATCAGCAACTATATAATGTTGATATCTCTTCCCCAACGGTTACCAATCGAATGAATGTATGAAATTTATTGTGAAAGTTCTTCACCCCAATTGTATAGGTTAGTTGTATACTAGCAGTATTCTTTTCTCATCCTTGATTCTTCTTTTCCTCTCATCTAAAAATCCTCTTTACATAACTCTTCTATTGTGCTTTGATCATAGATTTCCCACTCAGTTCTTGAAATCAAGAACTCATAAACACTAGTTACATATTCAAGCCGTAACACATAAACAATACCTCATTGGATTCACCAAGCTCCTTCAACCACTTTAAATTTCTTTCTCCTATCTCTTTCATCTGTTCATTAAAATTTATTTAAAAACATGATGTATCACCACCTCCACAATAGACACAATATCTTACATCACAATTATAAATATATTTATGTATTTTTAACAACCTTCTTATGTTCCTTCAGCCATCAAAGAATTAGACTTTTAGAATTTATTATAGAAATTAAGTTAATTTCACATATAGTTATGTTTACAAATATTTTTAATTACCTGAAAATCAGAAAGCTTCTCAAACTTCATTTTACACTCACCATATTCTACAACAAAATCTTAACTACCAAAAAAGTAAAATTTATAAAACTACATCGAGCTAAGGCTAAATTCCAATTTTTCTCCAATAAGAAATTTAAGAAGCAAAAACAATACTTCATGAGATCTATAATGCTCCAACCATTTGGATATCTTTCTCCCGTCTCTTTCAACAATTAATGAATAATTTATGTTAAAAAAATTGATGCATCAACACCTTCATAAGAGACTAAATATCTCACGTCACAATCACAAGATATTTAAACTTTTTTAACTTCTTTCTTTATGTTCTTCAAGCTAGATTTTTAAAATTTATTAAAGAAGTTTAGTTAAATCCGCATCTAGCTAGTTAGGGCTACAAATCTTCTTGAATACATGAGATCCGAAAATTCCACGAACATTTTTACACATTCCTACATCATTTTATTATTCTCAATATCATCTCCACCAGAAGTAGTGCATTAGTTGTGAGCTGTTGATAAGAACAACCGCCTTTGATCTTCAAGTAAAAGTGGAACTCCTCCGTTAGTCCACCAAATTGACTAATTCAAAGCTTAAAATGATCACTCTACGATGGTGATCATTTCCCCTACAAAATAGGCTTCGTCACTGCCTATTCCGGCGACTGCAAGCCAAGAACAATCAAAATTCATTAATGGTTTTTGGTTGATTCAACCCACTTGTCTTCTCCACCCGACTTAGGGATGCTATAAATAGCTCCCTCAATTCATTCTGAAGCCAAGGGAACAATACACAACTCTCAAATCAAAGAAAAACAAAATCCGCCATTAAAACTTGAAGCTTTAAAAAATTTGTCGAAATCTCTGTTAAAGACATCGAAGCTTGGATTTGAGCATCCCGAAACCTTCCTTAAGGATCAATGATTGTTCTCTAATACTTGGTAATGTTCCAATCACCCCTAATTCATATTTACAGTTTGAATTTGAAATTTTTATATTTTAAATTACATAAGTTTGTATACTTGTTATTCATGTGATTTTATGGTTAAATATTATCCTAGGATCATTTAGAAACTATCGGGTAGGAGAGAATCCATCAATCGATCTAAATAATAAAAAACCAAATTTAAATTTAAAAAAGAAAAGAAAACGGGTTTGATGTTCTTCGGTTACCTCTGTTGAATCACAATCTAAAAAAATTCCCAATAGGGTTGTATACACACTAGGCAACTGTTTTGATCATGTTTGATCTATCCTGATTATGTTTAATCAAAATCAAAATTTTCAAATAAAATTAAAATTTTGAGTTCTTGAATTGGTCAAAACGAAATTCAGTGTTCTTGTTTTTTCTGTACCAATCAAGTATATGAGATATAGGGAAACTATTGGATAACTCATTTCACTACAAAATAACTTTAAAATAAAAAACCCAAATTTTGATCAAAAACTATTTTGAACAAATTGATCATCATCCAGGTTGATTGATACCTTGAGATGATGATCAACATGTTCTTGAGAACCGAGGCTTGTTATCATATTACTGAGGCTTGTTAGCCTAGGACCGACAGATCCGACAAAGAATGATCGGTCCGGATCGAGACCAAGGACCGAAAAAATTGACCTAGGACCGATGTACTTGAGTTAAGACTGAAACCTAAGACCGATGTTCTTGAGTTAGAACCGAGACTTAGGACCGATGTTCTTGAGTTAAGTCTAAAACTTAGGACCGATGTTCTTGAGTTAGGACCGTGATAAGAAAAATTAAGTAAAGTTAATTTTTGGAACCGGCTAGAAAAACTAAACAATTGTTAACTTTCATGTGCAGGTGCAAATCAAACCGGCTGGAGCCTCATGAACCGGTTTCTGAAACACTTCAAAGAAAATCAGTTCCAAGTGATCAAGTCAAAGATCAGAGGAACCGGTTTTTACTCTCTCAAGTGACCGGCCAGCAAAGACAAAAGTTCACATTCCAGCCGGACTATATTATGTAAGAGGCAAAACCGGAAACTACAACTTACAGAAGTGACGTAGTATGACGAAATAGACGTGTCTCGAAGGAATAAAAGAAGATCATATCCGATCGAAAGCATGCGAGGAAAGCAATGATGATTTTCTGATCCGATGTTGACAACCGGAGGTGCATGCCTGACACGTGTTCGAATCTGCAAACCGGCAACGTCACATTTTCCTGAGGAATCCTTGCATGCTTGCCAAGTGTTGAGGAAGGTGAAACGTGCAAGTAACCTCTCTCCACCGGCGTGATAATGATCAACCAATCCCACGGAGAGAGAAGAAAATGACCGTTGGGATCTCATCTACTATAAAAGGAAGATAAAGTGTCCTCATTTAATACGAATCACATCCTTCTGAGAAAAGCGATAAGTTACAAAAATCTTAGAGAGATAAACTTTTACGATCCAAAACCGATGTGTCATAAACCGGAAGCTTTCTGTGTCTTGTTGTGTTGAGTTATTGTATTACATCAAGAGTGAGTTGGTGTAACCGGCGAGTAGCGAGTTGGGCTCGACCGGAAGTGTTGTTGTTGTAACTTTGAAAGTTAGTGGACATCTTTCTCATAACCTGAGAAGAAGGGGTGACGTAGGAGGGTTTGCTCCGAACATCCATAAAAAATCTTGTCTCGTGTCATTTCTTTCGTTTCATTACTTATTCAATTAACCTAACCTCAAACCAAATCAATTGTACTCCGTAAACCGGTCCACTCATATCTCTAAAACCGACTCCTTCTAAACATCATCTAAGTCGCATACGTTGCTTCAGACTGAAATAGACATTTCCGCCCTTGAATCCGGTTCAAGAGTCTGTGACAGTTTCTGTAGTGCTGAGAACGGTTATAGTCTCTAACCGGACTATCACCAAAGAGTGTTGTGTGTTGTAAGCGGCCACCCTTCCTGAAACCGGAAACACCCCGGTCCTCCAAGGGCGTCCCCGATCCTAACAGTCGGGCTGAACGTGCAACCTGTTGATGATGAAGAGGAAGAAGAAGAAGAGGATATCGAAGAACTCAACCGGCGCAAAAAGAGGACACTTGAAAGGTCAACCACAATTTCAAGCTCCAGACCAACTGTTGCTCAACCGCCTCATCCACAGAAACCAGTTTGTACCGGTTTTGGATTCGGCAGAAGAACTCCCGGCATCTCAAGTGTGTGGGCCGGATTACAAATTGACGCTGAAAGACGCGACAGAGAGTGGAAGGCAAGGGAAGAAGAGGAAAGAAGGCGACTGGAAAAAGAACTTGAAAAGGGGGGACCATCCAAGCCTTAGTCTACTTTTCTTTCTTTAAGAACAATTTATGTTTTATTTGGTTTCAGAACTCAGTTGCTTTATGTTTTGGATTTATCAGTATTTACACATCTTTTGAAAAACCTCAAAACAACATGTTTTTGAAATTTTCTTACAAAAACAGAAAATACTCATAAAGGGAGATATCACTAAAACAAAACTTTTCAAACCGACCATACATTACAAGTTTTGAATATTTATTCTAAATAATCAAAAAGGGAGAAATTGATAAGAAAAATTAAGAAAGTTAATTTTCAAACCGGCCATACATTACAAGTTTTGAATATTTATTCTAAATAATCAAAAAGGGAGAAATTGATAAGAAAAATTAAGTAAAGTTAATTTTTGGAACCGGCTAGAAAAACTAAACAATTGTTAACTTTCATGTGCAGGTGCAGATCAAACCGGCTGGAGCCTCATGAACCGGTTGCTGAAACACTTCAAAGAAAATCAGTTCCAAGTGATCAAGTCAAAGATCAGAGGAACCAGTTTTTACTCTCTCAAGTGACCGGTCAGCAAAGACAAAAGTTCACATTCCAGTCGGACTATATTATGTAAGAGGCAAAACCAGAAACTACAACTTACAGAAGTGACGTAGTATGACGAAATAGACGTGTCTCGAAGGAATAAAAGAAGATCATATCCGATCGGAAGCATGCGAGGAAAGCAATGATGATTTAATGATCCGATGTTGACAACCGGAGGTGCATGCCTGACACGTGTTCGAATCTGCAAACTGGCAACGTCACATTTTCCTGAGGAATTCTTGCATGCTTGCCAAGTGTTGAGGAAGGTGAAACGTGCAAGTAACCTCTCTGCACCGGCGTGATAATGATCAACCAATCCCATGGAGAGAGAAGAAAATGACCGTTGGGATCTCATCTACAATAAAAGGAAGATGAAGCGTCTTCATTTAATACGAATCACATCCTTCTGAGAAAAGCGATAAGTTACAAAAATCTTAGAGAGATAAACTTTTACGATCCAAAACCGGTGTGTCATAAACCGGAAGCTTTCTGTGTCTTGTTGTATTGAGTTATTGTATTACATCAAGAGTGAGTTGGTGTAACCGGCGAGTAGCAAGTTGGGCTCGACCAGCAGTGTTGTTGTTGTAACTTTGAAAGTTAGTGGAGATCCTTCTCATAACCTGAGAAGAAGGGGTGACGTAGGAGGGTTTGCTCCAAACATCCATAAAAAATCTTGTCTCGTGTTATTTCTTTCGTTTCATTACTTATTCAATTAACCTAACCTCAAACCAAATCAATCGTACTCCGTAAACCGGTCCACTCATATCTCTAAAACCGACTCCTTCTAAACATCATCTAAGTCGCATACGTTGCTTCAGACTGAAATAGACATTTCCGCCCTTGAACCCGGTTCAAGAGTCTGTGACAGTTTGTGTAGTGCTGAGAACGATTATAGTCTCTAACCGGACTATCACCAAAGAGTGTTGTGTGTTGTAAGGGCCACCCTTCCTGAAACCGGAAATACCCCGGTCCTCCAAGGGCGTCCCCGATCCTAACAGACCGAGACATATAACCAATGTTCTTGAGTTATGACCGAGACATATGACTAATGTTATTGAGTTAGGACTGAGAATCTTAGACCTGGGACCGAGACTCATAAACATTGGGACCAAGTATCCGTAACTCGGGACCGAGGGACTTAGCTTAGAGTTAACCCTAAATCGTGAGGTTTATACACTTTGAACGATAAACCTAGCCCAAGGCTAGTCCAGGATCAATTGGTTTTTATACCTAGACTGGTAAATCTAATCCATGTACCAAGTCCTTAGTACCCTAACCGAGGGACTCTCGTACTCAAACCGAGGGTCACCAAACCTCGACCGATAAAATCAGACCCAAACCTTAAGACTCTGGTCTAAGGCATGTTTGGTTCCACTTTTCAATAATCCCGAGAGATCGGAAAATGAATTCAAAATATTTTTGGGATGTCTCACAAACAAATATTTTGACCAAGGCTTAGTTTGGTTTTTAAATCTAAACTCTAACACCCTTACAAATGATTGATATTCTTCAGGTATAATCCTCCATATCGATCATCCGCAACAGGTACCAGCATTTTAATATTGTTGTTTCAATATTTCAAAAAATTTAAAACCTAGAAACATGACTAGGACCAGAAGAATAATCGGTTAAAAACTCAAACGTTATACAACTAATTTTCAAAAAGTCATGTTTATAGAGTAGAGACCGTTCTTTAAAGGGTATGGACGACATAACGTAAAAGCCCTTTCCCGAGTATCTCCAAACTTCGAATAAAATAAAACTCAATTGGTGACTCTATTTTCAAATAAATAATCTTTCATGGTGCAAAATACGTTTTTACACGTACACCACTTTTTATTGATTTTCATAAAAATAATTGGCGACTCTGTTTTCAAATAAATAATATTTCTTAAATTAATTATGTTTAATTAATTTGAACCAGATTTCATAAAAAAATTAAATCGTCATTTGGGTTTTCAAAATCCCCAAATTATTAAATTTAATTAATTTTATTATTAATTTTAAAAGTTTTTCAGGTATTATCAAACAAATTTAAAATAATATTTTTTTTAAAAACGATATCTGGCACGCAAACCATTGTTGAAATCGTCGAGCATCGAGTCACTCCGAGCCCATATGTGCACGTGCCCTAAAAAAACATGCAATGCAAAGAGAACGTAAATATTATAACTCAATTGGTGACTCTGTTTTCAAATAAATAATCTTTCATGATGCAAAATACGTCTTTACAAGTACACCACTTTTTATTGATTTTCATTAAATCAATTGGCAACTTTATTTTTATGTTTAATTAATTTGAACCAGATTTCATAAAAAATTCAATTCATTATTTGATTTATCAAAATCCCCATATTATTAAATTTAAATAAAATTAATTAATTTTATAATTAATATTAAAAGATGATAGGTATTATCAAAAATTTTTAAATAATGTTTTTTTTAAAACGATTCCTGACATATAAATTATTGTTGAAATCGTCGAACATCGAGTAACACCGACCCATAACGCACGTGCCCTAACAAAGCATGCAATACAAAGAATACAAAGAGAACGTAAATATTATTTTATCAACACTAATATGTATATTGGATCTAAAATATGTTTTTGTAAAGTTTGTTTAGTTGAAATGAAACTTTATTTAAATTACAGATTTCATATTATAATTCAAAATAATAGTGACAATTTTTAATATAAGGTTTTTCAGGTTTAACAATATATCCTGATTTTCATTAAACTTGGTATCTTTTTGATTTAATAAATTAGACTTAAGTTAGAGATTAAAGAGGTCATATATTATCTTATCAACACTAATACTTATATTTGATCCTTACATTTAAGTTGTGCAAGAATTTTTAGTTAAAATCAAATGTTCATGAAAATATTAATTTTATATTAAAAGATATATATATACAAATATATATATACTGGTACGAGGTATAACCCTGTAGATAAAGTATACTTATATCACTAGTAAATTAGAATGATTGTGCTAGGGTCTAACATCAAGGCCTCGGTTCTAGAATAAATTCCAGCAACCTTTCTCGGCACCCGGTTTCGGTCCTATGGTGCACATGGGCCAGATTTCTGTTTTGTTGTATTAATATTTTGTTTTGCTTTCCTTTTCTATTTTACAAACCGAATTCTATTAATTTCTTGTATTTGTTGTAACCGAATATTATGGGGCAAGACATCACTTATATAAGGCTGATCTTTCTTCCCCAAGGACCCATGAATAGAATGATGAAGATGTGACTTCGCCCCTATTCGTCTATTATTATTATTATAGACTGTTTGATATAGACCAACAGTATTTCTCTTCACTCCCTTAGTTCTTCTATCCCCTCCCCCCAAATTCTCTATTGAAAACCTTTCGCTGCCCTTTGATTGTAGAATTTCCACCGGTCTTAGAGATCAAGATCTTGATTCTTGAACCCAAAACACACCTTACGAAACAAGTCGTAACATTCTTGGTATCAGAGCAAGACGATTCTCAAATGAAAGAAACCTGATAGCAGCAAAGATGGAGGATCTTAAGACCCTACTCGAAGGGCTGACCCAACAATATGCCTCCATGAATCCTGCCCCGCGACAACATATGACCGAACAGGCTGTCTTGCACAATGCTTTTCTGCAAAATATGAATAGAAAGTATGCTGCTGGAAAAAGCTTGACAGCCATTGAAAAAGGTGCGTTTAATAATGGCCAAAATCCCCGCACCCGACCCTATAATATTGCTTCTTGCTACCGTCCCCCAACCCGGCTCACAAATGTTAATATTCTTGAATTTGATGGGACTGATTTGGAGGGTTGGCTCTTATTTGCCGAGCAAATCTTTAGGGAGAGCAAGACGAATGATGCCACAAAGTTAGACATTGTCCGCACTCACGTCTCAAAAGAGGCAAGAACGTGGCATGAATCATATTTGCAGAATCGCAACCAAAAGGTAGCATTGACGTGGGATGCATTCAAGAGCGATCTCTTGCTGCGATTCGGTCGCAGGCCCTTGTACAGCGCCAAGCCGTCGCTGCTGCCCAAACCATGCATTGTTAACACGGTCTGACAGAGCACAAACTGGACGACCAATCCCAAGGAAGACCGACGTTATACTTGCAATGAAAAATGGGAACCCAATCATAGGTGCAAATCCAGATTATTCATGGCCCCGGCTAATCAGCAAGAAGTTCAAGAACTCGTTCAAGAACCCGTCCAAGAATCAGATTTTTATGACCCACCTTTGGTGCTTGAGACAAGGGACGAACGTGTCATTATCTTGCACACTTTCTCGGTCCAACAAGGTGCCCCTCGGTCGCGGGTCAACATAATACAAGGCAGCCAACTAGAAAAGGCCTTGGAAAATCATAATGTTGCTGCCACGGTACAAATAATCAGCAAGAACAAATGCCAAAGTGTTTCACTTGTTTTGGAAAACGCTCCTGAAAATTTCCAAAAAATAATCAAAGGCTCACCTAGCAACCCAACAACCGAATACCAGCCAGGAAGGTAGTCGGAAGACATGGCTATGTTGTTGTGCATGTGTTGCTAGTCTGGATAAAGGATTGGGCTTGGTTGTTTGAAGAAATTCTAGAGTATGCCCGGAAGAAAAATGGCCATTTTGCTGCACCGGGCGTGTTGGGCCGAAGGAAGGACTAGCTGTGGAGCATGAAGACCGAAGGCTTCTAAGAAATGCGGTCCTAAAACACCGACACTTGCTGGACTTACTGAAGTCCGACCGAATTTTGAAATATTGAGCATGCGCATTAGAGGCTCGGCAGAGCACGGTCTTTTTCGTCGAGGGCGACGAATTTTGAAGGGGGAGATAATGCTAGGGTCTAACATCAAGGCCTCGGTCTTAGAATAAATTCCAGCAACCTTTCTCGGCACCCGGTCTCTGTTATATGGTGCACATGGGATAGATTTCTGTTTTGTTGTATTAATATTTTGTTTTGCTTTCCTTTTCTATTTTATAAACCGAATTCTGTTATTTTCTTGTATTTATTGTAACCGAATATTATTGAGCAAGACATCACCTATATAAGGCTGATCTTTCTTCTCCAAGGACCCATGAATAAAATGATGAAGATGTGACTTCGTCCCTATTCGTCTATTATTATTATTATAGACTGTTTGGTATAGACCAACAGTATTTCTCTTCGCACCCTTGGTTCTTCTATCCCCTCACCCCCAAATTCTCTATTGAAAACCTTCTGCCGCCCTTTGATTGTAAAATTTCCACCGGTCTTAGAGATCAAGAACTTGATTCTTGAACCCAAAACACACCTTATGAAACAAGTCGTATCAGATTGTTTGGTTGAATAATATTATACAAGAATATTTAGGTATAACTTATACCCTATATCCTACGCCAGTTATAAAACTTAATATTATTCTTTTACCCTAATTTTATAAAATTATTAAAATTTTAATTTTATATTATATTTTAAAATATAATAATAATATAAATTATATCTAAGTATTAATTTAAATAATAATAATAATTACAAAATTACTTATTTTTATTTAATTTTTTAGTTTCGATTTTTTTTATATATGTAAACAAAAAATATATTATTTTAAGTATAAATTTTTTTAATGTGATAATTTTTGTACATTATTAAATATAATGATTAAAAATAATAATATTATTAATTAAAAAATAAAAATAATATATAAAATTAATTTATAAAATAAAATTGTATTTCATTATTAATAAATGATATTTATAATTAATTATATAAATTAATATTATTATTATTAATTAATATAACTTATATCTATAGAATTTATTTCTAAAACTAATTTATGATTATAACACTCTAATTTCAAATATTATTTTATTACTTTCTTATACCACTAACCAAACACAAAATAATAAAACATATATATATTTTATACCTATTTTTTACTCTCAATCAAACACTAATAATCTATATAATTTATACCTTAAAATATTTTCTTATCATTTATACCCTTACAATTTATACCAATATAACTAGTATATCATACAAAACGCTAAAAACTTTAATAGTTAGTATAAAATGATAATGAGTTGATGATATTAATTTCGTCTGTTTTTTTTTCTTTATTTAATATAATATGAATACTAAAATAAGTAAATAGTTAGAATTATATTTGTTTAATTTACTTGTAAAATAAAAAAAGGTAGAACAGGTTTATCTAAAAAAGAGATAAAGATTGATAATAAAAAAAAACAAATGAGTGAACTTACCAAATAGAACGAATTGTGAGATTGGAAAATAATTTCTTCATTTTATTAGTTTAATATTTATGTCTATTAATAATATAGGAAAAATATAATACTTAATTATAAATATTTAGATAATTTTATTATACAAACTTGTATGAAACAATTAAATATTTAAATTTCAATGAATATATATATATATATATATATATATATATATATATATATATATATATATATATATATATATATATATATAAGGTTTTTCTGTTAACCATTTAATATATTTGTGATTTATAAAATTAAATACATAATTTGAATTGTTTTAGTTTTTATAAACAATTTAATTTATTTTTCACCATTTAGTTATATTTTATACTTAATTTTTAAAATTGAATTTTTTTTATTATAATATTATTTTAAAAAAATATAATATAATATTTTAATATGGAACCGCGATCGTGAGCTCCATCCAAGTTTATATTAAATTTATGAGTAATTAACATTGTTTCAAGTCTCTTTAAAACACTCTTTTATAATATTTATAATTGTTTATATTTTGGTATTTTTTTTTTTTCAATTTATCATTCAATATTAAGCTTAATAATATTTTTTGAAATATTAGTTTAATTATTTTTTACTAAATAATAATAATTACTTAATATTTTATGATAAAAATAAATATATACTAACATTGTAAATGAATATAATTAATATTTAGTAATTTAAATTTTGTCAAAATATGGTGTTATATTTTGTTTGAATAGTTATAAATCTAGTATATTTTAGGATAATTAGTTAAATTATTACAATTTTAAAATTTTAAAATTTTATAATTGTATAAGTTTATAAATTATTTCAATTTTAATTTATTTAAATAAATTGAATTTTTATATTACATTTGAGTTTTTAATATCCAAGAACAAACTCATTTGAGTTTTTAAATGATGATTGTTAAAGTATATAGTAGGCTGAATGAACCAATGAAACGATATTGAAAGAATCTCTACCAAATATTTTAAGCGACAATTGAAATTTATTTAGTCGATAGTTGATAAACAACGCCGGAAAATGTCTTGTTAAACGATAAATGATCATCTATATATAATCGAAGTAATAAGAGACCCATGCAAATCATTGAAGAATACATGTAAATGTAAGATAACTTTCATACTAAAGATCAAATTAAATAACTCATTATTGAAGACATGAAAAAAAATATTCAAATTCAATAATTTTCTTTCATTTGCTACTAAAACAGGGTACGACAAATTCAAAAAATATTACCAACACAACGACCCAATGAAGACTGCGAGTATTATATGTATCACAAAAATCTGGAATAAAATATTCTATTCGACTAAATAAGAAGTTGTACAAGTATAACACCAACTAAAATTTTAGTGTTGAAAAAAATATATAACATTTTTCGATGTTAAAAAAGTCGCTAGAGGAAATAAAAAAAATGAATGGTTTTTAAACTTAAGTAGAGAGAAAATGGAGATGTTGAACATTTAATTAAAATAGTTAATAAAGAATCGTTTATATATATATATATATATATATATATGCACACTAAATTGATTGTTTTTTTATTATTGTAAAAATATGATCAATTTCTTTTAATAAATATGATATTTAGTTTTAATAAAAATGATATTTAGAAATTTTAAGTAAAAAAGTATTTAAAAATTTAAATAACTGGAATATGGTTTAAAGATAATTTTTTTTTATAATTTATTATAATATTCTTTACAAAATAAATATAATATTTTAATATGAACCCGTGCAAAGCAGAAGCTTCAACCTAATTTATATGATATTTAGGGATAATTAACACGTTTGAAGTCTCTTTAAAACACCATTATAAACCCTTAACCTATTTAATTTTTTAGTTTTTTATATTGAATTTCTAAATTTATTTTGTATTTTCATTCAATATTAAATTTAATATTATTTTTTGAAATTTTAATTTAATTAAAATATAATAATTATATATTTAATAATAATAAACTAATATTTTAGGATAAAAATAAATATCTATAATAACATTCTAAATTAATATAATCAATATTTAGTCATTTAATTTTGTTAAGGATAACTAGTTAACCTATTACCATTTTAAATTTTATAATTTTACAAGCTTATAAATTATTTCAATTTTACTTAAATAAATTGAATTTTTATTACAAATTAAACAACAATTATTATTTATCTACATAAATAATTTATTGTATGATTTTTGTAGTCATATATTTATTACTATTATTTAAATTAGCTTTATTTAAAGTCTATTATATATTATATATACAGGCACACTAAATTGATTGTTTTTCTTTTATCTTTTTCTTTTGAATATTGTAAGAATATGAAGTACTTTTAAGAAAAAATTATATTTAGAGATTTAAAAGTATAAATATATTAAAATTTTTAGTAACTTGAATATGGTTTAATGATAAATTTTTATTTGAATTTTCATCGTATTAAACAATTAAATAATGGTACTTTCTTTAAGAAGTTTTCTTAATCTTCCTTTACTATAAAAGAAAAACACGTATAGTAAAACTCAAAATATTTATACATTTGTTTAGCGATGAATTCAAAGACTTTGATAATTGTAATAATAGCCTTTTCAGAGTGATTTTACCTTCACCTTCACTCAAGTTCGGGCAAGCTTTCCCCTTTTCACCACACAACCCTTCGCCGTCATCACCCAATCCTCCATCGCCACCGTCACCGCCACCGTCACCCAAAATAATATTACGATATTATCCATCGCCGCCACCACCGCCATCGCCCAAAACTAAAGGGCCATTATTACCATATCCTCAATCGCCACCATCATCCAATCCTATATCATCATTATTACCCACCATGTCATCACCTTATTGCGTGTACGCAATAACCCGCTTAGGTTATTGTTGTAGGGTGGAAATAGTCGATGGAATATTCAAGGGAACACCTGTCAGTGTATTTTTTTATGATGCTATCACTTATTTCAATAACGTATGCTACCCAAACCGCATTCCACCTTTTGTCCTCCAACAACTTCCCAATTTTCTCCGCAGCAATACACGTGCACCTACGGTCTTATGACTTTGAAGCCAACAATGTATTAAATTCAATTTGGGACGTTGTTTCGTGTTCTAGTTTTGTATCAATTGGAGGAGGATGCGAAGTAGTACATTGTTTCTTATTTCCATTATATTGATACAAATAAAACAAGCTAATAAAATATTAAACTTGTAAAACTTCAATTGATAAAGATTATTTGTTAAATTAATTTTATTAAACCGAGTAAATAGTTAAGATTAAAATAGAGAGATAAATACTCTAATGTAATTTTTTGAAAAGAACGACTAAATATATATATATATATATATATATATATATATATATATATATATATATATATATATATATATATATATATATGATTGGAGACAATCAAAACTAAAATAAAATAAAAAGTTGTAAAGAAGATTTCAAATTAAATAAATATGAAAATTCAATTAAAAACTAATAAAATTATGTAAACAAACAATGATAGATCTTGACAAGTTGTCATATTATATAAAGAATATTAAAGAGCTTGTCATATATAATGGGTATGATAAAAAATAATCTAACAAAAAATAAAAATAATAAAAATATTTAAAGAAGATTGCAAAATAATTAAATATGAAATAACAATTCATATAAAATAAATTAAGCACATATCTTGTAATGAAGAAATCTAATATGGTAAAGTGTTGATTATATTGTTTTTTAGAAGGTAATTCAGATTTTTTCACTCAATTTGTAGGAATTTTAATAATTTCTATTAATATATAGTATTCATTATATATATTTTACAATAAATATATTTAAATATATATATTTTTTTAATTTAAATATTTATTATTATTTTATTCTTCAACTTTGTAAAATTATTTTTATTTAATTATATGTTTAAAAAAAATATAATAGTGATTTTCAACAAACAAAAATACTAATTATTATTATTATTTTATAATAATAAAATTATAATTTATATAAAAAAAATTATAACTTATATATTAATGTATAAAATTATATATATTCATACACAAAATTATAAATATTATTAATAAAATTGAGTAGGTTAGTGATTAAAATTTTAATTGCATATAATAAGGAATATTCGGGGATTTCGATTAGAGTGAACTTAAAATTTTAAGGGAAAAAATATTTTAAGAATTTGACTCAAATTGTACTACTATTTATCTAACCATAATATTAAAAATAAAAATAAAATAAAAATTTATTCATCCTTGAAAAATATTCACCTCTATCTTTAAAAATAGTATATATGCATCACGACTACAATTTAATGTGTGTACTTTAAGTAACATTATTTATACACATAAATTCTCATCTCCTTAAAAACACATATCTAACTAATTGTTTTGTAAATAAAGAAGACCACAATTTGCTTTTACAATTTGAGGTGAAAAATAAAAAATTAGGTAATTAATACATATCACATAAAAGCAAGAAAATATACCTAATGTATGTCAAAGAAAATAATAGAAGACTACCTATTAATTTTTTCTTCCTATATACTCCGATTGAGTGTGTTGCACGACAACTCATTTATTGAATAATTTGCTTCATACCAATTATTTATTGTTTTAGGGAAACATCCTTATTAAAGATTATTCGGTTGTGTTCGGTAGGAATTACTACACTGTTAGAATAATATAATTATTCTAATAAGAAAATTATAAGGTGTTTGATTGAATTGGTTTTATATGTATAATCTTATTCCTTAAAAGAAGTAATACCCTACCCTAGTTATAAGAAGGTATTAATTTTAATTTATTTTTAATATTTTTTAATTCTAATTTTTTAATATTAACATTAATTTTTTTTTCTTTAAAGTTTAATTATTAAGCTTTTATTATTTTTAATTTTAGTTTATATTACTTTTCTTTAAATAAACTTATTTTATAAATTTTAATATTTAAAATTTTAAATAATTTTAAACTTTATTTATTTTTATAAAAAAGTTAACGTTTATTTTATAATTAGTGGTATAAAAATAATAATAATATTATTATTAATTATAATTATTTTCTGTTAATGTTAGTTCAATAATTTTAAAAAATATATATTATTATTCATATTTTAAACAAAATTATGAAATAATACTAAATATTTATTTTTATATATTATTATTAATTTAAAATAATAACGCAATTATATTATTTATTTATTTTATATAATATTAATAATATTTAAAGTAATTAAAATAAATTTTAAGTAACATTAAAATATCAATAAAGTTAATTAAAAATAATATTAAAAAAATAATTAACAAAGATAAAAAAAATCAAAAAAATTATTTTATTCTTATACTTAAATTTTATATTATCCACCAAACAAAAAATTATAAATCTATACAATTTATATAATGTCTTATACTTCCAACCAAACAATAATAGTATATATAAATTATACTCTTTTATACATCCTTACAATTTATACCTCCTTATTATTTATACTCAATATAACCTCATATCAAATGCAGCCCTAGGTAGAATATACAAACTTTCATCGCAAATATCATTTTGTAGCCATCTAATATATATACAGTGTTACAAAATAACTGCAAACAATTAATAAATTATGAATTCTTTTTATAACAAGTATTGAATTATTATATATAATGTAGAAATGAGATAATCTTAGTTAAGAAAAAATTAAATTAAATGAATTGCAAAATTGGATAAGAACTTCAATTTTAATTTTCTGAAAATTTTAAAACTTGATTTGAGAATTATTTCAGTTGAAACTTAATAGAACGAGATGATATATATTAATTTACCAAAGTTGGTTATTGTTTCATGGTGTCCACTAGGTTTGTAATTATTTCACATTTATTCTATGAATATTTTGTGATGTACCAATAGTTTATTAGGGTTAAATTACTTTTTTCCATGATCTGTCATCCTCCTTTATAATCAAACCAAGCTCATCATGAATTTCAAAATATGAGGAAATCAAACTTTCAAAATGTTTAGAATGGACACTAACGTTAATCTCAGTGGAAAATATTCTATTAGAAATGGTCTGTGCCATCGCTAAAAGTCTAAATGTCGACGTTAATAATTATTAGCGTAGGTGAAAAAAACCGTTGGCCGTCGTCGCTAAAGAGTTGATCGTTAAAAGATAATGATGTCTAACCACGGCGATATTCCCCTAACTGACATTGATAATCCTTTCTAATTCCATTATTAATGTCAGCGTTAGGAGAGAGCCGACATGAATATCGTTCTTTATCAATGTCAACTCTTCCCTAACACCGACGTTAACATCATTCTTTATCAACGTTGACTCTCCCCTAACGCCAACGTTAATATCATTCTTTATCAACGTTGACTCTCCCCTAACGCCAACATTGATAATGTTTGCTCTCGGTTTTTTGAAAAAAATTTGGTTCTCAAATTAATGTCGGCTTTCACCTAACAACGACGTTAATATTATTCTTTATCAATGTCGGTGCTCCTTAACGTCGACGTTGATAATCCTTGCTCTTGGGTTTTTGGAATTTTCTTTTTAATTTTATTAAAATTGTTTCAAATGTTGTTGTACTACTATTAGCAAAAAAAAGACCATTCATAAATAAAAATCTATTCCAAATTTAAATAAAAATCTCAAATCGTATTAGTACAAAAATCTCAAATCGTATGTTAATCACTACTTATCGGGCGAGGAGGGGGATCCTAGACATAAACATCTTTATAGCCTCTTGTTGTGCAAAAACCATTGCGCGCATCTCTTCCATTTCACGTGTCTGTTGTGCGCGCATATCCTCAATTTGTCGTGTTGTTGTGCGCACATCTCCTCCATCTCCACGATCAACGCTTTCGTCTGTTGACGTTGTGACACACGTGAGTTGTTGGCGCTCGAGGAATAACTTCCCCGTTGATCGGCTCTAAATTGCGTTGGACGTATTCCCGATCCCATCTCGGTCACCCTCCCATGTCCCTGTGGTCCCAAAACAACCTCATACACTTGAAACAACGACATTTCAAGGTTTTCTTCTAGCCGCTTGCGCATCACAGTCTGCAGTTATTTACATTATTTTTAATAATTTTAAACTTAATTAAACAAGCAAACTATAACAATGGAAAGAATTACAACTTATGACGCCCTACTAAACTTGCGAAGAAGGCATGGGAGTCGGATCCTCGACGGTCGTTCTCCTAGTGTGCGTTTATAGAAAGAAGTATGCATAACTAGGGGTGTCCAATCTCCCTCTCCTGAACAAATAACATACATATCATTTATTAGATATTATAAAAATTTAATACTCTTACTAAAACTTGCCATATGTTGCTCCACTTGCGAAAATGGTCTGATGTCGGTGTGGTGGGGGTATACCAATTTCGATATGTTTCGGCGTTGATCGTACTTTTTTATGCAATTATAAGATAGTTATAGTTGTTAGTTAATAGTCGATTAAACATATAGTGAATTATAAATGATTATTATACCTTAAATTCAGTTGTGAAGTAGTGATGGTTAATGAGGTAATTCTAATCTTTGAAGTCAAATTCAGGAGGAGAATTTAGTCTAATTCTCTTTTCGTCATCATTATGTTGTTGGATGTGTCCTAAAAAATAACAACATATTTTAGGTGAAAACTTCAAATTATAAGATAACACGTTAAAAAATATCAAACTCACGGAGATGGACTACCATATATGGTTTACCTACGAATGAGACAGACCAGACCAATTTTTTAGATGATGTGACACCACCTCGGATTTTTGGACAATGTTTCCAATATGCTGAGACCAGTAACATGTGTTATCACACGTGGACTTTCCATCCATTTCCCTGAACTCCAACCTCATCTTCTCTCCAATTTCCATTTTTCCGAGAACCGTATTTTTGTTCTTCCCTCGTCTCCTCCTCGATGAAGATCCTACAAAATAATAGTGAAACGATATTTGTTAAAATTTATATAATCATTTAAATATCACGTTAACTAACAACAGTCTCGGGAATGGGAGAATCCCCCACTAGGGTGATAGACTCCTCGGGAATGTTAGAAACTAGATCATCTAGTCTCTCAATATCATGAAGTGATCCCATAAATTCCATAGGATCATCGGACTCTAGAACATTTGTACGAGCTCGAAGCTTGTCCAAATGTTTCTATAGTGCTCATTTGGTAGCCTGTTTAGGTGCCATGATATATGCAAAAATTAAATAAAGTTAAAATTTTAAAGAAGTCATCATATTTGACACACACAAATAAAACATGTTTAAGTGTTCGAATAACGGGGATTTATCTTTGTGACAATTTCCCATCCATGTCTAGATGCCATGATATCTAGTCTTCTTGACTTTCCATTACAAACGGATCATGACTCTGAGTTCTTAATGTTCTATTCACATTAATACTTACAAACCCATATTTATCTATTTTTATACCAAGGTCTTTGGAATGACATTAAACCATCTACACTTGAAAAGAATTACTCGATTACCATCAAAATACTGAACTTCTATGATATATGTGAGTACTGCGTAGTAATTTATTGTTTTGGCCCGATTGTTGCCAATTACACGGACTCCACTATTTTGCGTGGTTAACCATTCGTTATATTTCTTAGCATAAATTTTCGGGCCACTCCCAAAAATCTTTAAACTCAAAGTTTGATGTGATTCATCATTCAATTTCCCCACTTTCGTCTTGAAAAAACTTATGTAAAATTTATTGCGATCAAGATTAGAAAGATTGAGTCGCCCTATATCAGTCAACTCTTGCGTGAATTCTATACATATAATGTAATTTAATTGTACTTAGTTAATTAAAAAATTCATACTTAATCACTAATCAACTTATGAACTCATATTTGTAATATTGTTCGACTTCCATACAATTTCTCAAAATGTATAAGTGAGCACTCTCCCGATCACCCGGTTCGTATGTATAAAGTGTTGCAATCGATAATTCTTCCATTGACAAGAATATAGATAGTGTTAAAGTTGGTTGTATTGATATCTCCATTGACTCACATAAACTCATACACATAAGGTAACTCCACTAATTGACGCTTCATGAAAGTTTTTGTTTCAAATAAACTTTGTAAGGTACACATATATTGTTCAATTGAATACATCCATCGATATTTAACATGCTCCATAACAGAGTCTCAAAAAGTAAGTGTACAAGTAAAGTACCATTATATCAAAAAATGAAGGTGGAAATATATTTTCCAATTTACAAAGTGTCAAAACAATGTCATCTTGCAACTCTTGCAATTAATCTCGATTTAAGGATTTTTGACACAACAATCGGAAGAACCTAGACAAGTGCACTAGAGTTTCGTACACATCATCCAGAAGTAAAGCATGTGTGGAAAGTGGAATCAAATATTGTAATAGGATGTGACAATTGTGACACAACAATCCAGAAATTTTCTTATCAATTACGCTTACACACTCTCCAATATTGGAGCAGAACCTTTCTGTTATTTTTATATTTTTAAGAATTATACATAATCGTTTCTTTTGATCCTAGGAAAGTGAGTATGTGGCTGTTATACATTGAAAAACATCGTTGACCTCACGGGATGCAATAATGTTTTATGTTCAATAATTTCAAATCTTTATGAACTTTGAGTCCATCCTTCGTTTTTTCATTAAAATCCATAATATTACCCACCAACCCATGTAATTCTTAATAAGTATTACATTCAAATTATGTCTCACTAACAACTTTTCCAGTAGTTAATCTTAAAAACAATTATGACAATATTATTTATATAACTAATTTTAGGTTTAATAATATATATGTATATATATATCTTGGATCTTATTAATTTTTTTACTGTTGGTTCAAAAATTTAACATAAGTTAAATATGTATTATCTTATAAACACTAAGTCTACAGAGGGAGTAAGTATTATATTATTCACACTAATATGGACATTGAATCCTAATATATTTATTGTAAAAAAATTTAGTTAAAATGAAACGTTCTTCAAATTATACATTTCATATTATAATTCAATTTTTAAAATAAATGTGACAATTTTTAACTTTTTTTAGATTTAAAAATATATATCCTAATTTTCGTTAAAATAGATTTATTAAATTAGACTAAAGTTAAAAATTAATAAGGATGTGTATTATATCTTATCAACACTAAGAGTTTAAAGTGCATATATAATATAATATCTTTTTAACAATATTAGATTTTTAAATGTTTAAGTTGTGAAAGATTTTTTAGCTAACATCAAACCTTATTGAAATTACAAATTTTATATTAAAAGATGTATATATGAAGATTGATGTAATGGGAGTATAAAAGGTTTAAAACAAATTATAAGATGTGTTATTAATAATAATATAAAAGGATAATTAGTAGTAAAATTAGGGTGAAAAAAAATTCTTATATTATAAGTATATCGAAAATATTGTACCGAAATATATCAAAAATATCGAATGTTAAATTATACCGAAAAAATGTAAGATATGAAATAGTATTTATACATTAAAAATAAATAAATAAATTTAATATTAATTTAATTATATAAACATAAATTTTAAAAATTAAATTAAAATATAATTATATTTTAATATTATTTAATAAATGTCATCTCTAAACGATAAGATTGAAAAAAAAAATCCAACTAAACTTTTAATCTATCAGAATGGTGGAAATGGGTGAAACTACATACCAAATCTTTTCAATTATTTTGAAAGATATTTTGTAATCTCATCCTCAACTGTTATCAGGGAGTTTGTTGGAGTTTGTTTTTAACTTGGGTAAAAGGATAGTTCATATTTGTATGAGCAATTTGAATTTTAAAATGTTGAAAGTATTAATGTGCACAAATTAATTGGATAAAAGAAGATGATTTCAACTTAGAAAAATATCATATATATATATATATATATATATATATATATATATATATATATATATATATATATATATATATATATATATATATATATATATATATATAAACTTAAATTATTCAATAAAAATAAACAAATTAAAAAACTGAATTTTTTTTATTAATTAAGTATAAATGAACTAATATTTATAATTATTATCTAACATGAATGATATTAACAATTTATGGAAACAAAATTACAAATACGATTGAATACCGTTCAAAATATCTATCGTATTCAAAATTATACTTATGTTTATTCTTGATATTTTCAATTTTGTAACTAAATTTAAGTTTTAATATTTGTTAGTTTTTTTTTTAAAATATTGGATTTAAAAAAAAATTATTTTATGATAAATATCTTTAATTTTAATTTTGTGTAACGTTTATATATTAATTATATTAATTTTTTTTTAAGTTATTATGTTTTTTATGTATAAAAGTTATAATACTTATATCGTATCGAATTTAAGGTATACTAAAATATGTATACCGAAATTAAGGTAAGGTAAATGTATGGATTTTTTTATACCGAAACTTTTGATAAATATTAATGAAAATATTAAGTATACCGTAACTACCTATCCTTAAGTACAATATTAATTTTATCTACTTTTGTTTTCTTTACCTAATATATTATATTTTATTAATATAATTACTAAAAATAAGTAAATATTTAGAATTATATTTTTTAAAGGAAAGACTTAAAATAATTGTATGAAAAAAAGGAAGAAGAGATTTAGTTGAGATTGATCAAAAATGAAAAAACAAAATGATTAAACTTACAATAAAAAATAAATGAATGAATAAATAAAATGTGAAATTGGAGAATTGTTTTTTTTTGTTAGTTTAATATTTATGTATTAATAGTATAGTAAATATATTATACTTAATTATAAATATTTAGATAATTTTATTAATACAAACGGTGTGAGATATAAATAATTTTTTAACATTTAAATGAATATATATATATATATATATATATATATATATATATATATATAAGATTTTGTTTGTTAACTTTATTAATATATTTGTGATTTATATAATTAAATACATAATTTGAATTTCTTTAGTTTTTATAGATAATTTAATTTATATATTCACCCTTGGTCATATTTTATACTTATTTTTTAAAATTTTGAATTTTTATAATAGTATTTTTTTTCAAAATAAATATAATATAACATTTTAATATGGACCCGTGCAAAACAGGAGCCCGTCCTAATTGATATTAAATTTAGGACAAATTTTCTGAAAGAATAAAAAAAATCAAGGAGATAACACTACTCAAATCTAAAAAAATCATATTAACAAACGTATTCAAATGTGGCTTTAAAGCAATTGTCTACAACATATGGCATGAGTGAAACGCAAGAGTTTATGGCAGAACCCGCAGGAGCGTTGAAGAGCTATGGAGAAAAATTGTCTCGAATTGTGACGCCTTCGCGGGAACATGGATGAGAATTTCAAGCACGAAGCATAACTGGAATATATGTAGAATGGAATCTACCTTTTACAGAAATCACTATAATTGAATGTATTGTAATGAGATAATATGTTTACACTTTTAGCTTTTTAGAGTTTATTCAAATACGAACTCAAAATCGTTCTACACCTGTCTAGAATGATTCCGTAAAACTCGTGGATTTTTTCCCTTTTTGGGAATTTTTAATAAAATGTCGATAAACCGTTTTTCTAAAAAAACAAAATTTAAGATAATTGTTTCAAGACTCGTTAAAACACAATTTTATAATTTTTTTATTTTTTAGTTTTTTTATTGAACTTTGTAAATTTATTTATTGTTCATTCAATATTAAATTTAATAATATTTTTTTAAACATTAATTTAATTATTTTGTAATAAATAATAATCATTATTATTATTATTTAATAATAATAACCTAATATTTTAGGATAAAAATAAATATCTATAATAAAATTTAAATGAATATAATCAATATTTAGTCATTTAATTTAAATATCGTTTTGATAGTTATATAAATATGATTAGCATATATGTTTTTAAAGATAACTAGTTAAACTGTTACTGTTTCAAATTTATAATTTTAAAATTTTATAAGTTTATAAATTATTTCAATTTTATTTAAATAAATTGAATCTATATAACAAATTAAACAACAATTATTAATTATCTACCTAAATGAATTATTGTATGACTTTTTTAGAGTCATTTAATTATTATTTAACTTAATTTTATTCTTATATATATATATTATAATAGTATCAAATTATGATATATTTTTTTTTGTAAATAATTCATACAATTAATGATGAAATATTGATTTTACAAATTTATAAATGAATAACAATTTTAAGTAAATATTACTATATTATTTAGAATCAATTCTAAAGTCTTATATAAATACATTTTGACACACTAAATTTATTAATTTTTCTTCTTTGTTTTTCTTTTGTGTATGGTAAGACGTTGAATTACGAAAAATGATATTTAAAGACTTAAAAGTAAAAAATATGTCAAAATTTTAAATAACTTGAATATGATTTAAAAATAATTTTTATTGAAATTTTCATAATCATGAACCATTAAATAATAATATTTATTAATAAAGGTTATACTTTCTTTACAAAGGTTTCTTAATCTTCCTCTGATATAAAGGACAAATATAGTCCAATAATCTCATTAAGCTTATAATATTTATACATTTGTTTAGCAATGAATTTAAAGACATTAATAGTTGTAATAATAACCTTAATTGTGGTTTCACCTTCACCTTCACCTCCACTCAAGTCCGGGCAAGCATTCACCTTTTCATCACGTAATCCTTGGCCACCATCACCCAAAACTCAATCGTCATTAATAGCCACCGTTTTACCCCTTTGCGTGTACGCAATGACCATCTTAAGTTATTGTCGAGGGGAAATCTTTTATGGAATATTCAAGGGAACCCCTGTCAGTGTAAGATGTTGTGATTCTCTTTCTTATTTCAATCATGAATGTTACCTCGGCGGTGCACCTTATGTCCTCCAACAACTTCCCAAATTTCTATGCAGTAATGCACATGCACCAGCACCTCCACCTCCTCTTTTCTGAATTTTAGACCAACAATTTATTTAATTCAATTTTGGGATGTTGTTTCATGTTTTAGTTTGGTATCAATTGGAGGAGGAGACATAAAAATGCACTGTTTCTTCCTTCCATTATATTGATACATATAAAACAAGCTAATAAAATATTTAACTCTTTAAAGTTTTTGATAAATATATCATTGGTTTAATTGTTTTTTTTATTAAAACTTAAATAGTTACAATTGTTTTAAGAAAGAGTAAATATCATATTGTACACGATAAATATCGCTCATTTTTTTCTGATTTGTATCACTAAAATATTATCTTATTAAAATAAATCGAGAGTGTTTATAAAATAAACCAGTTATAGACTTTTACAAATAATTTGCATATCTAACATTTCCATCAAATACAACCGAGATTGAGAAAAAGATGGAAACTTTCTTCAAGTCTTTTTTTTTAGCTTTTTTCGATTTAAGAATAATAATATGGTCTCACATGCCCGTCTAGCTAACCGGTCTTGTAACCTCCTGAGACGAGATGATCCATCCCTTGGTCCCATAACTTAGCATGTGTCGCATTGAGGCAGAGACGTGACAATATGGGGGAAATGTCAAATTGCAGGATGGCTCGAGGTTCAATGCGTTTCAACCTTAGTTTGTGTACAATTAATCTTTTAAAATAAAACATTTAGTTTTTAAAATATTTTAACAATACCTGGGGCGGTGATAAATTAATTATGTAAAAAAAATTAATACTTTATTCAAATTTTAAATAATCTGGGAGGCTAAATAAAATTTAACCTGAACCCATTTTAAATTAATTAAACATAACCAATTTAAAGATTATTTATTTGAAAATCAGAGTCGTCGGGAGATTTTATGAAAATCATTAAAATGATACGTGTACAAACGTATTTATATCAGAGTTTCTAAAAAAAGGTGATTCATTGTCTATTTACACTCAGGAAAGGGCTTTCGCGCTATGTCATTTGTGTCCGCCTAAGGACGGTTTTTAAAAATTCTTTTAAAATACACAAAGTCTGTATTTTGTAAATCCAATTATAACATTTAATTAGTACTTCAGGGGTTCTAAATAATTATGAACTTTAAATAATTATAAAAAAATATTAAAATGGGTGTATACTTGTTGCGCTAGTGTAATAATTTAACAAAATCTGAAAATATCAGAGGAAAATGTTAGAATTTTAAAATAAATTTCGAACAGGGCCTTATTCAAAATATTGGTTTAGAAAATATCCCAAAAATATAAAAATATCATTATTTAACCTTTCGAAATTATTTGGAAATGGATTCGGGTTCCAAAATTACAAAATAATTTTGGATTTTGAAAAAGGGAACCAAACAGCCTTAGGACCGGAGTCCTAGGATCTGGGTTTGATTTGGCCGATCTAGGCTCGGTCGGGCTCGGTCAAGATCGGGATGGTCCAAACCAGGGCTTGGTCGCATGGGTCAAGAGTCTGGAGAGCTCGGTCATAGGCTCTAGAAGCTCGATTCCAAACTCGGGTGGCTCGGTTGAAGTCCAATGAGGCTTTGTCCCAAGTCAAGTCTACCAGTCTAGGTGCTCGGTCTTAGGGCTACGTAGATATCGGTCATAGGTCTAAGGTTAGGGTCAAGTTACCGGTCCTAGGTCTAGGGTTAGAGTTAGGTTTATTGGTCCTAGGATAAGTGAGTGCTCGATCCTATGGTTAGAGACATCGGTCATAGGTCTAGAGTTATGGTCAAGTTTATCGGTCCTAGGTTAAGTGAGGGCTCGGTCCTAGGTTAGAAACATCGGTTCTAGGCTAAGTGGGGGCTCAGTCCTAGGGTTAGAAAAGTTGGTCCTAGCCCTCAGTTATAGCTGAAGAACACTAGTCCTAGTCCTCGGTCCTAGCTACAGAAAATCGATAATGGGTCAGAAAACTCAATCCTAGAATTCTCGGTCCTGGGTGCATTTTCTCGATCCTAGGTTTTGTTTTCTCTATCTTTACTGAAGAACAAGACCGAGAATCATCGATCCTAAGCTAAAACCTTAGGACCGTGTGTTCTTATGTTGGTCCAAATTTATAAGTCCATAAGTTTTGATCGGGATCATAAAATCATGACCCGTAAGCTATAGTAAGTTCATATGATTATGAATAACAAAAGCCCTAATATAAATTACGATTTTGAAGTCCTTACAATGATCAATTTTAAAACACATTTCTAAGTCAAATTTTGGGATTTTTCAAATTATGTAATTTCAAGGCCTGATTTTTGTTTCATTAGCTTTGAAATGATGAATATAGTTGATCTTAACGAAAACAAAAATATCATAACATCATTAAAACAATTTTTGAAAATTGAATCAAAATCCAAAATATTTCAAAAACAAGATTTGATCAAACATAATCAAATTTTGTAACAGTTACTTGGAATTCATTCTAACATGTTAACAAACATGTATAATAACTAATTGGATAAAAAAAATCCAAATTAAAACCAATAACATAGAATTTTAAAAATTCAATGTTTATGCTAGAACTTTAAAATTTTAGTTTGATCAAACATAATTACAGTTACTTGAAAAACATTCTAATATGTTAACAAACATGTATAGCAACTAATTGAATCAAAAATTCAAATTAACTCAATAACATGATATTTTAAATTTCAGTTTTCATGTTTTAATTTTCAAATGTTTTGATTCAAGTTGATTTGATCGATTCTATTTCATAAAAAAATGCATACACGATATATTTAATGATTCTAAACAAAGAAATCACATAATAAAAGCTTAGAACAAGATCAAACCGATCAAACTTATGAAATCTTGAAAAATTCAAATTTTAAATCAAAAATTATGATACAAATGATTTTAAAGCATACCAATAGCTAGAGAACACTCCTATGAGATGTTGGATGCTTTCCCAAAGCTTGGATCATGACTAAGATTTCCAAAGACAGTTTTCACAGAAACTGTTCTTCGTCGGAATTTGAATTCGTCGATTGAAGCTGTAAGGGGATATGATTGTTTGATGGTTTGGTAGTGGAAAAGTAAGGGACTATTTATAGTGCCCTAAGGTCGGTCGAGGAGGGGTAATTAAAGTCGAAATTTCCCTTCGTAGATCTTATCCCTAAATTGTGGCAGCCTTATCTACATAAGTATAAGGCTGAAGGATAAGGGGGAAACGTATGCACTGACGAGGGGGAGTCGTGGCCGAAATTTGAAGCCATAAGGATGCACATAGCATGAGCTAGAGCTTCTAAAAGAATCGCGCCAGTGAGGTTGCAATTCCGGCGAGTCCTGCGTCCCAGCGAAGAAGACGACTAAAACGATGTCGTTTCATCTAACGTCGTTCGCGTTCCGTAGGGCGATCAACGACTTGACTGACAGGGTTAGTCAGTCCTTTTAATTGATTCGGTGTGGTTGATTGCGTGCTAGATCCATTGTAGCGGGGGTCTGGCGCGTTATGGGTTGTTGGTTGAGATCTGGACGCTCATTTGATGGTCAAGTATCCTGTTGTAAAAATTAAAAATAATTTCTACTACACAGGATTATCAGATTTTATTTTTATTTAAAAGGCTAAAAAATAATTTTTAATCCCTTTTAAATTCATTTTTTCACCAAACAATTCACAAAAACTATTTCGGAAATTATAATAAAAATTATTATCATAATTTATTTGTTTTGGTATTTTTGGAAATTTTGAGATATTTTATTTAAGTGCTTTAATTCAAGAATTAAACATAAATCATGATTAAATCATAATTAAATATTTTCACCCTCTTATTTGGTTTAATTTTGATAAAATAAATATAAATTTTTATCCTCAAACTAATTTTGAAATTTTGAAAAAATTCCTTAATTAGGATTTAATTATCACAATAATTTACCCTTAATTGGGTTTTAATTCTTTCATTAAAGTTATTTTGAATATAAAATTTTTAAATATTATTTTAATATTATTAAAATTAATATTATTATTTGAAAATAAAGTAAATCAAATTTTCATACTTACAAATAACACTCCCATGATTTTGACATTTTAAGAATATATTCTCAAACTTTACTTTTTATTCTACTCTTAAGTTTTATCATACCGTGCTAAAACTTAGTGATATCTGTGATTTTCTAGATTTCCACGTAGACATTCCGCCCATTTGTCTGTAGATAAAGACTAATTTCGTAATACATAATGAAAGAGAATTTCTCTCTTTGATAATTAATTAATATATATATATATATATATATATATATATATATATATATATATATATAACTAAATACATAAAAGACAAGAATAATACAAGTATAATACATACAAATATGTATATAATTAGGTAAATAGATGGATAATTGAAAATGTGTAAATCATGGTTTGGAAAGTCCAATATATAAATCTTAGAATCGCAATAGCATTCATGTGAGCATGCATAAGTGTTTGGATTGAAACCAGGATAAAAGCTAAAACAAAATAGCAAAATATATATATATATGATAATATATATATAATTAATTAATTAATTAATGATGTTTAATTTTTAAAGTGTTCGGATTGCTGGGTCAAGATCTGTGATTAATTTGGATATATATTTGAAAGTAGATGGATATTTGGGTCGGATTATGGGTTGACCCGCCCATAAATTTAAAACGGTTAAAAATAAAATTAAAAATGTTATGGGTATGTTTCAAACTTGCAACCTAACCAAACAAATACAACCCTTTAATCAATTAGACTAAGAAGACTTTATATTTTAAATTCTACACTAAATTTGATGAACGCGGGACGTTTTAACCATAACTAGTATGAAACCCTACGTTGTACGGGAAAAATATAAAAAAAAATTATAAAATATTTAATTTAATAAAAGAGAATATATTTATATGAAGAGAAAATATATAATATATATATATATATATATATATATATATATATAATTAGAGAAAAAAATAGAAAAAATAATTATTATTAATTGTTTCATAATATAAGTAAATTGTATAAAAATAAATAATAAACAAATAATATATAAATAATTGTGGAAAAATTATGTAAGGAAAAATATATTTATATAAAATTAATTATGAAATATATACATGATGTGAGAAAAAAGAATGATTGATTAAAACTGAAAATAATAATAATACAATACAAACCAAAAGGCTTGATTTAATTTAAACTATGGAAAGCAAAATAAAAATTTAAGTTAACACAATATTAAACAAACATTCATAAAAAAAAATGTAGAACTCTAATATAATTTAAGATATCCTATATTATAATAATAGTTAATAATGTATACTAATAAAAAAACAACTTCCATAAAATGAAATTAAAAAATTGTAAAATAAAAAATAAAAACTAATTTTTTTGTCTTTTTTGTCCTATCTCTTCAACAACTTTGTCTGTTGTTTCTCCCTAATAAAATTTAATTAACATATAAAACACATTTTAAAAACTTAAATAAGACATTAAAATAGATAATAAAAAAACCAATTTATTTGATCACAAAAAATTGAAAAAGTACCTCTTTAACAACTTTGTTTGAAATTGATGATCCTCCCTAATAAAATTTAATCAAATATATATAAACTTTTTAAATATTTAAATAAGACATTAAAATAGATTAAAAAAATAATTTATTTGATAGAAAAATTGAAAAAGTACCTCTTTAACAATTTTGTCTGAAATTGATGCTCCTCCCTTAACAAAATTTAATTTAATATATAAAACACGTTTCAAAGTTGAGCATAAAGATATCCAAAATATGTTTACCTGTTGAGTAATGAGTGATTGACTTGGATCAAACACTTTTATAATTGTAAAATTGTGTGATTTTTTCTTGAGGTTGTAATCAGTAATTTTAACTTGGAACACAAGTTTTCGCGATGACATTTATGATAACGGCAATGGTAAATCTTTGTCACAACTCGGATATAATTGTAACAAATCTGAAACAGTTAGATTAACTAACTTATTTACAACTCTATCAAAAAGCACAAATAGTGCAGCTCCTAACTCGTCACCAACCTCAATCTCTAATTTATATCTAAAATAGATACAAAATAATTAATGAATAAACAAAATAGTTATAATTAAATATATGAATATAGTTTGTTAATGATCAAAGAGACAAAAATAAACATCTTGGAGTAGGATTTTTTTGTAACTTTAACACATGAGTTGCAAAAAAAAACATCGCCCTCGAGCGTTACTTTTCTGCGACAATCATCACAAGAGTAGTAAAATCAACCATTGTAGTTGCATACATTATTGATTGTCGCTTCAACGGTACGTATACATTCCTGTTAACCAATAAACCAGTAAGATAACTATAAAAATATTGAAATACCAATTTTACCAACCTTGCTTTCCTCATTTGACAATAGGTTGTATAATTCCTCAATTGTGTGTCGATCTTTCATCATCTCATCTTGTAAAGACATCAAACTTTCAACAGTATCATCCAACAAACATACTTGAGATGGATGGACAACAAATCTACAATTAGTTGAGTAAAGGTGGCACAAAAATAATAGTCATTAAAACAACAAATATTTAAACAAAGAGTATTGTTTAAAGAAAGACAATATCAACCTTTCTCGCATAGTCACCACCTCTGGAATCATTAGATTTTGAAAAACTTGTGTGGCTGTTGTTGAAGAAAGGACATGATGACCTATTGAAAGCACATAAAAATGGTTAACACAAACATATTAAGAAATAAGCATATTTTTTTTACAATTCATACCTTGGTATAACTTGACAAGAAAGTCGGTCACAACTATTACGATAGGATCTTGGTTGTTAGATCCTTCAACAAATTCAAATTTTTCGGCTATGTTTCCCCATAAAGTTAGATTAATATCTTCTCCACTATAAAATAACACATAGAAAAGGTAAAAATTAAAATATTTAATAAATTAAAATATTTAATAGAGTAAAAAAACAAAAGAACTCATTTAACTTATAGATTTATAAATGACCAACCTATCAAATTGAAGGTTTAAACCACGTTTTGCAACTGTGTTATATCCAGTTTTGCTAAAAGTCTTAGAGCCCAAACTGATAAGACGAGCTATAATAACTATAACATAAAAAGGAAAATGTAAGTTAAAAATTAAATGAAAGACAATAGTTAATCAAAACACTACCTGTTAGTTGTGAGCAATTGTCACTTCTAGAAATAACCTCCTTGTAATCAGAAAAATTCTCGGAATATTTAGAATCTCAGAAAGTAGCTAAACAAAATTTTCAAAGAGTTTGGAACTGGTTTGTACTGAGCGTTTGACTTGACAACTCGAAAATTTTGAAATATGTACATGTTACCCTCCTTTAATAAGTTTCGATGTCTTGGAACAAATTGACGATCGATGCTGACGTGAATAACCGCACCCTATAAGTTACATGTTAGTTTGCACTAACATACATTAATATATAACAAAATATTAAACACACTTACCTCCTTATCTATTAATAAGAAATCAACACTTAGCAATTCATTATTTTTTTTTTTAGTATTTATTGCATCCCACATGTACATAACTCTTGCAACTAAATGTTTGTAGTTGCTATCCGTAGTCAAATCTAGAATTCCAATCCAATGGAGGCTTGTGTGTCCATTTTCTGATATTTTGATATGAATTGACATTATAATAGTTAGTATAAAATATAAACATAAAAATAAAATTTAAAATAAAAAAAAGTAAAAATAAAAAAATTTTAAAAAATATTTATATGTAAATATAGATTGAATAATAATAAAAAATTAAAGAATATAATATATTAAATATGAGAATAAAGACAAATATTATAAAATAATGAGAAATAATAAATATAATATATTTAAAAAATTATTTTATGGTTAAAAATAAATATCGTGTATTAGCTTTTAATAGATTCACCATCTTCTGTAAAAATAGTTATTTATTTTTATGAAAATTTATATGCAAAACATTTTTTATATAAAAACATTAAGAATATTTAAGTGAATAATTGGATTGTTATAATTAACGAAAATATATGTGAAAAAATGACCAAATATTTAAAAATTAGATGATATAACAAACACATTTATTATAAAAAAAAAGTATTTATATATCATATGTTAATAATAATAATAAATTATTAATATAATATGAATATATTAAAAATGAGAATAAAGATAAATATTGAAAAATAATGGGAAATAATAAATAATTAATTGAATGTCATAATAATATTTCAAAAAAAATTATTTATTTCTTTTGTGATTAAAAATAAATATTATTAAATACATTAAACTTTATCATTTGAAATTGTTTGGAATAGAAAAAAAATCTTATACTCAAAAGATAGAGATCATCTTTTTTCAACTAATAAAACTATATGTATTTAAAAAAATTAAATATATTTAACCTAAAAAATTATTTTTATTTTATTAAATCATAAAATATAGTCATTATTCCTACTTTGACTCAAAAGAAGGATGAATATTATATTGGATAACTTCAACTAAAGTAATTTTAAAAATATTTAGATTAAATAATAATAAAAAGATTATTAATATAATATAAATATATTAAATATGACAAATATTATAAAATAATATGAATAATAAATTAATTAATTAAACGTTATAATAAGTAATAATAATATTTAAAAAAAAATGGAGAATAGAAAAAAAAATATTAATGCTAAGAATAAAGAGATTATATGTATTTAAATTTTTTATTTTATTAATTAGTCATAAAATTTAATCAAAAGATAGGACGTTGTTGCAGCGACATGAAATGATCAAATTCCTGGAAAAAAAACAATGAACAATATATTGGTGAAACATAACATATTACCAATTTAATTATTGAATGAAATAATGATGTTGATAGAGAAATTGATGTTAATATAATTTAATTATTACTCACTTTAACCAAGATGGAATTCAAAAGATAGGACGTTGTTGCAGCGGCCTGAAATGATCAAATTCCTGGAAAAAAAACAATGAACAATAGATTGGTGAAACATAACATATTACCAATTTAACTATTGAATGAAATAATGATGTTGATAGAGAATTGATGTTAATATAATTTAATTATTACTCACTTTAACCAAGATGGAATTCAAAAGATAGGACGTTATTGTAGCGGCCTGAAATGATCAAATTCCTGGAAAAAAAACAATGAACAATAGATTGGTGAAACATAACATATTATCAATTTAATTATTGAATGAAATAATGATGTTGATAGAGAAATTGATGTTAATATAATGTAATTATTACTCACTTTAAGCAAGATGGAATTCAAAAGATAGAATGTTGTTGTAGTTGCCTAAAATGATAAAATTCCTAAGAAAAAAAAAGCAAAACAGTGAAAGCCGCAAAAGGAGACCGAATAGGCAGAATATCAGTCTTCTCTCTTAAATTGAACCTTGTTGATGTAAAATTATTTATAGGAAAACAAATATTTAGATGGAGAAGGAGATGAAAAATTGGGTTGATTTATTATATTGATTTAATTGCAGTTACAATGTTTATGTTTGTCATAATTATTGTTTTTGTGTTAAATTTTATAATTATTATAATATGATAACTGAAAGTTAAGTTTTATATTATAATTAATATAATATAATAACTTAAAGTTAAATTTTATAATTAATATAATATATAATTGAAATTCTTAATTTTATTGTAAGTTTTAATGTTTTATAATTAGTATGTAATGCTAAACATGATAACTACATTTTTTTTCTATTTTATAATAATGGGATAACGGAAAGTTACATTTTATAATTAATATAATATATATTTGAAATTCTTGATTTTATTGCAGGTTAAGTTTTATATTATAATTAATATAATATGATAACTGAAAGTTAATTTTATAATTAATATAATATATAATTGAGATTATTAATTTTATTGTAGGTTTTAATATTTTGTAGTTAGTATTTAATGTTAAACATGATAACTTTTTTTTTCTATTTTATAATTAATATAATGGAATAACTGAAAGTTACATTTTATAATTAATATAATATATATTTGAAATTCTTGATTTTATTGCAGGTTTTAATGTTTTATAATTAGTATTTAATGCTAAACTCAATTAATATAGATAAATATTTGGTTTAATGTGTATATGTAAAATATTAAATTTTAATATATTTTAATAATTATAACATTAATATATATATACAAAATAAAATTAATTAATATATTTATAGCGGCGCGCGAGAGAAAGAAAAACAATTCATAAATGAAGAGAGAGAAATATGAAAAAATACCTTGTGATATGAGAATTATTTTGGAGAGAGCGTGAAGTACACCCTCAACATTTCAAATTAAGCGTTATTAGATATATATAGATAAGTTCAATTTTTTAACTAACTAATCTATATATATATAATGATATTTAATTTTCAAAGTGTCCGGATTACCGGATCGAGAGTTGTGGTTAATTTGGATATATATGTGAGAGTAATTGGATATTTGGGTCGGATTGTGAGTTGACCCGCCCATAAATTTAAAACTGTTGTTAGGATCTAGATCGCCGCTGGTGGACAGGGGGTTGGACCGGTTAGCGGTTCTCACTCGTAGGGTGGTGGTTAATCCGGTTAGAGATTAACACCGGGGTTTCAATACTACACAACCTGTCACAAACCCTTGAACTAGGTTCAAGCGCGGAAGAGGTTTGCTTTCAAGTTGAAGCGGTACACGTGTATGATAGGCGGAGTCGGTTTCGGTTGATGGAGATTTGAAGAATGGTGGGTCGGTTTCGGTTATCTGGATGTTCGGTATGGTCAGTATGGAGTCGGTTTGGAGCGGTATGGTTAAGTTAGTCGGTTATGTAATAAAGCCAACAGAAAGTAAATAACACAACAGATTTTATGGATGTTCGGAGATAAATCTCCTACGTCACCCCTTCCTCTCGAAACCGCGAGAAGGATATTCACTAAGGAATACAAATACAAGCCGATCGAGACTTATTCTCTGCTCGATAACACTCTTACAATTCACACCGAAATTGTAGCACACACTTTAACTTTCAACACTTAGACTTTCTAGAATAGCACACTGTTATCACTTGTAGTAAATGCTCTTAGCTCTTGTTATCCCAATGTATGTCCCGCATTTACTCTTCTGCAACTGCCTCCTTTTATAGGTGAAATATGCCAACGGTCATATTTCAAAGCCTTGAATCTGATTGGCTGATCAGAGGTGCAATTATTCAGTGTCTCAGACCTGCCGGTCGTCTCCTCAGACCTGACGGTCAATCTCAGACCTGGTATCCTGTTTCAGACCTGCCGGTCTGTAAGGCAAACCTGCCGGGTTTGTCTTTTACTTAATATAGGCACTGTCTGCTTGGACAGTTGTCTGTACTTTGAAGATTTCCTTTCTGGCTTATCCCGAAGTAGAAGGATCCGGTAGTACTGTTTTCTGCAGCCTACAGTCTTTCCTCAGACTTGCATGGATATGGAAGTATTCAGTCTGTTCCTTTGGTATCATTCTCAACAGATACCCAAAGTGTCTTCTTGTACTAGTCGGCCTCTTGACTTGGCCGAATGTCTTTTGGTAGTGAAGTAACCGGACTTCTTCCGGTTGTTCTTGTCTTGTAGATAATCGGCTGTTTGATGGATCTGGTTTTAAGCTTTGGCCGATCCTTTGTGCGGTCACGTTCAGAGTGCTTTTGATCGGTATGGTGACTTGACCGGTTCGGTTTCTTCAGTTGGTTTTCTTTTGTTCATCCGGTCCGGTTCCTTGTTCCTGCATGGGAAGTTTGTTTAAGTTAGGTTTATTTGAACCGGTATGAATTTATCTAACAATTTCTCCCTTTTTGATTATTTTATTTAAAATTATCAAAATCATGTAAGTTTGCAACCGTAGGCCGGTTGTTTTGTTTGGCCGATTTTTGAAAAAGACTTAGAGAATTTTCGAAAAATTTTGAGGGAGGAGTTTTGGAAGAATCTCTATCTTTTATCTAACAATTTCTCCCTTTTTGATTATTTTATTTAAAATTATCAAAATCATGTAGAAATGCAAAATAAGGCCGGTATTCAAAAATAACTTTATATATTTATAGATAACCGGAAAAGACAAAGCATAAATACTAAGGCAAATAAGAAAAAGAAGGATAGTCCCTATTCCGAGTCCGTGAATTCATAGGCACTCTTCTTTTTCTTCGGTTGCGGTGGCGGTTGCGGTTGCCTGGTCTGTTGGGAGGGTCGTGGTCTTTTAGATCGGGACCGCAGCTGTTCTTCGACTGGGTCGGCTTGCTGCGAAGTACCCGTAGCAACTGGGTCAGATATTTCATTTAGCATCTCGACTATCCGAACTTTCTTAGGAGCCGGCCTCTTTCTTTTTGTCGGTGCTGAAGCGGAGGCGGCCGCCTTCTTCTTTTTCTCGTGTTCCTTTGCAAATCCGTCCAGCCTTCGTGATTCCCTTTCCAGTCGTTCGGCATCCGCTGCGGCCTGACTGGCCACTTTCTCAGCATACCCTGGATATAAAATCTCGGCTCTTCTTATTCTTTCGGCCTCTAATTCTGCTTCGGTTAGTTGAGATGATCGCGGAGCCTCTTTGTCTTTGCCAGCTTCGGCGTCCAGCGCTTCCTGGACCCTTTTAGCAACCTGAGCATCAGCCTCTATAGCCGCGGCGTCCGCATTCTCCTTAGCTTTTAGGATTTCGGCCATCTGTGCAGTAAGTGCCTTTACCTCGGCCACGAGATCTTCGTTTTTCTTTTCTAGAACCGAGACCCGGTCGATTGTCTGGTCGACCCTTTCGAAGTCCTTCTTTAAGTCTGAGGTCATAGCCTCCAGAGCTGCGGTTCGCTGAACACATTTTTCGCGCTCACCGGCCTCTTCCCACAGCCCGGTGCTGAGTTCTCCTAGGCGTGCTTGATGTTGATCTATAAGCTGTTTTGTCACATCGGCGAACTGCATGGCCGAATCAAATATTTTATTGCAACAATCCTTGAGCGGTTGAAACTTGGATACTTCGTGTGCTTGAACGCGGTCATCGATCCGCTCTGAAGTGGATGCGTCAAGCTGCTGAAGCCGGTCTTCAATCTGCCCTGATATGGACATTTCAAACTTCTTAAGTTGGTCATCAATCCTCCCCGAAACAGATGCTTCAAACTTTTGGAGCCGGTCTTCAATTTGTTCTTTAGGAGGGACCGAGGCGGTGGCTTCCGGTGGTGGAGAGGGAATTGATTGCTCGGTGGGGTCAGGATCGGCTCTTACACCGGAGTCTATCAGTGCAGCATTCTCACTAGGAGGTTCTAATGTGACCGCATTCTCCAAGTTCGTTACCGCAATTTCTGAGATTGGTACCTCGACATCTTCTAAAGTTTGTACCTCAACAATTTTTGAAGTCGGTACCTCAACGTCTTCTGGCATCGGTGCCTCAATATCCCTTGGTGTCTCAACTTCCTCTCTTGAAGGTGTTGGGCAGTCAACTGGAAATTCTTCGATTACCGGAGCAGTATAGACCGGTACTTGCTTTTGGTTGCATATTGCTTCCAGCCGCCCTATTTCTTGACGTATTTCCAGTTTGCCCTTTTCAAGCTTTGATAATACTCGCGGCGCTATGGTAGACACCGATCCCCCTTCGGCATATTCCTCTTTAATTTTCCGGATGCGCCTTCTTAGTTTCCGAAGATGACTTCTCGGTATCAGTAAGCAAGTTCGGCATTGTACCTCCTGAATGGTATTGGATTTTGTGAGGCTTAAGATCATGTCCTCTACTTCCTCCAATCTGGCGATGCAATCCTGTTGCGGGAGGTCCGATAGGATGTCTTTATATTTTGTGTTGAAGCGGTACTCATGCCACTCCAAATATAGGTCTATAACGTCCTCGTCTCGCTTGTTGATGCCGTGAAAGATATTCTGGGCTAGTCTTTCGGCCTCGGCCTCGGCCTCATCGGCCTCTTCCCTGTTGTAGCTTTCATTATTGGCTCCTGTATCGACCCCTTCTTCACCCTCGGTGGTCTCAGGATTGGCGCTTTGTTCGGTATCGTTCGGACTCCGAGCCGAATGATCGTCGTCATGGACCGTTCCATCTTCGGTCCTTTCCGTTTCGGTTTCCTCAGGGGCCCACTCCTCATCATCCGTTTGCTGTGGTGGGTCTTCGAAAGTTATCTTTTCTTTCCTCTTTCCTCCGGTCTTTTCTTTTGCCGAGGCATCTTTCTTTGCGGCTTTCTTCTTTCAGCCACCTGTGGAGCTGGAGGCCGACTGCGTTCTTGGAAGAAATTGCCTCGATCGAATGATGCAACGTTTTATTAGCTCAACACCGGGACCGACGTTGAGGTTCAAGTGTAGGAAGATCTTACCGAGTTGCACGGCATATCCCCACGACCGGGCTGAATCCGGTCTTACCATGTCCATGAGGTTGCCGAACACTGATCTTGCCCAGTTGACCTCCTTTCCTTCCAACAGACGAAATATCATTTTGATTTTGTCTCTGGTGAGGTTGCTGAAGTTTCCTCCCTGTGCCAGTATCGCCCTGGCAAAAACGTCACACGCCGGGATATACTCCGGTTTCAGCATCTGTTTACTTCCGGATGTAGTGATCGGCTTATTGGATGCCGATAAGAGGTGGCAAGCCGTCTCAAAGGTATCATCGTCTATTTCTGCCGTTGCATCCTGGCCGGTAGTTGGGAGACGCAAGCTCTCGGCCACCACTGCTTCAGTGATCTCGATTTGGGAACCGCAAACCGTTGCGATGATCCTGTCGTAGGAGATGATTGCGGTTTTGAAGAATTCTTCGACCGCCTCTCTGTAAATTACGTGAGGACCGTCTAGAAAATATCCCAGACCGGTTTTGATCAGCAGGTCAATAACTTCCTTTGCTTCGGTTGTCCCATTCTGCCGAATCTCCTCGAAGTCTACTTGAGAATAGAGTTTGAACAACGCCGAATCACGACCCATGTTGAAGAGTTTGAGAATGAGAGAAAACGGCTTCAAGGAGTTTAGAAAGTTTAGAGAGATAAAGTGAAATCGCGTGAGAATGAAAGAAATGACCGAAGGCCCCCTTTTATAGTCACGGTTTGGAAGCCCAACCGTCTCATCATGAATGGGCGGGAATTTTCCCTCCAAGGTAGAAGTACGCCAAACTATGGGCGGGAAACCGAAAACTGTGGGCGGCAATTTTGAGCGGGAGATTTCCCTCCAAAACCTTAACCTATGTCATTGATCACGCATGCTTTCCTTTGAGACCGAATGAATGATCGGTTTCTAACCAGATATTTTGATTAACAGTTGTAATCAGATTTTATGAAACCGGATAAAAACGAGTTAATTTTCGGTTACTTAGATAAATGCGCAAAGAGTAGAGAGACACGGTCATTGAAACTAAAACGATATTTTATTCAAGAGACCGATACGAAAGAGTACATAGAGAAAACCGATAGAATGATACGAAAGATAGACATTTAAGCAGTAAGCACCATTCTGGAATACTTTTCCACCACCGCATCTGTATCAAGGATGTTTGAGGAGGATTCCGGCGTGCCAGGTCCAAAATCTGGCCGGTACTTGAGAATCAACTTGCTGATGTGAGGTGCAAAGCCGAGACCTTTCTTGGTCAGCACCATATTCCTCAAGTGAAAGAGGACCGCTGACCAATTGATGGGCGTATGGTGGTAGATGTGGGTCATGATATTGTAGGTATTCTTTGAATACCGCTGATTTGGAGATTGGCACAGAATGGACCGAGTGACAATCTCAAGAAGTAGCTGAGTACTACGACCGAGGCGGGTTTTTAACTCATGGGTTTCCACCGGATCAAGGGTGGCAGAGCAGCGTAACCCATAGTAGTATTCATCGAGTCCCTCCATGGTTGGGAAATCAGAGAACCCTTCTTTGGGCAGATTGAAGAGAGTGGCAAATTCGGCTTCATCAAGCCGGAAGGTATGATTCCTTACAGTGGTGACAATGCGATCGCCCCAGTTGCAGGCATTTCTGAAGAATTCCTTGACATCCTCAATTAGTATGGGACCGGATTCTTCGAGGAAGGTTTGAAGACCGGTAACAATAAGGCTTTCAAACATGTGTTTCTTTGCATGGTCATAGTCCCATTCTGCCATACATGAGTTGAATTCGACACTTAGAAAGTTTCCCAAAGTTCGGCTTGGCATGATTGTGGTATAGAGAGAGAGATTCAAGAGGAATACAGGTGATTTTGCACTTTTGGATGTGGTAAAATGAGAGATGTATGGCTCCTTATATAGGATCGGTTTTGGAGGGAAAATCTGAGCATTGATGGTCAGTTTTGTTTTATTAAGGAAGAGAATCTTTCTCTTATCAAGATGCATGGGGAAGGAGCAAATTGCAAAACCCAAGGTAAGTGTTAGTTGAGAAGTAACTGGTTCGGTTGGATATTAAATGTTCGGGTGGTTGAGAGTTATCTCATTAATTATCTCATTTAATTAGGTATGCATTTAGACATAACCGAGATTATATTAAAACTGAGGATGATAGAAACAATGCCGAAATCGGCATAAAGAAAACTTGAAATCAACACAGACAAAGCCGAAATGAAACATAGATAGAGCCGAAATGATCAGATTGGAGTTGAACAATAATACGTCCGGTGCATGAAGCAAAATGACCGGATGCAAGAAGGAGTAACTTAGTGGCCGCGGGGATTGATGTTCCTACTCCTCCACTCTCTCTCAACTCGATCGTAGAATGAGTCGATGACTTCCCTGGTGAACACCTGACTATGGTTCAAACCTTCGCCGGGACAGGTTGGGACCCCAAGCTCCTCAAAAAGTCGGCTTATCTGGGGAACGAAAGCCACTGACCGGGTGCCGATTATCCAAATAAGGACGTCGAACAGCACTCTAGACCAGTTGACCGGCGTTCTGGTGATGATGGCCGCCATCATGTTGAACGTTGCCGTGCAGTAGGTGTTGGTGACATCTTTTCCAAGGATGCCCCTTCCTATTATATCATTGAGGAGCTGGTACTCAGCCCTCAAAGGAGATTTAGAGCCATGATCAGCGACAGGCTCGTCCGACCGGGCAAGGGAGAGAGAGACCTCAGCCTTAGTATCGGCCGGAGGGTTTAGGTCTGTCAGCCCTTGTTTGGGCAGATCAAAGCATCGAGCGAAGTCCTGCTCGGTGAAGTCAAAGAGAATACCCCCAACCTTAGATTGGATGTGGGTCTCAAAGTGGGGTGTCCCCCGGTATACCCTGGCGTTGTTGTAAAATTCCAAGACAGATTGAGGATAGATGATTTGTTTGTCATCCAGAAAATACCGGAGGCCAATATCTTCCAGCTGTTTGATCATCCGATACAGCTCATAATGATCGGTATCGGAGCAAGATTCAAAGTCTACTTGGAGAATGTTTGTGAAGATAGACATGGTTAGGTTGCCTTAGAAAGAGGATGTTCTTGTGAGATTTTTTGCCTTAGTGATGGAAAGAGTGTATTGTTTTGTGAGTGTTTTGGTGAGTGAGTGCTTCCTTTAAATACTGGTGTTGGGGCTAACCTATTATCCGGGCATTAAATGAGATAAGGTATATTAACCGCAGGATAAGAATCTTTGCATAAAATAGGCAGTTTTGCAGGTCTAGGTGTCGGTCATAGGCCTGGACTGTGAAAGATATCAAAAGATCTTCACGTCTTTTTAGGCGCGACCAGGTTTATTCTGAAAAGGCAATGATGCAGAGCAGAGACCTTTAACCTCTGATAACTATTCCTCTTCTGTTTGAATTTCAAATAATCTGGGGTAGCCTTCTTCCGAACCGGTCAGCTATCAGTTGTTCATCCCGATGCGGTTACATGGTGCATGCACCAAGTAGCCGGTCGGTTTACTCTATCTGATAATCTGGGCGGTTCTTCCACAAACACCCCGAAGATTCAAAGTTCAACATCTTAGGAAGAGTTATCGGTTTGTCTGTCTGAACCGATTTCCCTTTAAGTATCCTTTGGAAGGATTTGGCTAATATCGGTTAAGCCGAGAGTAAGTCTAAATTGAGAAAACTTAGCTTCCTGCAGCGGCTTCGTGAAGATATCGGCTACTTGCTGATCGGTCGGTACGTACTCCAGCCGGATATGCTTCAGCGTGACATGCTCTCGGATGAAGTGATGTCTGATGTCGATGTGCTTGGTTCTGGAGTGGAGAACCGAGTTGTAGGTGATTGCAATGGCACTTGTGTTGTCACAGAAGATCGGGGACTCTTCGGCTATAATGCCGAAGTCCTTCAGCTGCTGTTGGATCCAGAGGAGTTGAGAGCAGCACCTTCCGGCCGCCAAGTATTCAGCCTCCGCGGTTGATGTAGCCACCGATGTCTGTTTCTTGCTGTTCCATGACACCAGTCGGTCACCCAGGAACTGACATGTTCCACTTGTGCTTTTCCTATCGATCTTGCACCCTGCATAGTCTGCGTCTGAGTAGCTTGTTAGATTAAATGATGAGTCTTTTGGGTACCACAGACCGAAATCAGGAGTGCCTTTCAGATACTTCAGTATCCTCTTTGCGGCTGTGTAGTGGGATTGCTTTGGATTTGCTTGGAATCTCCCACACACACCAACTGCAAACAGGATGTCCGGTCTACTCGCTGTCAGGTACAGTAGGGAACCGATCATGCCTCGGTATGCAATCTGATCTACCGATTGACCTTCATCGTCCCTGTCCAGTTTGATTGATGAGCTCATTGGAGTAGCCGCCGAGGAGCAGGTGTCCATACCGAATTTCTTTAGCAGCTCCTTGGTATATTTCGGTTGACTGATGAATGTTCCTTCCTTGAGTTGTTTAACCTGAAGACCTAGGAAGAAACTTAATTCTCCCATCATACTCATTTCGAATTTGTCAGTCATCATTTTTAAGAATTTGTCGCAAAGCTTTGGATCGGTGCAACCGAAAATAATATCATCTACATAAATTTGAACAAGTAGGATATGTTCCTTCTTTTCAAACTTAAACAAAGTTTTATCCACCGAACCGATGGTGAAATCATGCTCTAATAGAAATGCGGTTAGCGTATCATACCAGGCCCTAGGTGCTTGCTTTAGACCGTATAAAGCTTTGTTCAGCCGGTATACATGATTTGGAAATACAGCATTTTTGAAACCGGGTGGTTGTTCAACGTACACTTCTTCACGTAGATCACCGTTCAGAAATGCACTTTTAACATCCATTTGAAAAACCTTAAAGTTTTTGAAAGCCGCAAAAGCTAGAAAAATCCTAATGGCTTCAATCCTGGCTACAGGAGCAAATGACTCTTCAAAGTCAATGCCTTCTTCCTGTTTGTAACCTTGAGCCACTAATCTGGCTTTGTTCCTCGTGACCAAACCGTCCTCATTGAGTTTGTTTCTGAATACCCATCTTGTTCCTATGACCGATTGATCTTTCGGTCTGGGAACTAAGTACCAGACTTTACTACTCTCAAACTGGTTTAGTTCTTCTTGCATTCCCAAGATCCAATCCGGATCTGACAATGCTTCATCTATTCTTTTCGGTTCAATCTGGGATATAAAAGCAGAGTTAAAATATCCTTCCAGAAGTTGACTCCTAGTTCGAACAGGTTCTGAAGGGTCACCTATAATTTGCTCAGGAGGATGTTTACTATTTCTTCTGAGATTCAGTTCAGGGGTGTCTACCAAATTACCGGTAACTTGACCAAGGCTAGACATGTCGGTAGGTTGACCGAGATTGTCAGACCGACCGACTCCCTCGGATTGGACCGAAGTGTCAGCTTCCTATTGTGAAATAGCTTGATCCGGCTGGGTATCAATGTTACCCATTAGGTCATGGACAAACCGCCTGAAGACCGGAGTCTCATCTTCACTATCAGAGTGGATATCATTATTTTCCAATCTGTTGTGTAGATCAAAGCATGAAGTAGTATTGCTCTCAACCGATTCATCGAAAACAACATGAATTGTTTCCTCCATGGTTGCAGTTCTATTATTATATACTCTATATGCTTTACTTACTGACGAGTATCCTAGCATAATGCCGATGTCGGTCTTTGCATCGAAAGCGGTGAGTTGGGTTTTACCATTTATGTGAATGTAACATTTGCAACCGAAAATCCTGAGGTACTTGAGTTTAGGAACTCTGTTAAAATAAACCTCATACGGTGTTTTGTTGTGAAATCTGTTTATCAAAGACCGGTTTTGTGTATGGCATGCAGTATTGATAGCCTCAGCCCAAAATTTCTGAGCAATGCCGGAATCGGCTATCATAGACCGTGCGGCTTCCTTGAGAGTCCGGTTTCTTCTCTCGGCCAGGCCATTTTGTTGAGGAGTCCTAGCACTAGACAACTCGTGTCTAATGCCGGATTCATCAAGATATGCAGTTAATGTACTATTAGTAAATTCGGTACCTCGATCACTTCGAATGCTATTGATACGGGTTGATTTTTCATTTTGCAACCGCTTAAGAAGTGTGATCAGGTTTGATACAGTTTCACGTTTAGATGGTAGAAATATCACCCATGTATATCTAGAATAATCATCAATCACTACCATGGTGTAAAGCATACCGCCTAGACTAATGACCTGAATCGGTCCAAATAAATCCATGTGAAGAAGATCTAGGCATCGGCTGGATTGAATATTTCCATTACTCTTAAAGGATGACCTAGTTTGTTTACCCATCTGGCATGCTGAACAGACATTATCCTGGTTAAATACTATATCAGGAATACCTTCAACTAGCTTTTTACCGCGAATGTAGTTTAAGGTTTTCATGTTTAGATGGTTTAGTCTCTTATGCCATAGCCAGGTTTGATCAGTCTTAGCTATCATGCATATGGGATGTTCTACTCTTGTTTTCCAGTCTACCTTATAAATGTTTCCTATTCTATTTCCGGTTAGTAATACAATACCTTGAGAATCCTTAACTAAGCATGCATGTTTAAGAAATTCTACCGTGTATCCGGCATCACACATCTGACTGATACTAAGTAAATTAAAACGTAGGTTTTCAACTAAGAGTACATTATCAATAGTTAGATTACCATGGACAATCTTACCCTTGCCCACAGTTCTACCTTTTGAGTCGTCACCGAAGGTAATTAGAGCACCGGTTACTGATCTGATGTCGATTAGCAAATTGCTATTTCCGGTCATGTTCCTGGAGCAACCGCTGTCCAAGAACCATTCGGAGTTTCCTAGTCGTTTCTTTGGATCCTGCAAAATGTACATATTTACAATTGTTTGGTACCCACATTTACTTGGGTCCACAAGCGATTAGTCCCTTAGGTATCCAAACTTTGATGAACCGGACAGTCTTCTTTGCTAGGGTTTTAACTGTCCTTTTGACACTTGGTCTGGTGTATTTCGGTTTTCCATCAGATGTCCTAAATGGTGGTCGTCTTTGGTTCGGTGATCTGTAGTTTGACCTACGCGGTTCAGGGAAGTCTTTCTTATATTTGAGGATTTCGGCTCTTCTTTTCTCAAGGTCAAGCCATGAATCGGTTGGGCCAACATAATCGTATTTTAGCTTCTCTTCCCTATAATATGCGGTTTCCTCTTCTTCGGCTGTCCAGGTGCTCTTAAGAAATTTTATAAAGGGGAGGTTTCCTTTTGTGAGTCTTGATTTCTCTATAGATTTTCGGTCTTTAGAGCTATTCCCTGTGTATCCTATACCGCGCTTACAACGAGGATGCCTATAGTGTTTATTCATATCCTTTACTATATCGCTAGATCTTTTATAGGCGGCCATCGTATATTGGAATCGGGCATTCTCTTCCTCGGTTAGCTCTCTAGTCGGTTCACTAGGTTGTTCGATCTTGGGATCTAACTCGGTTTCTGGGGTGTGAGTATCATCAGGTTGTATGACTTCCGGTTCGGTTATGATGGGTACCTCTGGTTCTATTGGGATCGGTACTATGGGATCGGGCTTGATGTTGAGGTGTTTAGGCAACATGGTCAATAGGTTCTTATATTCTTCTACCATGTCATTTAATGCTTCATATAACTCATCTTTAGTAAATTCATCATAGGGAGATTCAAATACATGTTCCTCATTGGCCATGAGGCACGTGAGTTCATCGTCACTGTCACTGCGAGCCCACAAACTTCCTCCATCGTCGGCTATCAGTGCTTTTGGTACCTCACTTCCCTCACCGGCTTGTTGATAATTGTTTCTGTCATTTTGATATTCCGGTTTCTGGGTATCCCTCCTTGGTTTCCTGCATTCCCACTTAAAGTGTCCCATACAATTACAGTTATAGCATCTTATATTGGATTTGTCACCATAGTAGTTGTTTGTCGGTTGGCTCCTTTTCATGAACCTCCCAAACTTCTGTGCAAGCATGGCCATGGCGTCCTCAGTAAACTGTTCGGCTGTTCTGATAGGTGCGGGTGCAGAAACCGGTGTCGGTGTCGGTGCAGGTACAGGAGCAGGTACGACCGGTTCTGTAGATGTGAATAATGCTCTGGTTGATGTTGAGGCCGAGACTTCCTCTTCGGTTCTGGATTTCATTTCGAACTCGTATGCCTTGAGATCTTCGAATACATCGTATAGTTTCATCTTACGTAGGCTCTTTGATTCCCTCATTACCATTGTCTTTATATCCCAGACACTTGGAAGAGATCTCAAAACCTTCATAACTACCTCTTTGTTCTCATACTTTTTGCCCAGAGTTGCTAGTTCATCTAACACACCAGTGAACCGGTCACTGTATTCCTTCATAGTTTCTCCTGGTTTCATTTTGATGCTTTCGAACTTCTGTGTGGCCATCATTATTTTGTTCTCCCTTGTCCTTTCATTTCCTTCAAAGATCTGAATGACCGTGTTCCATGTCTCCTTCGCAGTTTTGCAATCTCTGATCTTGCAGTATGTGTTTCTGTCTACGCTGTTGGAGATCCGGTTTCTTGCATGGTTGTCCAAATTGTTCCTTCTCCTATCATCAGCCGTCCATTCTTTTCTGTCTTTATCAATGACTATCGGTCCTTCGGTTAGAACGAATTCCATTTCATCATCCAAGGTGACTAGATGCAGGTGCATGCGTGCCTTCCAGTTGGCAAAGTCATCACCTTCTAGCATTGGAGGCCTATCCTGATACATGTTTGCTTGAGTATTGAAACTACCTGCTCTGATACCAATTGTTAGGATCTAGATCGCCGCTGGTGGACCGGGGGTTGGACCGGTTAGCGGTTCTCACTCGTAGGGTGGTGGTTAATCCGGTTAGAGATTAACACCGGGGTTTCAATACTACACAACCTGTCACAAACCCTTGAACTAGGTTCAAGCGCGGAAGAGGTTTGCTTTCAAGTTGAAGCGGTACACGTGTATGATAGGCGGAGTCGGTTTCGGTTGATGGAGATTTGAAGAATGGTGGGTCGGTTTCGGTTATCTGGATGTTCGGTATGGTCAGTATGGAGTCGGTTTGGAGCGGTATGGTTAAGTTAGTCGGTTATGTAATAAAGCCAACAGAAAGTAAATAACACAACAGATTTTATGGATGTTCGGAGATAAATCTTCAACGTCACCCCTTCCTCTCGAAACCGCGAGAAGGATATTCACTAAGGAATACAAATACAAGCCGATCGAGACTTATTCTCTGCTCGATAACACTCTTACAATTCACACCGAAATTGTAGCACACACTTTAACTTTCAACACTTAGACTTTCTAGAATAGCACACTGTTATCACTTGTAGTAAATGCTCTTAGCTCTTGTTATCCCAATGTATGTCCCGCATTTATTCTTCTGCAACTGCCTCCTTTTATAGGTGAAATATGCCAACGGTCATATTTCAAAGCCTTGAATCTGATTGGCTGATCAGAGGTACAGTTATTCAGTGTCTCAGACCTGCCGGTCGTCTCCTCAGACCTGACGGTCAATCTCAGACCTGGTATCCTGTTTCAGACCTGCCGGTCTGTAAGGCAAACCTGCCGGGTTTGTCTTTTACTTGATATAGGCACTGTCTGCTTGGACAGTTGTCTGTACTTTGAAGATTTCCTTTCTGGCTTATCCCGAAGTAGAAGGATCCGGTAGTACTGTTTTCTGCAGCCTACAGTCTTTCCTCAGACTTGCATGGATATGGAAGTATTCAGTCTGTTCCTTTGGTATCATTCTCAACAGATACCCAAAGTGTCTTCTTGTACTAGTCGGCCTCTTGACTTGGCCGAATGTCTTTTGGTAGTGAAGTAACCGGACTTCTTCCGATTGTTCTTGTCTTGTAGATAATCGGTTGTTTGATGGATCTGGTTTTAAGCTTTGGCCGATCCTTTGTGCGGTCACGTTCAGAGTGCTTTTGATCGGTATGGTGACTTGACCGGTTCGGTTTCTTCAGTTGGTTTTCTTTTGTTCATCCGGTCCGGTTCCTTGTTCCTGCATGGGAAGTTTGTTTAAGTTAGGTTTATTTGAACCGGTATGAATTTATCTAACAACTGTTAAAAATAAAATTAAAAATGCTATGGGTATGTTGCGAACTTGCAATTTAACAAAAACAAGTAAAACCCTTTAACCAACTAGACTAAGAAGACTTTATATTTTAAATTATACACAAAAATTTGATGAACGCGAGACGTTTTAAAAATCTAAGTTTAACTTTTTAAATAACTAATCTATCTATATATATAATGATGCTTAATTTTCAAAGTGCTCGGATTACTGGGTCGACAGCTGTGGTTAATTTGAATATTTATGTGAGAGTAAATGGATATTTTGGTCGGATTGTGGGTTGACCCACCCATAAATTTAAAACTGTTAAAAATAAAGTTAAAAATGCTATGGGTATGTTTCGAACTTGCAATCTACCAAAAATAAGTAAAACATTTTAACCAACTAGACTAAGAAAACTTTATATTTTAAATTCTACATTAGATTTTATAAACGCGAACATTTTAATAGTATAAGTCTAACATTTTAACTAACTAATCTATATATATTTATATATATATATATATATATATATATATATATATATATATATATATATATATATATATATATATATATATATATATATATATATATATATATATATATATATATAACGATGCTTAATTTTCAAAGTGTTTGGATTGTAGGGTCGAGAGTTGTGGTTAATTTGGATATATATGTGAGAGTAAATGAATATTTGGGTCGGATTTTGGGTTGATCCGCCCATAAATTTAAAACGGTTAAAAATGGTATCACATTTTAACGGTAATTTTTTTTCTCAATTTTTATATTATTACTTGTGCAAATGCACTGGCTAAATTCTAGTTGTCATACTAGTTGAAAAAGTGTATAAAATCAATTTTATGGTCCTAAATAATTTTAGGAATACAAATAAATGAATTTATATTATTTGGACAAAGGAGGAAAGTTATGGCTTGTAAGTTGAGATATTAAATTCGTAGTCAATGAGTACTTAAAAATTTATTTTTTTAAATAAAAATTTCATACATTATATATATTTTTTTTTTGTTAATTTTTATAAATTAATTAAATAAATTAAATAAGTAAAAGAATATAAATAAATAAAATAAAACTAACAAGGCCTAAGGGAGTTTGGTCAGATCGACCGCGGGTCGGCTCGGGTGCAGACATGTGGGTTTGCGGGCTAGGAGACGTTTTCTATATCGCATGTGAGAAATTTAGTCGAAAAACATGTTATGGATGATTTTCTTAGTAAAAAATCAGGTCATTTCGTAGCGTAGCTGAAAATTGGGTTGGAGGACAAGTCCTCACTAGTTTTCTTGGTCGAGAACTTAGAGAGGACAAATTCTTTAGTCGCCCATGTAAAACACGGTCAAATAACATGTCATGGCTAATTTTCTCGATAAAAAACCAAGCCATGCCAAATATTCTCGGCCTCTTTTCCACTGTCGTAAACAGAGAAGGGTACTAGTACTATAGACAAATTACCAACCGGTAAAGTAATGGGAAGATCTTTTAATAAGATTATAAAAAATTACAAACCATTCTAAACTTTGTTTTAAGGTTGAGAAGTACTCCATTTATGTCACATACAATAATATACATGTTTTTGATCCTTAGTCAGCCCAAGAACACATTTCATTGAATTAAACTCTTTCAAAATTGGTTGTTTCTAAACAAGAGTGATTTAACCAAATATGGATAAAATTGTAAACACACTCATACAAAATTATAAAAATGCTAATACACTAGTTTATTCAATTGGGCTATAAAACAATGAATGAAAGAAAAATGAATCTTTGTAGTGCTTATGGATTTACTTAAGAGTATCTACTAAATTTCAAAGCAAATATTGTATAAAGAGAAAAACATGGTAATTTACTTAAAAAATTCAAAAATTGAGGCTCTAGCTAGTGAATTTGGGGAGTCGACCTTGTTATTGTAGCTAATAACCTAGAATATTTATAAGTTAGTGTAAAAATATTTAGCAGCTAACTCTAAACCTTAGCTATTTAGATGACCACTAGTCCTTCAGCTAGATCTTATGGATCTCCTTCTTCCAAAATGTTTGCGCAATTAAATTCCTTTCAAGGTTGTGTGGTGACGTGACTTTTATTCAGAGCCCAAAAGGTCAAATATTGAGGGAGTATTGCCAATATACAGAATCGAAAGAACTAATGCGTCTTGGTTGTTGGCTTCTATGAAGAACACAGATGAACTCGAAAAGAACAGTTAAGGCCGAAAGGAGATTTCCTAGGAACACCCATGCACACGGGCCTTGGTCGTTGGGCAGCGTCCACCTAGGTCTGTGTCCGCACTTGGGCTAGGGTCCTGGCTCGGCTGAACACCAATCTGGCCCCTTTAACTTCACCCGATGGGCCGATAGGGTCACCCAGTGAGCTCTGATGCCGTCGGTGGCAACTTTTTTGGCCAAATTCTGACTACCTATTTTTTTTTCTTTCTATAATACCTACAAAATAAATAAAAATAACAATAATAATAATAATAGATAAAAAAAAAATATCATAATTTAATCTATTTATTAATTTATCACTTAATTTTTATGTTTTAGTTTTATACTCTGAACATATATAATTATTTTTAAAATTATTGATCTCTATAAACATTGTCTCTAAATAATTATTTATTTAAAATTCTTGCAATAAACGCTTACATAAATTTAAAAAATAATACATTGAATTAAATATATATTATTTAAAGTTTTCGATAATTTGTTTTAAAAAATTATTAAAACTTAAATAGTTAAGATTAAAATAGAGATATACTCCAATAATTCTTTTTTAAATAGTAAATATTATATATATATATATATTATGTATATTATGTATGATTGAAAACAATCAAAACTTAAATAAATAAATAAAATAATTATTTTTAAGAAGATTGCAAATTAAATAAATATGAAATACAATTTAAAAGATAATAAAATTATGTCAATAAATAATTATCTTGCCATATTATATAAAGAATATTAACGATCTTGTCATATGTAATGGGTATGATTCAAAATAATCTAACAAAAAATAAAAATAAAACAAATATTTAAAGGAAATTACAAAATAGTTAAATATGAAATAACAATTCATATAAAATAAAATTAAGCACAAAATATATTTTAAACAATTATCTTCTAACAAAGAAATCTAATTGGTTGGATTGAATATATTTTATTTAAAAAAAAATATAATTATTGTTAGCTAGAAAAACATTACTGTCTATAAATTTATTAAAAAATCAATTTTTTTTAATTCACTTTTCACTTAAGAAAAATTATCTAAATTATATATTTTATAACAAATAAAAACAAAATCGTTCTTACTTTTTTGTTTGGACCATTTATAAAAATAATTATAATTACGAGGTGGATCGTGATAAATATTGATTTTTAAGTAATCATGTTAACAAAGTATCTGCAATTTATTTGTAACAAAAAATATTATTAGGGATTCAAATTATCATTTTTAATATCTACTCGCTCTATCGCATCTAAAATCCAAAATATGATATATGAATACAAAATATTACATCCAAAATTGTATTTTTGGGTGGATTGATATTAATAAGAATCTTTACTAATGATAGTTGTAGGACAAATATTGTATTGCAATGATATATGTGTGATGCACCAATGTTTGAATTTTTCTTTGTATTTTTATTTGAATTCAGCGAATAATAGTAGGAATATTTAATTAGTTGAATATATATAATTTATTTATTTATTTATATATATAATTAATTTATTTATATAGGAATAATAGTGCTGAATAATTAATTTATTTATTTATACAAACATAAGATCATTTACAAAAATAATGAGAATTAAGGTTTTTATAGTTGGGCCGGTAGGCTTAGGCTATAAAAATTGACCCTAAAATCTCCTTAAGATTTGATCACTTAGTAATCTAAATTAAATTAAATGATTTATATTAATTTAAAAATATTATATATAGTTTAAGTATATATATAAACAATTAATTCTTATTAAATCAAAGAAGGAGTTACAAATAAAAATTAATTTATAAATAATAAAAAATAACATTTAAAAAATCAAATAAAGATTACATAATATAAATTTGCAAATATTAAGATTCTAATAAAATGGATCCATCCACACAACAATTTCGGTAAGATAACTCTAAAAACGAACTAATTTAAATTAAATAATAATATTGAATGATTGAAAGTGCTAAAAAAAACCAATTAAGGAAAATCACAATCCAAAATTCTGAGATGTTGTAAAATTTATTTGTGCTAGAAGGATGGTAATAGCCGAAAAAAGTGTTGCCAAATAATAATTAATTATCTAAAACTATTATAAAATAATAAGAAATCATAGAAATTATTAATTATTCAAAATAATTGTCAATGTAATTCAATGTTTAAATATTAAAATGTTTAAATAATTGTCATCCCTAATCATAATAGAGATTTGTAATTCTAACGGTATGAATGTACAAATAGTTCCAATGAATTAATTTATAAATATTATCAAATAAAATAATTTACACATTAATCATTTTAATTATATATTATTAATATTTATTTTAATTTAAAATATTATATATAATTTAATTTTTTCTTAAAATAAATATTTTTTTTTATAAAAAAAGTTGAAAAGGATACTAGAGTCCGGGTTTTAGAGAAGAATGGCCATTTAATTTAATTTTAGGGAAAATTAACTTTGTTTCAAGCCTCTTTTAAACACCCTTTAATAACTTTTTTAAATTTTTTATATCTTTTATTGAACTTTTAAAATTTATTTTATTTTTTCATTCAATATTAAATTTAAGACTATTGTTTGAAATATTGATTTAATTATCTTTTACTAAATAATTAATAATAATAACAAATATTTTATGATACAACTAAATATTTATGATTACATTGTAAATGAAAGTTAATATTTAGTAATTTAAATTTTGTCAAAATATCTTATTATATTTTGTTTTCATAGTTATATATATATATATCATCAAACTATGATTTTCTTAGGCTGAGAGTATTTTCCTATTCTTTAAGAATACGATAACCCAGAAGTAACATCGTCACCCATGACAGACAGACCAGTTTTCTTTGAAGAAATGAAAATTGAAGTTGTCCGGATTCGGGCTCTTATTACCGTTCATGCTAAACAGGGCCTCCTTGACCTCTTTTTCTGTGACCAACATGATTAATTCCCTACTGTGTCTCAGCCGAGATCCTCTTATCAATAATATTGTACAGGGTGTTCAAGTGGTTAGGATGTTGCTTTTTAGTCCCCCATGAGTTTCTTATAGGAACAGATAGAAACAGATAGCATGTTTGGCTAGAAAATAGCCCTTTCACATCTCAGGAGTTTTCCGGTGATTTTTCGGCGAAATTTTCTTGCGACGAATTCTTGAAATTATTCTCCAAGAACGTACACATCATTCTACTCAGCAATAATAACAAATCAGAAACTCAATCACATCACCGGAAAAGCAAGAAACGTCGTTCGTCGATTGAAACACGATTGACACAGCACAATTGACGACACGATCAACACGATTGACACATCACAATCGAAGGCACGATCGACACAAACGACACGCTCGGCATGAACAACACGATTCGCGAAGTAAGTGCCGATAACCCTAAATCTCTCATAATTTTGTTTGTAGCTTTTTCTGATGCTTATTTCTTGATTGCGAGCGTCAGTGTGTTCTCCAATCTTTGGTGTTCTCGGAGGTTGCCTTTTGAAACAATTTTGTTGCTAAATCTTTAGGATTTCTGAATTGTCATATTTCTGCATTTACTCTGCTTTATTATTTTGTTCTGCTCTTCAACAATGGGGGAAAAATAATAAAGCAATGAAGTCAAAGAGTGTGGAAGGTCTCAAGGTGATTGTTGAAGAAGTCATTGAAGGAAAACAAGACAAAAACAAAGGAAAATCAAATACTGTGGAAAATTCTGAAGAAAATATTGTAGGAAAGAAGGGAAAGAAGGTTTCTGAAGAAATAATGTAGGAAATCAAGGAAATAATGAAGGAGTCTGGAAGGTTGTTTATAATGAAAGAGTAAATCTGTTTGGCCTCAAAAACCAAATCACCAATATTCTGATGCATTCTAAAAAAGGAGAGATTGTTCTTAATAAGGAGAAAGTCCAGCATATATAACAATTCAACTCAATATTCATTATCTTCAGGACTGGAATTTGCTGAAGAAGGAAGAATATGAAGAGATAGTAAACTGGTCAATGGCTATAATGAGGGAGCTGATGAAGACCCCTAAATCGAAGACTTATACTATCAGAAGCAACTCTACCTGGAAAGTAAATGAGGTATGGAATAAAAATGCAGGAAAGAAAGTTGAAGACCATGCCTACAAATAGGGGCGAAGCCAGGATTTTAAATCTACCCGGCTAAAAACATTTTTACAAAAACTAATATATAACCAAGGCAGTTAAAATCTCGAGTTGACTCTTAAAATCTTACGATTTTACGATTTCACATAAGGTTAACGATTCTGATTTTAAGTAACTCTTACATAGGTAAACTCTTACGATTTTAAATTTACGATGATAAGATTTTACGAGTTTACGAGTTTATAAATAATTTTGATTTTACGATTATATACGATTTTACGTTTAAAAATATATTTATATTTAAAAAATAAAAAATAAAATTATTATTTTTCATATAAATTAATTAAAATAATTAATTTTGTAAGTATAATTTTTTTATATTATTATTTATTTATTATTATTATTTAATTAATTTAATATTTAAATATATAAATTTTTTTAAAAACGTTAATTAAAAAATACTTAATTATATATATATAAATAATAATAATAATAATATATAACTATTATTTTTTAATATGAAACTCTTACGATTTCAAGTAAACTCTAGATTTTACGAGTTTACAACTAGTCAACGATTTTACGTAAACTCTCGATTCTGACAGCCTTGTATATAACGCAAATTTTTTAGTAGTCTATGATATATTAAAAAATTGTGAATTGTTAAAGCACAACGAAACAAAAATCATGACATTATTTATTAAATAGTACATAATTTACAGGATGTCGCCCACGTAAAAATATGCCGACAGAATGTGGTTCTTCGTTTTCTCTGTGGCGACATCCTATAAATCATGAACTATTTAAAAAACGATGTCATGTTTTGTTTTGTTATGCTTAAACAATTCATATATTTTTTAGGTATGTTTGATACGATTCAGCTTATACTATATGACGATATATATAGAGACTTAACGTCTAGTAAGAAAAAAAAATTAAATTTTCAAATTAGGACGGTAACTATTATTGTTCGGGACATAATTTCTTAATTAAGCTGTATAAATTATATATAGTTTAAGGTTAGGTGACTAAATTTATTTATGAATGAATAAGTTATAGACTTTTCATTTAGGAATGATAAATTATATATTATTGAGTCTGTTTATTTATTAGAAATTAATAAATTAGGAGGTTAAAGATGGTTAATTAATTATGAATAAATATATTATATAGTACATTAGTATTTATGTTGAAAATAATAAGAATCAATAAATAAGATATGTTATATATTTATGCATAAATATATTTATAATATATATATATATTATAGTGTAACATGTGATGCCTCTAACTAAGTATATAAAATTAATACATTAGTAAGTAATATAATTATATATTATATACTACGTATCTATTAAGGAGTTGGGGGCCCCTGGGCTGAGCCCGGTTACCCCGGTGAGTGGCTCCGCCCCGCCTACCTATAAAGGCTACAAAGGAAAAATCTTCTTGGGAATGTTAAAACAAAAGTGAATGTATTTAATTCTTTTTTTGAATTTAAACTCCCAAAATAAATAGAAGAAAAGTGCATACAGAAATGAAAAATATGGTGGTAAGAAATTATATTAAAAAAAACAGAGTATATCTTCAATCACTATAGAAGCATTAATTAAATAATGGAAAAACAAAATAGATTAGAAAAATCTCTGGAAATATTCATAATATCTATTTTTTGAATTAAGCGTTATTTTATCTGTAGATATCCCACTTTTGACTAGCGATAAGAATGGCTAATAACATACCTTATGTATTTTGATAAACGAAATTTAGAGAATTTAATTAAAAATGTGATGAAAAATTAAATAATTTGAAAATGGTTTTAAGATACTTTAATTAGAATTTTTACAATCTTAAACAATTAAATAATAATATTTATTAAAAAAAATTATTTTATATAGATTGTTTTTAAAAAATGACTTAAATTCATTTAATTACAAAGCATAAAAGGGCAAGAGAACCTGAGTTCAAAATCAAGCTAAACAAGTTATATTCTTGATTTTTAAAAGAAAATAAACTATAAGAAAAGTTCAACACAAATAAAAATTGGCATACATCCAAACAATAAAAACCTACTATATATTGAAACCGTTTGTTAAAATTATTTGAATTAAATCCTAATTTAAATTGTGAAAAATTAAATCTGAATGATACGATGTGACGCGATCAAGCTTAAATTATTATATATAATTCAATTTTGGTTCAAGCTTTCGAGTCGAGCTTTTGGGTAATATAGTAGTGTTAAACTCGAGCTTAAATTTATAAGCTCGTTCGAGCTCGAGTTCGAATCGAGCTAATAAATACTTAATCGAGTCGAGTTCGAGCTCCAACAAGCTTGAACTCGGCTCGGCTCATTTACAGCCCTATTTCAAACAACAAAAACCTACTACATATTAAACGTTTGTTAAAATTATCTGAATTAAATCTTAATTATAATTGTGAAAAATTAAATTTGAATGATGTGATGTGATGCAAGGACACTCTAATTTAGAATTTTTTTTTAATTTAAACGTTATTATATATATATATATAGATATCCACTTTTGACTATATGAATAAGAATCGCTAATAAAATACGTGACAATCTAAATTGATTGATTTTTCTTCCTTTTATTTTTTTTGCATACGGTAAAAATATAAATTACTTTTAAGAAAGATGATATATAGAGACTTTAATTAAAAAAAATGTGATGAAAATTTAAATAATTTTAAAATGGTTTAAAGATACTTTAATTAGAATTATCATAATCTTTAAAAAATGAATAATAAAATTTATTAATAGATTTTTTTTAAAAATAATTTAGTGTCATTTCATTACCCATCCTAAAATGGAAAGAACCTGAGCTCAAAATCAAGTTATACAAATCATAGTCTTAATTTTTATTTAAAAAAAAAAGACAAAAATTAAAAAATTAAACTAAAAGAAAAGTTCAACACAAAATAAAAATTGGCATACATCTAAACAACAAAAACATACTACATATTAAAATGTTTGTTAAAATTATCTGTATTAGATCCTACTACATGTTCTACTACATGTTGGATTTAAAAAAATATATTTTATTTTATGGTAAATATTTTTAATTTTAATTTTGTGTAATATTTATATAATAACTATATTAAATTGATTTTTTTGGTTTAATTTATTATATGTTTTAGGTATAAAAAATAATACTGATTAGGTACTGAAATTAAAGTAAGATAAATGTATAATTTTTCTATACCAAAACTTTCCATAAGGTATTAGGTATGAATAAAAATATTAAGATATATCATAACGACTCACCCATCAGCCCTATATACAATATTAATTTTATCTGCTTTTGTTTTCTTTATTTAATATAGTATATTTTATTAATATGAATACCAAAAATAAGTAAATATTTAGAATTATATTTTTTTACAAGGAAAGACTTAAAATAATTATAAAAGAAAAAAAAGGAAGAAGAGATTTAGATGATATTGATCAAAGATGAAAAACAAAATGAGTATATAAATGAATAACAATTTTAAGTAAATATTACTATATTATTTAGATTCACTACTATAGTCTTATTTAAATACATTTTGACACACTAAATTTATTCATTTTTCTTCTTTGTTTTTCTTTTTAGTATTGTAAGACATTGAATTACTTTTAAGAAAAATAATTAAAAAATAATATTTAGAGACTTAAAAGTAAAAAATATGTCAAAATTTTAAATAACTTGAATATGTTTTAAAAATAATTTCCTTTATTAAAATTGTCATAATTTTGAACCATTAAATTATAATAATACTTATTAATAAAGGTTATACTTTAGTTTCGAAGGGCTCCTTAATCTTCCTCTACTATAAAGAACACCTATAGTCCAATAATCTCATCAAACTCAAAATATTTATACATTTGTGTAGCAATGAATTCAAAGACTTTATTAGTTTTAATAATAACCTTCATTGTGGTTTCACCTTCACAGGCTTCACTTCCACTCAAGTCCGGGCAAGCTTCCACCTTTCCATCATGTAACCATTTGCCACCATCACCCAAAACTCAATCGTTATTTATAAATGATATCACCCTTTCAGCTCGTTGCGTGTGCGCACTAAGCCTGTTCCAAATATGTATAAAGCCAATCTTCTATGGACTATTCGTTGGAACTCCTGTCTATCCATGGTGTTGTGCTGGTATCGAGTTTTTCAATCGTGAATGTTACCCCGGCGGTGCACCTCATGTCCTCGAACAACTTCCCAGAATTCTATGCAAGTATATGTATACACATGCAGCTCCAGCTCCAGCTCATCTTTTCTGAATTTTAGACCAAATTTTATTAAATTCAATTTGGAATTGTTTCATGTTTTAATAATTAGTTTGGTATCAATTGGAGGAGGAGGCGGCATAGAAATGCACTGTTTCTTCCTTCCATTATATTGATACATATAAAACATGCTAATAAAATATTTAACTCTTTAAAGTTTCAATTGATAAATATATTATTTGTTTAAGTTCTTTATTAAAACTTAAATAGTTATAATTGTTTTAGAAAAGAGTAAAATATGATACTGTACATGATAAATACAGCTCAGTTTTTTCTGATTTGCATCACTAAAAGATTATCCTTTAAAAATAAATCGGAAGTGTTTATAAAATCAACCAATTAGACTTTTTGAAGTAATTTGCATAACTAACAATTCCGTCGAATACAACCGAGATTGGAATAGGATGGATAATTTATTTTAAGTCTCTTTTTAGCTTTTTTTCGATTTAAGAATAATAATAATAACTAGGAAGATTCTCGTGCGATTCACACGGGAATTTTTTTTTTTACAACGTCCCGCGTTTTAATCAAATTTGGTATTGATTTTAAAATATAAAGTGTTATTAGCCTAGTTGGTTAAAGAGTTATACTTGTTTTTGTTAGGTTGCGAGTTAGAAACATACCTATAGTATTTTTAATTTTATTTTTAACTGTTTTATGTTTATGGGCGGGTCAACCCAGAATCCGACCCAAATATCTATTTACTTTTACATATATATCCAACATAACCACAGCTCTCGACCCGGAAATCCGAACACTTTCAAAATTAAGCATCATTATATATATATAGATACGGGCTCACACCCGTCTAGTTAAACGGTCTTTACTCCCATGATTTTGGCATTTTTAGAATATATTCTCGCACTTTACTTTTTATTCGACTTTAAAATATTGTTATGTCGTGCTAATCTTAGTGATATGTGTGATTTCCACGTACATATTCGGGTCATTTGTTTGTAGATACAGACTAATTTCATAATACATATTTTGGCTCCTGTGATAATCAATATATATATGAATGCATAAAAGAAATATAAGAATAAGAATAATTCAAGTATAATACATACAAATAAGTATAAGTAGGTTACATAGATGGATAATTGAAAATGTGTAAATCATGGTTTGGAAATTTCAATTATGAAAATTTGCTAAATATAAATATTAGAATAGTATTCATGTGAGCATGCATAAGTGTTTGGATTGAAACGAGGATAAAGACAAAACAAAATAGCAAAAAAGTCATAATAGTGAAAAATGTATAAAATCAATTTTTTAGTTCCTAAATAATTTTAGGAGTACAAATAAATCGAATTTATATTATTTGGACAAATGGAGGAAAGTTATGGATCATGTAAGTTTAGAAATATTAAATTCGTAGCCAGTTCCAGAAAAATCTTTTTTATAAAAATAAAATTTTCACAAGTTTTATATTTATTTTGTGACTTTTATAAATTAATTAAATAAATAAAAGAAGCGAAATAAATAAAATATAAAAAAAAACAAGGCCTAGGGCTAAGGGAGTTTGGTCGAATCGGTCGCGGGTCGGTTCGGTTCGGGTGCAGACATGTGGGTTAGTGGGCTAGTAGACGTTTTCTCTATCGCATGTGGGAAATTTAATAGAAAATAGCTCATGGATGATTTTCTCGGTAAAAAACAGGCCATTTCGTTAGCATGAAAAATCAGTAACGTTACTGAATTAAAATAAAGTTGGAGGACGAGTCCTCGTTAGTTTTATCGATACCAATTCTCAAATTGCCCATGTAAAACATGGTCAGATAACATGTCACGGCTAATTTATCCATAAAAAACCAGCCATGGCCAAATATTCTCCTCAGAAACAAAGAAAATCAAAGGATAGGAAGAACATCCTTTTAATAAATAAGATTATAAAAAATTACAAATCATTCTAAACTTTAAAAACAGGTGACAAGTACTCCATATGTCACATACAATAATATACATGTCTTTATCTCTAGTCCTTATGTGCCCAAGAACTAGATTTCATTAAACTAATCTTTTACAAAATTGGGTATTTCTAAACAAAAGTAATTTAAAAAAATATGGGTGAATATAAAATTGTAAACATACTTATACAATCAAAACACAACCAATTTCAGAACTTAAAGTATTACAATACAAAATCTTTAAAATGCTCATAAACTAGTTTATTAAATAAAAGAAAAAGGAATCTTTATAGTGCTTATGGATTTGTTTAAGAGTATCTACTAAATTTTAAAGCAAATACTTAGATCTATGTACCAAAGAGAAAAACTTGGTGATTTACTTGAAAAAATAAAAAATATATTGAGGCTATAGTGAATTTGGAAAAAATAGCAGCTTACTCTTTCCTAGCGCGTTAATTTGTAAAAATATATTTAGATAACCATCTTTTTTATTATTTAAATTATTTAAAAATAATTTAAAATAATTATTTTAATATTATTGAACCATATTTTTTTTATATCACATACCATCAAGTTCTTGTTTCAAAATTGCATATATCTATACATAAATTATACATAAATGTTATTATATATATATATATATATATATATATATATATATATATATATATATATATATATATATATAGTTAAACAATAATATTAATTATAACTTTTATTAAAAATAATAATAATTCAATTTTTAATATTTTATACAGTATTTATATTTATAATAATATTATAAATTAAAATAACAAATATTTATAAATTATTTAAAATATGGAAAAATAGAAGAAATAATGTTTAAATAAAAAATAATTAATTTTTAGTTTTAAAAAATCTTATTAAAAAACGTAATATATATATTTTTAAAATTAATATTATTTTTTTTTTACTAAAAATAAACTTAGACTCATAATTGTAATTCTATGATCAAACTATAACTAATTCTCGAATCACCTTTCTTTAATAATATTGTTACATTTTTTTACCATTTTATAGCGAACTGTTGTAAACGTTTATTATTAATCTTTAAATCCTTTAAAATATTATTTTACTTATTAGATTTTTATTATAAAATATTTTATAATTTGATAAATAATAAATATTAATAATATCTAAATAAAAAATAATTAAATTTTTATTTTAAAAAAACTAATATTCATTAGAATTTATATAGTAATTGATAATTTTTTGTCACTCAAATTAAGTTTCAACCTACCAATTTTGTGACATTACCTCAAACATTCTTCATTGACATCATTACCTCACTTTATAACATTTTGTACCGACCTCCTATATTTCATTATTAATTTTTGGGTTATTTATAATATCATTTTACCTATTAATTTTTGTATTGTGAATATATTATTATGATATGAAAAAATAATATTAATAAAAAAATTTAATATTCAAATTTAAAAAATGATGTTTGATCATTTTTTTACTACCCAAATTAAATTTAAGATTTACTAATCTTGTGATATCAAATCAAAGATTTCTCAATTAACATCGTATTACTCGTTATTTCACTTCGAACATTTTGTAATAACATTTTACCCCGCCCATTACGTATATATGGGTTCTTTATGATTTTAGTTAATTAATAATTTTTTATTATAAAATATCTTATAAATTTATAAAAAAAATTAATAGTAATAATATGGTTTAAAAAAATATATTTAAATATTTTGTTTAAAAAAAAACTAATATTCCATCAAAATAAACACCGACTTATTTCACTAGTAAAAAAGTAACATTTAAGGGCGGTTTTTACCGTCGTTAATAGTTCCGCCGTTAAAGAGATTTTGACAATTAAGGGCGGTAAATTTACCGCAAATACTAGCTTTTAGCTGCGGTTTATAAAACCGCAGTTAATAGTCTTTAACTGCGGTTTATAAGACCGCAGTTAATAGTCTCTAACTGCGGTTCCTAAAACCGTAGTAAATTGTTTACTTATAAAGGCGGGAGTTTCACCACAAGTAATAGTTTCTAACTGCGGTTTAAAAACCGCAGTTAATAGTGGCTATAAATGCGGTACAAAAACCGTAGTTAATAGTTAGTTGGCTATATATAAATACAATATTTTTAGCGTAAGAGTTAGTTGGTTATATATAAAAACAATATTTTTACCACAAATAAGTGTCTTTAATTACTAATTACGGTTTAAAAATATCTGATAGTTATAAGTGTAGTTAATAATCAATTGACAACAATAAAAATCATTCAAAATAATATTATATAATTAATACTCCATTTTTATATTATAATATTACCTAAAAATATATTATATTCAAATATAATTACATCAAAATATAATTATATAGTATTTAAAGTCATACAAAATAAACATTATTATATCAATAAAAATGATCAAATTCCAAAATTTGAAACAACTTCTCTTCCTTTTCTTCCTTCTCCCTCTTCATTTTCTTCCTTCTCCCGACCTATAAAAGATTCAAATACAAATTTATCAATTAGTAATAAATTACACTTTTTTACTCTCTTTTAACAAGCAAGAACTAAGTAAAATATTTCCTATATTAAATAAATTGATATAAATTATATTTGATAAATTAATTGGAAGAGAGAATTCATACTAACATGCTAATGTGGCGCTGCAAATTTCCCTCAAAGAAATTTTATTGTTCTATCTATTTGTCCTTGTCTTAAATTGGACGTCTTGGACGTCCTTGTTCCAAAAGAGATCACTATCACTTAAATAAAATCATGGAGAAAAATGAGGAAATGAATTTTGAACATTCATTAGTTTTTTCAAATTTATATAAATGACAACCACATTTTGATAACCTAAAATTCATAAATAAAGTTAATTATATTCAATGACCAAATTTCTTTCATATGCTTCTATTAATACACCATAACACAACTTAGTAAATGCATCTTTACAAACTTACCAATAATCATTATCTACAAGATAGAGGACCTGACCGATGAAACAAAAGTACTATACTTACAAAGCATAAATCTTCTTCAAAAGTACCAGGGAGTACTATACTTACAATGCAGAAATCTTCTTCAAATGTACTAGGGAGCCAGATGAAGCAATGCAAAAATCGATCAACTAGAGTAGGTTGAAGCTCCACAAAAAGAGGAAGGTAAGAAAATGGAGGGCTGTGTGAAGTGGAATAAATAACCCTTAATTTATTAATATTTTTATTATTTTATATAATTAAAAATAACATAATATTAAATACAATAATTCTCAATTTTATTTATAAATTTACATATTATATAATTCAAAGGTATTATATGCCTTTCATTTTTTAATTCAATTCTTATATTATTTTTATTCATATTTAAAAATTACAAATTTTATTTTATTTTATTTTATAAAGTACAAATATTATAAAAAATAAACACTAATATTAATTAAAACTGATATATAATTATAAATTTTATAAACAATAATTTTTTATATAAAATATTTATATTCTCGTACTAAAAAGTTTATATTTTTCTGTCGCTTTTATTATTACTTATGATTACCAGATTATTAACAATCCTAAATATTTATCTAAACATAAATTAAAAATAAAATAAAAAATATTTTCTTAATTAGTTTTTATTTTTTTTTTAATTTTCATTAATTAAAAACCAAAAATATTTTTATTGTACTTTATAATTTATAAATTAAAATACAAAAAATATTATTAATAATTAAACAAATTACAATTTCAAATACCTTTGAGTTTAAACTAAATTCAAAAATAAATATAACAAAAATACTAAATAAATAATTGATGACAATTTATCTCCATTAATTAATAAGAAAATAGTCATTGAAATGATCAAATCTTCATTAAAATAAAAATGACTAGTATTCCATATTTTTAGAATTTATTTGATAAAGAGTTTATCCTAATATATATATATATATATATATATATATATATATATATATATATATATATATATATATATATATATATATATATATATATATCAAATTATAAAAGCTTACACAAAAATGATAAAGAGTTTATTTTAATATATATATATAATTTTATAAAAGTAATTTAGATATAAATTTTGACTAAAATGATAGAGAATTTATCTTCAATTAAAATATATGAATATTATATATATATATATATATATTATATTATTTGAAATTTATATATATTATTTGTAAATATGATTAAATTATTTAATATAAAATTAACCTTAAAAAAAATTAAAAATATTTATGTAATTGTGATGAACGGTACAAATTACCTAGTTTATATGACTTTGTTATATATATGAATATAAAGTTATAAATTAGACTTTTGTTATTAATTAAAATTTAATTTTATGAATTAATTTGAGATGAATTAGTCTATTATTTAATTTATTATTTAATTAGTGATTAAATATTAATAAGATTTAATATTATTTTTAGAATTATTTATAAACTATATATATATATATATATAAAATTATGAAACTAAATTTTTTTATCGTTATAATAGTTTAATATTTAAATTTATAATAATATATAATTATTGAATCAATCACTATATATATTTTATAATAATAAATATATTAGTGGTTATAACTAATTTCATTACGGTTTAAAGTCTTAATAATGTTAATTAGTATATATATATTTATTATATTATTTCAAGAATTTAATTAAAATATAAGTTAAAAAAATAATACAACAAAATGCTAAGTAAATAATTGATAACAATTTATCTCCATTAATCAATAAAAAAAAATAATCTTGACAATATCAAATCTCCATTAAACATATTTTAAGAATCTAAATAAATAAAAATGACTAATTATTCATATTTTTAGAATTTATTTCACTTAAAAAGATAATAGTGAATACCAAATTATATAAAGTTTTATACAAAAATGATAAATAGTTTATCTTAATATATATTTATATATTATTTTATGAAAGACATAATTTAAATATAAATTTTGATTAAAATGATAAAATGTTTATCTTCAATTAAAATAAATATAATATATATATATATATTATATTATTTGAAATTTAGATATAATATTTGTAAATGTGATTAAATTATTTACCATTAATTGTGATAATTACATTAACTAATCTTTATATAATTTTGATTCACATAACAAATTACTTTGTATAAGACATTTGTTATATATAAATATAAAGAAATGATTAGGTGAGGGAATTTGGTGAGAGAATAACTTGGTCTTATTATTAGATTTTTATTTTATAAAATAATTAGTGATGAATTAGTCTATTAAATTAGTGAAAGAAAAAAATATTAATAAAATTTAATATTATTTTTTGTATTATTTATAAACTAAATGTATATAAAATTATGAAAATAAATTTAATTTAAATTTAATCTAGATAATAGGTTAATATTTTAATTTATAATTATATATAATTATTGACAAAGTAACTTCTTTAAACTTATATTTAAATGAAAATTTTAAGATAATGCATAAAAATAATCTTATTTAACCTTTTAAAATTAAATTAATATTTATTTTTAACTTACTTTTATAAAAAAAAAATTATATATAATATGAGAGAGGATTGAAAGGGAACTTAGGGAGGGAATGACGTGTTAATTGGTTGAAAAAACTAAATAGTTTTCTCTCTTTCATTGTATATAATATATATAATATATATAATATATATATATATATATATATATATATTAGCATACTAAATTATAAAGGTTAAAATTAATAAATATTTTATTAATATATATATATATATATTATTTTATAAAAGTAATTAATAATAAATTAGTTTATTATTTAATTAGTCATTAATTATGAGAGAGAAAAATATTAATAAGATTTAATATTATTTTTAGAATTATTTATAAACTAAATCAAGTGGGTAAGATATAAAACTATATATAAATATGAAGTCTCAATATAATATTTTATTATTTTATTTTTTTCATTGTTAATTTATGTGAAGTATGTTTATTAAACATATTTTAATTAACTTATCTAATATTCTTTTTTGAAACTTACCTCAATTAATTTTTAAAATAATAAAAATTAAAATTTATTAATATTTTTTTTTATAATTTATAATAATATAAGACTTTTAAATGTGAATCTATATAACGCAAGTTAAACGTAAGATTTTTTAACTGAGACATAAAAAACAAAAAACCACAGTTAGAAATAAGACTTTAACTACGGTATAAAAAACCGCAGTTAAAGATAAGACTTTTAAATACGATTTTTATATACCACAATTAAATGTAAGACTTTTAAAGGCGGTTTTAAATACCGTAGTTAAATGTAAAACTTTTAAAGGCGGTTTTATACACCACAGTTAAAAACAAGGTATTAACTACGGTTTTAAATACCGCCGTAAAATTTGGCCGTTAAAAACACATTTTTTACTAGTGATTGTAACCTCATTTTAAAGTTTAAACAATCACTAATTATCTCTCATTAGACTTCACTTCGAGAAATTATTTAGTAATTGATCATTTTTTTCACTCAAATTAAGTTTCAACCTACCAATTTTCTGACTTTACCTCAAACATTCTTCATTGACATCATTATCTCACTTTATAACATTTTGTACCGACCTCCTACCCTATTTAATTACTAATTTTTTGGTTATTTATAATATCATTTTACTTATTAATTTTTTATTGTGAATATATTATCATGTTATGAAAAAATAATATTAATAAAAAAAACTAATATTTGAATTTAATGATGTTGATAATTATTTTACTATCCAAAATAAATTTAAGATTTATTAATCTTGTGACATCACATCAAATATTTCTCAATTAACTTCATATTACTCGTTATTTCACTTCAAACATTTTGTAATAACATTTTACCCCGCCCATTACATATATATGGGTTCTTTATGATTTTAGTTAATTAATAATTTTTTATTATAAAATATCTTATAATTTTATAAAAAAAAATTAATAGTAATAATATGGTTAAAAAAATATATAGTTAAATATTTTGTTTAAAAAAAAACTAATATTCCATCAAAATAAACATAGACTTATTTGTAACTTCATTTTAAAGTTTAAACAATCACTAATTATCTATCATTAGAATTCACTTTGAATATTTTTACCAATCTTATCCTTATTTTTTTTTTAAATCCAAATCTCGTATTATTAATCTCGTGACTAACACTTACTCTCTCAATTCGAACCATAATTCTCCTTCCCTCAAATTATGATTCATACTTACTACTAAAACTTATCTTTCAAAAATAATATTGATAATAGTTAAATTAAGATATAGTTTAATTATTAATTTAAAAAAATTAATATTTCATCAAAATAAATTTAGACTTATTAATATTGTTAAATATTTAAACATTTTATAATTGATTTCTTATTATAGATCTCCCTTTTGAGTAATTTGAACAGATCTTAACCTTATTTTAATATTTATAATATTGCATGAATTACGAAGTATAGTCTCTATTATAAAATTTGAACACCTTAACCATTAAACTAATTTTGGTAGTTAAATTTAATTTAAATTTTTTTATATATTTAATTTTTATTAATGAATAAAAAATAATTAATAATATAGATAATTAATATACATATAGGGTATAAAAATAATTTTATAATAAATTATTTAAAATTTTGAATTAAAGATGTAAGTTTTTTTAAATCTAATATATATAATTATATTAAACTAATTAAAAAATTAAAATAATGGAATAATGGATAAAAGATAGAATGAATAAAATAAAATTAATTATATAAATAATAATTAGGTAGAGAATGTATACTATTATTTTTTAATTAATTATAATTAAAAATTAAGGTAAAAATATTTTTAAAATTCAATATATTATTAAATTAAATTAAAAAAAGTTAAAATAGTGGTGAATATAATAAATATGAAATTATATATATATATATATTTAATCATAAATAAAATATATAACGAAGAAAAGAAAATTAGTTAATTGTTTAAATAATAAATATGAAAGGAATGCATATAAATAATTTTTAATAAATTATTTAAAAATTTAAATTAAAAAATAAAATAAAAATATTATTAAAATTATATAATTATATTAAATTAATATAAAAAATTAAAATATTAGAATAATAGATAAAAAGATATATTGAATAAAAGAAATTTAATTAATTATATAAGGTATATAATTATTTGTTTAATAAATTATTTAAAAATTTAATTAAAGACTAATTTAAAATATTTTTCAAATCTAATATATAATTATATTAAATTTAAAAGAAATTTGAAATAATGTTACATCTAATAAATATGGAAAGAAAATAAAAAATATATATTTTAATTTAAATTAAAAAATTATTTTAAATTAATTTTAATAAATATAGAGACTAAAAAAAGACTAAATATAGATAATCTAAAAAGGAGTTCTCATCTACATTAATTTAATGTTTAAGTTGATAATTATTAATATTATTTAATAACTCATTTCTAATTGAACTGTCGTTATTTCCTTCGAACAATTTGTACATATATTATATTTATTTTTTATATTCCCATAAACCACACATACATACAAATTTAGATAGAACTCAATATGCCATCACATCACACCCACTTGCACTATCACTTCTATTTTAAAAACCAAAGAAAAATTATTTTAAAATTTAATATATAATTATATTAAATAAAAAAATAATTAAAATAATGGTGTATATAATAAATATAAAAATTATTTTATATATATATATATATATATATATTTAATAATTATTAATGAATAATGGATATAATATGTAATGAATTAAAGAAAATTAATTATATAAATAATAAATATAAAGAGAAAGTATAAAAATAATTTTTTAATAAATTATTTGAAACATTAAACTAAAAATGGTTTTAAAATTTAATATATAATTATATTAAATTAATTAAAATAATGAAGTGATGGATAAAACGATGTAATGAATACAATAAAATTAATTAATTATATATGGTTTAAAATTACTACTTTTAACAAAATTTTAAATTTTTTTAATTAAAGACAGTAAAAATAATTTTAAAATTTAATAAATAATTATAATAAATTTAAAATAATAATTCATATACTAAATATGGAGAGAAAATAAAAACTATATATTTTAACCAAAATAAAAAGTTATTGTAAAATTTTTTAAATAAATATGATGAGTAATAATTAAAAAATTATTAGTCATCTCCTTTAATATAATTTTCTATGGTGCGACTAAATTTAATAAATAATAAAAAATAAATAAATAAAAAGTTAAAATAATAATTTATATAATAAATTTGAAAAAAAAATATATTTCAACCAAATAAAAAAATTATTTAATAAATAAATTTAATAATTATGTTGATTATTAATCTATAAAAGAATTCCCATCTATTTTATTTCAATTTTTAGTTTTTGACTCTTCAAATATTTGATAACCCGTTTGTATGATTCGTGTGTTAACAATTTTTTTAACTAATTCGTTTTGTCTCATAAATTGGATCGTGCACTATGGTACAAGGACCCGTTAATCTAGAGTTTTGTAAACTTAAGCATTATTATATATATATATTTAGACTATATTTATAAGAATCGCTAGTAATCTATTTTGAGAAACTAAATTGATTGTTTTTTCTTCCTTTCCTTTTTTAGTCTATGATAAAAATATGAATCTTTTTACATTTTCTTAGCTATCATGGCGATCTTTGAGAATATCTTCGCGATCTTCCGAAAGAATCGTCCATACATCTTTCACCCATTCTATGAGGTAGAGGAGATAGCTCATTTATGCTTTGCTGATGATTTGTTCATTTTAAATATGGATATAAATATATAGATAATATATTATTCACCGCGTTATATTAAACCGTGATTAATAATATTTATTAACCACGGCTTTAAGTAAAACCGTGGTTAATAAATATTATTAACCACGACATTAGGTAAAGTCGTAGTTAATAATGTATAAACATTAATTTTAAATTTATATATAAAACTATTAAATATTTTTTCTATACATATCAAATATTTATATAATATACATTCTTTATTTTATCTATATATTTATATTTATATACACAAAGACAAATTATTTGTTTATCTTTGAACAATTTATTTACTTTGAACTCTATTTTTTAAATATATTTTTGAACTATTTATTTACCTTTAACTCTATTTTTTAAATATATTTTATATAAATATTATATATATATATATATAAATAAATTTTATAATTATATATATATATATTAAAAATTAATGATTAAAGATTAAAGATAATATATAAAATTTATTTTTAACTTTTATTTTCTAAATATGGATATAAATATATAGATAATATATTATTCACCATGGCGTTATATTAAACCGTGATTAAAAATTATTATTAACCACGACTTTAAGTAAAACCGTGGTTAATAAATATATTAATTTTAGATTTATATATAAAATTATTAAATATATTTCCTATACCTCTCGAATATTTATATAAAATATATTCTTTATTTTATCTATATATTTATATTTATATACACAAAAACAAATTATTTGTTTACCTTTGAACTATTTATTTACTTTTAACTCTATTTTTTAAATATATTTTTGAACTATTTATATACCTTTAACTCTATTTTTTAAATATATTTTATATAAATATTATATATATATATAAATAAATTTAATAATTATATATATATTAAAAATTAATGATTAAAGATTAAAGATAATATATAAAAATTATTTTTAACCTTTATTTTTAAATATAGATATAAATATATAGATAATATATTATTCACCACCGCGTTATATTAAACCGTAATTAATAATATTTATTAACCACGGCTTTAAGTAAACCGTGGTTAATAAATATTATTAATCACGGTATTAGGTAAAGCCGTAGTTAATAATGTATAAACATTAATTTTAAATTTATATATAAAACTATTAAATATCTTTCCTATACATATCAAATATTTATATAATATATATTCTTTATTTTATCTATATATTTATATTTATATACACAAAGACAAATTATTTGTTTATGTTTGAACTGTTTATTTATTTTAACTCTATTTTTTAAATATATTTTTGAACTATTTATTTACCTTTAACTCTATTTTTTAAATATATTTTATATAAATATTATATATATATATATAAATTTAATAATTATATATATATATTAAAAATTAATGATTAAAGATTAAAGATAATATATAAAATTTATTTTTAACCTTTATTTTCTAAATATAGATATAAATATATAGATAATATATTATTCACCATGACGTTATATTAAACCGTGATGAAAAATTATTATTAACCACGGCTTTAAGTGAAACCGTGGTTAATAAATATTATTAACCACAGCTTTACCTAATGCCGTGGTTAATAATGTATCAATTAATTTTAGATTTATATATAAAACTATTAAATATCTTTCCTATACCTCACAAATATTTATATAAAATATATTCTTTATTTTATCTATATATTTATATTTATATACACAAAAAAAAAATTATTTGTTTACCTTTGAACTATTTATTTACTTTTAACTCTATTTTTTAAATATATTTTTGAACTATTTATATACCTTTAACTCTATTTTTTAAATATATTTTATATAAATATTATATATATATATAAATAAATTTAATAATTATATATATATATTAAAAATTAATGATTAAAGATTAAATATAATATATAAAAATTATTTTTAACCTTTATTTTTAAATATGAATATAAATATATAGATAATAAATTATTCACCACGGCGTTATATTAAACCGTAATTAATAATATTTATTAACCACGGCTTTAAGTAAAACCGTGGTTAATAAATATTATTTATTAACCACGGCATTAGGTAAAGCCGTAGTTAATAATGTATAAACATTAATTTTAAATTTATATATAAAACTATTAAATATCTTTCCTATACATATCAAATATTTATATAATATATATTCTTTATTTTATCTATATATTTATATTTATATACACCAAGACAAATTATTTGTTTACCTTTTAATTATTTATTTACTTTTAACTCTATTTTTTAAATATATTTTTGAACTATTTATTTACCTTTAACTCTATTTTTTAAATATATTTTATATAAATATTATATATATATATATATATATAAATAAATTTAATAATTAAATATATATATATTAAAAATTAATGATTAAAGATTAAAGATAATATATAAAAATTATTTTTAACCTTTATTTTCTAAATATGGATATAAATATATAGATAATATATTATTAACCACGGCGTTATATAAAACCGTGATTAATAAATATTATTAACCGTAAAACCGTGGTTAATAATGTATAAACATTAATTTTAAATTTATATATAAAATTATTAAATATCTTTCTTATACCTATCAAATATTTATATAATATATATTTTTTATTTTATCTATATATTTATATTTATATACACAAAGACAAATTATTTGTTTACCTTTGAATTATTTATTTACTTTTAATTCTATTTTTTAAATTTTTTTTTAACTATTTATTTACCTTTAACTCTATTTTTTAAATATATTTTATATAAATATTATATATATATATATATATAAATTTAATAATTATATATATATATATATATTAAAAATTAATGATTAAAGATTAAAGATAATGTATAAAAATTATTTTTAACCTTTATTTTCTAAATATAGATATAAATATATAGATAACATATTATTAACCACAGCGTTATATAAAACCGTGATTAATAATATTTATTAACCACGGCTTTAAGTAAAACCGTGGTTAAAAAATATTATAAACCACCGCAAGTAAAACCGTGGTTAAAAAATATTATAAACCACGGCATTAGGTAAAGCCGTGGTTAATAATGTATAAACATTAATTTTAAATTTATATATAAAATTATTAAATATCTTTCTTATACATATAAAATATTTATATAATATATATTCTTTATTTTATCTATATATTTATATTTATATACACAAAGACAAATTATTTGTTAACCTTTGAACTATTTATTTACTTTTAACTCTATTTTTTAAATATATTTTTGAACAATTTATTTACCTTTAACTCTATTTTTTAAATATATTTTATATAAATATAATATATATATATATATATATAAATAAATTTAATAATTATATATATATATTAAAAATTAATGATTAAAGATTAAAGATAATATATAAAATTATTCTTAACCTTTATTTTCTAAACTAGCATTTAACCCGTGCATTTGCACGAGTAATAATATATAAAAACGTGAAAAATAATTACGGATAACATTTTTAATTTTATTTTTAACCGTTTTAAATTTATGGGTGGGTCAACCCACAATCCGACCCAAGTATCCATTTATTCAACATCATTATATATTAGATAGTTAAAAAGTTAAACTTATATTAATATTAAAACGTCCCGCGTTTATCAAATTTGGTGTTAAATTTAAAATATAAAGTTAAAGAGTTGTACTTGTTTTTGTTAGGTTGCAAATTCGAAACATACTTCTAGCATTTTTAATTTTATTTTTAACCGTTTTAAATTTAAAAACGGGTCAACCCACAATCCGATTCAAGTATTTCTAGCATTTTTAATTTTATTTTTAACCGTTTTAAATTTAAAAACGGGTCAACCCACAATCCGATCCAAGTATCCAAATTAACCACAGCTCTCGACCCGACAATCCGGACACATTAAAAATTAAGCATCATTATATATATATAGATTAGTTAGTTAAAAAGTTGAACTTATATTAATATTAAAACGTCCCGCGTTTATCAAATTTGGTGTTGAATTTAAAATATAAAATCTTTGTAGCCTAGTTGGTTAAAGAGTTGTACTTGTTTTAATAGGTTGCAAGTTCGAAACATACCTCTAGCATTTTTAATTTTATTTTTAACCGTTTTAAATTTAAAAACGGGTCAACCCACAATCCGACCCAAGTATCCAAATTAACCACAGCTCTCGACCCGGCAATCCGGACACTTTAAAAATTAAGCATCATTATATATATATATATATGGATATAAATATATAGATAATATATTATTCACCACGGCGTTATATTAAACCATGATTAAAAATTATTATTTACCACGACTTTAATTAAAACCGTGGTTAATAAATATTATTAATCATGGCTTTACCTAATGCCGTGGTTAATAATGTATCAATTAATTTTAGATTTATATATAAAATTATTAAATATCTTTCCTATACCTATCAAATATTTATATAAAATATATTCTTTATTTTATCTATATATTTATATTTATATACACAAAGACAAATTATTTATTTACCTTTCAACTATTTATTTACTTTTAACTCTATTTTGTAAATATATTTTTGAACTATTTATTTACCTTTAACTCTATTTTTTAAATATATTTTATATAAATATTATATATATATATATATATAAATAAATTTAATAATTATATATATATATATATTAAAAATTAATAATTAAAGATTAAAGATAATATATAAAAATTATTACGAAGTACTCACAAATATCATAGAAGTTCAGTATTTTGGTGGTAACCGAGTGATTCTTTTCAAGTGTAGATGGTTTGATGTTCAATCCAAAGACCGTGGTATAAAAATAGATAAATATGGGTTTGTCAGTGTTAATGTGAATAGGATATTGAGAACTCAAAGTCATGATCCGTTTGTAATGGCAAATCAAGCACACCAGGTTTTTTATGCTACGGATATGGCATCTCGAGATGAATGGAAAATTGTCAAAAAGATAAATCCTCGTTATTCGCATATCTAGACAGGTTTTATTTGTGTGTATTAAAATATGATTATTTATTTAAAAATTTAACTTTTTTTTTCAGATATCATGCCACCTAAACGGGATCCTAAACATTCGAGAATATCGAAAGAGTTAGATGCTCTCAGAATGCAAAGACTATCGAATCATTTGGAGTACCTCAAAGCTCGTACATATGATGATGGTACAAATGATGGAGCTCGTACAGATGATGAAACTCGTACAGATAATGTAGAGTCCGACGATCCTATGCAATTTATGGGATCAGAGCTTCATGATATTGCGAGACTGGATGATCCAGATGACACCATTCCCGAGGAATCTCGCACCTCAGTGGAAGAATCTCCCGTTTCTGAGACTGCAGGTAGTTAATAATAACTTATACGATATTTTTAAATAATTATATAAATTTTAACAAATATCGTTTTATTGTTATTTATAGTAGAGACTTCATCGAGTAGGGGACGAGGGAAGAATAAAACCCAGTTCTTGCAAGAATGGGAACCGGAGAGAAGATGAGGTTGGAGTTTAGGGACTTGGATGGAAGACCTATATGTAATAACGCCTGCTATTGGTCTCGCCATATTGGGAGCGTTGTGCGGAAAGGCGAGTTGGTGCCACATCGTTTAAAAAATTGGTCTGAACTCTCCCAATCCCAATTAAACCATATATGGCAGTCTATCTCTGTGAGTTCTATAAATTTTAATGTGTTATATTATAATTTAAAACTTTTAAATCCTAAAATATGTTGTTATTTTTCAGGATCCTTTCGAGAGTTCAACAGACATTCCCATTGAAGCCTATAGAGATAAGACGATGCCACATGTAAAGAAGGTATGGGATATGTGGAGATATGCAAACAAGAAGACTTACATTGAACCGTATATTGATGACGAGGACAAAATCAGAACAAACCCTCCTCCAGAATTTTATGGCGAAGATTGGAATTATTTGCTTGACAATCACTACTTCACGTCTGAATTTAAGGTGTAGTACATAGTCGTATATATATCATTATATGTGTTTTTTCGACTATTAACTAACAACTAATATCTTATAATTGTAGAAAAGAAGTAAGACCAACGCTGACAACAGAAAGAAATTGATGTACCCCCACCATACCGGCAGCAAACCATTTTCGCAGAAAGAACGAGATATGGTAATTTTTAGTTAAAGTATTCAATTTACATATTATCTAACATATGATATGTGTATGTTATTTGTATATAGGAGAGGGAGATGGGACACCCCCCTAGTCAAGTAGAGTTCTTTCTACAAACACACACTAGGAGAGCGACTGCCGATGATCCGACTCCCACGCCTTCTCTGCTCGTTCAATAGGCCGTCGTAAGTTGTTATCATTTCTAACATTTTAGTTTGAATGTATAAGTTTAAAATTACTAACATTAATGTTATAAATGATGGTAGTCTGTGATGCGTGAACGGCTAGACACGAATCCTAATTTGTCGTCGCTCGAGGTGTTTGAGTCTGCTTTAGGACGACAGGGACACGGGAGGGTGACAGGGATGGGATCGGGTATACGTCCCACTCACTTCAGCCCGATCAAAGGGGAAGTTCTTCTTCAAGCGTCAACGCGCGTGTGTCACAACAAACGCTGATGGAGGAGAACAGGATTCTGCGAAAAGAGATTAATATGATACGCGCAGAACAGGAAGCAAAAAAGGAGGCACAGGAAGCACAAAATGAGGCACAAGAGAAAAGGATTAACGATATCCAGGCGGAGGTGCGCGCACAAAAAGAAGCTTTTGAGGCGTTCATGTCTATGATTTCCCATCCTTCCCTAAACCCTAATCTGTGAATTCCCATTACAATTTAATTTCAAATTTTTGTATTACTATTTAGTATTTTGTTGAATTTGGATTTAATTTTATTTAAGAATGTTTTTTTTGTATTGTCTTCTTTTTCGTAAAAATATTTAAAACAGGTTTTGTGAAAATAAAAAAAAATAATCGTGGTTTTTTAATTTTTTTTAAAATTATTAACCACGGCGTTACGAAAGCCGTGGTTAATAATACAGTATTATTAACCACGGCTTTCGTAACGCCGTGGTTAATAATCAAAAACTTTTAACCTCGGCAATAAAGATTTTAACGACGGTTTTCGCCGTCTTTAATAGTCTTTTTTTACTAGTGTTAAGTAAAGATCCGTTAATCTAGAGCTTTTAAAACATAAGCGTTATTATATATATGACTATTTAAGAATCGCTAATAACATACCTTATGTATTTTGACAAACTAAATTGATTGATTTTTCTTTCTTTTTTAGCCTATAGTAAAAATATGAATAAATTTTAAGAAAAATGATATTTAGAGACTTCAAGTAAAAAAATGTGATGAAAATTTAAATAATTTGAAAATGGTTTAAGGATACTTTAATTAGAATTTTCACAATCTTAAACAATCACATAATAATATTTATAAACAAATTTTACTATTCTCTATAGATTTTTTTAAAAGAAAAATAACGTAGATTCATTTATTTACAAAGCTTAAAAGGGTAGAGAACCTGAGTTCAAAATCAAGCTAGACAAGATATATTTTTTTATTTTTAATAGAAAAGAAAAGTTCAACCCACAATAAAAATCGGCAAACATCCAAACTAGGGCTGCAAATGAGTCAAGCCGCTCGTGAGCCGCTCACAAACTGCTCGGTCAAAGCTCGACTTAAGCTTGACTTTGATCGAGTTCGAGTCGAGCTCGAGCCGACTCGTTTATTATTCGAGTCAAACTCGAGCTCATATAAAGTTTGCTCGATGGCTTGTCGAGCTTTATCGAACCTCAAAATAATTAAATATTTTTTATTTATTTAATATTAAAATTTTACAATTTTTTTTTTATTTCCCTCTCTCTTTAAAGCTTAATATGAAGGCTCATAATCCCTAAAGTAAAACCCTAATTTATAATATATAGTTCATTCATCATATTCTACCGTCACTCTTCATCTCTTCTTTTTCATCCGTTACTCTCCATCTTCTTCATCAGTTACTCTTCTTCTTCTTCAAGTTACTCTTCATCTTCTTCATCAGTTACTCTTCATCATCTTCATCAGTTACTCTTCTTCTCCAGTTATTCTTCTTTCTTCAATAACTCTTATCTCTTCTTCTTTAGTTTTTCTTCTTCTTCTTCTTTAGTTATTCTAATTCTTATTCTTTAGTTATTATTCTTATTCGTCACTCTTATCTCTTCTTCTTTAGTTTTTATATACTTTTTATTCAGTTTTCACAATTTCTTTTTCTTCTTCTTTCTTCAATCTTCACATCTCATTAATCCACAAAATCTTATTAATAATTAAATTTGTTTTAACTTCTCTTTTATAGTTATTGTTTTTTCTTTTAGATAATTTCTTCATGTATTAGGAGAAACTTATGTTTATATAGATAGAGTTGAATAAATATAAAAACACTGATTTTCAATTGTTGAGGATAAAAAAAAGTTGACAAACAATATTAGCGATTTATGATAAAAAAAATGTTAATATATTATATATAATAAAAGTATATTATATAATAAAGATTAATATATGATATATAATAAAAATAAATATTATGATATAATAACTAATATGTTATATATAATAATATGTTATATATAATATGAAAAAGATAAAAAAAAATATATTAATATAATATATATAATAAAAATAAATACTAAGAAGGTAATAATGAGTATATTGTATATAATATTGAAAAAGATAAAAAAAAAACGTTAATATATTATATATAATAAAAGTATATAATATTAAAAAATATATAAAAAAAATTAATTTATTATATATAATTCAATTTTGGTTCAAGCTTTCGAGTCGAGCTTTTGGGTAATATAGTCGTGTCAAACTCGAGCTCAAATTTATAAGCTCGTTCGAGCTCGGCTCGGCTCATTTGCAGCCCAATTCAAACAACGAAAACCTACTAAATATTAAAACGTTTATTAAAATTATCTAAATTAAATCCTAATTATAATTGTGAAAAATTAAATTTGAATGATGTGATGTGATGCAAGGACACTCTAATTTAGAATTTTTTTTTAATTTAAACGTTATTATATATATATATATAGATATCCACTTTTGACTATATGAATAAGAATCGCTAATAAAATACGTGACAATCTAAATTGATTGATTTTTCTTCCTTTTATTTTTTTTTGCATACGGTAAAAATATAAATTACTTTTAAGAAAGATGATATATAGAGACTTTAATTAAAAAAAATGTGATGAAAATTTAAATAATTTTAAAATGGTTTAAAGATACTTTAATTAGAATTATCATAATCTTTAAAAAATGAATAATAATATTTATTAATAGATTTTTTTTTAAAATAATTTAGTGTCATTTCATTACCCATCCTAAAATGGAAAGAACCTGAGCTCAAAATCAAGTTATACAAATCATAGTCTTAATTTTTATTTAAAAAAAAAAGACAAAAATTAAAAAATTAAACTAAAAGAAAAGTTCAACACAAAATAAAAATTGGCATACATCTAAACAACAAAAACATACTACATATTAAAATGTTTGTTAAAATTATCTGTATTAGATCCTACTACATGTTCTACTACATGTTGGATTTAAAAAAATATATTTTATTTTATGGTAAATATTTTTAATTTTAATTTTGTGTAATATTTATATAATAACTCTATTAAATTGATTTTTTGGTTTAATTTATTATATGTTTTAGGTATAAAAAATAATACTGATTAGGTACTGAAATTAAAGTAAGATAAATGTATAAATTTTTCTATACCAAAACTTTCCATAAGGTATTAGGTATGAATAAAAATATTAAGATATATCATAACGACTCACCCATCAGCCCTATATACAATATTAATTTTATCTGCTTTTGTTTTCTTTATTTAATATAGTATATTTTATTAATATGAATACCAAAAATAAGTAAATATTTAGAATTATATTTTTTTACAAGGAAAGACTTAAAATAATTATAAAAGAAAAAAAAGGAAGAAGAGATTTAGATGAGATTGATCAAAGATGAAAAACAAAATGAGTATATAAATGAATAACAATTTTAAGTAAATATTACTATATTATTTAGATTCACTACTAAAGTCTTATTTAAATACATTTTGACACACTAAATTTATTCATTTTTCTTCTTTGTTTTTCTTTTTAGTATTGTAAGACATTGAATTACTTTTAAGAAAAATAATTAAAAAATAATATTTAGAGACTTAAAAGTAAAAAATATGTCAAAATTTTAAATAACTTTGAATATGTTTTAAAAATAATTTTATTTTTATTAAAATTGTCATAAATTTGAACCATTAAATTATAATAATATTTATTAATAAAGGTTATACTTTCTTTTCGAAGGGCTCCTTAATCTTCCTCTACTATAAAGAACACCTATAGTCCAATAATTTCATCAAACTCAAAATATTTATACATTTGTGTAGCAATGAATTCAAAGACTTTATTAGTTTTAATAATAACCTTCATTGTGGTTTCACCTTCACAGGCTTCACTTCCACTCAAGTCCGGACAAGCTTCCACCTTTCCATCATGTAACCATTTGCCACCATCACCCAAAACTCAATCGTTATTTATAAATGATATCACCCCTTCAGCTCGTTGCGTGTGCGCAATGAGCCTGTTCCCTATATGTATGAAGCCAATCTTCTATGGACTATTCGTTGGAACTCCTGTCTTTCCATGGTGTTGTGCTGGTATCGAGTTTTTCAATCGTGAATGTTACCCCGGCGGTGCACCTCATGTCCTCGAACAACTTCCCAGAATTCTATGCAAGTATATGTATACACATGCAGCTCCAGCTCCAGCTCATCTTTTCTGAATTTTAGACCAAATTTTATTAAATTCAATTTGGAATTGTTTCATGTTTTAATAATTAGTTTGGTATCAATTGGAGGAGGAGGCGGCATAGAAATGCACTGTTTCTTCCTTCCATTATATTGATACATATAAAACATCCTAATAAAATATTTAACTCTTTAAAGCTTCAATTGATAAATATATTATTTGTTTAAGTTCTTTATTAAAACTTAAATAGTTATAATTGTTTTAGAAAAGAGTAAAAATATGATATTGTACATGATAAATACAGCTCAGTTTTTTCTGATTTGCATCACTAAAAGATTATCCTTTAAAAATAAATCGGAAGTGTTTATAAAATCAACCAATTAGACTTTTTGAAGTAATTTGCATAACTAACAATTCCGTCGAATACAACCGAGATTGGAATAGGATGGATAATTTATTTTAAGTCTCTTTTTAGCTTTTTTTCGATTTAAGAATAATAATAATAACTAGGAAGATTCTCGTGCGATTCACACGGGAATTTTTTTTTTTACAACGTCCCGCGTTTTAATCAAATTTGGTATTGATTTTAAAATATAATGTGTTATTAGCCTAGTTGGTTAAAGAGTTATACTTGTTTTTGTTAGGTTGCGAGTTAGAAACATACCTATAGTATTTTTAATTTTATTTTTAACTGTTTTATGTTTATGGGCGGGTCAACCCAGAATCCGACCCAAATATCTATTTACTTTTACATATATATCCAACATAACCACAACTCTCGACCCGGCAATCCGAACACTTTCAAAATTAAGCATCATTATATATATATAGATACGGTCTCACACACACCCGTCTAGTTAAACGGTCTTTACTCCCATGATTTTGGCATTTTTAGAATATATTCTCGCACTTTACTTTTTATTCGACTTTAAAATATTGTTATGTCGTGCTAATCTTAGTGATATGTGTGATTTCCACGTACATATTCGGGTCATTTGTTTGTAGATACAGACTAATTTTGTAATACATATTTTGGCTCATGTGATAATCAATATATATATGAATGCATAAAAGAAATATAAGTATAAGAATAATTCAAGTATAATACATACAAATAAGTATATAAGTAGGTTACATAGATGGATAATTGAAAATGTGTAAATCATGGTTTGGAAATTTCAATTATGAAAATTTGCTAAATATAAATATTAGAATAGTATTCATGTGAGCATGCATAAGTGTTTGGATTGAAACGAGGATAAACACAAAACAAAATAGCAAAAAAGTCATAATAGCGAAAAATGTATAAAATCAATTTTTTAGTTGTAAATAATTTTAGGAGTACAAATAAATCGAATTTATATTATTTGGACAAATGGAGGAAAGTTATGGATCATGTAAGTTTAGAAATATTAAATTCGTAGCCAGTTCCAGAAAAATCTTTTTTATAAAAATAAAATTTTCAAAAGTTTTATATTTATTTTGTGACTTTTATAAATTAATTAAATAAATAAAAGAAGCGAAATAAATAAAATATAAAAAAAGGCCTAGGGCTAAGGGAGTTTGGTCGAATCGGTCGCGGGTCGGTTCGGAAGCAGACATGCGAGTTAGTGGGCTAGTAGACATTTTCTCTATCGCATGTTGGAAATTTAGTAGAAAAATAGGTCATGGATGATTTTCTCGGTAAAAAACAGGCTATTTCGTTAGCATGAAAAATCGGTAGTGTTGCTGAAAATAAAGTTAGAGGAGGACAAGTCCTCGTTAGTTTTATCGGTTAAAAATACCAATTCTCAAATTGCCCATGTAAAACACGGTCAGATAACATGTCACGGCTAATTTATCCATAAAAAACCAGCCATGGCCAAATATTCTCCGTCAGAAACAAAGAAAATCAAAGGATAGGAAGAACATCCTTTTAATAAATAAGATTATAAAAAATTACAAATCATTCTAAACTTTAAAAACAGATGACAAGTACTCCATATGTCACATACAATAATATACATGTTTTTATCTCTAGTCCTTATGAGCCCAAGAACTAGATTTCATTAAACTAACTCTTTTAAAAAATTGGGTATTTCTAAACAAAAGTAATTTAAAAAAAGAAAAATGATATAGAGCGCGACTTGGGACAGCGAATGCTCCAGCGATTTCTACGTGCCTCGTGAAATTAAAAAAAAAATAATTTATCTCTCTTTCTCTCTTACATTAATTACTTTACCTCTAGCTAATTAATTTATTTAAACACTAAATTTTAAACCCTAAATCCTAAACCCTAAATTTTAAACATTTTAGGATTTAAGGTTTAGGGGTTTAGAGTTTAGAGTTTAGGGTTTAGAGTTTAAGGTTTATGGTTTATATTTTATTTAAACATATTATTAAAATATTTAATGTGAGAGTTTGTTATAAATTGTTGAGTTATTTTATCCCTTGAGAGAGATAATAAATATAAAAGAAATGAGTAAAATAATAATCGTGAGAATAGGGATAAATGAGATAAATTAATTTGTAGAGATAGAGAAAGTGAGAGAAATTATTTAATAAGAAGAGAGAAAAATTAATTAATAAGAGGAGATAGAATATTATATTTTTATTTATTAATTATATACCATCGCTCCTGCTGCCTAGAGATATATATCATTCCTCTTTAAAAAAATATGGACAGAAACTGAGTCACACTTGGGCTAGGGTGGACTCCAACCCCACCTAAATTTAAAAAGTACTTAACTAATGTGGCTCCAACCCCAATTAAATTTAAAAAAAAAAAATAGAGCAATTACTTTTTACTCTTTCCTCTACTATTAAAATTTAGATTTATACACATCTAGTCCTACCTAACAAACCTTTTTTTTTCCTTTAATTTTTATAAATAAAATAAAATTAGTACTTTATGTTTTTCTGATGTTCGAATAACTACTTGTAAAAATTAATTTCGCATTTTTAATACCATTTCTTTCTCCACATCAAAATTTATTTGAATTAGCAATTTAGTGACAATAATTCATAAAACAGTAATTTTGTTGAAAAACATTTTTTAAAATATTTGATTAATCTTTTTTAATATGAAATTGTAAACATACTTATACAATCAAAACACAACCAAATTCAGAACTTAAAGCATTACAACTCTACAAAATCTTAAAAATGCTCATACACTAGTTTATTAAATAAAAGTAAAAGGAATCTTTATAATGCTTATGGATTTGTTTAAAGAGTATCCACTAAATTTTAAAGCAAATACTTGGATCTATGTACCAAAGAGAAAAACTTGATGATTGACTTGAAAAAATAAAAAATCGAGGCTCTAGTGAATTTTGAAAATATAGCAGCTTACTCTAATCCTAGCGCGTTAATTTGTAAAAATATATTTAGATAACCATCTTTTTTATTATTTAAATCTTATTTATTTAAAAATAATCTAAAATAATTATTTTAATATTATTGAACCATCTTTTTTTTATATCACACACCATAAAATTCTTGTTTCAAAATGGCATATATCTATACAATAAATTATACATAAATGTTATTATACATATAGTTAAACAATAATATTAATTATAACATTTATTAAAAATAATAATAATTCAATTTTTAATATTCTATACAGTATTTATATTTATAATAATATTATAAACTAAAATAACAAATATTTATAAAATATTTAAAATATGGAAAAATAGAAGAAATAATGTTTAAATAAAAAATAATTAATTTTTAGTTTTAAAAAATCTTATTAAAAAACGTAATATATATATTTTTAAAATTAATATTGATTTTTTTTTACTAAAAATAAATTTAAACTCATAATTGTAATTGTATGATAAAAGTATAACCAATTCTTGAATCACCTTTCTTTAATAATATTGTTACATTTTTTTTACTATTTTATAGTGAACTGTTATAAATATTTATTATTATTAATCTTAAAGTCCTTTAAAATATCATTTTACTTATTAGATTTTTATTATAAAATATCTTATAATTCGATAAATAATAAATATTAATAATATCTAAATAAAAAATAATTAAATTTTTATTTTAAAAAAACTAATATTCATTAGAATCTATATATATATATATATAATGATGCTTAATTTTTAAAGTGTCCGGATTGCCGGGTCGAGAGCTGTGGTTAATTTGGATATATGTGAGAGTAAATGGATACTTGGGTCGGATTGTGGGTTGACCTGCCCATAAACTTAAAACGGTTAAAAATAAAATTAAAAATGTTATAGCTATGGTTCGAACTTGCTACCTAACCAAACAAATACAACATTTAATCAACTAGGCTAATAACACTTTATATTTTAAATTCAACCCAAAATTTGATAAACGCGTGACATTTTAACAATATAAGTTCAAATTTTTAACTAACTAATCTATATATATATATATATAATGATGCTTAATTTTTAAAGTATCCGGATTGTCGGGTCGAGAGCTGTGGTTAATTTGGATATATGTGAGAGTAAATGGATACTTGGGTCGGATTGTGGGTTGACCCGCCCATAAACTTAAAACGGTTAAAAATAAAATTAAAAATGCTATAGGTATGGTTCGAACTTGCAACCTAATAAAAACAAGTACAACCTTTTAACCAACTAAGTTGATAACACATTATATTTTAAATTCAACCCAAAATTTGATAAATGCGCGTCATTTTAACAATATAAGTTCAACTTTTTAACTAACTAATCTATATATATATATAATGATGCTTAATTTTTAAAGTATCCGGATTGCCGGGTCGAGAGCTGTGGTTAATTTGGATATATGTGAGAGTAAATGGATACTTGAGTCGGATTGTGGGTTGACCCGCCCATAAAAATTTTACGGTAATATTTTTTTCACGGTTTTTTATATTATTACTGGTACAAATGCACATGATACATTCTAGTTTATATAGTAATTGATATTTTTTGTCACTCAAATTAAGTTTCAACCTATCAATTTTGTGACATTACATCAAACATTCTTCATTGATATCATTACTCACTTTATAACATTTTGTACCGACCTCCTACAATATTTCATTATTAATTTTTGGGTTATTTATAATATCATTTTACCTATTCATTTTTTTTATTGTGAATATATTATCATGTTATGAAAAAATAATATTAATAAAAAAAATTAATATTCGAATTTAAAAATGATGTTTGATCACTTTTTATACTACCCAAATTAAATTTAAGATTTACTAATATTGTTATATCAAATCAAATATTTCCTAATTAACCTAATATTACTTGTTATTTCATTTCGAACATTTTACCCCGCCCATTACGTATATATGGGTTCTTTATGATTTTAGTTAATTAATAATTTTTTATTATAAAATATCTTATAATTTTATAAAAAAGATTAATAGTAATAATATGATTAAAAAAAATATAGTTAAATATTTTGTTAAAAAAAAAAACTAATATTCCATCAAAATAAACACCGACTTATTTGTAACCTCATTTTAAAGTTTAAACAATCACTAATTATCTCTCGACTTCCCTTCGAGAAATTATTTAGTAATTGATCATTTTTTTCACTCAAATTAAGTTACAACCTACCAATTTTGTGACTTTACCTCAAACATTCTTCATTGACATCATTACCTCACTTTATAACATTTTGTACCCACCTCCTACTCTATTTCATTACTAATTTTTAGGTTATTTATAATATCATTTTACTTATAAATTTTTTATTGTGAATATATTATCATGTTATGAAAAAATAATATTAATAAAAAAACTAATATTTGAATTATTGATGTTGATAATTTTTTTACTATCCAAAATAAATTTAAGTTTTATTAATCTTGTGACATCACATCAAATATTTCTCAATTAACCTCATATTACTCGTTATTTCTTCAAACATTTTGTAATTTACCCCGCCCATTACGTATATATGGGTTCTTTATTATTTTGGTTAATTAATAATTTTTTATTATAAAATATCTTATAATTTTATAAAAAAATTGATAGTAATAATATGGTTAAGAAAAATATAGTTAAATATTTTGTTTAAAAAAAAACTAATATTCCATCAAAATAAACACCGACTTATTTGTACCCTCATTTTAAAGTTTAAACAATCACTAATTATCTCTCTTTAGAATTCACTTCGAGTATTTTTACCAATCTTATTCTTATTTTTTTTTTCAAAATCAAAATCTCGTATTATTAATTTCGTGACTAACACTTACTCTCTCAATTCGAACCATAATTCTCCTTCCCACAAATTATGACTCATATTTACTACCAAATCTTATCTTTCAAAAATAATATTAATAATAGTTAAATTAAAATATAATTTAATTATTAATTTAAAAAATATTAATATTTCACCATAATAAACTTCGACTTATTAATATTGTTAAATATTTAAACATTCTATAATTGATTTCTTAGTATAGATCTCCCTTTTGAGTAATTTGAACAGATCTTAACCTTATTTTAATTTTTATAATATTTATAATATTGCATCAATTACAAAGTTTAGTCTCTAATATGAAATTTGAACACCTTAATCATTAAATCAATTTTGGAGGTTAAATTTAATTTAAAATTTTATATATATTAAATTTTTATTAATGAATAAAAAATAATTAATTATATAAATAATAAATATACATATAAGGTATAAAAATAATTTTATAATAAATTATTTAAAATTTTGAATTAAAGATGTAAGTTTTTTTAAATCTAATATATATAATTATATTAAACTAATTAAAAAATTAAAATAATGGAATAATAGATAAAAAATAGAATGAATAAAATAAAATTAATTATATAAATAATAATTATGTAGAGAATGTATACTATTATTTTTTTTTAATAAATTATAATTACAAATTAAGGTAAAAATATTTTTAAAATCCAATATATTATTATATTAAATTAAAAAAAGTTAAAATATATATATTTAATCATAAATAAAATATATAATGAAGAAAAGAAAAATAGTTAATTGTTTAAATAATAAATATGAAAGGAATGCATATAACTAATTTTTAATAAATTATTTAAAAATTTAAATTAAAAACTAAAATAAAAATATTATTAAAATTATATAATTATATTAAATTAATAAAAAAATTAAAATATTTGAATAATAGATAAAAAGATATATTGAATAAAAGAAATTTAATTAATTATATAATGTATACAATTATTTTTTTAATAAATTATTTAGAAATTTAATTAAAGATTAATTTAAAAATACTTTTAAAATCTAATATATAATTATATTAAATTTAAAAGAAATTTGAAATAATGTTACATATAATAAATATGGAAAAAAATAAAAAAATATATATTTTAATTTAAATTAAAAAATTATTTTAAATTAATTTTAATAAATATAGAGACTAAAAAAAGACTAAATATAGATAATCTAAAAAAGAGTTCTCATCTACATTAATTTAATGTTTAAGTTGATAATTCTTAATATTATTTAATAACTCATTTCTAATTAAACTATCGTTATTTCCTTCGAACAATTTGTACATATATTATATTTATTTTTTATATTCCCCATAAACCAAACATACACACAAATTTAGATAGAACTCAATATGCCATCACACCCACTTGCACTATCACTTTTATTTTAAAGACCAAAGAAAAATTATTTTAAAATTTAATATATGATTATATTAAATAAAAAAATAGTTAAAATAATGGTGTATATAATAAATATAAAAATTATTTTATGTATATATATATATTTAATAATTGTTAATGAATAATGGATATAATATGTAATGAATTAAAGAAAATTAACTGTATAAATAATAAATATAAAGAGAAGGTATAAAAATAATTTTTTAATAAATTATTTGAAATATTAAACTAAAAATGTTTTTAAAATTTAATATATAATTATATTAAATTAATTAAAATAATGAAGTGATGGATAAAAAGATGTAATGAATACAATAAAATTAATTAATTATATATGGTTTAAAATTACTATTTTTAATCAAATTTTAAATTTTTTTAATTAAAGACAATAAAAATAATTATAAAATTTAATAAATAATTATAATAAATTTAAAATAATAATTCATATACTAAATATGGAGAGAAAATAAAAACTATATATTTTAACCAAAATAAAAAGTTATTGTAAATTTTTTAAAATAAATATGATGAAAAGTTAAAATAATAATTTATATAATAAATTTGAAAAAAAAATATATTTCAACCAAATAAAAAAATTATTTAAAAATAAATTTAATAAATATGTTGATTATTAATCTAAAAAAGAATTCCTATCTATTTTATTTCAATTTTTAGTTTTTGACTCTTCAAATATTTGATAACCCGTTTGTATGATTCGCGTGTTAACAATTTTTTTAACTAATTCGTTTTGTCTCATAAATTGGATCGTGCATTATGGTACGAGGACCCGTTAATCTAGAGTTTTGTAAACTTAAACGTTATTATATATATACTTTTAGACTATGTTTATAAGAATCGCTAGTAATCTATTTTGAGAAACTAAATTGATTGTTTTTTCTTCCTTTCCTTTTTTAGTCTACGATAAAAATATGAATATTTTTATATTTTCGTAGCTATCATGGCAATCTTTGAGAGCATCTTTGCGATGTTCCGAAAGAATCGTCCATACATCTTTCACCCATTTTGTGAGGTAGAGGAGGTAACTCTTATGCTTTGCTGACGATTTGTTCATTCTAGCGCACACAGACATTGATTCCATTAAAACTATTAGGGCTGCATTAACGTTCTTTTCTGAGGTTACAGGTTTAACTATTAATGAAAGAAAAAGTGTGGCATTTTATGGAGGCGTGAAGGACGAAACAAAGCAAGACATCTTCAACATCATGGACATCAAGGAAGGTAGTTTTCCCGTAAGGTACTTAACCGCGAAGCCGATCGAGATCTCACACTGTAAGCCGCTGATTGAAAAGGTAAAAAACACGATATCTAGCTGGGCAACGAAAAAACTTTCTTATGTAGGGAGGATCGAACTTATTAAAACCGTGGTCATGGGCATAGTTGGCTACTAGGCGCAGCAGATGGTCATTCCGAAGAAGGTAATGAAGGATCTCGATACGCTAATGAGGAACTTTATTTGGGGTAGTAGCGGAAGAGGAGGAAAAAAAGTCAAATGGACCGCTCTCTATAAACCGAAGAACGAGGAAGGCATCAGCTTGGAGATCTATATCGAGTGGAACAAGGCTCTCACCTACAAGCATCTCTGTGAGCTTTGGAGCGCAATCAGGAGTCACTATGGATCAAATGAGTGCATACGTGGTTTATGAAATACAAAACCAACATCTGGACTTGCAAAATTCATGAAGGTATGAGATGATCTCTAAAAAAGATTCTTAAACTAAGAAGCGATATTACAAATCTTTATGACATCCGACTAGGGGACGAGAAATGCACTCTATTCTAGCATGACCCCTAGTTCGAAAACCAGCATATCATCCACAAGGAGGAGTTTCAAAATACCCGCATCAGAAGGGACTGCACAGAAGCGAAAATCAGAGACATTAAAGACGGGAATTGGGACTCACTCCTAAGAAGAAATCCAGAAGGACTGAGGATACTTGATCATATAAGTAACATACATCTACACGACAGACCAGATATTCATGAATGGAAAGCTGAGGACAATGGGAAGCTGGTATCCAAGAAAATATGGGAGGTAACCCGGGAAAAAGCGTAGAAAGTAGAATGGGCTCCTCTTGTATGGTCAACGGAGATTATCCTTAGACACCAGTTCATCCTATGGCTCGCCTTCTAGGAAAGACTCAGCACTCGTGATCGTATCAGCAAGTATATGAGCATCCCGGACGCAAGCTGTCTTCTATGTAGAGGAAATGAAGAAACCATAGATCACCTATTCGGGAGCTGTTGTATTGCTTCAGATCTTTGGGACAAATTCTATAAAAGTCTAGAACTGAACAGTTTCTCGAGCGAATGGAATGAAATCAAAGATGCAACACTACTCAAAGCCAAGGGAAATAGATTTACAACAAGCGTGTTCAAGTGCGGCTTTGGAGTAGTGGTGTATAACATTTGGCAAGAACGGAATGCAAGGGTATATGGCAGAACCCGCATGAGCGTTGAAGAGTTATGGAAAGATATTGTATCGGATTGCAGCGCCCTCGCGGGAACGTGGACAAGAATTTCAAGCACAGAGCAGAACTAGAATAACTGTAGGAACTGGAATTTACCGTTTTTTAAACTCACTAGAATTGAAAGCATTGTAATCAGATAATTCATTTACGTTTTTAGCTTTTTAGCTTTTATTCAAAATGTTACGACTTCAAAATCATTCTAGACCTGTCTAGAATGATCTCTTAAACTCGTGATTTTTTTCCCATTTTTGGGAATTTTTAATGAAATGACGCTAAGTCGTTTTCCAAAAAAAAATAATTACTTCTAAGAAAGTAATATTTAGAGATTTTAAATAAAAAATGTGATAAAAATTCAAGTAATTTGAAAATATATTTTAATTGAATTTTCATAATCTTAAACAATTAAATAATAATATTTATTAACAAATTTTGCATTTGGATTGCATTTGGATTTATTTTTTAAAATGACATAGTTTTATTCATTACAAAGCATAAAAGGGAAGATAACCGAATTCAAAATCTAGACAAGCTATAGTCTTAATTTAAAAAAAAAAAAGACAAAAAAAAAGCCTAAAGGAAAAGTTCAACACGAAATAAAAATCGAAATACATTCAAACAACAAAAACGTACTACATATTGAAATGTTTATTAAAATTATCTGAATTAGATCATAATTAAAATGGTGAGAAATTAAATCTGAATGTTGCGCTGTGATGCGAAGACCCAATAATCTAGAGTTTTTTTTCTGTTTTTTTAGTCTACAGTAAAAATATGAATTAATTTTAACAAAAATAATATTTAGAAACTTTAAGTAAAAAAATGTGATGAAAATTTTAATAACTTGAAACAAGTTTAAAGATACTTTAATTTGAATTATCATAATCTTAAAAAATTAAATAGTAATATTTATTAACAATTTTGCTATTTTATTTAAAAAACATTTTTTGAAAAATGATATATGATCATTTTTTTACAAATCTTAAAAAGGAAGAGAACCTAAGTTCAAAGTCAAGATAGACAAGCCATAGTCTATAAAAAAAAAATGAAAAAAAAAATGAAAAATTTGATACGTTATCTATTTTGACAAACTAAATTGATTGATTTTTTTTTTTTTCCATTTCATTTTTTTAACTAGGGTAAAAATATGAATTAATTTTAAGAAAAATGTTATTTAGAGACTTTTAGTAAAAAAAATATGATGAAAATTTAAATAATTTGAAAATGGTTTAAAGATACTTTAATTAAAATTTTCACAATCTTAAACAATTAAATAATAATATTTATTAACAAATATTTCTATTTATTTAGATTTTTTTTTTTAAAAAAATAACTTAAATTCATTTAATTACAAAACATGAAGCATAGAATGGTAGAGAACCTGAGTTCAAAATCAAGCTAGACAAACTATATTCTTGATTTAAAAAAAAATTACAAAGAAAAGTTCAACACAAAATAAAAATCGACATCCATCCAATCAACAAAAACCTACTACATTATTAAAACATTTGTTAAAATTATTTGAATTATATCCTAATTTAATTAGTGAATAATTAAATCTGAATGATACGATGTGATGCGAGCACCCGTTAATTTAGTGTTTTTTAAGGTTATATAAGATTGGTTTTTTAATATAAAAGTTATCTCAATTTATTCGAAATTATTGCAAACCTTATTCAATTATTATATATTATATTTTATTATTTTATGTTAGGTTAAAGTTGTTTGAATAATAAATATTATTAACCATAGCTTTACCTAATGCCGTGGTTAATAATGTATCAATTAATTTTAGATTTATATATAAAACTATTAAATATCTTTCCTATACCTCACAAATATTTATATAAAATATATTCTTTATTTTATCTATATATTTATATTTATATACACAAAAAAAAAATTATTTGTTTACCTTTGAACTATTTATTTACTTTTAACTCTATTTTTTAAATATATTTTTGAACTATTTATATACCTTTAACTCTATTTTTTAAATATATTTTATATAAATATTATATATATATATATAAATAAATTTAATAATTATATATATATATTAAAAATTAATGATTAAAGATTAAATATAATATATAAAAATTATTTTTAACCTTTATTTTTAAATATAAATATAAATATATAGATAATATATTATTCACCACGGCGTTATATTAAACCGTAATTAATAATATTTATTAACCACGGCTTTAAGTAAAACCGTGGTTAATAAATATTATTTATTAACCACGGCATTAGGTAAAGCCGTAGTTAATAATGTATAAACATTAATTTTAAATTTATATATAAAACTATTAAATATCTTTCCTATACATATCAAATATTTATATAATATATATTCTTTATTTTATCTATATATTTATATTTATATACACCAAGACAAATTATTTGTTTACCTTTTAATTATTTATTTACTTTTAACTCTATTTTTTAAATATATTTTTGAACTATTTATTTACCTTTAACTCTATTTTTTAAATATATTTTATATAAATATTATATATATATATATATAAATAAATTTAATAATTAAATATATATATATTAAAAATTAATGATTAAAGATTAAAGATAATATATAAAAATTATTTTTAACCTTTATTTTCTAAATATGGATATAAATATATAGATAATATATTATTAACCACGGCGTTATATAAAACCGTGATTAATAATATTTATTAACCGTGGTTAATAAATATTATTAACCACGGCATTAGGTAAAGCCGTGGTTAATAATGTATAAACATTAATTTTAAATTTATATATAAAATTATTAAATATCTTTCTTATACCTATCAAATATTTATATAATATATATTTTTTATTTTATCTATATATTTATATTTATATACACAAAGACAAATTATTTGTTTACCTTTGAATTATTTATTTACTTTTAATTCTATTTTTTAAATTTTTTTTTAACTATTTATTTACCTTTAACTCTATTTTTTAAATATATTTTATATAAATATTATATATATATATATATAAATAAATTTAATAATTATATATATATATATTAAAAATTAATGATTAAAGATTAAAGATAATGTATAAAAATTATTTTTAACCTTTATTTTCTAAATATAGATATAAATATATAGATAACATATTATTAACCACAGCGTTATATAAAACCGTGATTAATAATATTTATTAACCACGGCTTTAAGTAAAACCGTGGTTAAAAAATATTATAAACCACCGCAAGTAAAACCGTGGTTAAAAAATATTATAAACCACGGCATTAGGTAAAGCCGTGGTTAATAATGTATAAACATTAATTTTAAATTTATATATAAAATTATTAAATATCTTTCTTATACATATAAAATATTTATATAATATATATTCTTTATTTTATCTATATATTTATATTTATATACACAAAGACAAATTATTTGTTAACCTTTGAACTATTTATTTACTTTTAACTCTATTTTTTAAATATATTTTTGAACAATTTATTTACCTTTAACTCTATTTTTTAAATATATTTTATATAAATATAATATATATATATATATATATAAATAAATTTAATAATTATATATATATATTAAAAATTAATGATTAAAGATTAAAGATAATATATAAAATTATTCTTAACCTTTATTTTCTAAACTAGCATTTAGCCCGTGCATTTGCACGAGTAATAATATATAAAAACGTGAAAAAAAATTACGGATAACATTTTTAATTTTATTTTTAACCGTTTTAAATTTATGGGTGGGTCAACCCACAATCCGACCCAAGTATCCATTTATTCAACATCATTATATATTAGATAGTTAAAAAGTTAAACTTATATTAATATTAAAACGTCCCGCGTTTATCAAATTTGGTGTTAAATTTAAAATATAAAGTTAAAGAGTTGTACTTGTTTTTGTTAGGTTGCAAATTCGAAACATACTTCTAGCATTTTTAATTTTATTTTTAACCGTTTTAAATTTAAAAACGGGTCAACCCACAATCCGATCCAAGTATTTCTAGCATTTTTAATTTTATTTTTAACCGTTTTAAATTTAAAAACGGGTCAACCCACAATCCGATCCAAGTATCCAAATTAACCACAGCTCTCGACCCGACAATCCGGACACATTAAAAATTAAGCATCATTATATATATATATAGATTAGTTAGTTAAAAAGTTGAACTTATATTAATATTAAAACGTCCCGCGTTTATCAAATTTGGTGTTGAATTTAAAATATAAAATCTTTGTAGCCTAGTTGGTTAAAGAGTTGTACTTGTTTTGATAGGTTGCAAGTTCGAAACATACCTCTAGCATTTTTAATTTTATTTTTAACCGTTTTAAATTTAAAAACGGGTCAACCCACAATCCGACCCAAGTATCCAAATTAACCACAGCTCTCGACCCGGCAATCCGGACACTTTAAAAATTAAGCATCATTATATATATATAGATATGGATATAAATATATAGATAATATATTATTCACCACGGCGTTATATTAAACCATGATTAAAAATTATTATTTACCACGACTTTAATTAAAACCGTGGTTAATAAATATTATTAATCACGGCTTTACCTAATGCCGTGGTTAATAATGTATCAATTAATTTTAGATTTATATATAAAATTATTAAATATCTTTCCTATACCTATCAAATATTTATATAAAATATATTCTTTATTTTATCTATATATTTATATTTATATACACAAAGACAAATTATTTATTTACCTTTCAACTATTTATTTTCTTTTAACTCTATTTTGTAAATATATTTTTGAACTATTTATTTACCTTTAACTCTATTTTTTAAATATATTTTATATAAATATTATATATATATATATATAAATAAATTTAATAATTATATATATATATATATATTAAAAATTAATAATTAAAGATTAAAGATAATATATAAAAATTATTACGGAGTACTCACAAATATCATAGAAGTTCAGTATTTTGGTGGTAACCGAGTGATTCTTTTCAAGTGTAGATGGTTTGATGTTCAATCCAAAGACCGTGGTATAAAAATAGATAAATATGGGTTTGTCAGTGTTAATGTGAATAGGATATTGAGAACTCAAAGTCATGATCCGTTTGTAATGGCAAATCAAGCACACCAGGTTTTTTATGCTACGGATATGACATCTCGAGATGAATGGAAAATTGTCAAAAAGATAAATCCTCGTTATTCGCATATCTAGACAGGTTTTATTTGTGTGTATTAAAATATGATTATTTATTTAAAAATTTAACTTTTTTTTTTCAGATATCATGCCACCTAAACGGGATCCTAAACATTCGAGAATATCGAAAGAGTTAGATGCTCTCAGAATGCAAAGACTATCGAATCATTTGGAGTACCTCAAAGCTCGTACATATGATGATGGTACAAATGATGGAGCTCGTACAGATGATGAAACTCGTACAGATAATGTAGAGTCCGACGATCCTATGCAATTTATGGGATCAGAGCTTCATGATATTGCGAGACTGGATGATCCAGATGACACCATTCCCGAGGAATCTCGCACCTCAGTGGAAGAATCTCCCGTTTCTGAGACTGCAGGTAGTTAATAATAACTTATACGATATTTTTAAATAATTATATAAATTTTAACAAATATCGTTTTATTGTTATTTATAGTAGAGACTTCATCGAGTAGGGGACGAGGGAAGAATAAAAACCCAGTTCTTGCAAGAATGGGAACCGGAGAGAAGATGAGGTTGGAGTTTAGGGACTTGGATGGAAGACCTATATGTAATAACGCCTGCTATTGGTCTCGCCATATTGGGAGCGTTGTGCGGAAAGGCGAGTTGGTGCCACATCGTTTAAAAAATTGGTCTGAACTCTCCCAATCCCAATTAAACCATATATGGCAGTCTATCTCTGTGAGTTCTATAAATTTTAATGTGTTATATTATAATTTAAAACTTTTAAATCCTAAAATATGTTGTTATTTTTCAGGATCCTTTCGAGAGTTCAACAGACATTCCCATTGAAGCCTATAGAGATAAGACGATGCCACATGTAAAGAAGGTATGGGATATGTGGAGATATGCAAACAAGAAGACTTACATTGAACCGTATATTGATGACGAGGACAAAATCAGAACAAACCCTCCTCTAGAATTTTATGGCGAAGATTGGAATTATTTGCTTGACAATCACTACTTCACGTCTGAATTTAAGGTGTAGTACATAGTCGTATATATATCATTATATGTGTTTTTTCGACTATTAACTAACAACTAATATCTTATAATTGTAGAAAAGAAGTAAGACCAACGCTGACAACAGAAAGAAATTGATGTACCCCCACCATACCAGCAGCAAACCATTTTCGCAGAAAGAACGAGATATGGTAATTTTTAGTTAAAGTATTCAATTTACATATTATCTAACATATGATATGTGTATGTTATTTGTATATAGGAGAGGGAGATGGGACACCCCCCTAGTCAAGCAGAGTTCTTTCTACAAACACACACTAGGAGAGCGACTGCCGATGATCCGACTCCCACGCCTTCTCTGCTCGTTCAATAGGCCGTCGTAAGTTGTTATCATTTCTAACATTTTAGTTTGAATGTATAAGTTTAAAATTACTAACATTAATGTTATAAATGATGGTAGTCTGTGATGCGTGAACGGCTAGACACGAATCCTAATTTGTCGTCGCTCGAGGTGTTTGAGTCTGCTTTAGGACGACAGGGACACGGGAGGGTGACAGGGATGGGATCGGGTATACGTCCCACTCACTTCAGCCCGATCAAAGGGGAAGTTCTTCTTCAAGCGTCAACGCGCGTGTGTCACAACAAACGCTGATGGAGGAGAACAGGATTCTGCGAAAAGAGATTAATATGATACGCGCAGAACAGGAAGCACAAAAGGAGGCACAGGAAGCACAAAAGGAGGCACATGAAGCACAAAATGAGGCACAAGAGAAAAGGATTAACGATATCCAGGCGGAGGTGCGCGCACAAAAAGAAGCTTTTGAGGCGTTCATGTCTATGATTTCCCATCCTTCCCTAAACCCTAATCTGTGAATTCCCATTACAATTTAATTTCAAATTTTTTTATTACTATTTAGTATTTTGTTGAATTTGGATTTAATTTTATTTAAGAATGTTTTTTTTGTATTGTCTTCTTTTTCGTAAAAATATTTAAAACAGGTTTTGTGAAAATAAAAAAAATAATCGTGGTTTTTTAATTTTTTTTAAAATTATTAACCACGGCGTTACGAAAGCCGTGGTTAATAATACAGTATTATTAACCACGGCTTTCGTAACGCCGTGGTTAATAATCAAAAACTTTTAACCTCGGCAATAAAGATTTTAACGACGGTTTTCGCCGTCTTTAATAGTCTTTTTTTACTAGTGTTAAGTAAAGATCCGTTAATCTAGAGCTTTTAAAACATAAGCGTTATTATATATATGACTATTTAAGAATCGCTAATAACATACCTTATGTATTTTGACAAACTAAATTGATTGATTTTTCTTTCTTTTTTAGCCTATAGTAAAAATATGAATAAATTTTAAGAAAAATGATATTTAGAGACTTCAAGTAAAAAAATGTGATGAAAATTTAAATAATTTGAAAATGGTGTAAGGATACTTTAATTAGAATTTTCACAATCTTAAACAATCACATAATAATATTTATAAACAAATTTTACTATTCTCTATAGATTTTTTTAAAAGAAAAATAACGTAGATTCATTTATTTACAAAGCTTAAAAGGGTAGAGAACCTGAGTTCAAAATCAAGCTAGACAAGATATATTTTTTTATTTTTAATAGAAAAGAAAAGTTCAACCCACAATAAAAATCGGCAAACATCCAAACTAGGGCTGCAAATGAGTCAAGCCGCTCGTGAGCCGCTCACAAACTGCTCGGTCAAAGCTCGACTTAAGCTTGACTTTGATCGAGTTCGAGTCGAGCTCGAGCCGACTCGTTTATTATTCGAGTCAAACTCGAGCTCATATAAAGTTTGCTCGATGGCTTGTCGAGCTTTATCGAACCTCAAAATAATTAAATATTTTTTATTTATTTAATATTAAAATTTTACAAATTTTTTTTATTTCCCTCTCTCTTTAAAGCTTAATATGAAGGCTCATAATCCCTAAAGTAAAACCCTAATTTATAATATATAGTTCATTCATCATATTCTACCGTCACTCTTCATCTCTTCTTTTTCATCCGTTACTCTCCATCTTCTTCATCAGTTACTCTTCTTCTTCTTCAAGTTACTCTTCATCTTCTTCATCAGTTACTCTTCATCATCTTCATCAGTTACTCTTCTTCTTCAGTTATTCTTCTTTCTTCAATAACTCTTATCTCTTCTTCTTTAGTTTTTCTTCTTCTTCTTCTTTAGTTATTCTAATTCTTATTCTTTAGTTATTATTCTTATTCGTCACTCTTATCTCTTCTTCTTTAGTTTTTATATACTTTTTATTCAGTTTTCACAATTTCTTTTTCTTCTTCTTTCTTCAATCTTCACATCTCATTAATCCACAAAATCTTATTAATAATTAAATTTGTTTTAACTTCTCTTTTATAGTTATTGTTTTTTCTTTTAGATAATTTCTTCATGTATTAGGAGAAACTTATGTTTATATAGATAGAGTTGAATAAATATAAAAACACTGATTTTCAATTGTTGAGGATAAAAAAAAAGTTGACAAACAATATTAGCGATTTATGATAAAAAAAATGTTAATATATTATATATATATTAAAAGTATATTATATAATAAAGATTAATATATGATATATAATAAAAATAAATATTATGATATAATAACTAATATGTTATATATAATAATATGTTATATATAATATGAAAAAGATAAAAAAAATATATTAATATAATATATATAATAAAAATAAATACTAAGAAGGTAATAATGAGTATATTGTATATAATATTGAAAAAGATAAAAAAAAAACGTTAATATATTATATATAATAAAAGTATATAATATTAAAAAATATATAAAAAAAATTAATTTATTATATATAATTCAATTTTGGTTCAAGCTTTCGAGTCGAGCTTTTGGGTAATATAGTCGTGTCAAACTCGAGCTCAAATTTATAAGCTCGTTCGAGCTCGGCTCGGCTTATTTGCAGCCCAATTCAAACAACGAAAACCTACTAAATATTAAAACGTTTATTAAAATTATCTAAATTAAATCCTAATTATAATTGTGAAAAATTAAATTTGAATGATGTGATGTGATGCAAGGACACTCTAATTTAGAATTTTTTTTAATTTAAACGTTATTATATATATATATAGATATCCACTTTTGACTATATGAATAAGAATCGCTAATAAAATACGTGACAATCTAAATTGATTGATTTTTCTTCCTTTTATTTTTTTTGCATACGGTAAAAATATAAATTACTTTTAAGAAAGATGATATATAGAGACTTTAATTAAAAAAAATGTGATGAAAATTTAAATAATTTTAAAATGGTTTAAAGATACTTTAATTAGAATTATCATAATCTTTAAAAAATGAATAATAATATTTATTAATAGATTTTTTTTAAAAATAATTTAGTGTCATTTCATTACCCATCCTAAAATGGAAAGAACCTGAGCTCAAAATCAAGTTATACAAATCATAGTCTTAATTTTTATTTATAAAAAAAGACAAAAATTAAAAAATTAAACTAAAAGAAAAGTTCAACACAAAATAAAAATTGGCATACATCTAAACAACAAAAACATACTACATATTAAAATGTTTGTTAAAATTATCTGTATTAGATCCTACTACATGTTCTACTACATGTTGGATTTAAAAAAATATATTTTATTTTATGGTAAATATTTTTAATTTTAATTTTGTGTAATATTTATATAATAACTCTATTAAATTGATTTTTTGGTTTAATTTATTATATGTTTTAGGTATAAAAAATAATACTGATTAGGTACTGAAATTAAAGTAAGATAAATGTATAAATTTTTCTATACCAAAACTTTCCATAAGGTATTAGGTATGAATAAAAATATTAAGATATATCATAACGACTCACCCATCAGCCCTATATACAATATTAATTTTATCTGCTTTTGTTTTCTTTATTTAATATAGTATATTTTATTAATATGAATACCAAAAATAAGTAAATATTTAGAATTATATTTTTTTACAAGGAAAGACTTAAAATAATTATAAAAGAAAAAAAAGGAAGAAGAGATTTAGATGAGATTGATCAAAGATGAAAAACAAAATGAGTATATAAATGAATAACAATTTTAAGTAAATATTACTATATTATTTAGATTCACTACTAAAGTCTTATTTAAATACATTTTGACACACTAAATTTATTCATTTTTCTTCTTTGTTTTTCTTTTTAGTATTGTAAGACATTGAATTACTTTTAAGAAAAATAATTAAAAAATAATATTTAGAGACTTAAAAGTAAAAAATATGTCAAAATTTTAAATAACTTTGAATATGTTTTAAAAATAATTTTATTTTTATTAAAATTGTCATAAATTTGAACCATTAAATTATAATAATATTTATTAATAAAGGTTATACTTTCTTTTCGAAGGGCTCCTTAATCTTCCTCTACTATAAAGAACACCTATAGTCCAATAATTTCATCAAACTCAAAATATTTATACATTTGTGTAGCAATGAATTCAAAGACTTTATTAGTTTTAATAATAACCTTCATTGTGGTTTCACCTTCACAGGCTTCACTTCCACTCAAGTCCGGACAAGCTTCCACCTTTCCATCATGTAACCATTTGCCACCATCACCCAAAACTCAATCGTTATTTATAAATGATATCACCCCTTCAGCTCGTTGCGTGTGCGCAATGAGCCTGTTCCCTATATGTATGAAGCCAATCTTCTATGGACTATTCGTTGGAACTCCTGTCTTTCCATGGTGTTGTGCTGGTATCGAGTTTTTCAATCGTGAATGTTACCCCGGCGGTGCACCTCATGTCCTCGAACAACTTCCCAGAATTCTATGCAAGTATATGTATACACATGCAGCTCCAGCTCCAGCTCATCTTTTCTGAATTTTAGACCAAATTTTATTAAATTCAATTTGGAATTGTTTCATGTTTTAATAATTAGTTTGGTATCAATTGGAGGAGGAGGCGGCATAGAAATGCACTGTTTCTTCCTTCCATTATATTGATACATATAAAACATCCTAATAAAATATTTAACTCTTTAAAGCTTCAATTGATAAATATATTATTTGTTTAAGTTCTTTATTAAAACTTAAATAGTTATAATTGTTTTAGAAAAGAGTAAAAATATGATATTGTACATGATAAATACAGCTCAGTTTTTTCTGATTTGCATCACTAAAAGATTATCCTTTAAAAATAAATCGGAAGTGTTTATAAAATCAACCAATTAGACTTTTTGAAGTAATTTGCATAACTAACAATTCCGTCGAATACAACCGAGATTGGAATAGGATGGATAATTTATTTTAAGTCTCTTTTTAGCTTTTTTTTCGATTTAAGAATAATAATAATAACTAGGAAGATTCTCGTGCGATTCACACGGGAATTTTTTTTTTACAACGTCCCGCGTTTTAATCAAATTTGGTATTGATTTTAAAATATAATGTGTTATTAGCCTAGTTGGTTAAAGAGTTATACTTGTTTTTGTTAGGTTGCGAGTTAGAAACATACCTATAGTATTTTTAATTTTATTTTTAACTGTTTTATGTTTATGGGCGGGTCAACCCAGAATCCGACCCAAATATCTATTTACTTTTACATATATATCCAACATAACCACAACTCTCGACCCGGCAATCCGAACACTTTAAAAATTAAGCATCATTATATATATATAGATACGGTCTCACACACACCCGTCTAGTTAAACGGTCTTTACTCCCATGATTTTGGCATTTTTAGAATATATTCTCGCACTTTACTTTTTATTCGACTTTAAAATATTGTTATGTCGTGCTAATCTTAGTGATATGTGTGATTTCCACGTACATATTCGGGTCATTTGTTTGTAGATACAGACTAATTTTGTAATACATATTTTGGCTCATGTGATAATCAATATATATATGAATGCATAAAAGAAATATAAGTATAAGAATAATTCAAGTATAATACATACAAATAAGTATATAAGTAGGTTACATAGATGGATAATTGAAAATGTGTAAATCATGGTTTGGAAATTTCAATTATGAAAATTTGCTAAATATAAATATTAGAATAGTATTCATGTGAGCATGCATAAGTGTTTGGATTGAAACGAGGATAAACACAAAACAAAATAGCAAAAAAGTCATAATAGCGAAAAATGTATAAAATCAATTTTTTAGTTGTAAATAATTTTAGGAGTACAAATAAATCGAATTTATATTATTTGGACAAATGGAGGAAAGTTATGGATCATGTAAGTTTAGAAATATTAAATTCGTAGCCAGTTCCAGAAAAATCTTTTTTATAAAAATAAAATTTTCACAAGTTTTATATTTATTTTGTGACTTTTATAAATTAATTAAATAAATAAAAGAAGCGAAATAAATAAAATATAAAAAAAGGCCTAGGGCTAAGGGAGTTTGGTCGAATCGGTCGCGGGTCGGTTCGGAAGCAGACATGCGAGTTAGTGGGCTAGTAGACATTTTCTCTATCGCATGTTGGAAATTTAGTAGAAAAATAGGTCATGGATGATTTTCTCGGTAAAAAACAGGCTATTTCGTTAGCATGAAAAATCGGTAGTGTTGCTGAAAATAAAGTTAGAGGAGGACAAGTCCTCGTTAGTTTTATCGGTTAAAAATACCAATTCTCAAATTGCCCATGTAAAACACGGTCAGATAACATGTCACGGCTAATTTATCCATAAAAAACCAGCCATGGCCAAATATTCTCCGTCAGAAACAAAGAAAATCAAAGGATAGGAAGAACATCCTTTTAATAAATAAGATTATAAAAAATTACAAATCATTCTAAACTTTAAAAACAGATGACAAGTACTCCATATGTCACATACAATAATATACATGTTTTTATCTCTAGTCCTTATGAGCCCAAGAACTAGATTTCATTAAACTAACTCTTTTAAAAAATTGGGTATTTCTAAACAAAAGTAATTTAAAAAAAGAAAAATGATATAGAGCGCGACTTGGGACAGCGAATGCTCCAGCGATTTCTACGTGCCTCGTGAAATTAAAAAAAAAAAATTTATCTCTCTTTCTCTCTTACATTAATTACTTTACCTCTAGCTAATTAATTTATTTAAACACTAAATTTTAAACCCTAAATTCTAAACCCTAAATTTTAAACATTTTAGGATTTAAGGTTTAGGGGTTTAAAGTTTAGAGTTTAAGGTTTATGGTTTATATTTTATTTAAACATATTATTAAAATATTTAATGTGAGAGTTTGTTATAAATTGTTGAGTTATTTTATCCCTTGAGAGATAATAAATATAAAAGAAATGAGTAAAACAATAATCGTGAGAATAGGGATAAATGAGATAAATTAATTTGTAGAGATAGAGAAAGTGAGAGAAATTATTTAATAAGAAGAGAGAAAAATTAATTAATAAGAGGAGATAGAATATTATATTTTTATTTATTAATTATATACCATCGCTCCTGCTGCCTAGAGATATATATCATTCCTCTTTAAAAAAATATGGACAGAAACTGAGTCACACTTGGGCTAGGGTGGACTCCAACCCCACCTAAATTTAAAAAGTACTTAACTAATGTGGCTCCAACCCCAATTAAATTTAAAAAAAAAAAATAGAGCAATTACTTTTTACTCTTTCCTCTACTATTAAAATTTAGATTTATACACATCTAGTCCTACCTAACAAACCTTTTTTTTTCCTTTAATTTTTATAAATAAAATAAAATTAGTACTTTATGTTTTTCTGATGTTCGAATAACTACTTGTAAAAATTAATTTCGCATTTTTAATACCATTTCTTTCTCCACATCAAAATTTATTTGAATTAGCAATTTAGTGACAATAATTCATAAAACAGTAATTTTGTTGAAAAATATTTTTTAAAATATTTGATTAATCTTTTTTAATATGAAATTGTAAACATACTTATACAATCAAAACACAACCAATTTCAGAACTTAAAGCATTACAACTCTACAAAATCTTAAAAATGCTCATACACTAGTTTATTAAATAAAAGTAAAAGGAATCTTTATAATGCTTATGGATTTGTTTAAAGAGTATCTACTAAATTTTAAAGCAAATACTTGGATCTATGTACCAAAGAGAAAAACTTGATGATTGACTTGAAAAAATAAAAAATTGAGGCTCTAGTGAATTTTGAAAATATAGCAGCTTACTCTAATCCTAACGCGTTAATTTGTAAAAATATATTTAGATAACCATCTTTTTTATTATTTAAATCTTATTTATTTAAAAATAATCTAAAATAATTATTTTAATATTATTGAACCATCTTTTTTTTATATCACACACCATAAAATTCTTGTTTCAAAATGGCATATATCTATACAATAAATTATACATAAATGTTATTATACATATAGTTAAACAATAATATTAATTATAACATTTATTAAAAATAATAATAATTCAATTTTTAATATTCTATACAGTATTTATATTTATAATAATATTATAAACTAAAATAACAAATATTTATAAATTATTTAAAATATGGAAAAATAGAAGAAATAATGTTTAAATAAAAAATAATTAATTTTTAGTTTTAAAAAATCTTATTAAAAAACGTAATATATTTATTTTTAAAATTAATATTGATTTTTTTTTACTAAAAATAAATTTAAACTCATAATTGTAATTGTATGATAAAAGTATAACCAATTCTTGAATCACCTTTCTTTAATAATATTGTTACATTTTTTTTACTATTTTATAGTGAACTGTTATAAATATTTATTATTATTAATCTTAAAGTCCTTTAAAATATCATTTTACTTATTAGATTTTTATTATAAAATATCTTATAATTCGATAAATAATAAATATTAATAATATCTAAATAAAAAATAATTAAATTTTTATTTTAAAAAAACTAATATTCATTAGAATCTATATATATATATATATAATGATGCTTAATTTTTAAAGTGTCCGGATTGCCGGGTCGAGAGCTGTGGTTAATTTGGATATATGTGAGAGTAAATGGATACTTGGGTCGGATTGTGGGTTGACCTGCCCATAAACTTAAAACGGTTAAAAATAAAATTAAAAATGTTATAGCTATGGTTCGAACTTGCTACCTAACCAAACAAATACAACATTTAATCAACTAGGCTAATAACACTTTATATTTTAAATTCAACCCAAAATTTGATAAACGCGTGACATTTTAACAATATAAGTTCAAATTTTTAACTAACTAATCTATATATATATATATAATGATGCTTAATTTTTAAAGTATCCGGATTGTCGGGTCGAGAGCTGTGGTTAATTTGGATATATGTGAGAGTAAATGGATACTTGGGTCGGATTGTGGGTTGACCCGCCCATAAACTTAAAACGGTTAAAAATAAAATTAAAAATGCTATAGGTATGGTTCGAACTTGCAACCTAATAAAACAAGTACAACCTTTTAACCAACTAAGTTGATAACACATTATATTTTAAATTCAACCCAAAATTTGATAAACGCGCGTCATTTTAACAATATAAGTTCAACTTTTTAACTAACTAATCTATATATATATATAATGATGCTTAATTTTTAAAGTGTCCGGATTGCCGGGTCGAGAGCTGTGGTTAATTTGGATATATGTGAGAGTAAATGGATACTTGAGTCGGATTGTGGGTTGACCCGCCCATAAAAATTTTACGGTAATATTTTTTTCACGGTTTTTTATATTATTACTGGTACAAATGCACATGATACATTCTAGTTTATATAGTAATTGATATTTTTTGTCACTCAAATTAAGTTTCAACCTATCAATTTTGTGACATTACATCAAACATTCTTCATTGATATCATTACTCACTTTATAACATTTTGTACCGACCTCCTACAATATTTCATTATTAATTTTTGGGTTATTTATAATATCATTTTACCTATTCATTTTTTTTATTGTGAATATATTATCATGTTATGAAAAAATAATATTAATAAAAAATGTGATAAAAATTCAAGTAATTTGAAAATATATTTTAATTGAATTTTCATAATCTTAAACAATTAAATAATAATATTTATTAACAAATTTTGCATTTGGATTGCATTTGGATTTATTTTTTAAAATGACATAGTTTTATTCATTACAAAGCATAAAAGGGAAGATAACCGAATTCAAAATCTAGACAAGATATAGTCTTAATTTAAAAAAAAAAAGACAAAAAAAAAGCCTAAAGGAAAAGTTCAACACGAAATAAAAATCGAAATACATTCAAACAACAAAAACGTACTACATATTGAAATGTTTATTAAAATTATCTGAATTAGATCATAATTAAAATGGTGAGAAATTAAATCTGAATGTTGCGCTGTGATGCGAAGACCCAATAATCTAGAGTTTTTTTTCTGTTTTTTTAGTCTACAGTAAAAATATGAATTAATTTTAACAAAAATAATATTTAGAAACTTTAAGTAAAAAAATGTGATGAAAATTTTAATAACTTGAAACAAGTTTAAAGATACTTTAATTTGAATTATCATAATCTTAAAAAATTAAATAGTAATATTTATTAACAATTTTGCTATTTTATTTAAAAAACATTTTTTGAAAAATGATATATGATCATTTTTTTACAAATCTTAAAAAGGAAGAGAACCTAAGTTCAAAGTCAAGATAGACAAGCCATAGTCTATAAAAAAAAAATGAAAAAAAAAATGAAAAATTTGATACAAAATAAAAATCGGCATACATCCGAACAACAAAAACCTACTACATAAAACATTTTTTAAAATTATTTGAAATAAAACCTAATTTAAATTTTGAAAAATTATATGAAATGTTGCGATTTAGTGCGATGACCTGCTAATTTAGTGTTTTTTAAACTTAAGCGTTATTATATATATATATATATATATTTTTATTTATTTATTTATTTATTTATTTATTTATTGACTATAGGGATAAGAATTGCTATCAACCTACGTTATCTATTTTGACAAACTAAATTGATTGATTTTTTTTTTTTTTCCATTTCATTTTTTTAGCTAGGGTAAAAATATGAATTAATTTTAAGAAAAATGTTATTTAGAGACTTTTAGTAAAAAAAATATGATGAAAATTTAAATAATTTGAAAATGGTTTAAAGATACTTTAATTAAAATTTTCACAATCTTAAACAATTAAATAATAATATTTATTAACAAATATTTCTATTTATTTAGATTTTTTTTTTTTAAAATAACTTAAATTCATTTAATTACAAAACATGAAGCATAGAATGGTAGAGAACCTGAGTTCAAAATCAAGCTAGACAAACTATATTCTTGATTTAAAAAAAAATTACAAAGAAAAGTTCAACACAAAATAAAAATCGACATCCATCCAATCAACAAAAACCTACTACATTATTAAAACATTTGTTAAAATTATTTGAATTATATCCTAATTTAATTAGTGAATAATTAAATCTGAATGATACGATGTGATGCGAGGACCCGTTAATTTAGTGTTTTTTAAGGTTATATAAGATTGGTTTTGTAATATAAAAGTTATCTCAATTTATTCGAAATTATTGCAAACCTTATTCAATTATTATATATTATATTTTATTATTTTATGTTAGGTTAAAGTTGTTTGAATAACAAAAATTCATCTCAACACATTATAAATCATTATAAGACATGTTTTCTTATTTTAGTCATTCTAAGAAAATTTAAAAAAATCAGATAATTATATTTATAATTAGAATTTTTAAGAGTTTAAAAAATAATTTCATTATATTTAAAATCACTATGAATATTTTTAATATATTTCTTGATATTTCGTTAGATTTTATTTCAACTTTCATTAATTTTAAATATTTTATTTAAATTAATCTAAAATAAGATTGGTTTTGTAATATGAAAATTATCTCAATCTAATCGAAATTATTACAAACTTTATTCGACTATCATATACGATATTTTATTATTTTATGTTAGGTTAGAGTTATATTAATAACTAATAGTTATCTCAAAACATTATATATCATTTTAAGACATGTTTTCTCATTTTGGAATATTCTACGAAAATTTAAAAAAATCAGTTAATTATATTTATAATTAAAATTTTTTAAGAGTTTAAAAAATAATCTTACCTTATTTTAGTCGTGCACCTTTTGTTACCCTCCCTCTCTAAATTTTAAGCCAGTAATTAATTTTTTTTTGTTCATTTCAATTTGGGATGTTGTTTCATGTTTTAGTTTGGTATCAATCGGAGGTAGAGACTAAGTGCATTGTTTCTTCCTTCCATCACATTGATACAAATAAATCAAGAGTAAAATATTTAACTTTTTAAAGTTTCAATTGACAAATATATTATTTGTTTAATTTTTTTTTATTAAAATGTAAATAGTCAAGTTTAAAATAATCTTTTATCAAAAAGATCTCACACACACATATATATATATATATATATATGACACTCAAAACTGAAATAAAATACAATTAAATAAATAAATAATGTTAATGATCATTTCATATATAATGGGTATGATTCAAAATAGTCTTATAAAAAATAAAACAAAATTTTAATGGAGATTGCAAAATAGTTAAATATGAAATAACAATTCGTATAAATAAAATTAAGCCCAACTATATATTTTATATACTGTAAGCAAGTATCTTGTAATGCAGAAATCTAACATATTGAGTCACATTGGATTGAATATATTTTTTAAAAGGTCACCCCTTTACGTTAATATTCTTTTAAGGGAAATTCATTTTTTTTTACTCAAACTTTGTAGGAATTTCATATTTTTTTATTAAAAATATATAAGGTATCTGTTTTTTTTGTAATTAAATATGTTGTAATATAAATTTATGTTTTTAATTTAAATAATTTTTTATTATTTTATTATTCAAATTTGTAAAATTATTTTTATTGAATTGTTTTTGTATTTCAACCTTTTTATTTAATAATATGTTAAAAATATATAATTATTATTTTAAACAGAAATATTATTTGTTATTTTTATTTAACTATAATAAAATAATAATTTATATAACAAATATACAACTATAATTATATTATAAATAAAAATACTAAATATTTATTAATATTTAAAATATGTTGTGATTCTTTAGTTTTTTATATATATTACAAAATAAGAAAAATGGTCGTGTTGTTGTAGTCCGTCATTTTTTGGGAGATTTTTAATTTTTTATAAATAATTTTAAATTCTAAAATTTAATAGTCAAAATCACATTACTTACCCTCTTATTGAATATTGTAAGGAATCATGAATTATATATTTTGACTAGATAAAACATTGTAAGAAAAAAAATCAACTTTTTTGAAAGCATAACTTTTTGAGTTTTAGAGTCATCACATGATTTCTATGCTAGAAATGCATTTTCAGGAAATTTTGATTTATTTCTATGTTTGGTGACACTAAGGAGATGACATCAACACTATATCCTTCATGTCCGTCCAAAAGAACCATTTCTACTTTAAAATTTTGATTATTTCCTAATTGGTTATAACCTGATTGCTCTTATATTTAAAGAGCGGTAATCGTCATTAAAAAGTAGAAGTCAAAAATTAAAAGAGAGGAAGAAAGATAAAATCTTGTAGCAGATTTTTTACTACAATCGCGTAGGGTTCATCAAACTAACGATCGGAGATTCAAACGAAGTTCGATTGCGCTGACATTTGTCGAGAAGTTAGTAACTCATTCCTCTACATTTTCAACGATCGGATCAAGGTTTGGACGTCTCGAAGTTTATTTTTCTGGGCTTAAAGGTTCTGCCTAATTTGAGTTTTTTATTTGACTTGTTTGAGACCAAAAAGTTGTATCTTTTTTGGTTATGCCCTTTTATCTTTCTGCGGTATTAAAATATTGTTATACCTTGATTGTATTCCCGACTCTGATTATAGTGAAGCTTGAATTTGACGTAAAGTCTTGTGATTTTTACTTCTTGATTTGAGGAGGTTTTCTATGTAAAAATATCGTGTGTGCAGTGTGTTATTTATTTCTGCATTACCTGTGATTTATTTGCTCCTAAGTTTTTCCATTTAGTAGGGCATAGAATATACGTTTTTCTCAACACATCCAACATGCAACAAGGTCATCAAAGCCTCGCCAGTAAACTCAGAGCTTGGCTGAAAAAATGAATTTCACTTCCACTTCTAAGCTATCCAAAACATTCTTTATACTTGTTAGAATAGAAATAGACCAAACCAAATCTAAATATTTTGTGATTTTGAGAAACTCTTTACCAAAATATTCGAGGTTGGTTTAGAGATTCTTCATATCACATATAGAAGTTGTTAGGAACATTTTTGGGTTGCATTTCTTGAGTTAGATCTCATGAACACATCCCCTTTTGTGGAATTTGAAATTCAAATTGAGAGTTTATTGTTCAAACTTAATGGATCGATTCTAATTCAACAAAAAAACTTCTATTTGATTTAGGATTAATTCTCCATCACAAATTTAAAAAACAACTCATTATTGAAGAACACAATAACTCAAATATATAAAATTTAAGATTTGTGTATAACTCGTATTATAGGGAAATTGAATGTGTACAATCATTTGTAAATTTTCCTAGGAACATTTGGGAGATGGATTAGAAATAGCCTTAGCTGCCTTATTCGTAAATTTGAAAAAATTTGAAAATCTTCGTAGATCCAACAATAGAGGAATGATTTCGGGGTCTTATACTTCCCTATTTGTCATATATATATACTCTTCGTAGTTATTATAACAGTTATTATAACAGGAATGTGTGAGATGACGTAATCAATAAAGAAGACATGAATTTTAACGTGGTTCACCAGCATAAAACTTGACTACGTCCACCAGAAAAAGAGAATATTATTAAGAGATCAATACAGAGATTACAACAAGACAAACTAGGGTAATGACACGAGTTTATATAACACTCGGTCTCCTGAAACCCTAATACATACAAATATATGACTAAAATCGATGCTCTCAATGCAAAGACTTCAACTTTTTAAATTGTCCGACTTCACCTTTAAATAAGCTTTAACTAGGTCAACACTAATATTTTGACAAATAATTTCCAAAATATTATCACAATACTTTCCTTGTTATATTACCATAACAAATTATCACATTTTCTTTTATGTTAAGCTTATTTCCTTAAATCAAGATTACACACCAAAAAGGTATACTTTCCTTTTGTTCAATATTCTCTTTCCTTGCATCATCAATTCAAGACATCTACATAAATCTACACCTTACTTGAATTCCCTCAAATGCCCCAAATGAATTAGTTAGTGCCCAAATATTATATATCCTCTCTCTCTCTCTCTGATCTAGAGTTTTCATAAGACAACTTAACAAATACATTCGTCAACGCTAGATGGCCTAGATGCACTCACCGGTGCCGGATGGCCCATATGCACTCACCGATGTCAGATGGCCAAGATACACTCGTCGGTCTTGGATGGTCCAGATGCACTTATCAATGTCTGATGTCCTAGATTCACTCGCCGGTTCCGGATGGTCCAGATGCACTCATCGGTGCTAGATGTCCCAAATGTAGTCCCCAATGCCAACTGGCCCAAATGCACTCCTTGATGCTGGGTGGCCTAGATGCACTCCCCAGTGCTAGATGTCCTAGATGCACTCCACAATGCGGTATCGCCCAAATGCTCTCACGGGTGCCGGATGACCCAAATGCATTCGCATGTGTCAAATGGCCCAAATGCATTTGTTGGTGCTGAATGGCTCAAATGCACTCTCTAGTGTCGAATGAATTAGATGCACTCACCGGTGTGAGATAGGCCAGATGTATTCGCCGATGCTTGATGGCCCAAATGCACTCGTCGTGCTAGATGACCTAGATGCAGTCGTCGGTGCCGGATGGCTCAAATGCACGTGTTGTGTAGATGGCCTAGATGCATTCGCTGGTGCTAGATGACCTAGTTGCACTCGCTGTGTCAGATGATCCAAATGCACTTCTTGGTTCTAGATGGCCCAGATGCACTCTCTATGACGGATGTGTCCCATATGCATTAGTCAATGCTAGATGTGGTCCTAGACACATTAGTCAATGCCACATGTGGTCCTAGACGCATTAGTCAATGCTAGAGGTGTCTCAGCCACATTAGTTAATTCTAGATGTGGCTTAGATGCATTAGTCAATACCAAGGATGGCCTAGATGCATTCGTTAAAGATAGAGATGGCCTAAATACATTAGTCGATGTTAGAAGTGGCCCGGATGCATTAGTCAATCTTAGTGATGGCATAAATAATATATACCACCTCTCTCTTCTAAATCTTTAATTGTCTTTAAGACAACTTAACAACTTCTTTGGTAATCTAAATTTTCAAGTCTACTTAGAAAATCTCTACCTTGACTTGTATACTCCTAATGTAGCAAACTATTGTGGCACATACGCATTAATCAATGCTAGAAGTGGCCCAAATGCATTAGTCAATGCCAAAGATGGACTGAATATATTAGTCAATGTCAAATGTGTCCTAGATGCATTAGTCAATGACAAAATGGTCAAGATACATTAGTCAATGTCAAAGGTAGTCCGAATGCATTAGTCAATACTAATGGTGGCCCAGATGATTTACCGTCTCTCTTTTAGATTTAAAGTTTTCTCCAAGACAACTTAACAACTCCTTTGTTAATCAAAATATTCAAGTCTACTCAACAAATCTCCACCTTGACTTGAATACTCCCATTGCTGTAGACCATTGTGAACCTACATAACCGAATATAATTTATTTGTAGATGAATGGCTCTAACGTATTCACCTCCTTCAAAATGACAATCTTGACGGGTTTTTTGTTCCTACTGATAACTTCAACAACCCCATAAGCCTTGTCGTTTTAGTAGAGCCCACATCTTGATCTGCTACATTATCTTCTCCTCTAGAATGACAATCTCAACGGTTGTTCTACTCTTACCGATAACTTCAAAAACCGAATGAGCCCTTGTTTTAGTAGAGCCCACATCTTAAACTTCCACATTATCTTCTCTTATTGAATGACAATCTCAACGATTGTTCTGTTCCTACCGATAACTTCAGCAACCCATAAGTCATATCGTTTTAGTAGATCCCGCATCTTGATATGCCATATTATCTTTTTCTACAAAATGACAATCTCAACGGTTGTTCTGCTCCTACCGACAACTTTAGCAATCCCATAAGCCATGTCGTTTTAGTAGAGCCCGCATCTTGATATTCCACATTATATTATCCTCTAGAATGACAATCTCAATGGTTGTTATGTTCATACCGATAACTTCAGCAACCCCATAAGCCATGTCGTTTTAGTAGAGATCGTATCTTGATTTACCACATTATCTTTTCCTCCAGAATGACAATCTCAATGATTGTTCTACTCCTACCGATAACTTCAACAATCCCATAAGCCCTGTCATTTTAGTAGAGCCTACATCTTGATTTTCCACATTATCTTCTCCTCTAGAATTACAATCTCAACGATTGTTATGCTCCTACTGATAACTTCACCAACACCATAAGACAATTTATTTTAGTATAGCCCGCATCTTGATTTTCCACTTTATCTTCTCCTCTAGAATGACAATCTCAATAATTTTTCTATTCCTACCAATAACTTCAACAACCCCATAAGCCTTGTCGTTTTAGTAAATCTCACATCTTGATCTTCCACATTATCTTCTCCTTCGGAATGTCAATCTCAATAGTTATTTCTCCTCCCGTTGACAAATATAGTGGTCCCCATAAGCCCTGTTGTTTCAGTAGAGCCCACATCTTGATTTTCCACATTGCCTTCTCCTCCATAACTTTTCTTCTTAATTCACTACTACCATCTCAATTGAAAGAACAAACAATTGAAAAACCTAAAGCTCTGATACCAATTTGTTGTAACGGGAATTGGTGAATTTTAACGTGGTTCACCAAGATAAGATTTTGCTACGTCCACTAGAAAGAAGGAATATTATTAGGAGATCAATATAAAGATTACAGCAAGACAAACTAGGGTTATGACACGAGTTTATATAATACTCGATTCCCCAAACCCTAACAAATACAGAACTTGGATTGGAAACGATGCTCTCAAGACAAAGACTTCAGGTTTCTAAAGTTCCCAACTGCACATTTATATAAGGTTTAACAAGGTTAACACTAATATTTTGGCAAATAATCTCCAAAATATTATCACAATACTTTCCTATTTATATTACCATAACAAAATATCACATTTCGTTTTGTGTTAATCTTATTTCCTTAAATCAAGATTACACACCAAAAAGATATACTTTCCTTTTGTTCAATATTCTTTTTCCTTGCATAATCAATTCAAGATATCTCAATAAATCGATACCTTGACTTGAATTCCCTCAAATGCCTCAAATGCATTAATCAATGCCAAAATATTATATCTCCTCTCTCTGATCTAGAGTTTTTATAAGACATTGTCAATTCCAGATGTCTTAGATGCACTCGCCGATGTTGGATGTCCCATATGCACTCACCGACGTCGGATGGCCTAGATGCACTCGTCGGTGTCGGATAGCCCAAATGCACTTGTTAGTGTCGGATGGCCTAGATGCACTCTCCGGTGCCGGATGGCCCAGATGCACTCGCCGGTGCCGGATGGCCAAGAAGCACTCCCTGGTGTAGGGTGGCTTAGATGCACTCTCAGGTGCTGGATGGCCTAGATGCACTACCTAGTGCGGTATGACCCAAATACATTTGCAGGTGTCGAATGGCCCAAATGCACTCGCAGGTGTTGGGTGGTTCAGATGCACTCGCGAGTGTCGGGTGGCCTAAATGCACTCGCCGATGTCGGATGGGCCAAATGCACTCGTCGGTGCTGGATGGTCCAGATGCACTCGTTAGTACCAGATGGCCCAGATGCACTCGTCGTGCCAGATGACCTAGATGTAGTCGCCGGTGTCGAATGGTTCTGATGCACGTGCTGTGCCGGATGGCCCAGGTGCACTCGCTAGTGCTGGATAACCTATACGCACTCGTTGTCTCGGATGACCCAAATGCACTAGTTAGTGCTAGATGGCCCATATGCACTCGCGATGTCGGATGTAGCCCATATGCATTAGTCAATGCCAGATGTGGTTCTAAACACATTAGTCAATGTCACATTTGGTACTAGACGCATTTGTAAAGGCCAAAGGTGGCCTAGACACATAAGTCAATTCTAGAGGTGGCCTAGATGCATTAATCAATGACAAAGATGACATAGATGTATTCGTTAAAGCTAGAGATGGCCTAGATACATTTGTCAATGTTAGAGGTGGCCCTGATGCATTAGTCAATCCTAGTGGTTACATAGATGATATACCGCCTCTCTCTTCTAGATCTAGAGTAGTCTCCAAGACAGTTTAACAATTTCTTTAGTAACTAAAATATTCAAGTTTACTCAGCAAATCTCCACATTGACTTGAATACTCCCAATGTTGAAAACTATTATGGCATAGACGCATTGATCAATGTTAGAGGTGACCCAAATGCATTAGTCAATGACATATATGGACTGGATACATTAATCAATATTAGATGTGTCCCAGATGCATTAGTCAATGACAAAAATAGCTCAGATACATTCGTCATTGTTAGAGGTAATCTAAATGCATTAGTAATTGTCAAAGGTAGTCCAGATGCATTAGTCAATACTAATGGTGGCCCAGATGATCTACCGTCTCTCTTCTAGATTTAGAATTTTTTTCCAAGACAACTTAACCACTCCTTTGTTAATCAAAATATTCAAGTCTACTCAATAAATCTCCACCTTGACTTGAATACTCACATTGCTGCAGACCATTATGAAACTTTTAGAATCGAATACAGTTTCTTCGTAGGCTAATGGCTCTGATGTATTTATCTTCTCCAAAATGAAAATCTCAACAGTTGTTTCGCTCCTATTGTTAACTTCAACAACCCCATAAGCCCTGTCGTTTTAGTAGAGCTTTCATCTTGATCTGCCACATCATCTTCTCCTCTAGAATGACAATCTCAATAGTTGTTCTACTCCTGCCGATAACTTAAGAAACCCCATAATCCCTTGTTTTAGTAGAGCCCACATCTTGATCTGCCACATTATTTTCTGCTCCAGAATGAAAATCTCAATAGTTATTTCTTCTCCCGTCGACAACTTTAATGGTCCCCATAAGCCCTTTTGTTTCAGCAGAGTCCATATCTTGATTTTTCACATTGCCTTCTCCTCCTGAACTTTTTTTCTTAATTCTTACTACTACCATCTCAATTGAAAGAACAAAAAATCGAATAATTTTAAGCTCTGATACTAGTTTGTTGTAACGGGAATGCGTGAGATGACGTAAGTAATAACAAAGACACGAATTTTAACGTGATTCACCAAGATAAATTTGATTATGTCTACTAGAAAGAAAGTATATATTTAGGTGATCAATATAAATATTACAACAAGACAAAGTAGGGTTATGACACGAGTTTATATAATACTCGATCCCTCTAAACCCTAACAGATACAGAATCGGGGATTGGAAACGATGCTTTCAAGGCAAAGACTTCAGTTTTCTAAAGTGCCCGACTGTACCTTTATATAAGTTTTAACTAGGTTAACACTAATATTTTGGAAAACAATCTCCAAAATATTATCACAATACTTTCCTAGTTATATTACCGTAACAAAACATCATATTTCCTTTTGTGTTAATCTTATTTCTTAAATCAAGATTACACACCAAAAAGATATACTTTCCTTTTGTTCAATATTCTTTTTCCTTACATCATCAATTCAAGACATCTCAATACATGAGAATCTTTTATTCTTGCAAAGTCTTGATTTTTCAAAATGTCCAGTCATTCGTTTCAAGTTAAAGATCAATGTTTAGAGTAGAGTCGCCAGTTTTTGTAAGTCTCCAAAATTGACATTTTCTAAACATTGATTTTTACTCGATGGAAATCTCAATGTTTTATTTTCATCTCGAATCGTAGAGGTGGGGGTTAATGAACCAAAATGATAAGCTTGGCTTGAGTGCATTTGGAAAAAAAATTGTCGACTATTTTGCTAAACCACATTGTTTACCTTTCTCTTTAATCTCGTAAAATGAGGTGAGAAAATAACTTACTTAAATATCGTTTTACCTAAGCATAAGATGATGAACCGAATATAAGATCTAAAAATTATACATACTTTTGGCTCGTTTAAGAGTCGCAACCCGATTTTTCTTCATGAGAAACCGAGACATTAAATAGGTTGCGTGTATACACTGATTTTAGAAATTTTATTTCGGTCCGATACTTGGTGACACATGGAAAATGACATCCGCGTTCTATCCCACACACCTATCCAAACGAACTGTCCCTACTTTAAATAATTGACCTCTTCAAAAATACGTGATATTTACACTTTTGTTCATGAAAATAATCCCGGTCCTAGGCATGTATCTTAGGTGTCAACCTACATCTAACCTAGATTTACCTGTCCAAGCTCATTTTGTCCTAGTCATGCAACTAGTTTTTTCATGGTGTAGGGTAGGAAAATATACAAATGTAAAATGACATACCCATAAGATGAAAGGTTATAATTGTTGAAAACTTAAAATAATTCCAAAAGTTAAGGTTAGTACTTCAAATGTTTAGGATCTGATTTAGAAGCATGCAACTAATTATTTGTATTTTTTTGAATTATTAAACATAAGTTATAATCACAAATAAAATGAAGAAATGAAGAAAATTCATAGGGGTAGTTGGGTCAGGCTATTTAGCATGTGGATCCTGGAGCAATGTGCGAGTGACCGAGCGTTTGGATGGATCTCGAGCTTTGCTTTGTCTTCCTTGGTCTATTTACAGGTATCTGTAACTTACCTCTTGTAATGCACTTTTTTGTTTTTAAATCTAATAAACCTGTGCAATTAGGAAACCAACTACTATTAACTAATGGCTAATGCATGTATGTAATGTACCAAATAGCAAGATAACAATTAATACTCCTAGACGAAATGTACAAACTAATGACAACCTAATATATGTTAAGGAATCAGACAATCTTACTCCACAAAATATGCAAGTCAAAAATGCAATCAAGTCACAATATATTCCTCCATAATCTTAATGATTGCACAGCTAATTGTTACCCATATTTAGACTCCACAAAATCTGCAAGTCAAAGATGCAATCAAGTCACAATATATTCCTCCATAATCTTAGTGATTGCACAGCTAATTCTTACCCATATTTAGACTTTGCATATAACAAATTGTAATATAAATAACCTGTACATTTCTCATTCATATATACAATTATTCTTTTTCAATCATACATCTTCTCTACATGGTATCAGAGCTCTAGATCCTACAATGTCATCAAACGCCTTCTCCTTCCCAAACCCTACCGACCCCGGCTATCCCATCTTCTTTGTCAACCTATCGCAATGCAAACCCTTACAAACTACAAACAACACCACCAACTTTACACAATGGTCTTCCCAAATCAAGTCATTCTTATTTGGTTTCTGCCTATTTGACTACCTCACCGGAGAAAAGAAATGCCCACCACCAACAATCACCAAAGACGACAACACTGTCACCCCTATTCCCAGTTACGCCTCATGGTCTCGACAAGACCAACTATTGTTAGGCTCCCTCATCGGCACTCTTGACGCCAAGATCGCACCTCTTGTAGCCTCTGCTGCTACATCTCATGAAGCATGGACTGCTCTCAAATCTCTCTACGCAAATCCTACTCGCAGCCATATCCTCCAAGTCAAGAAACGACTTGACTCAATCAAAAAGACACCCAATCAAACCATCACTGACTATATGCATCAAATAAAACAATGCACCACTGAACTTTCCAATCTAGGCAAAACTCTAGATCCCGAAGACATCATTGCAAAGGTTCTAAATGGGCTCGATCAAACCCAACACCGTTCCATCATCGAAATCGTTGAAGCTCGAGATACTCTCATCCCGTTTGATGCTCTCCATGAAAAACTCATACATCATGAGCTCACCAAACTCCATGACAACACCAACTCCACCTCATCAACACCTACCACCGCTTTTGTCACAACCTACAAACCATCATCCAATACTCGCCAAAATAACAATTACTCCCGACCCCAATACTCTAAAGACAACAGCCGACAGTCCTCACCACACTACCCCAACCCCTCCACCTCATCCAACACCAAATCACCTGATGTCTGCCAATATTGTGGCTATACTGGTCACACTATCTCCGTCTGTCGCCACTTCTCTTGCGCCCATCCTAACTTTACACTCAAACCCTTTGTACGTCAATCTCGCTACACTCGTCCTCAAGCCAACACTGCCTATTCATCTCACGCCCCTCCATGTGACTGGATTATAGATAGCGGTGCTACTCACCATGTCACACATGATCTCGATAATCTATCCCTTCACACTCCTTATACAGGAAACGATGATGTTATCATCGGTGATGGCTCATCTCTTCCAATCTCTCACACAGGTTCATTCACTATCACCTCTCAAAACAAATCTTTACTCTTTCAAAATGTTCTTTATGTTCCAAAAATTGCACAAAACATTATTTCTGTCTCCAAGTTTTGCCTTGATAATAATGCACAAATTGAGTTTACCTCTTCTTCCTTTCGTTTCAAGGCTATCTCCACGAACACCATCCTACTCCAAGGAACTTTTAATCATGGCATGTACACCTGGTCTTCTTCCTACAAATGTGCCCTTCAAACATCTCTCACATCATCTACTTCAAAGCTATCCACCACGTCTGCTCTCCTATGGCATCACCGTCTTGGCCATCCGTCATTTAAAATTTTTTCTTATATTTCAAATTTATGTAATTTAGGTTCAATTTCATCCCTTGATTACTGCAATTCTTGCAAGATTAATAAAGCACACAAACTTCCTTTCTCTCAATCCACTCTTACGTCTACAGCTCCCCTTGAATTATTATTTTCAGATGTTTGGACCTCACCCCACCTCTCACATGACAACTACAAATATTATCTAATCTTTGTGGACCATTACACTAAATATGTATGGTTTTACCCTCTCAAAAATAAATCCGACTCTCTCACAGTCTTTCTTGACTTCAAAAAATTAGTTGAAAACTATTTCAAAAGAACGATCATAACCCTATTCTCTGACAATGGAGGCGAGTTCATCAAATTGCCTCCCACCTTACGCGCTAATGACATCTCACATCTTACTACACCTCCCCATACCCCTGAACACAACGGCCATGCAGAACGCCGTCATCGTCACATTGTCGAAACTGGTCTCTCTCTCCTATCTCATGCCAATCTACCTGTCACTTACTGGACACATGCATTCTCCATCGCTGTGTATCTCATAAATCGATTACCTACACCAACCTTACAAAATGACTCTCCCTACTATCAACTCCTAAATGTCAAACCTATCTATTCCCACTTACACTCCTTTGGCTATCTATGCTACCCATTACTACGACCTTATGCTTCCAATAAACTAGATCCTCGATCTCAACCATGCATTTATCTTGGTCGTTCCCTAACTCAAAGCGCTTTTCTATGCCTAAATCTTACCACAAACAAAATCTACACTTCTCGTCATGTCACTTTCATTGAGCATGATTTTCCATTCCACCGTCTATCAAACCAACAAAATTCAACTTCGCTTCCCTCACCTCACGAATGGTTTCCCACTCCTCTCATACCTATTTCATCACATAACCCTACAACACCATCCACCACTGCCACACCCCCACAGAACACACCTCCTACGCCACCATATCCATCACATAACCCTACAACACCGTCCACCACTGCCACACCCCCACAAAACACACCTCCTACGCCACCACATCCACCACCCCGCCCCTCCGCACATTCTCCCTCGTCCTGTAACTCGTCTCACAAACAACATAACCAAACCTAACCCAAAGTATGCCCAACTTACCACTATCTCCTCACCCACGTCACTACCAACCACCCCCAAACAAGCACTCTCCATCCCTCATTGGCGTGATGTTATGCTTGCTGAATACAATGCTCTACGGAAACACAATACATGGACTCTCGCACCACTAGTGAAGCTCGAAATGTCATTGGTTGTAAATGGGTCTTCAAAATCAAATATAATCCTGATAAAACGATTCACAAATACAAAGCTCGGCTTGTCGCAAAAGGTTTTCATCAACAAGCTGGTCTTGACTACTCTGCCACCTTTAGTCCGGTTATCAAACCAGTTACGATTCGACTCACCCTCTCAATTGCTCTCTAACACAACTGGATATTACGCCAACTCGACATCAACAACGCCTTTCTCCAAGGTGATCTCCAAGAGACAGTCTTCATGCAGCAACCATCCGGCTTCATTGACGCTAACAACCCTTCTTATGTGTGTCGTTTAAACAAAGCCATATACGGGTTAAAACAGGCTCCACGCGCATGGTTTATAACCCTCACCTCCTATCTACTACAATTTGGTTTTACAGCATCTCTCGCCGACCCCTCTCTCTTCATTTACAAAAAAAATGGCGATCTCCTATATGCACTTGTTTATATCGATGACATTATCGTAACTGGTCCTTCACCTGATTTTGTTTCGGTTTTTATTTCGAACTTTGCCAAACGCTTTTCTCTCAAGGACTTGGGGCAACTTTCCTTCTTCTTAGGGGTGGAAGTACAACACAACACTTCTGGTCTCCTTCTCTCCCAAAGAAAGTACATACACGACCTCCTTCAACGTCATGACATGCTTGACTGCAAACCATCAACTACCCCTATGCTTGCTCACCCTCAACTGCTACAAAATACTTCCACACCTCCATGTGATCCTACTACTTATCGTTCTGTTGTTGGAAGCCTCCAATACTTATACCTCACACGTCCTGACATTGCTTACTCTGTCAACAAGTTAGCCCAGTTCATGCAACACCCGCAAGAAGCTCACTGGACAGCTCTCAAGAAGCTCCTCCGCTGCCTTCACGGGAATTCTCACCTTGGTTTGCAATTACATCGCAATACTCCGTCATCACTACATGCCTTTAGTGACGCGGATTGGGCAAGCGATGTTGATAACTTCATCTCTACTACAGGTTATATCATATATCTCGGCAAAAATGCTATCTCCTGGACATCTCGCAAACAAAAAACGATAGCCCGATCCTCAACCGAAGCTGAATTTCGTGCCATTGCTGACACCACTTCCGAACTCAATTGGATAAAATCCCTTCTACAAGAACTCGACATCCACTTACCTTACACCTGTTATATATTGTGATAACTTAAGTGCTACAAATTACTCCGTCAATCCGATTTTTCACTCTCGAATGAAGCATGTTGCTCTCGCTTTTTATTTTGTTCGTGAACAAGTCCAAGCTGGAACACTTCGGGTACAACACATCAGTGAACATGATCAGCTCGCCGACGGCCTCACCAAACCCCTCCCTCGCCCGCGTTTTGAGTTCCTATTATTCAAGATTGTCCTCTTCAATGGAAGGTCCATGTTGAGGGGGAATGTTAAGGAACTAGACAATCTTACTCCACAAAATCTGCAAGTCAAAGATGCAATCAAGTCACAATATATTAATCTTAGTGATTGCACAACTAATTGTTACCCATATTTAGACTCCACAAAATCTGCAAGTCAAAGATGCAATCAAGTCACAATATATTCCTCCATAATCTTAGTGATTGCACAGCTAATTTTTACTCATATTTAGACTTTACATATAACAAATTGTAATATAAATAACCTGTACATTTCTCATTCATATATACAATTATTCTTTTTCAATCATATATCTTCTCTACAATATACTCCTACACTACATACAAATCAAAATTTAAACTAGAAAGTTTTTTAAATTTTGAAATAACATCTTTGGTTGTTGTACTTGAGAAAGAGACCAATGAAAAAATAACCTTACTTTTCAGAGATTTTAAAATTGGATTTAGACTTTTCTCAATTACAGTGAACGAAATAAATATAATCCAATAGAAATTTTCTAAATAATCTCTAAAATATATTTAGACAGAGAAATAGAAAAATAATATAGAACAAGAGAAATACAAAACTCAAATAGTTGTAAACTGAAATTTATTAATAATTTTAATTACAACCGAATTGGAAAGTTACAATCGGGGAAATCATTCTTAGATACTTAACAAAGATCCTAAGATCTTCAGAACACGATATGATTCACTCTTCCCACAAAAACTCAAAACGAAGAAGTTTCTAATGAACAACAATGGCAGAATTTTGAAGGAGTTTCTCTATTTCTATCATCTTCTCTCTCTATTTTTTTTCTCACTCTAAAACTTCTTCTCTTATGACTTAGAACCCTATTTATACCAGCCACTAAAGCTACTTTAGAGCCTTCTATAGGCTCATTTGTAAATTTATGTGCATCAAATACGTTCGTGTCGCAATAACTTTCAAGGTCCATTAGTCCACTAGGTTGATTTAGGTTTTCTAAAACTTTCACCGAGATGATCTCCACCCTCCAAATTCCACTGATCATATGTGTCATTCAAGCCATCCATGCCAACTGTACAGCCAATGTTGAGCATTCTTTTGCAATCCGAGCCATCCGTGTTGAGTCTATTTTTATCTCAGTTTTTATTTCATGCAATACTAATAAAACAACATTAATGCTAGATATATTTTAAAACTAGCCCAATTATTTAATTGTTCATTTGTTTATATCATTTTGTTTAATTTAAAATGCCAGGAGGTTGATACATTTCTATTTCCAAACTAATTATTTATTTTACTCGTTAATGAGCTCATATACAAATTATTGATAAATAATTTCGTTGGATCGAAATTATTTAGAGTAACAAATTCAAGTTAAAAAAATGAGTTTTTACAATATTAAATTCAATTTAAGTTGGAAAAAAAATCAATGTCAGTTTATTTGAAACAACCGAAATAGTGTTATCTCAATGACAACAACAAATGAAAACTAATTGAAATTGGAGACAAACATTATTTCGCTAAATTACAACGACTGGTGAAATCAAATTTAAGTTGGAGAAGCAGTCAAAGTTAGCCTATTAGCAACAAAATGATTATCTCAAAAGAAAAGCAATGGTGGACAAAAGCCGAAGGTACAAATGTCAATTTCGGGTGGCCATTATGTTTTTGACAAGAAAAACCTTGTACTACTTTTAATAAAAATAAAGTCTGAGAAAGATTATATATTTAAGACTACAAATGAGTGTTTTTGTGATAAGCTTGGATATGCATTTTTCAATACTAAAAATCTTTATCCAAATTTTCTTCAAATGGACATTATGTAAATCCTTTTTTCCACTTAAATAATCATATGTCAACAAAGTTATTTTATAAAAATTCATATATAAATGTATTGCACATGATTAAAATAAATAATTAGTTTGAAAATGTTATCATATTAATCAAGTTTTAATCAATGAAGTTTCAAATTAATTAAATTCTTGAACATTTTAAAATAAAACTATAATGATATAAATAAACAAATAGACTCATTGAAACAACCATGTGCGGAAACAAACGGAGGTAGGCAGGTGGCAGGGCCATGGCTAGTAACCTGGGCGGGTTAACCAAGTCAAACATTGTTTAACCCAGCAGTTAACTCAAGTTAACCACCTAACTATTGGAGGGTCAAACGCGAAATGGTTCTAGAGGCCCAAGCTCAAGCATTCGACGATGTTGGTTCTGATTATTGGTTCTTCTAAAATAATTATAAAGAAATGAAACGTTGGAAAAATGGAGAAATACAATAAGATTTGTTGAAGAGGAAACTTTTTTGAGTGACTTTTGTATATTTTCAACAAACGTGTTCAAGTGCGGCTTTGGAGCAGTGGTGTATAACATTTGGCAAGAACGAAATGTAAGAGTATATGGCAGAACCCGTAGGAACGTTGAAGAGTTATGAAAAGATATTGTATCGGATTGCAGCGCCCTCGCGGGAACGTGGAGAAGAATTCCAAGCACATAACTGAACTGGAATATCTGCAGAAACTGGAATTTACCGTTTTTTAAACTCACTAGAATTAAAAACATTGTAATTAGATAATTCATTTACGTTTTTAGGTTTTTAGATTTTTAGATTTTATTCAGAATGTTACGACCTCAAAATCATTCTAGGCCTGTCTAGAATGATCTCTTAAACTTGTGGTTTTTTTCCCATTTTTGGGAATTTTTAATGAAATGACGTTAAGTCGTTTCCCCCCCCCCCCCCCCCCACAAAAAAAAAGTGTTGTATATTAACCTTTACAAACAAACATTATAAATGAGTAAATTAACTTAGAAACCCTAAATTACTTATATATACAGACCCAAGCTCATTAATAATTAAATAAGTCATATTCATAAAATACAATAAAGGACAACAACTTTTAATTTGCGGACAATCAAAGCTAAACTTACAATCTCCCCCATAAGCTTGAAATGGTTAGAGACTCTTCACGCCGAGCAGCTCTCACATCTCGGCGAATTTGACTTTTGCTAGTGTCTTGGTAAGAATGTCTGCACGTTGCTATTTGGTGCTTACAAACTCTACAACAATCTGTCGGTTCTCGACACATTCACGGATCAAGTGAACCTGAGTGTCGATCTATTTGCTGCGTCCATAAAACATTGGGTTTTTCATTAATGTTATTGCGGATTTGTTGTCGACATAAATGATTATTGACCTCTGCTCGCATCCGAGCTCCTCGCTCAACAAGTTTCTCAGCCAAAGTTTTTGACACGATGTTGCAGTAGCTGCCATAAACTCCGCCTTACATGAAGATAAAGAAACAGTTCACAACTTTTGATATTGTCAGGTGATCAAATTCCCGTTGAGATAAAATATCATCCCTCTAGTGCTTTTTCTATTGATTGTGTCACTAGTTAGGTCGTTGTCAGTAAAATAAACATGTTCTTCAACTTTCCATCCTCTTATTAACTAAATCTCAAAGCTCGCTATTTTCTTCACATAACGAAGAATGTGTTTTATTGCTTGTTGACGTTGAGTGGTAGGCTGCTCCATGTAACGACTCACTATGACAACTACATAAGAGATATCGGGTCGAGTGTGCGTCAAGTACCTAAGATACACGATGATACACCTATACTCCTTCAGATCCATTAAGATTCCTTCCACATCCTTTCCGAGCTGCAATTTTGCTTCCATAGGATACTTGCTCGAGTTGCAATCTTTCATTACAAACTGTTTCAACACCTTCTTCGCATAAGATGTGGTCTTCACCTTGATGCTATCTTTCTTATGGTCCACCTCGATACCAATGTAGTACGAGAGTAGCCCGAGATCACTTATCTCGAACTCCTTTATCATTTGTTTTTTGAACTCCTCAACACCCTAGATGCTTGATCCTATCACGATAAATGTTGGCTTTGACTATTGGATCTTTCTAAGAACAACTATGAAGATATGAAACTCTGGAAAATAGATTTTTGCTAAAGAGGAAAAAGTCTTAAGAATCTTAAGTGTTGTATATTCAACCTTTACAAACAACCCTTATATAGGAGTAATTAGCCTAGAACCCTAAATTACTTATACATACAGGCCCAAGCCCATTAATAATTAAATAAAACCTAATGGTGTAAAAGACAATAAAGACCTACAACTTTCAATTTTATGACAATCAATGCTTAAACTCACAATCTCCCCTATAAGCTTGATTTGGTTCGAGATTCTTCACGCTGAGCAGCTCTCGCATCTCTACAAATTTGACTATTGCTAGTGCCTTAGTGAGAATGTCTGCACGCTGCTCTCTAGTGCTTACGAACTCTACAACGATTTGTCGATTCTCGACGCATTCACGGATAAAATGGAACTGAGTGTCGATGTGTTTACTACGTCCATGAAACACCGGGTTCTTCATTAATGCTATTGCGGACTTGTTGTCATCATAGAGGATTACCGGCCTCGGCTCGTATCCGAGCACCTCACTCAACAAGTTTCTTAGCCAAAGTCCTTGGCACGACGCTGCAGTAGCTGCTATAAACTCCGTCTCACATGAAGATAAAGCAACCGTTCGTTGCTTCTGAGATTGCCACGTGATCAGATTCCCGTTGAGATAAAACACTATCCCTCTAGTACCTTTTCTATCGTCTGTGTCACCGACTAGGTCGCTGTCAGTAAAACCAACGAGTTCTTCAACTTCTCGTCCTCTTCTTAACTGAATCCCATAACTCGTCGTTCCCTTCACGTAACGGAGAATGTGTTTTACTGCCTGTTGGTATAGAGTGGTAGGCTTCTCCATGTATCGACTCACTATGCCAACTACAAGGAGATATCGGGTCGAGTGTGCGTTAAGTACTTGAGACACCCCGATAATATGCCTATACTCCTTCGGATCCATTATGCTTCCTTCCACATCCTTTTCGAGCTGCAACTTTGCTTCCATTGGATACTTTCTCGAGTTACAATCCTCCATTGCAAATTGTTTTAACACCTTCTTTGTATAAGTTTCCTGCTTCACCTCGATGCTATCTATCTTCTGATCCACCTCGATACCAAGATAGTACGAGAGTAGCCCGAGATCACTCATCTTAAACTCCTTCATCATTTATTTTTTGAACTCCTCAAGCTCGTTGTCGTCGTTGCACCACTCCCACTTCTTTTCCTCTTCGAACACGACATCTCTGCTCACACGGATTTTCTCGCAAACTGGATCAAGAAACCTGTGTGCCTTGCTTCTGTCTTCGACACCAAGGTACACCATGGCTTGACTTCGATCATCAAACTTCTTGAGATGTGGTCCCTCTGTCTGAACATGTCCGGTACACCCAAATACTCTCAAGTGCTCTAGATGAGGTCTCTTATCGGTCCACGCCTGGTAAGGAGTGCAAGTTCCTAGCACCTTTGTCGGGAAGCGATTCAAGAGATAAGCTACATGTCGTACTGCCTCTCCCTAGACGTTTGTAGGTACCCGCATGCTCTTTAGTAAGCTCCTAGTAGTGCCCATCACTATACGATTTCTTCTCTCCACCACGTTGTTTTGTTCTGAAGTGTATGGTGCCGTGAGGTGACGTTCGACTCCTTCCTCTTTACAGAACTCCGCAAATTTTTGTGATGTGAACTCTCCACCTCGATCAGTACGCAAAGTTTTTAGGTTGTGCTCCGACTTGTTCTCAACGAGCCTCTTGAACTTCTTGAATGCTTCAAAAGCTTCTCCTTTTTCTCTAAGCATGCACACCCACATCCAACGACTATAATCATCAACAAGTAGAAGAAAATACTTGTTACCGACGAGTGATGGAGGGGTGATCGGACCACACAGATCCTCATGCACAAGTTGTAGGGGATGCTCGACATGAAAGTTTGCTTGGGCAGGAAATGGTAGCCTTGTCTGCTTTGCAACCATGCAACTCTCACACACTTGGTCGGGGTGTGTGAACTTGGACAGCCCTATAGCCATCTCCTTCTCCCCCATCATCTTGAGTGCATTAAAGTTTATGTGCTCAAGTCTCGCGTGCGATAACCAAGATGGGTCTGCTAGCGATGTTAATAGATAAGCGGGTTGCCTCGTCTCGAGAGAAATCTTGTATAACCGTTTTTTCGATTTCTCCACCTTCATCAATAGAACACCATTTTGGTCGAACATCTTTAGGAGCGAGCTAGCTAAGATGACCGTGTTGCATTTTTCTATCATCTGACCGAGACTTATAATATTACTTTTCAATTTTGGAATGTAATATACCTCAGTTATTATACGTTGATCTCCGTTCTTGCATTCGAACAAGATGGATCCTCGACCCTTGATCTCGACGAGTGAGCCATCTCCGAACTTCACATTTCTGGTGATTTTCTCGTCAAGCTCATTGAACTTCTGTCGATGACCCGTCATATGATTGTTTGCTCCATTATTAAGGTACCACACGTCGGTGTAATTATACTCATCGCCACTTGCGATGAGGATCACCATGACTTTCTCTTCATTGAGCACCACCACATCTGGTTCCTCTTTGGACGATTATTGCTCGAGATCTTCGAGGTTTGTCTCCTCATCTTCGGGCAAAGTGTTTGTCACTTCCTTGGCAAACATTAATGTTGGATCCTCATCATGGGAGTTAGTGAGGTTTGCTTCATCATTGGGCCTTTGGTTAGAGCACTTAGACGCGTAGTGCCCATACTTTTGACAAGCGTAACACTTCACTGTGCTCTTGTCTTTGCGGGACTTAATATCTTCTCGTCGAGATGAGCTTTCTCCACGACCTCGACCTCCACCTCTCCCTTTTCCACGACCTTAGTTATCTCCACCGTTGCCGCTACGACTCGATGATCCAGAAGAAAAATTGGCTTCTCCGTTTTTCTTCATTCGTGACATCCATTCATCATGCGTAAGCAATATATGTTCCTCCTCTTGGTCTCCGTATCCGCGAAGTCTCTCCTCGTGGACTTTGAGACAACCAACGATCTCCTCGACGATCATATTCTAGAGGTCACCAAATTGTTCGATCGCTGTAACGATCTACATGTATGTTTGTGGTAAGGCTCTAAGGAACTTCTTGACGACGGAGATCTCCTCCACCTTCTCTCCCAATGAGCGAATACCAGTCACAATGGATGTCAATTTCATGGCAAAATCATCCACCGATTCCCCATTCTTCATACGAATCGCCTCAAATTGTGTCTTCAAGGTTTGCACTTTTACCTCCTTGACTCTCTCCCCTCCAACATGCATTGTCTTTAGCGTCTCCCACGCTAGCTTGGCGGAATCCTTCTCATCCACCATGAGAAGGACGTCCTTAGGGAGTGCTTGATAGATGGCGGCGAGAGCCATTCAATCCATTCGTTCGTCTACATCTTCGAGCATCACGACTTCCCACACTCCTTGTGCTTGTAAGTTTACACGCATCTTCAATGCCCACACCGAGTAGTTACTCTTCGTGAGTAACAGATATGAGAGCGTCATGTTCCCTTCTCTTCCAATCTTCATTGCCGTCGCCTCTCTAGTTGATCTTGTTGACGACATGTTCTTCAATCTAGCTCTGATATCAAATGTTGGCTTTGACTATTGGATCTTTCTAAGAACAACTATGAAGATATGAAACTATGGAAAATAAATATTTGCTAAAGAGGAAAAAGTCTTAAGAATCTTAAGTGTTGTATATTCAACCTTTACAAACAACCCTTATATAGGAGTAATTAGCCTAGAATCCTAAATTACTTATACATACAGGCCCAAGCCCATTAATAATTAAATAAACCATAATAGTTTAAAAGACAATAAAGGCCTACAACTTTCAATTTTCTGACAATCAATGCTTAAATTCACAATCAAGTCGTCGACATATATGCCAACAATGGGTACTTCTTCTCCATGATTTATCGTGTACACAACCTGCTCTTGAGAACATTCACAAAATTTAGAATCATCATTATTTTTTTTTAAGGAAAGTGTTTCACTCCCTTGGTGCTTGACGTAGTCTGTAGAGTGCCTTGTACAACTTGTAAATCTTGTGCTCTTTATTTTTGATTTTGAAGCCTTCTGGTCTAGTGACGTTGACTTCTTCTTCGATGACACCATTGAGAAATGCTGATTTCACATCCAAGTGGTGGATCTTCCATTAACGATGAACTACGATGGTAAAAATTAGCCTAATTGTGTCAAGTTTTGCCACATGTGTAAAGGTCTTCTCAAAGTCAACGCATTTCTTCTGTACGTAGTCTTTCGCTGCCAATCTCACTTTTTGTTTGAGAATGTTGCCTTCGCAGTCTTTTTTCAATTTGAAAACTCATTTTAACTCGATGGTCTTATAATCGGGTGGTAAGTCGGTGAGCTCCCATTTCTTATTCTTCCTAATGGACTCGAACTCTTTCTTCATGGCCTAATACCACTACTCTTTGGTTACCTCCTCGTGATATGTTGTTGGCTCATTGGTGGTAAGAAACAACAATTCATCTCGATTCATCTCTACCAATAGTGCCTCTAAATAGACATCTCGTAGGATTCCGAATTCCATAGAATTTTGTACGAGCTTGTTGTTGTCGTTGGACCGCTCTCACTTCTTCTCCTCCTTGAACATGAAATATCTACTCACACGGATTTTCCCGCAAGCTGGATCAAAAAACTATATGCCTTGCTTCCCTCTTCGAACTTTTTTTTAATGATTTTCTCGTCGAGCTCATTGAGCTTCTCTCGATGGTCGTCATATGGTTGTTTTCTGTTAGGATCTAGGTAGAGGCTGGGGAACCGGGGTTGGCCGGTTTAGCGTCTTTCACTCAAAGAGTGGTGATTAATCCGGTTAAAGATTAATACTGGGGTTTCAATACTACACAAACTGTCACAAACCCTTGAACGGAGTTCAAGCGCGGAAGTGGTTTGTTTCAGGTTGAAGCAGCACACACTTAAGATAGGCAGAACCAGATTTGAATAGGACAAGTTTGAAGATTGCTGGGTCGGTTTTGAAGCTTAGTGATTCGATTTAGGTGATGTTGAATCGGTTAAGGCGATATTAGTAGGTTAGTGCAAATCAGTTAGAAAATAAAGCAGGCACAAAGTAAATAACAAGATAGGTTTTTATGGATGTTCGGAGATAAAACTCCTACGTCACCCCTTCCTCTCGAAACCGCGAGAAAGATATTCACTAAGGAATACAAACACAATCCGATCGAGACTTATTTCCTGCTCGATAACACTCGTACAATTTAACCAAAATTGTAGAATACACTTCAAGTAAGCGCTTGAACTTTTCTAGAGATAGAACACAATCTTTTCACTTAGGCTGTAGAGAATTCAGAACTTGTAACTGCCGCATTTACACTTCAAGTGTCTTTTTATGCTGGTCGGTTATTTATGTTAACCGGATGACTTCCGGTTTTTCCATGGCTTCTGATTGACCGACTGCTTAATTGATTCTGGCCTTCTGTTTTGACCGACTGACTTTCCTGTGTGGTCATGTTTACTTGACCGGTTGCATTTCTTAACCGGTTGAGTGACTTGGTCAGTTGAGTTGCTTGACCGGTTGCATTTCTTAACCGGTTGAGTTCTTTGATCGGTTTCTTAACCGGTTGAGTTCTTTGATCGGTTCGATTCTTTGCCTATTCTTGTACAAGGAATTTGTTTTTGTTAAGTTTTATTTAACCGATCTGATTTTATCTAACAATTTCTCCCTTTTTGATTATTTTATTTAAAATATTCAAAATCATGTAAGAATGCAAATGTAAGCCGGTCTTGTTTTTAAGAGTTTTATTTGGCCGGATTTTTGGAAACTGACATGGGAGAATTTTTCGAAAAATTTGGAAAATTTTGAGAAAAATTTTGAAATTTTTTATCTTTTATCTTATCAATTTCTCCCTTTTTGATTATTTTATTTCAAATATTCAAAACCATGCAAGAATTAAAAAGTAGACCGGTTTCCAAAAATCACTTTATATATATATAAGAGATATGCTAAGGTAAAATACTATATATATGATAACCGAAATAAACATAAGTAAAGATAGTAAATAAAGCCCATATTTCTTTGATCTGGACGGTAGGAAAAGATCCAGCAGTTCATCGTTTGAATTTCCCTTGTCCGCTTGATCCGGCCTTGAAGAGGGACCTTGACCGCCTAAGGTGTCGGATTGAGGAGAGAACGGTTGACCGATCGTTCTGATTGGAACCGCATTTAAAACCCGCTGTCTTCTGAGTTGCGGCTGGACATCTTCTTCGAAATCATCCTCGGTTTGCAAAGTCGGGTTGGGTGGAGGGTCAATAATCGTGTTAGTGACTCTGTTCAATAGTCCGGAGATTTGTGCCTTTTTCGAAGCAGTTTCCTTTTACGTGTGACCGGAACGGAAGGGGAAGCAACCGCCGTGGACTTCTTGTGAGTCTTGGCGAAGTTATTATATGTTTCTTGTTGGGCCCTTAGCCGGTTGGCATCTTCGGCTTGTTGAGCCGTTATGGTCTTTGCGATTGCCGGTGCATTGACCGCCATGTTTTGCATATGACCGGCTATGTTTGCATCAGCCGCTGCCGCTTCCTTCTGGATCCGAATCTACTCGTCCAGCGCATCTTGAAGTTGCTGAGCCGCGAGAGCATTTGCCTCCTCAATCGCCTTATCGGCAGCCAACTTAGCCGATAATAATTCTGCAACCTGTTCGGTGACCGCCTTGAGATCGGCTTCAAGCTTGGCGTTCTTTTCCTCAAAGGTCGTATTCTTTTCTTCAAGAACTATTACCCTGTCCAGTGTTGAGCCGGCTTGGGCACTTAATTGCGCTAGATCCTCCTCGACCTTTGTCAACTTTTGATCGGTCTTTTCTTGAGACTGTTCCAAATCGGCTACCTTCTGGGTGACCGAAGCGAGGTCATCCACCAACTTCGGAGTCATATCCTCCAGTGCTTTGGTTCGCTCAAGATGAGCGCCGTACAGTTGATCCGTATTACCGTAGTTTGTTTCAACTGACGTGATCCGATTAACCGCCTTGCCAAGATCATCCTTTGTCGTCTCGGCTATATCGACAGCTTTAGCCGCGGTTTCTTTTATCTTCTTCTTCTACGGATGAACCGCGTCGTTGACAAATTCTTCAATAAGAGTTATGACACTCTCTTCCGTTATGACCGCTTCCGAATCCCCGGCTTGAGCAAATGCTCGATTGTCGGTGAGAGGTGTCTCTGTTCTGACTTCGGTTATGTTGATCGTCTGATCCGGTGGAGGAGATGATAGCTCTTCATCAACCGGATTCTAACCGCCAACATTCTTAGGAGGCGGTGAGTTCGTTGTATCTTGATGTTCGGGCACCGCTTCAAGCCGCGCCACTTCCTCGGTCAGCTCCCTTTCCTTGACCGCAAGCAACTCCAACACATGGAGTTGTAATTGAGAATTCGGTGTTCCCGGAGTATAATTTTCTTTAAGGCGTTGAATGTGTTCGGTGAGATTTTGTAACCGAGCACGCGGTTCTACTATTGCGTATCGGTCTAAGGCGGTGTTGACATCTTGAGCCTTTGTGAGGTTGATGACCTCCTCCTCCATCTCCATCAGCTTTTCGAATTTTTCGCTAGCGGTGAGATCCGGTAGCATGTTTTTGTAGAAGATCTGATGTCGGTGCCGCATCCATTGATAGAATACTTCGGATGCCGCGTTAGCTTCTTGATGTATTTCGTCCATAATTCTACTAACGAGATCCTCGGCCGTTTTCCGGGTGACATCATCATCGTGGGCATCTTCCTCCTCAAACCTGCCCGAGCCGGTGTCATCGTTATCATGACTGACCGATTGATCCTCAACCATCGGTCCTTTTCCTTTACTGGACTGATCTTCTTCGGTATTCTGTGAAACGGTTCGGTCAGAACTGGATGCCGACTCTTCATCATTGGGAGTTTCGGACCGCGGATCAGCTGATCCGGTTGGTTGTCTAACTTTCTTGCTTCCGGATTTCTCTTTGACCGGAGCTGCTTTCTTACCGGCTGCCTTCTTCTTTCGGCCACCTGTAGAACTGGAAGCTTTCTTTTTGTTGTTCCTCTCCTTGAATTGCTTAGACTTTACTATTTTGTTGGATGAGAGGAGGACACTAGGGCCGGTGTTGATGTTGAAGTGGCGCATGATTTTCCCAAATGGGATGGCGTATCCCCATGACCGAGTGGAGTCCGGATCCACCATTTCACATAGGTTGTTGAAAATAACCTTTGCCCAGTTTATTCTGATGCCGTTTACTAAACCGACAAGCATCTCGATCTTCGCCCGGGTGAGACTATCATAGTTTCCCCCTCTTGCTTGGACCGATTTTGTGAAAATATCACATAACGGTCTGTACTCCGGTCGAAGAGATGATTTCTTTCCGAGATTTCAATAGGTACCTCGGTTTCCGAGAGAACCTGGCACGCCGCCTCGAAAGTCTCTTGATCTAAGGCCGCCGAGAAGTTACTCCCTTCTGATGGTAGTTGTAGGATTTCAGCAACCGACTCCTCTGTTAGTTCGAGCTGCTGACCGCCGATTTCTGCAACTATTGATCTTCCGGTGATAGATGCGGTTAGGAAAAATTCCTCAACTGCTTCCCGGTATAAAATAAATGGACCGCCTAGGAAATATTCGAGGCCGAACTCGGAGATCCGGGATAAGACTTGCTTTGCTGGAGCCGAACCGTTTTCCCGGATTTCCTCAAAGTCGACTTGGACGATGTGTTTGAATAGTACGGAATCGCGGCCCATTTTGAGATAATCGAACCGAGAGAGCAAGAAGATAATAATTTGAGAGTTTGAGAAAGTTGAGAGCTAGAGAGAGAAAGCCGATTCGCGTAAGAATGAAATAAAATGACTAAGGACCTTATTTATAATTGCGGTTTGGAATTCCAACCGTCGCGAACCGTCCCATCATGAATTAGGCGGGAATTTTCCCTCCAAAAGCAGTGAGCGGGAAACCATGGGCGGCAAACCGAAGGCGGGAAACTGTAAGCGGGAAAGCCATAGGCGGGAAACCATGGGCGGGAAATTTCCCTCCGAAGACTTTGAGCGGTCTTTTGATTATAGTTATGTGACCGGTGATTTAGTCGGTTCTTCTTTTTAACCGTTTAAGAAGCGGAATTTTAGCCGTGATGATGCGATTTTTGATTTTGACTAGATTTTCAACGAAGCAGTTTAATGATTTTAACCGGTTAGAGAGATGGAAAAAGTACTTGCAATTATTGACCTGGTTATCAAGCTGAAGTAGATATGAAAGATATAAGATAAAAGCCGATTCATTTATCGGTTTAGAATACACAGGAAATGAAATTACAACCTATGTAATGACTATCTTGGAGAGCTTGTCCTCCACCCCATCCATATCAATCACATTCGAAGGGGATGCTAGTGTACCCGGTCCAAATTCTGGACGGTACTTAAGAAAGATCCGGCTTAGGTGAGGAGCGTAACCGAGATCATTCTTGGTCTGCACCATAGTACTTAGATTTTTGAAAATGACCGATGACCAATTGATAGGCGTATTGCTAACAATGTAGGTCAAACATTCTCTTAGAGTAGCATTGGTTCGGAGATTGGCAGATGATGGATCGGTTGACAATCTCGTGGAGGAGTTGGATGTGGTGGGCAAGGCAGGTTTTCAGCCCGTAGTTCTCCACCGGTACATCGGTTCCGGAGAACATTTCTGAATAATCGGTTGCTGCACTTCCCACCCGGGTTGGGAAGTCAGAAAACCCTTCTGTGGGCAGGTTGAACGTTTGAGCAAATTCGTTTTCATCCAACCAGAAGGTGTGGTCTCTCACGGTGGAAACAATGTAATTTCCTCTTATACAGGCATTTCTGAAGAAGTTGATGACGTCTGGAAAGAGTATGGGTCCGGATTCTTCAAGAAAAGTGCGAAGACCGGTGTCGATGAGGGACTCAAACATGAGCTCTTTGGTTTCCAGGTCCCAATGTTCCATACAAGAGTCGAAATCGATGCTCTAGAGTTTGGCTCGGCATGATTCAAACTTTGCCAAGAGAGAGAGAATTCAAGAGATTTTGTTTTGAGATGTGTTAATGTTGATAAAGAGGGGGTTCCTTATATAGATCCGAATTTGGAGTGAAAATATCAGCATTTAATGTTGAAGATCAGTTTTGTCTTATTAATGAAGAGAATATTTATGTTTCCAAAACTTATTGGGAAGGGGTTACTTTTGACCAGTTACGGAGCTCGAGGTAAGGAATCTAGTTCAAAAGTAACTAAGTTAGTTGGATAGTAATTACTCATGTAGTTAGAAGTTGAAAGTTACTTTCCATTAATGACGGATACTACAAGAAACTGGAAAACTAACTGATTAAAACCGAAGATAACATAAACCAAGCCGAAATGATCATAATAGAGTTGAACAGAGATACAACCGGTGCATACAACAAAATGACCGGTTGTAGGAAGTAGTGACTTAATGTCCGCTGGAGTTGATGTGGCGGTTCCTCCTCTTCTAGGCCTTCTCAAATCGCTCATAGAATGAGTCGGTGACTTCTTTGGTGATGACCTGGGCTTGGTTCAACCCTTCTCCTAGACAGAGCGGAACCCCAAGTTCCAAAAGTAGGCAGCTTATCTGAGGAACGAGACCGATTGCCCGAGTGCCGATAATCCAGATGAGGACGTCGAACAACACTCTTGACCAGCTGATTGGCGTACTCGTGGTTATGGCGGTCATCATGTTGAAAGTTGTGGTACAGTAAGTGTTTGTTACATCCCTACCTAGAATACCTCGACCAATGACATCGTTGAGAAGCTGGTACTCAGCTCTCAACAATGATTTGGCACCGTGGTCATTGACCGGGCGGTCTGACCGAGCAAAGCTTAAGGCTATTTCGGCCTTTAGTTCAGCCGGAACGTTTAGGTCGGTCAGCCCTTGATTCGGTAGGTCGAAGCATTTTGCAAAATCACTTTCGGTGAAGTCGAACACAGTCCCTCCCACCTTGGACTGAATGTGGGTGTCAAAGTGAGGAGTACCTCGAAAAACCCTAGCATTGTAAAAGAATTCCAGGACAGATTCCGGAAAGATGACATGTTTGTCATCTAGAAAGTGTTTGAGACCGGTGTCTTCAAGTGACTTAATCATCTTGAAGACTTCATAATGCTTAGTGCCTTGAGCAGAATCGAAGTCCACTTGAAGGATGTTTGGAAACTGAGACATTTGTCTTAGTGAGAGGATAAGATGTATCTTGTGATTGTTTTATTTAAGGTTTGCCTAACTTATATATTAGTGGAGGGATGATCTTATTATCCAGTGTGTTGCAGGTAATGATGTCTATTATCCGTAGGATAAGGTATTTTGCATAAAATAAGCATGTCTACAGCCTAGGATGTTGGTCATAGGCCTGGACGGTGAAAGCTATCATATTTTCACGTCTTTTGAGGTATGACCGTTTTACTTTGAAAAGGCAATTTTTCAAAACAGATACTTTTAAACACAAATAATTATTCCACTTTTGTTTGGAGGCCAAATAATCCGAAGTAAACTACTTCCAAACCGGTTGGTTATCAGTCATTCGTCCCGATGCGGTTATTTGGTGCATGCACTAAGTAACCGGTCGGTTTACTCTAACTGATAGACCAGGCGGTTCTTCCATAGATACCTTGGTGAATTTGGAATCCGACAATTTAGGAGGAACTACCGGTTTTGTCTGTCCGAACTGATTTCTCATTTTAAGCATCTTTAGGGATAAGCTGACTAATATCAGTTAAACCAAGTGTGAGTCTGAATTGAGAAAACTTAGCTTCCTGCAGAGGCTTTGTAAATTCGGTTCCTCTATCACTTCTAATGCTATTAATGCGTGTTGATTTTTCATTTTGCAAACGTTTAAGCAGTGTGATCAAATTTGACGCGGTTTCACGTTTGGATGGCAAAAATATTACCCATGTATACCTAGAATAATCATCAATGACTACCATAGTGTATAGCATACCTCCTAGGCTGACGACCCTAATCGGTCCAAATAAATCCATGTGAAGAAGATCTAAGCATCGGTTAGATTGAATGTGTCCTTTACTTTTAAAGGTTGACTTAGTTTGTTTACCCATTTGACATGCTGAACATACCTTATCCTTATTAAATACTATATCAGGAACTCCTTCGACTAACTTTTTACCGCGGATATAGTTTAAGGTTTTCATGTTTAAATGGTTTAGTCTTTTATGCCACAACCAAGTTTGATCGGTTTTAGCTATCATACATATAGGATATTCTACTTTATTATTCCAATCTACCTTGTAAATGTTTCCTAACCTATTTCCGTTTAGTAGTGTAATACCTTGAGAATTTTTAACTAAGCATGCATGTTTAAGAAATTCTACAGTGTATCCAGCATCACACATTTGACTAATACTTAGCAGGTTAAAACATAGGTTTTCAACTAAGAGTACATTATCAATTGTTAAGTTACCATGGACAATCTTACCCTTGCCCACAGTTCTACCTTTTGAGTTGTCACCGAAGGTGATTAATGCACCGATTTCTATTCTAATGTAGGTTAGAAGATTGCTGTTCCCGGTCATATGCCTGGAGAAACCGCTATCCAAGTACCATTCAGAGTTTCCTAGCCGTTTCTTCATATCCTGTAAAATGTACATATTTACAACTATTTGGTACCCACATTTACTTAGGTATCCAGACTTTGACAAACTGGACAGCTTTCCTGGTTAATGTCTTAACTAACTTTCTTGCACTCGGTTTTGAATCTTTCTGCTTTCCTAAGAAGGCCTTATGTGGAGATTATCTTTGGTTTGTCCTATGTGGTTGTGAGTTGGCTTGCCTATTTTTGAACCGGTTGGCTTCCTTTTCTCAGGGTGAAGCCATTTTTCAGAATCGGTTGGACCTACATAGGTTAGTTTGTCTTTCATATAATAGGCACTTAATTCCTCTTCAGCGGTTAAGGAACTTCTAACAAAACTTACAAAGGGAAGATTATCCTTTGTGAGCCTCATTTTGTCTAAGTGTTTTTGGTCTTTGGATCTATTGTTTTTGTATCCTAAACCAAACATGCAAGTCGAGTGTCTTTTATAACTACACATTTTGCTTACCATTTCACTAGATCTTTTCCATGCGGCCATTATATACTAGAGTCGGGCATTTTCCTCCTCGGTTAACTCTTGAACTGGCTCATTGGATTGTTCGGTCTCAAAGGGTAGTTCGGCTGCTGCCTCGGTTTCTAAGGTAGGGGTTTCATCAAGTTGTATGATCTTTGGTTCGGTCAAGGTGGGTACTATGAGGTCGACTCTAAAGTTGGGCTGCTTAGGTAATAAGGTTAATAGGTTCTTATATTCTGCTACCATATCATTCAATGCATTATATAACTCATCTTTAGTAAATTCTTCACAGGGAGAGTCAAATACATGTTCCTCATTTGCCATGAGGCATGTGAGTTCATCATCACTGTCACTGTGAGCCCATAAGCTTCCTCCATCATCGGCTATCAGTGCTTTCTGAACATCACTTCCTTCACCGGTTTGTTGATAGTTATTTCGGTTATTCTGATTGTCCGGTTTCCGGTCATCCCTCCTTGGTTTTCTGCATTCCCACTTGAAATGTCCCAAACAGTTGCAGTTATAACATCTTACATTAGATTTATCACCATTGTTGTAGTTGTTGTTTGTCGGTTGGCTTCTCTTCATGAATCTTCCAAATTTCTGTGCAAGCATTGCCATGACATCCTCGGTGAACTGTTCAGCGGTTCTGATCGGTGCAGGTGCAATAGGTTCTGTGGATGTGATCAATGCTCTGGTGGAGGTTGAGGCTAAGACTTCTTCTTCAGTCCTAGATCTCATTTCAAACTCATATGCCTTAAAATCTTCAAATACATCGTGTAGTTTCATCTTTCTTAGGCAGTTTGATTCCCTCATTACCATTGTCTTTATGTCCCATGCACTTGGAAGAGATCTTAATACTTTCATGATGACTTCTTTGTTATCATACATCTTGCCAAGAGTTGCTAGCTTGTCTATCACACATATGAACCGGTCACTGTATTCTCTCATTGTTTCTCCCGGTCTCATCTTTATGTTTTCAAATTTCTGAGTAGCCACCATTATCTTGTTTTCCTTGGTTCTTTCATTTCCCTCATGAATCTGAATCACGGCTTCCCATGTTTCCTTTGTTGTTTTGTAATCTCGTACCTTGTAATACGTGTTTCTGTCCAAACCGTTGGAGATGCGGTTTCTGGCATGATTATTCAGATTATTTCTTCTCCTATCTTCAGTTGTCCAGTCCTTTCTATCTTTATCAATGATTATCGGTCCTTCGGCTATGATGAACTGCATCTCGTCATCCATGGTGATTAAGTGCAGGTGCATGCGTGCCTTCCAGTTGGCAAAGTCGTCACCTTCAAGCATTGGAGGCCTATCGAAAGACATGCTTGCTTGAGTATTGAAACTAACTGCTCTGATACCAATTGTTAGGATCTAGGTCGCGGTTGGGGGACCGGTGTTGGCCGGTTTGCGCGTCTCTCACTCAAAGGGTGGTGATTAATCCGGTTAAAGATTAATATCGGGGTTTCAATACTACACAAACTGTCACAAACCCTTGAACGGAGTTCAAGCGCAGAAGTGGTTTGTTTCAGGTTGAAGCAGCACACACTTAAGATAGGCAGAACCGGATTTGAATAGGACGGGTTTGAAGATTGCTGGGTCGGTTTTGAAGCTTAGTGATTCGGTTTAGGTGATGTTGAATCGGTTAAGGCGGTATTAGTAGGTTAGTTCAAATCGGTTAGAAAATAAAGCAGGCAGAAAGTAAATAACAAGACAGGTTTTTATGGATGTTCGGAGATAAAACTCCTACGTCACCCCTTCCTCTCGAAACCGCGGGAAAGATATTCACTAAGGAATACAAACACAATCCGATCGAGACTTATTTCCTGCTCGATAACACTCGTACAATTTAACCGAAATTGTAGAATACACTTCAGTAAGCGATTGAACTTTTCTAGAGATAGAACACAATCTTTTCACTTAGGCTGTAGAGAATTCAGAACTTGTAACTGCCGCATTTACTCCTCTTTAGCTCCTTCTTTTATAGGTGAAATGTGCCAACGGTCACATTTCATTTCCTTGAATCTGATTGGTTGAGCAGAGGTTCAGTGATTCAGACCTGACGGTCTAATCTTCAGACTTGGCGGTCTAGTCTTCCAGTGTAGGTCAAACCGGCTAGGTTTGTCTTTTACTCAATATAGCTACTGTCGGTTGGACAGTTGTCTGTACATGGAAGATTGCCTTTCTGATTTATCCTGAAGTAGAAAGATCTTGTAGGACGGTTTTCTGCAGCCTACAGACTGTCCTCAGACTTGTATGAATATGGCAATACTCAGTCTGTTCCTTCGGTATCATTCTCAACAGATACCCAAAGTGTCTTTTTATGCTGGTCGGTTATTTATGTTAACCAGATGACTTCCGGTTTTTCCATGGCTTCTGATTGACCGACTGCTTAATTGATTTTGGCCTTCTGTTTTGACCGACTGACTTTCCTGTGCGGTCATGTTTACTTGACCGGTTGCATTTCTTAACCGGTTGAGTGACTTGGTCATTTGAGTTGCTTGACCGGTTGCATTTCTTAACTAGTTGAGTTCTTTGATCGGTTTCTTAACCGGTTGAGTTCTTTGATCGGTTCGATTCTTTGCCTGTTCCTGCACAAGGAATTTGTTTTTGTTAAGTTTTATTTAACCGATCTGATTTTATCTAACATTTTCTCCATTGTCAAGGTACCTCATATCGGTCTGATTACACTCATCGCCACTTGTGAGTAGTTTCTCCATGAATTTCTGTTCATTTAACAACACCACCTCTAGTTCCTCCTTAGACGGTTCTTGCACGAACTTTTCAAGGTTTGTCCCCTTATCTCCAGAAAAAGCGTTTATCACTCCTCGACAAATATTAATGTTGGCTCATCGTCATAAAAGTTAGTGAGGTTTGCCTCATCGTCTTCGAGCAAATTATTCGTCACTACCTCAACAAACATTAATGTTGGCTCCTTGTCATAAAAGCTAGTGAGGTTTTCCTCATCGTCAGACCTTTTGTTAGGACACTGAGATGAGTAGTGCCTGTACTTTTGACAAGCGTAACACTTCACTTGTCTCTTGTTTTTGCGGGGCTTGGTGTCTTCTGGTCGATGTGACCTTTCTGCACGACCTTACCATCGACCTTGCCATTTGCCACGACCTCGGTTATCTCCACCATTGCCGTTGTGACTCGACGATCCAGAAGAAAAATTGGCTTCTTCATTTTTCTTTATTCGTGACATCCATTCATCATGCGTGAGAAATAAGTACTCCTTCTCTTGGTTTCCATAGCCGCGAAGTCTCTCCTCATGGACTTTACACTACAACAAAAAGACTTTCGACGACGCTTAAAAAGACTTCTGCCAACCTTTACAAGCGTCGCAAAAAATATCATCGACATTTATTCTTGCGTCGCTAGAAGCAAGGTGGGCGCAAGTTATAACGACGCTTAATTAAGCGTCGGTAACACTAATTTAAGGGTTGCCAGAAATAGATAGTTTTAACAACACTTATTTAAGCATTCGTAATATTAATTTAAACGTCGCCAAAAGCCTATTTTATTTTTAATTGATTTTAATTTCTACATTTTTTAAATGTTATTTAAATTTTTAAACTTTTTTTTATAAATTAAATAAAAAACACCAATAATTCAAATAGAATAATAATTAATTAAAAAAATATTAATTAATTAACTTACCACTAATGTTTTATTTGTTAGCAAAATAATAGACATCATCATCTTAAAATATTGTCTCAATCAATTTACAATTTAACTCTAAAAAATATAACTTAATGAAACAGAAAAAATACAGCATTGTAACATTCAATAGTATTCAAACTAGTATCTTGCTCAATTGTTCCATTGTACTTGAATAAACCACATAAACTAGAAAAAAAAATGTGATGTCAAATAATATATAAAATTAAAATTATAAGTACTGTAATAAAATTTTAAAAAGATTGAGCTACTTTAAGTAACAATCCCTTTAAAATTGCAAAATCATACCATTCATCGTTTTGATTCAACACAACTTTAACTTTTGTACCAATCAAAAACTTGTCTAGTTAATTAACACATTTGGTGGTACATGATATGAAGAATTAGAAGTGAGACAATAATAAGCAATCAAGAAACAACAGTAAACAATCTACAAACAAATTGCTCTACTAAAAACTTGTGCTTAAGCAAATCAATTTAAGTAGGGAGAAACATATGTAGGAATCGTGACAAGAGATATACACTAGCATGATTTTATAACCAGAAAGAGAGATATTGAGAACTATAGAAGGGGAATATTTAGTTTTTCCCAATTTGTGATTATGTGAAATCTACGGTGCGTCCATGGTTCATTAATCAACACTATAGTTGGTATAAAAAAAGTGACAAAATATGCAAGTTATGCATAACTGTAACCACCACTTGATGATATTTATTTATAATATAAGATACCTTCAAACATCAAAGATGGCCTTTATTGGGGTCCTTTGTTTTGCAGGAATTTATTGATGTTCTAAGGGCACAATAATGTTAAACTGTTTGTATGTTTTCGTTTTAGTAAGAATATTACAGCAGGGAGAAATGTTAAATGCAGGTGATATGTATAAATAAGTTTTACTACATGAACTTGAGAAGCAATCAGTTACTTGAATAAGAAACAAATCATATTTTGGCACATAAAAAAATCTAAAAGTCACATACATTCTTAGATGAATTTGCAGACCTCTTTGCTTGTTTGAAGTATGAAAGGAAGATGTGCAGTAACTGAAATCATCTACAACATAAGAAAAAATGTCAATCAGGGAACTAATATTAATCATCTGCAATATCATTTATTGATTCTCTACAAACTTCAATTCTAGTTTTTGATAGCTGAAATAAAATTATTGTCAAATGAGTTAAAGTATGGAAAATTTACATAATTTTTTACTGTCCAGTACTTTATCTATTTAAGATTTTCAACCAGGCTTTAAACGCTAACGGAAGGTAAATCTCCTAAATGATAAGCACTTGTCAAGATAAAGTATATATTACCTCATTTGTTGTTGGATGAGGAAAATACATTCGATGAGCATGCAAATGGTACCCAGTCTCCTAGTACTTCACCTAGTACTTCAGTTATTACTCAAAGCTTGCACTATCAATGATATGAAACTCAAATGCTGCACATTAATGAACACAGTAGAAAGGAATTATAATACTACAAGTATCCCCTTATATGCAACTTTAACAAGTTTAACGAAGATTTTCTTTTTCTTAAATCTCATTATTAATATTCTTTATCGATCTCACACCAAATGTGTCCTTCATCATGTCTAAGATTAAGAAATTGTTTAAAAATAGAAAAAATACTGATTTCATCTTCTTCTTTTTCCTCTTACCGAGAAAAAGTCACTCATGTGCATTGCCCAGAAGAATATGACAGTCATTGGCCAAGTAACTTCCAAGAACACAAGTGCAGAAAATCTCTTTCAATTTCCAGTTGTCGGGTATTGGAGATGGTTTCACTCTATCCTTTGAGATTGTCATAATTGTTCCTTTTAAAACCATTGTTCTAAATGGAGGCCTAGGCGGTAAGCGGTCCAACACCGCTCCGCCTATGCCTCGCGGTCAGATTATTTAATTATTTTTAATTAATTAATTACTAATATTAATATATATATAAATTTAATAAAAAAAACTCTTTATCTCCCACTATTTATTAAAATTTTGAAACGACTCTTTACATTCCAATTCATTTCTCATCTACATTTCTCTTCTTCTTTTATGTTTCTTATCTGATTCACCTCACCTCCTTGATTATCTATATCTTCTTCGTTCATCTATCTCTTCTTCAGCTCTTCTACATACTTAATTTTGTTAAATGTTACAATGTTAAAGAATATTAATTTTACTTTTTGGTAAAATAATAATTATAAAACATCTTTATTATATTTATATTTATATTCAACCGCCTAGGCACCCGATGCAGTAGACAGTCACTTACCGCTATGTCACCGCCTACCGCCATTTAGAACACTGTTTAAAACCAAAAAAATATATGTCAACTATGGAATGTGATCCAAGAAGAAGAAAAGTTACCTAAAAATAATTCTAGATCCCTCACCATCATCAAGTATGGCAATGATCAGAACCATGAAAGGAATTAAGTAGAATTTCCATATTAAAGCAATTAACATGAATCCAAACTTCATAACCCAAAAATATTGATAATGTCAATTCAAAATCACAGAAGCAATCACAATGTTAATTGTAGGGCCATTTTACTTACCACAATACGAATTTTGATTGAGACTGCGTATATATGCCAATGAATAAAAATATAATGTAAAATTTCCATTTTTTTAAATCAGGATTAAGTGCAAATCGAACTAGAACTTTCATCAAAAAGAAGTTAACTAACCGTGTGATTCTTCATTTGGAAAATGACTCGACTGGTCAAGTCCGCACTGATGATAACACTCAGCCACGGTTCAGTCAACACAATGTCGGAAGCACTTCTAGCAACATTATGTAGTCGTAGTCATTATACACAGTCGAGTCGAGTCACAACTATTATAGTCAAGAGACCCTCAATCAAGCATATCATCATCGATTTTCATTTTTAAGTAGGTTTTGAAGGAAAGATGATACAGATTGAGAAACTTAAAACGTACCTGGGAAGGGAAGTCAATCGAAATGGAGCATCGACGATAATAGGAGACTAGTACTAGAGCGACTTCCATTGTTTCCTGATGTAATTGGAGCGGTGGAGTTTGGACTCAAGAGAGTTGGAGAAGAGATTGTCGAGTGTCCATAGTTTCTACTAGGTTAGGTCTTACAAGTTCAGAGGAAAGAGGAAATAAATTGAAAGAAAAAAGGATTGGGCCAGTGGGTTATTAACCTAATTTAAAAATATATTTGATTAAATTGTTATTTTTAAATTTAATATAATATAATATTAATTTTTTTTTTAATTTATATTATTTTTTATTTTGAGATAATTAAATTTAAATAATAATTAATTAAAAAACATATAGTTGGTTAGGTTATAAAAAAAATTAATAACTAAATGTACATGTTAAATAAAATTTTAAGTTAAATTAAATTTTAACAAATTAAAATAATAAAAAAATATATTTATAAAATTAAAAAATAAAACATAAAAAAATATTAAAATTTAGAAGGGCTAAATTATAAGATTATTAACCATATAAATTAATAAAGGGGTGTTATATGCAAAGGTATAAAACATTTTTTCGTTTGATTTCTACCGACGCTTAATATGCGTTGGAATTTAAGCGTCGCCAGAAATATATTTTGTTGTAGTGTCAAGACGACCGACAATCTCCTCGACGGTCATATTCTTGAGGTCACTAAATTGCTCGATCGCGGTAACGATCTGCATGTATGTTTGTGGAACAGCTCTAATGAACTTATTGACGATAGAAATCTCCTCCACCTTCTCTCCTAAAGAACGGATACCAATCACGATGGATTTTAGTTTCAAAATCATCCATTGATTGCCTGTTCTTCATGCGAATTGTGTCGAGGTGTGTCTTCAAAGTTTGGACTTTTGGCTCCTTGACTCTCTTCACTCCAACATGCATTGTCTTTAGCATCTCCCACACTAGCTTGACAGAATTCTTCTCAGCCACCATGAGAAGGACGTCTTCAGAGAGTGCTTGATATATGGCGACGAGAGTCATTCTATCATTCTGTGCATCAACCTCGTCGAACATCACGACCTCCCACACTCCTTGTGCTTGTAAGTTTACTCGCAACTTCAACGCCCAAACTAAGTAGTTACTCTTCGTGAGTAATGGATAGGAGAGTGTCACGTTCCATTCTCTTTTGATCTTCATTGTCGTCGGATCTCTTGTTAATCTTTTCGACGACATGTTCTTCAGATAGGCGTGATACCAAATGTTGGTTCTAATTATCGGATTTTCTGAGAATAATTATAAAGAAAGGTCGTTGGAAAAACTCGGAAAGACAATAAGATTTGTTAAACTGGAAGTTTCTTAGAGACTTAAGTGTTGTATATCAATCTTTACAAATAAACCTTATAAAGGAGTAAATTAACGTAGAAACCCTAAATTACTTTTACATCCATGCCCAAGTCCCATTAATAATTAAATAGACTTAATTTTATAAAAGACAATAAAGGCTAACAACTTTCAATTTGCTTATAATCAAAGCTTAAACTCACCGAAGATAGACGAACGCGAACTAAACGCAAAACGACGATCTTCTTTGCTCCTATTGTGCATCCAATGACCAACGACTAGGTCAACCTTTTTCATGCACCTGACACCAACCAAGAATAGCTACCAAATGAGATAAATTTGAAAATCTTTATAATTTGAAAGAAGTTATGAGCCCTGAGTTAACAAGGAGCGACCTCAAATGAAGGAGGCCAATTAAGTCCGAATATCTAGAATTTGGAGGAAGAATATTTTGGGGTGGGGGTAAATGATAGTTTTTCAAAATTAGAATCCTATGATTGAAATTAGACTATGGGGTCGATCTATAGAGGAGGGTCCCAAGAGAAGAGAATAGAGAACTTAGCTAAACAAAATATTTGAATTTTTTTTATTAGTTTAAAATATTAATTTTTTTTTTTTAAACAGTTAAAACAATTTTAAAAGTGGGAGGGTTAAAAATTAGAGTGAGACAAATCTTATAATATTCTTTTATTTAAGTAATTAAATTATTTTAAATAATAAATAAATTAAAAGAAAAAAATATAATATATATATATATATATATATCATTTACTGAAAATTTTCAAAATATATATATGAAAATTAGTTAATATGATATTATTATATTTTCGTTTTTTATAATTAATTATTAATTAGTTTAGTTGTTTTTAATTTAATTAGATTAGATTACATTTAGCTTTAATTAAATAAAATTATCAGATAAATGTTATAAAACTTGGTCATTTATTTCACTGTTTTAAATATTTTGTTTAATTGCAATTAGATTTGATCATTTAATAAGAATAATATATAATAAAATATTTCCTTTTTGTTTAATTAAATTAATTTGTTTTAATTAGTTAAGGCAGAAGGGAAAACGTAGGTCAAAGTGGCCCAAGATCCATCAAAAAAATGTGGTCAAGCTACTAGAGAATTACAGCCGTGAACAAAGAATGATGGAGCCAAACCAAGTCACTTTGAATTTTAAAATTCAAATGACAATGGATGATGTCTAAGCCTGGGTTATCTTTTATCTCATTTGTTGGGTTTTGCAACAGCAAAACTATGGATCTTCTTAGAAATCAAAACCTGTAGCAAATCAGATTCCAAATCGTCTATGACGATAAACAGATTACCAAGAACTGAAATAGCACAAAGCAATAAACGACAACACAATATACGTGGTTCGGTCAAAATCGACCTACGTCCACGGGAGGGATAAGTTTCACTAAATCAAACAAATGTCAATAGTAGAAACTTACATGCCCTGCTCTCAAATGAAAGAAGTGATTACACTAGGAATGATTAGACTACTCCACAATCAAAAGCTCCCCCAATCTCTCACTCTGGATCAGCCAAAGAACAAGAAGAAGAAGGAAACCTGAAACCCTAGATCTGTAATTCACTCTCTCTCTATTTGCTCTGTTATGAGAAAAATACCCAAAAAAAGTATTTATACTCTAACCCGTTTTCTAAAAGAAAACCCTGACCCGTTTACCCGGAATTTTAAACCCGCCCGCAATGGCAAGGAACACCTCAACAATTCTCCCCCTTTCGAGCCATGGGAGAATGTTGCTATAAACATTCATCATCGTGACGCTCCTGCCAGAACCATTCCGGCTTTGGCACAACATATCTCATGCTTGCCTCTTGGCAAGCCCTTTGTCATCATATCTGACCCGTTCTCATCTGTATGCACTTTCTCCAAGTATAACTCCTTCTTCTCGAGCACTTCACGGATCCAATGGTACCTTCTTTGGATGTGTTTTGAACGTGAATGGAAACTTGGATTCTTGCTCACATGTATAGCACTTTGTGAGTCACTAAACACCACAAACCTGTCTTGTGCAATGCCAATTTCTTTTAACAATTCTTTCATCCATATCAATTTTTTACAACATTCAGTAATGGCAATATATTCAGCTTCTGTAGTAGACAAAGCAACACATTTCTGTAGACGAGACTTCCATGATACAGCTCCTCCTCCAAAAGTAAACAAATACCCTGAAGTTGATCTCATTGTGTCAATATCACCACTCATATCTGAATCAGAAAACCCTTCAACATGTGACTTTCCAGTACCATAACACAAAGCGTATTTGGAGGTCCCTCGAAGATATCTCATTAGCCACTTAACCGCTTCCCAGTGTGTCTTACCAGGATTTGAAAGAAAACGACTAAGTACTCCAACCGCATGAGCTATATCCGGTCTTGTACAGACCATTGCATACATCAGACTGCCTATTGCTGAAGCATATGGAACACTGCACATTTCTTGTCTTTCTTCTTCATCCTTGGGAGACATTGTCTTGTTTATTTTCAAGTGTGTAGCCAATGGACAAGCAACTGGATTTGCCTTGTCCATACAGAATCGTTTTAGAATCTTCTCAATATATCTCTCTTGAGATAACCATAGCTTTTTCTTCACCCGATCACGAATGACCTGCATTCCAAGAATTTGTCTTGCTTGACCCAAGTCTTTCATCTCAAAAGACTTAGCCAAATCCTTTTTATACTTGGCAATCTTGAGCTTGTCTCTCCCAACAATCAGCATGTCATCAACATATAGGAGAAGTATAATAAAATCATTAGAAGTAAACTTTTGCACAAAGACACAGTGATCTGTAGACGTCTTCATGTACCCATGGATGGTCATGAACGACTCAAACTTAAGATACCACTGCCTTGGTGCTTGCTTCAAACCGTACAGACTTTTGACAAGTTTGCACACCTTGCTTTCCTCACCTTTCTTATTATAACCTTCAGGTTGCTCCATATAAACATCTTCATCCAAATCACCATGGAGAAATGCAGTCTTGACATCAAGTTGTTCAACCTCAAGATCCATACAAGCAGCTAGACTTAACACCACCCGGATAGAAGTCATCTTCACTACCGGTGAGAAAATCTCATCATAATCGATTCCATGCCTCTGGCCAAAACCTTTGACAACCAGCCTAGCCTTGTATCTTGTCTTGCTATCATCACCTTCTTGCTTGATCTTGTACACCCATTTATTTTGTAATACTTTTCTGTTCTGTGGTCTTTCAACTAGATCATATGTGCCATTTTTCAGCAATGACTTCATTTCTTCATCCATGGCAGCTAGCCATTCTTTCTTATGAGCATCCTCAAGAGCCTCCTTATAGCATATAGGCTCCCCACAATCAGTTAGAAGAACATACTTTGTAGCAGGATACTTAGAACTTGATCTTTTCTCCCTAGTAGACCTCCGAAGTACCTCTGTTTGTTGATTCTGTTGATTTCCATCTTCTTGTTGAACTTCAAAATCAACCTCAACATTATCACCAAGATCAGTTTCAGTATTAGTATCATTTCCATGGCCTACAGCTTGACCCTGAGGAACATCATCATCACTATCTGAGTCTGAAGCTACATGTGGCCTTGTCTCCTCAACATCATGAGACAACTCAAGACCAGAAAGGTCACGTATGTATGCATCAAGCTTTTCACCATCTTCAAAATTCTCAATAGTCTGATCTTCAAGGAATACCACATCCCGACTTCTCAAAACCTTCTTATCAACTGGGTCATAACACCTGTATCCCCACTTTTCATCACCATACCCCAAAAATATGCATTGTCTGGTTTTTTCATCTAACTTAGACCTCTCATCTTTTGGAACATGCACAAAAGCTCTGCAACCAAAAACACGTAAATAGTCATAATTAACATCTTTACCTGACCAGACGCTTTCTGCACACTTATTATTCAATGGCTTGGAGGGAGAACGGTTGATCACATACATTGTAGTGCTCATGGCTTCAGCCCAGAAATGCTTAGCCAACCTGGCATGGGAGAGCATACTCCTCATCCGTTCCAACATTGTTCTGTTCATCCTCTCTACCACACCATTTTGTTGTGGAGTCTTTCTGTTCATGTCGAATACCCTTCTCTTTGCAATAATCATCAAATGAGCCTATGTACTCTCCCCCATTATTTGACCGCACCCTCATTAGTTTTCTTCCTGTCTCTCTTTCAACCAACTTGTGAAAGACCTCAAACCTTGTTGCAACCTCATCCTTGGACTTTATAGCATAAGCCCAAACCTTCCTAGATGCATCGTCTATGAAGGTTACAAAATAGGAAGCACCGCCTATAGATTTAATCTTCATAGGACCACAAACATCTGTATTGACCAGTTCAAGGACATTCTTCTTCAGTTCCACTTTTGACTTACTGAAGGAGACTTTGTTCTGCTTACCCTTCAAGCAATGCTCACAATTTTCAAGATGAGCATCCTTGAGATTCAGCAGCTCATTCCTCTTGATCAAAACATTCAGCCCCTTTTCACTAATGTGACCTAATCTCTTGTGCCACAACTCAGAGGATGATTTCATCAAAACAGAATATGCTGCATCATAGACAATTTTCAAATTTGTCTTGTATAAGGAACAACATTTCTTACCCCGTGCAACAACCAATGAACCCTTGCTTAGCTTCCATGCTCCACCACTGAAAACATTATGGTAGCCTCCATCATCAAGCATACCTGCTGAAATCAAATTCATTCTTAAATCAGGAACATGTCTTACATCTCTCAATGTCAGGAAGCAGCCCATGTTTGTCTCAATTCTAACATCACCCAGACCAACTATCTTGGACACACCACTGTTACCCATGCGAACCTCACCATAATCACCAGCTTTGTAGGACTGGAAGTAACCTTTGTGTGGAGTTATATGGAATGAGGCACCTGTGTCAACAATCCATGCTGTTTCATTTGAAGATGTGCTAAGACAGGAGTCTTGACAGTTAGAAGCATATGTCAGTTCACCATCTGAAGCATAAGCAGATGTATCTGCACTCTGTTCTTTCTTTTCTCTGGGCTTCACTGTACCCTTAGCTTTATCATTTTTAAATTTCCAGCACTCATTTTTCCAGTGACCCATTTTGCCACAGTAATGGTAAGCACCATCCTTCTTTGGAGCTCTAGACTTGCTTCTAGACTTTCCCCTGCTCGAACCACTTCTATTATCTTTTGATCTTCCTCTATCAGCCACCAACATATCAGACTTAGAGGGTTTATCCCCCTTTCGATTCTCCTCATCAAGTAAGGAACTGGTGACAAATGCCATGTTGACTTTACCATTTGGTGTTGAGTTGCTGAGAGTGATAATAAGTGTCTCCCAACTTGCAGGCAAAGATCCAAGGACTAAAAGTGCTTGCACCTCATCATCAAAGTTTATCTTCATACTACTCAGCTGATTCAAAATATTTTGAAATTCATTCAAGTGCTCAGCAATTGATTTATTATCAATGTACTTCAGATTCACCAGCCTTCTTACCAGTGCTGCTTTATTCCCTGCTGACCTCCCAGCATAGAGAGCTTCAAGTTTGCTCCACACACCATACGTTGTAGTCTCATTCTCAACATGGTGCACAACATTTACACCAACCCAGGAACGAATAAAGCTGCAGGCCTTTCTATCTATCTTTTTCCAATCAGCTTCTTTTGTAGTCTCAGGTCTAACACCCTCATTTTCAATTGCTTCATTCAAATCATCTGAAACTAACAGATCACTGATCATCAGTTTCCATTTTCTGTAGTTTGTACCATTCAGACTCACCATATCAGGTCTAGATTTCCCCATTATTACTGCCTTAACAACTGACAAAAACACCAGCAAAGAAACCAGTTGATCTCTTCTATGAATTTCGCCAAATAACCAGCAAAGCACTCTGCTCCAATGTTAAAACAGATAACCAATTAATACTGCTCTGATACCACTGTTGGGTTTTGCAACAGCAAAACTATGGATCTTCTTAGAAATCAAAACCAGTAGCAAATCAGATTCCAAATCGTCTATGACGATAAACAGATTACCAAGAACTGAAATAGCACAAAGCAATAAACGACAACACAATATACGTGGTTCGGTCAAAATCGACCTACGTCCACGGGAGGGATAAGTTTCACTAAATCAAACAAATGTCAATAGTAGAAACTTACATGCCCTGCTCTCAAATGAAAGAAGTGATTACACTAGGAATGATTGGACTACTCCACAATCAAAAGCTCCCCCAATCTCTCACTCTGGATCAGCCAAAGAACAAGAAGAAGAAGGAAACCTGAAACCCTAGATCTGTAATTCACTCTCTCTCTATTTGCTCTGTTATGAGAAAAATACCCAAAAAAAGTATTTATACTCTAACCCGTTTTCTAAAAGAAAACCCTGACCCGTTTACCCGGAATTTTAAACCCGCCCGCAATGGCAAGGAACACCTCAACATCATTAGCCGAAAATGACATCATTATTTTTTAATGACATGTCAAAAATCATTAGCCCTTTTAATTCCTTAACATGATGAAAATAATTAAAAGGCAACCCTTTCAATCAAATAACGTGAAAAGGGGAGCCAAGAGGTACCTCCTTTTTAGGTGGTTAGTTAGGATTGAGTTTTGAGTATCTAGATCACCTAGGTAGGCTTTGTTCGAATTGAAATTTTATAATAACTTAAAGGTATGAAATGAATAGTGATTGGTGATAATTTTGATGAGATGAAAATATTTTTAGTATAATTACTTAAAGGTATTGTAATAATAATAATAAAATAATAAATAATAATTTAAAATAAAGCATATTTTAGTATTTTGGGTAATGAATTAATTGACGTGAATGATGAAAGGAGAGTGAAATGATATTTGAGTGAGTCGGGTTATTTTAATAACCCAAACCGAACAAGGCCTAAGAGTACCAATTAGTGTGTTTGTGTCACAAATCTCATGCTTAGATTTTCGACCTCCAATAAGATCAAAAGGAGCCACCCCTATTGTAAGCTCCTTGATTCCTTTTGTTCTCTTGCCTTATCTATCACATGAAAATAAAATATGCATGCTTTTGAATTCTTTTAGTGATTGGCTTTAATTTCGTGCAAGAAAATGTAACATATGTCATATAATGCCTAAACATGTAAATAAAAAATAAAAACTTTAACAAAAAAAAAGTAATAAAAAAACATGTATGCCTTTCTTTTCTATTTTTACTTGCATTATAATTAAATTGATTTTGGTTTAATATTTTTGCATTATAATCATATAACATATGTGAATAACATAAACCAAACAAAACAAATACAGAAACATTAGACTTAAATCAAACTAAAATCGAAAAAAATATAAGATTTCTTTTCTAATTAAATGGCTTGATTAATTTGATTACCTTGGTCTAACCTCTTGAGATCTGTTCTAAACCAAGGTGATTCAATGCTCATTGAGATCAAACCAAGGTGGTTTGAGATTTTGAGTTTTGAAAATACACTTTGTTTAATGAGGATCTAAGAATATTAACAAAAAATTATCAAATTTAGACAAAAAAAATCATTATTGGTCATCTATGTTTATAAGAGCCTAAAATCAAATTTTTCTCGAGCTAATCTTCATTACTTCATATATATATATCAATTGAGCTCGAGCAGAAATTAAAACCGAATAAAAAAATAGCATTTGAATGATTATTTTAGAAAAACCTTAAAATGGTTAAAACACTAAACTTTCTGCATTGTTCCTCGTTTTTTTTTTTAACAAATATTCGGTCAGGTATTGGTTTTTATTGTATATTATTTTAACATTAGGTGTTGTGAGCATTATGGACCAGAAAAATCCAACATATAACATAATTAAAATGGCTGAAAAATGGACTTGTTTGCACTACCTTTATTTCCACTAGTTAAAACTCGGTCAAGGATAGGATTTTCTTACATATTAGGATAGTCTTATGTGTTAGGGACAATCAAGTCCAATAATATTTATATACTGACTTGTTTTGCATGATTTTTTTTTTTTTTTTAAAACGACTTAAAGTCATTTTATTAAAAATTCATAAGAACGAAAAAAAATCACGAGTATAAAAGATCATTCTAGATAGGTCTAAAATGATTTTGAAGTCGTAACATTCTGAATAAAATCTAAAAAGCTAAAAACGTAAATGAATTATCTGATTACAATGTTTTTTTAATTCTAGTGAGTTCATAAAACGGTAAATTCCAGTTCATGTAGATATTTCAGTTCTGCTCCGTGCTTGAAATTCTTCTCCACGTTCCCGCGAGGGCGCTGCAATCTGATACAATATCTTTCCATAACTCTTCAACGCTCCTGCGGGTTCTGTCATATACCCTTGCATTACGTTCTTGTCAAATGTTATACACCACTACTTCAAAGTCGCACTTGAACACGCTTGTTGCAAATTTATTTCCCAGTGTCACTTTTTTGATTTCATTTCATTCGCTCGGGAAATTGATCAGCTCCAGACTTTTATAGAATCTGTCCCAAAACTCCGAAGCAATAAAGAAGGTTTTGCATTAATTTAACCCATAATTAGTGATGAAGTTCAAGAAACGGCCGAAATTGAATTTTTTTTGCTTTGAATTCTAATTTTTCTCAATTTTGATCTGTGTGATCTGCTATTTTTTTTGCTATAATATTATAATTTTATGAATAATGAAACTTTAAGTCCAAGAATTTTCAAAAAAGAATCCGTTTATGACTTATGGTTTATGACTTATGACTGGATACGTGGATTTTGTACTAAAAAATAAGAAAGAGAATGAAATGAGATATTTGGTTGGTAGTTTTGATTCTAAGATATTGATTTGATTCTCAGATACTTATGAATCATTTAATCCTAAGGGTGTTCAATATTTGGTCTGAACCGAATATCCGAACGAATTCGAATTCACCGAATTCGAATAAATCGAATTCGAATTTCATTTTCGGTTTTCGAATCGAATTTTAAACCAATTCGAATTTAAATATGGTTTTCGAATTAGTTTTCGAGTTTGGGTTTCAACTCGAAAACCAAACCGAAAACCGAATTAATTTTTTATTATTTATTCTTCCAAACTTAACTTAAGAATAAGTTCAAAATAATCAAACTAGAATATTTTGAATTAAGATGTATAATAAAAGAAATAAATGAAATAAAAACACTAGTGTTTAGTGGTAAAATAGTATCCTACCATGGTATAGACCTTGGGTTCAATTCTTGGTAGATACATTTTATATAAAATTCAAATTTGGTTCGGTTTAATTAGAATTTATTCGAATTCGGTTCGGTTTTCGAATTGACGAAAAAAAAACAAAAAATTCGAAGAAACCGAATTGAGAAACTCGAATAACCCGAAACCGAATCGATGAACACCCCTATTTAATCCTCTCTAAATTGGGAGGAATGAATTTACAAAGCGATACACTTTCTCTCATATTATCTCCACTCTCCTATTTTCTCTCTCATAATTATTATTATAATTATAATATCATATATATTTTATAATTATATTATAAGATATTTTATAATTAATATAATAATAAATTTTTATTTATTTATAAATAAATAATTTCGATTATTTAAATAATATTAAGAAATCATTTAAAATAAAATTTTAGTAATAATTACAATAACTAATAATAATATAATTAATTTTATATAATTAATTTTAAATATTATATATTAATTATAAAATTAAAATAAATTAATTAAAATATAAAAATATAAAACTAAAAATAAAATAACAATTTTATATAAAAAAATATTAAAATATTAAAAAATTAAATATGAAATATTTTAATAAAAATTATTATTAAAAAAATTATACCATGTTATAATATATTATTAAATAAAATATTATATTTAATTTAAAATATATAATATTTGAAAGACTTTGTCTTATATTATTTATATTTAATATATAATTATTTATTTATAATTATTAAAAAATTGAAACATTAATAATTTTTTGTTATAAATATTTTTATTTTGAAAAAATATAATTAATAAAAAAAAATATTAGATGTTTATATTTTATTAAATTATGTCACTTAAATATTTTATAAATTTTAAACAATTATGTTATTAAAATAATAATATTTTATATTTTTAATTTAATAAAATAAAATTAAAATTAATCATAATTTTAATAAAAAAATTGTATTTACAACTTTATAAATCCAAACATTATAATGGGAATGAGAATGATTAAAACTCTTAACCAAACACTACACTTTTATCAATTATACTTATTCTCATTTCACACATTTATCAATCTCAATCTTATTCTCGTTCCTTTAGTTCAACCAAACACCCCTTAAAATGATTGAAATAGGGTTGCAAAACCACCTGACCTTGACCTAGAGGACGAAGTAGTGGCCTGTTCTTCAGCAGGCGCCTGACACTTGTTCTGCAGTTTGCTCAGTGCCCAACCGAGGATTCTAGCTTTGGCCTTCACTTAGGCTACATTTCCCGACGCTTCCGTACGAGGGGAAGTACCTGGCTCGCTTGCTGCTGCCACTGTACTCCATATTTTAAATTTTGATTTCGTTTCTATATTTTCTTTTTTTCTTTCTTTTGTTTTTCCCGACACTTCCGTACGAGGGCAAATATTTATTAACAAAATTTTCTATTTTATTTAGATTTTTTTTTTTTTTTAAATGACTTAGATTCATTCCATTACAAAGCCTAAAAGGGAAGAGAACATTAGTTCAAAATCAAGCTAGACTAGATATTTAAAAGAAAAAGATAAAAAAGAAAGTAAACTAAAGGAAAAGTTCTACCCAAAATAAAAACGGGCATACTTCCAATTAACAAAAACCTACTACATATTGAAACGTTTGTTAAAACTATCTAAATTAGATCCTAATTTGGATCTAATTTAGAGATTTTAAACTTAATTTTTTTTATATATATAGACATCCACTTTTGACTATATGAATAAGAATCGCTGTTAGGTATTTTGACAAATTAAATTAATTGATTTTTCTTCCTTTTATTTTTTTAGGAAAAAATATGAATTACTTTTAAGAAAGATAATATTTAGAGAATTTAAGTAATAATATTGATGAAAATTTAAATAATTTTAAAATGGTTTAAAGATACTTTAATTAGAATTTTCATAATCTTAAAAAAATTAAATAATAATATTTATTAACAAATTTTGTTATTTTATTTAGATTTTTTTTTGAAAAATTACTTAATGTCATTTCATTACAAGACTAAAAGGTAAGAGAACCTAAGCTCAAAATCAAGCTAGACACGCTAAAAATACATAAACTAAAGGAAAAATTCAACACAAAATAAAAATTGGCATACATCCAAACAACAAACCTATTACATATTGAAACGTTTTCTGAATTAGATTCTAATTTAAAATTGTGAGAAATTAAATCTGAATGTTGCGTTGTGATGTGAAAACCCGCTAATCTATAACTTTTTAAACTTAAGTGTTATTGTGAGAAATTATATCCACTTTTGATTATAGGCCGGATAAGAATTTTTAATAAATTTTGACAAACTAAATTGATTGATTTTTCTTCTTTTCTTTTTATAGTCTATGGTAAAAATATGAATTACTTTTAACAAAAATGATATTTAGAGACTTTATGTAAGAAAGTGTGATGAAAATTTAAATAATTTGAAAATAGTGTAAAGATACTTTAATTAGAATCTTTATAATCTTAAACAATTAAATAATAATATTTATTAACATATTTTGCTATTTAATTTAAAATTATTTTCTAAAAAAAGACTTATTGTCATTTCATTAAAAAGCTTAAAAGAAAAGAGAACCTAAGTTCAAAATCAAGTTAAACAAATCATATTCTTGATTTTTATAATATAAATAAATAAACTAAAGAAAAAGTTCAACACACAATAAAAATCGGCATACATACAAACAATAAAAACCTACTGCATATTGAAATGTTTTTTTTTAAATTATATCAATTATATCTTAATTTAAATTATGAGAAATTAAATCTCAATAATGCAGAAACGTACATTAATTCATCTTCTGAATCTTCTATTTTCTTCTAATATCTATTTCTAATATCTATTTCTTTAGGCTTTCTTTAGATGAAATTATTCTTTAATCTTCTCTTTTATTAGATTTTATTTAGATAGAATGGTTCTTCTAATTTAATGAGTATGTCAAATTAGTTTATCTCTTTGTTAATGGAACGCAAAAAGGAAATTGATCGTACCTCAAATGAAGATCGTACCGTTACAAAATATCCAACATGCTAGTTATTTTGGTTTGAATATTTCTAATTTAGTCTTTCATAAAATTTAAAATATCACTTACGATATCCTCACTTATATTAATGACAAATACACCCATAATCCACAAACTTAATTTCATGTTAAATCATATTATTTTGGCTTATAATAGAGATGAAATTTGCACAAATTATTTATTATACTAGTGACCCCATATATTTCAACAAACTCCCATTAGTTCACTTATATACAACTAATAAATGTGTCAATAATAACGCGTCTGAATTTTGTGTCATCTCAATCATATGTTGTATAAATGATTTTATCAATTAATCATATTAATATATGATCAAAGAACTCATCGTTGTATTTAAGCACAAATAGACCCAACAATGATCACATAAATCAATACAATTGTTCAGGGTCAAAAGGGTGTACAATATTTGACTATCGATTTCTATAAGCAACTTATGGGTACAAGAAAGAAACATCAAAGTCACCTGAATACCTTGTATCATATTATTGATATGAAAATTTCTATAGAAGATAGTCGTGAGTTGATAAGGGTGGTCACGAGGGTTAAGGTTAAAGAAACTTTGTTTAGTATTGATGGGAATAAAAGCCCGGGTCCTGATGGGTTTAATACACAGTTCTTCAAACACAATTGGTCGGTTGTGGGTAAAGACGTTACTATTGGGGTTCTGGAGTTTTTCAAGAACATGAAGATGTTAAAACAATAGAATACATCGGTACTAACCTTATCCCCAAAACTTCGGTACCCGAGAAAGTAAAAGATTTTAGACCAATTTCCTGCTGAAATGTGATTTATAAAATAATTTAAAAAATCATTTCTAATCGATTTAAAAATGTCATAGGAAAAATTATAAATCTTAACCAATCTGCATTCATCCCCGGTAGGACAATCTCTCATAATATTTTTCTTATGTAGAGCCTTTTAAAAGGCTACGGGAAAAAGAAAATATCCCCGAGAGTGACTTTCAAAATAGATATCAAGAAATTTTTCAACTCTGTTAGATGGAAAGCCATTCGGGACTTTCTGTTGTATCTGCTTTTCCTATGATTTTTATTGATTGGATTATGCAGTGCGTTTCATCATCCTACTTTGTTGTTAGCGTCAATGGAGTCCACGGAGGCTATTTCAAAGGTGAAAACGGGGTAAGGTAAGGGGACCGCTTCTCTTCTTACCTTTTCGTAGCTATCATGGCGATCTTCGAGAGCATCTTCGCGATGTTCCGAAAGAATCGTCCATACATCTTTCATCCATTCTGTGAGATAGAGGAGGTAACCTATTTATGCTTGGCTGACGATTTGTTCAATCTAGCGCACGTAGACATTGATTCCATTAAAACTTTTAGGGTTGCACTAACGTTCTTTTCTGAGGTTACAAGTTTAACTATTAATGAAAGCAAAAGTGTGGCATTTTATGGAGGCGTGAAGGACGAAACAAAGAAGGACATCTTCAACATCATGTGTATCAAGGAAGGCAGTTTTCCCGTAAGGTACATAGGAATTCCATTAACCGCAAAACAGATCGAGATCTCAAACTACAAGCCGCTGATTGAAAAGGTAAAAAACACGATATTTGGCTAGGTAGCGAAAAAACTTTCTTATATAGGGAGAATCGAACTTATCAAAACCGTGGTCATGGGCATAGTTGGCTATTAGGCGCAGCAAATGGTCATTCCGAAGAAGGTAATGAAGGAGCTCGACACGCTGATTAGGAACTTTATCTGGGGCAGTATCGAGTGGAACAAGGCTCTCACCTTCAAGCATCTATGGGCTTTGGAGCGCAATTAGGAGTCACTATGGATCAAATGGGTGCATACGAGGTTTATGAAGTACGAAACTAGCATCTGAACTTGCAAAATTCATGAAGGTATGAGCTGGTCTATAAAAAAAATTCTTAAATTAAGAAGCGATATTACAGATCTTTATGACATCCAGCTAGGGACGGGAAATGCACTCTTTTCTGGCCCGACCCTTGGTTCGAAAACCAGCCTATCATCCACAATGAGGAGTTTCAAAATACCCGCATCAGAAGGAACTTCACATAAGCGAAAATTAGAGACATTAAAGACGAGAATTATTACTCACTCCTCAGAAGAAATCCAGAAGGACAGAGGATACTTGATCATATAAGTAACATACAACTACACGACAGACCGAATATTCATTAATGGAAAGCTGAGGACAATGGGAAGCTGGTATCGAAGAAAATATGGGAGGTAACCCGGGAAAAAACGTAGAAAGTAGAATGAGCTCCTCTTGTATGGTCAACGAAGATTATCCCTAGACACCAATTCATCATATAGCTCGCCTTCTGGGAAAGACTCAACACTCATGATCGTATCAGCAAGTATATAAGCATCATGTACGCGAGCTGTCTCCTATGTAGAGGAAATGAAGAAACCATGGATCACCTATTCGGGAGCTGCTGTATTGCTTCGGAACTTTGGGATAGATTCTATAAAAGTCTGGAGCTGATCAGTTTCCCGAGCGAATGGAATGAAATCAAAGATGCAACACTACTCAAAGCCAGGGAAAATAGATTTGCAACAAGCATGTTCAAGTGCGGCTTTGGAGCAGTGGTGTATAAGATTTGGCAAAAACGAAATGTAAGGGTATATTGGCTTTCAAATATATGAGCATTTAATTCTTATTTCTTTTCAAATATCTCATAATTATTGGCTTCTTAATGTCAAGAAAAATTTGAGGCAAAAAAAATCCTACACACATATAAAATCGTAAATATGTGTTTACTCTCACTGAACTTGGGATACACATATCATCGATTAAATTCACCTCACAATCAAAAGAGAGAATTATTTTGTGAAATTTATGATACCACTGACGATATGCTTTTTTAAGTTTATATATGAATTTAATTAATTTTCAAACGATATGAATTCGGTCTCTTGACACAAAGTTTTTCGTTACACCAAATTATTTTTTAATGATTCCATTAAGAAACTCCTTGACATCTATTTTTGTGAAGCTCTATATCAAAATATACAACGAGTGCCCTAAATTGTCCTTAAAGAGTCATTCGATTAAATTAGATTGTCGCAAAGACATTTGATTTTGAGATTGTTGAGTTTGTACTTAATGAATTTGATCAATATTGTCTTGTTACTCTTGATTTTTGAACTTTATAATAAATATGAATAAAATCCTTATCAATGTCAAAAAAACATTTGAGATATGAATCAAATCTTTATCAATAGAAATTATTGGTCTAAATCATCTATAAAGACACAATTACTTCTCCCCTAAAACTCAATATCCTCAAAAATATATTATAGTCTCGATCCAAAAAAATACTTTTAACTTGAAATCAAAATACTTAATTCAACATTAATATCAAATTTCTGAAGAGTAATATTAATTACTAATAGTTATTTTGTTGTAACGATCAAACATTAATAATAATAAAACAGATAAAATAATTAATTTGTATTTAGATATATTAATTATTCACATCAATAAACTTTATAATTATTATATATTTACCGTCATAAATATTTATGCAACTCCATCCATTAATTATTAGCTTTCGGTGATTTCTTAAGCATAGATAATTCAAATATCCCAAAATATAGGAATGCTAACTAGCTATAATTGTTTAACTAGGGAAAAGAGAGAATTTAAATATCTCTTAATATATCATCAATCTTCATTATAAGTAAATTTAATCTAAAAACATATTAATCTTAATGAAATATATATATATTCTGATTTAAAATTTTGAAATCTAAAATATACATATTCTTCCTCAATTGTTTGAAATTATCAAAATTAATATATATTCTTAATATTTTAATAATATTGATATGATTTAAAATTATCAAATCAATATATATTTATAATTTGAAATAATCATAAATCCATACCTATATACTATCGATTGTTAGAATTATCGGGAGCATATCTTAATTCATTATATAAATTTTTCTCTTTCTTTTTTTAATAGAAAATATCAGTAATCTTCTATTACTTTATATTTATATTTATATTTATATATATATATATATAATTATTCTTTAATCTTCTATTTCATTAGATTTTTCTTAATGTAATGGTTCTTCTAATTTGATGAGTAGCTAAAATTAGTTTCTCTTTGTTGATAAACTCAAAAAGGAATTTTTTTTTTAAAAAAACGACTTAGCGTTATTTCATTAAAAAAATTTAAAAACAGAAAAAAACCTACGAGTTTAAGAGATCATTCTATACAGGCCTAGAATGATTTTGAAGTCGTAACATTCTGAATAAAAGCTAAAACCTAAAAACGTAAATGAATTATCTGATTACAATGCTTTCAATTCTAGTGAGTTCAAAAAACGGTAAATTCTAGTTCCTGCAGATATTCCAGTTCTGCTCCGTGCTTGGAATTCTTCTCCACGTCCCCGCGAGGGCGCATCAATCCGATACAATATCTTTCCATAACTCTTCAACGCTCCTGCGGGTTCTACCATATATCATTGCATTCCGTTCTTCCAAATGTTATACATCACTGCTCCAAAACTGCACTTGAACACGCTTGTTGCAAATCTATTTCCCTTGGCTTTGAGTAATGCCACTTCTTTAATTTCATTCTATTCGCTCGGGAAACTGATCAGCTTCAAGATTTTATAGAATCTGTCCCAAAGCTCCGAAACAATACAACAACTCCCGAATAGGTGATCAAAGAGGAAATTGATCATACCTCAAATGGGTATCATACGGTTACAAAATAATTATTTTTGTTTGAATATTTCTAATTTATTTCATTCATAAATTAGATTTAATATTTAAGATATCCTCACTTTATATTTATGACAAATATATTCATTAGCCATCACCTTAATTTCACATTAGATCATATTATTTTAGTTTATATTAAAAATGACATTTGTACAATTATTTATTATACTAGTGATTCCATAAATTCTACCAACGTTTAGTACTAATAACCACCACCTCAAAAGGAATACTCTAATTTTGATATAACTGCCAAATTTCCTTCACATGCTAGAATACATCTCCAAGTATGAACTAATTACCATCAACCACGACATCCTTCTAAATCTGCACCATCGAATCAACGAATTCTTGTAAAGATCCTTGTATTTTACTCAATCCAAACATTATATAGCAAGCCATCAAATAATATTTGAACACCTTTTAGTATAATCTATTTCTCTTTGCTTCCACAATTTCAAAGCATCTGATATCATACCATGAGCAATTCCCTTCAGATATTTATATTTTTTGAAAAATTACCTCCATAGCATAGCAACAAAAGGGTAATCTCAAAAAGATGATTGGTGCTTTCATCATTCCCTTTCATATTTAAGATGGTTTCTTAATCTTTCTCTACTATAAAATAATAGACACCTCATACTCAAAATATTTATAATGTTTAACAATGAATTCAAAGACTTTGATAGTTATAATAATAACCTTCATAGCGGTTTCACCTTCACTCAAGTGCGGGCAAGCTCTATTATCTTCACTATGCAAAGCCAGAGCACCATTATTTCCCATCCTTAGACCTATTTGCGTAAAGGCAATTAGCACCTTAAGTGTTTGTGAAGGGGAAATCATATCTGGAATAAGCATGGGAACACCTGTTAGTGTAAAATGCTGTGAAGAAATAATTTATTTCAATATTACATGCTACCAAGGTTGTACACCTCCTTTCCTCAGAAAACTTTCCAAGTTTCTCTGTGGTCGTGCACCTTTTGTTACCCCTCCCCACTTCTAAATTGTAAGCCAGTAATTTTATGTTCAATTCAATTTGGGATGTTGTTTCATGGTTTAGTTTGGTATCAATTGGAGGTAGAGACGAACAGTGCATTGTTTCTTCCTTCCATCACATCATGATACAAATAAATCCAGAATAAAATATTTAACTTTTTAAAGTTTCAATTGACAAATATATTATTTGTTTAATTTTTTTTTTTTATTAAAATGTAAATAGTTACGTTTAAAATAATCTTTAATATATATATATATATATATATATATATATATATATATATATATATATATATATATATATATATATTATATAAAAACTATATGATTCAAGACACTCAAAACTGAAATAAAATACAATTAAATAAATAAAAAATGTTAATGATCATTTCATATATAATGGGTATGATTCAAAATAGTCTAATTAAAAATTAACAAAATTTTTAATGGATGTTAAAATTATAGAAAAGAAAAATTCTATTAAAATAGTATATTAAATTACATAAGTTATATCTATTATATAGCCATTATATTCAATTTATAAGAAAACTAATAATATAATATTAATATAAAATAATATAATTAACTAATGATATTATACCATTTATAATGTTGTGATAATATTTTATAAATATATATATATATATTATATTATATTATATTATATTATATTATATTATAACCATATGGAGATTGTGCAAGTAGTTAAAAATATGAAATAACAATTCGTATAAATAAAATTAAGCCAACTATATTGTAAGCAATTATCATGTAATGCAGAAATCTAACATATTGAGTAACATTGGATTAAATATATTTTTTAAAAGGTCACCCCTTTACGTTAATATTCTTTTAAGGGAAATTCATTTTTGGTGAAACAAAAAAAATGTTTTGCATCTAAAAACGCATTTTCAAGAAATTTAAAAATGCATTTTCAGGAAATTCTGATTTATTTCGATGTTTGGTGACACTAAAGAGATGACATCAACACTATATCCTCTATTTCCGTTAGGACAATATCTACTTTAAAATTTTGGTTATTTCTTAAAACATATTATTTATGTGTTTTATTTATCAAATTATTTATCCAAGTTCTAATCACACATATCTGTCTTGTATAATATCTTCTTAGGGCATTTCTCTAAGTTACATAATTGTTATTATTAAATTGAAATGATTTAAAATAAATAGGTACATGTTGTTGATATCGAAGATTATAAAAATGTACGTGTTGATATGATAATAAATCAAGCTTGAACGTGTTGATATGAAGCTAGAACATTAAAAGATACAATAAAGTTATGAAATAAATTATAATTTTTTATTTTTAAGCATGTGATTTTTTTTAGATACAATTTGTATGTACAAATGCCAAGTGAATATAGATAAAAACAAACCAAACAGTATGTTTTTGTTTTAAATTTTATTTAGAATCGTTTTAAATTTTCTGGTATTTAAAAAAATCAAATAAAATTTTAAACACGTTTCATTGTAAATATTATAAAGAAAACAAGCCCAAGTTGTTGGATTAGTCACTTAGTACGTGGGTCATATGCTTGGGTATGGGTTGACCCGCGGTCAACATGTTAATGTGCTAGTCAATAGGTGGGAAGTCCGTTAGACTATGATATTCTATTATTATATATGATTAAATGGGTGGAAATACGGCCATTAGGTTATAAAATGTTCATGTATATATATATACTCTATAAAAACCCTATTTAGGTTTTGAATGAAATTACATTTGACATGGTATCAGAGCCTCCATTTATGAATTTTCTTTGTTCAACCTAAATCATTCAATCTACATCTTTTGATTTGAATTTGGTGTTTGAGTCTGCAATCGTCAATGGTATTTTTCGTTTTCGCTTCCTTTTGCTCTATCTGATTTTGTTTGGAAATTTGTATTTGTGCTGCGTCGTGTCGCATCGTGCCACGTCGTGTCGAGTCGTGCAATATTTGTTGTTGCTTATTTTGGGTTGTCGTTTTTGGTATTTGTATCCGTGTTGCGTCGTGCCGCGTCGTGTCGCATCGTGCCGTTTCGTGCCATATTTGTGTTAAATATTAAACCCTACCCAATATTTTGTCCAATCACCTTTGATATGTCAAACGGGGATGATATTTTTGGCGTCTTCGACTCAGAGTTGCAGTCTTCCGGCGGCCCGACCTATTGGATTCCTGGTTTGACTCCCACTCATTGGCAGAATCTCCTTTGCCTAGTTGGTAACGATGGTTCTTGCACTGATCGTTTGAGTGGTAAGTATCATTTATCTTGGATTATTGATTCAGGGGCTACCTTACATTCCACTAGGGTCCAAGACTGTTTAGTTGATTGTTTTGTGGGGATGGAGTGTCCCATTTCTCTACCCGATGGTAGCATTGTTACTACTTATATACGTGGATATGTGTACTTATCTCTTGAGATTACTCTGAAAAATATTTTATTTGTCCCATCTTTGACCTGTAACTTGATTTTTGTTACTTAGTTGATTGATGATTATCATGGTGATATCTCATTCTCATCTAATTTATGTACTTTTCAAGACCGCAGTACTGGGAAGGTGATTGGAGCAGGTGAACGAAGGGGGTCTCTCTACTACTGGTGTAGTGTTCCGGCATCACTTTTTGTCTACTCAACTGAGAGTCTAGGGATTTGGCACAGTAGGATGGGGTATCCTTCAGACAGTGTGCTGCATCATTTACCTGGTGTTAGTGTTACTCGTCGTTCTCCTAGTGTTAGCCTTTGTGATATCTGTCATCAGGCCAAACAGTTTAGGAGTGTTTTTTATGACAGTGATTCATATGCTAGGAGTATTTTTTATTTAGTACACTGTGACCTTTGGGGTCCTTATGTTGTTCCCTCCTTTAATGGAGCACGTTATTTTCTTACTTTGATTGATGATTTTAGTCGAGTTGTGTGGGTAGTTCTTTTATCTACTAAAACTGAAGTTTTCACTATCTTTATCAAGTTTATTTCTATGGTCAAAAGACAATTTGAAGTTGATAATAGACATGTAAGAACTAACAATGGAACACAATTTAATTGTTTGAAATCTTATTTTTCTGAGGATGGTGTATTATTTCAAACTTCTTGTGTGCATATTTTTCAACAAAATGGTAGAGTAGAGAGGAAACATCGACATATCTTGAACGTTGTATGGGCTGTCATGTTTCAGAGTTCTATTCCTATTGAGTATTGGGGGGAATGTGTTTCTTACTGCATGCTACTTGATAAATAGAACTCTTTCTCGTGTTTTGGGCTTTCGTACACCTTATAAGGTGTTATATGGTACCGCTCCCACTCTGTCTAACTTGCGTGTTTTTGGTTGCCTTTATTATGCCTTTGATTTACACTCTCGTCGTGACAAGTTTGTTAGTCGTAAGTGTGTGTTTTTGGGTTATCTCCTTGATAAGAAGGGGTGGAGGTTATTGGATTGGGAAACTAAGGAGATTTTTGTGTCTCGTGATGTTGTTTTCTTTGAAAATGAGTTTCCTTTTGCCCATGTGGATTGTCCTATCTCTGTTCCTCACATTAGTGTTGTGGAGGAGGCACCATACCAGGTTTTGGTAGGAGAGTTCATGGTGTCTGATGAGCCAGAGAGGGCTTTGGGTGAAGAGGCTGGTGCGCATGATTCGGTGAAGGAGACTAATGTCCAGGGCTCTACTGAGGAGCCCGGTTCTGATGAGTTAGAGAGGGCTTTGGGCGAAGAGGCTGGTGCGCAGGATTCGGTGAAGGAGACTAATGTGCAGGGCTCTGCTGAGGAGCCTGGGTCGCCGGTTGTGCAGCAGGCGAGCAAGTCTAGCGTTGAACAGTCGCAGTCGAGCGTCAAACAACCACAGTTGGGTAGAGGTATGAGGACTCATACTCCTTCTTCTTGGTTGACTGATTATATTATCCCCTTCGAATCATTCATCTAGCTCCGACCCTTCCTCAAGTACTCGATATCCTCTTGTACATCATTTGAGTTATGATTTATTCTCTGTGAGACATTGGAATTTTTTGGCTGCCATTTCTATAGGCGTTGAGCCTAAATCTTATAGACAGGCCTCTCATGATCCTGGATGGCGCGCAACCATGCAAAGTGAGATACGAGCCTTTGAAGAGAATGGAACGTGGAGTTTGGAGGGTTTACCTCAAGGGAAGAAGGCATTGGGCAGTCGCTAGGTCTACAAGATCAAGCACAATTCTGATGGGTCAATTGAGCGCTTGAAGGCACGTCTGGTTGTCTTTCGAAACCATCAACTTGAGAGGATTGACTACTCTGAGACCTTTGCTCCAGTTGTCAAAATGAGTACTGTTCGGGCCTTCCTTGCAGTTGTTGTTGTTCGGGCATTCCTTGTAGTTGCTGTTGTTCGGGGTTGGTACTTGCACCAGATGGATGTGCATAATGCATTTCTTCATGGTGATCTGATAGAGGAAATATATACATGCGCCTACCACCAGGTTTTGAGTTCTGTCATACCAACAAAGTGTGTCGCCTGCGTAAGTCTCTCCATGGAATGAAACAGGCGCCTCGTTGTTGGTTTGCCAAACTGACAACTGTCTTGCTTTCTTATGGTTTTATTCAGTCTCATTCGGATCATTTTCTATTTTCCTTTGTGAGTAGTGATGTTGTCTTACATGTCTTGATATATGTGAATGACATGATAGTATTAGGGAGTGATTTGGAGACACTAGAGGCCTTCAAGCAATATTTATCATCATGTTTTCATATGAAGGACTTGGGGGATCTGAAGTACTTTATGGGGGTTGAGGTTTCCAGGAGTGCTGAGGGCATTTCTTTGTGTCAACAGAAATACGTTCTAGATATTATTTCCGAGTGTGATTTTCTGGGTGTTAAGCCTGCTGGTTTTCCTATGGAGCAGAATCATAAGTTGGGGGAGTTAGTGAGTGCGCAAATGGAGAATCCGGAGAGCTATCGACAATTGGTGGGGAGATTGATATATTTGTCTTTCACAAGACCTGATATAACTTACTTTGTACATATTATCTCAGTTTATGCATGACCCATTACAGGATCACTATCAGGCAGCATTACTGATTGTGAGATATCTAAAGAATGCACCAGGATAGGGTATACTCTTGAGGAGTGATTGTGATCTTCGGTTATCTACATGGTGCGATTCGGACTGGGCATCCTGCTCCATGACTCGCATATCGGTTACTGGGTGGTTCGTATTTCTTGGCTCTTCTCTCGTGTCCTGGAAGTCCAAGAAACAGCCAACTGTGGCCTTATCTTCCGCTGAGGCTAAGTATCGATCTTTAGCAACTTTGATTTGTGAGTTGAAGTGGCTATAAGGGATCATGGTGTTCCTTGGTGTACCTCAATCGGGTATGCATGTTTACTCAGACAACCAATCAACTCTTCATATGGCTCAGAATCCAGTGTTTCATGAGCGTAGCAAGCACATTAAAGTGGATTTATATTTCTTTAGGGATCATATCCAGGATGGGACTATTGTTTTTTCCCATGTTCCCACGACTTCTCAATTGGTTGATATTCTCACTAAGCCTCTTGGGAAACAATTATTCGACCATTTTAGATCCAAGTTCGGCATATGTGACTTGCATGCTCCAACTTGAGGAGGGGTATTAAACTATGATATTCTATTATTATATATGATTAAATGGGTCGGAGATACGGCCCATTAGGTTATAGAATGTTCATGTATATATATACTCTACACAAATCTTATTCAGGGTTATGAATGAAATTATATTTGACAAAAGTTTCAGTCAGAAAAGGAGCTACGCACGCGACAAGTCCTTAGGAAGCACCTCGGTCGAATTGGAGACCGAAGGGGCGGGATCAACGCACGGGCATATGTGGCGCAACACGGGCTGTATTCAGACATAGGGGCGAGTTTTGGCTGAGTTGAAGTCATCTTCAACCTCCCTGAATTTTTTTTCGTGTTTGTTTTAGCTTTCCAATCCCGAAATCAAATGGATGGAAAGTTGCTACTTGTCATGTAAATGTTGGGTTTTGTTTGGGCTGCCAACTATGAAAAAGGACCAATAGTGGTTCTAGTTCATTTTTAATTCATTAAGAGTAATATAGTATTTTAAAGGGTTATGTTATAACTAATAGCTCGTGTAGTTAAAGAGCGATATCCGTCATTAAGAAAAAGAAGTCAAAAATTTAAAGAGAGGAAGAAAGAGAAAATCTTGTAGCACATTTTCGTCTATAGTCGCACAGGGTTTAAACCGACGATCGGAGATTCAAACGAAGTCCGATTGTGCTGAGATTTTGTTATGAAGTTGATAACTCATTCTTCTACATTTTCAACTGTCAAATCAAGGGTTGAACGTCTCAAATTTTGTTTTTCTAGGTCTTAAAATTTCTGCCTATTTTGAGTTTTTTTATTTGACTTGTTTGGGACCAAAACGTTTGTATCTTTTTAGTTATACTCTTTTTTTTATCTTTCTGCGTTATTAAAAAATTGTTATACCTTGATTGTATTCCTGACTCTGATTATAGTGAAGCTTGAATTGGACGTAAAGTCCAATGGTTTTTACTCCTTGTTTTGAGAAGATTTTCCACGTAAAAATATTGTGTGTTCATTTTGTTATTTATTTCTCTTTTTAATTGTAATTTATTGGTAACTAAGTTTTTCAATCAAAAGGGAATTGAATATACTTTTTTTCCCAACAAGTAGTATCAAATCTTGGTTAGTTGTTTTGGACTTGATTAAAATATGGAGATAAACACAAGTAGGATGATTTTTTCTCAATGGTTCAAATTATCAAATTTGGAAAGGAAAGATTAAGGATTTGTTATTTGTTAAGGCCTTACACTTACCCATTTTTGATAGTGAGAAACCTGCATCCAAATCTGATGAAGAATGAAATTTTCAACATGAACAGGCATGTGATTTTATTCGTCGGTTTGTTGAAGAGAATGTTTACAACCACATCCAACATGAGACAAATGCACAATCTTTATGGAATAAACTTAAAAATTTATATGCTTCAAAGACAGGGAGTACTAAATTATTATTGTTTCAGAGAATAATTTATTTGAGATATAATGATAGTGCTTTTATGGCTGATCATTTAAATGAGTTTCAGGGTGTTCTTGATCAGTTGTTAGGCATGAGAATTATGTTTGAAGATGATGTTCAAGGACTTTGGATAATGACTACTTTACCCGATTCGTGGGAAACGTTTAAGGTTTCTCTTTGTAATTTTGTTGATAATGGTGCAATAACTCTACAGAAGGCCAAAGGTGGCGTCATGAATGAGGAACTGAAAATAAAATCTAAAGGGTCTTCAATAAATTTAAATGTGTTGATTACTGAAAATAGGGGAGATAGATGAAAAGGGGTGTAAAAGACAATGCGAGACATAAGAGTTGACGTAAGTCCATATTTGAATGTTATCATTGCGGTAAAAGGGGGCACATTAAGAAATAATGTTTTAAGCTGAAACCTGAAATGAGCGAATCTAATTAAAATAAAGATTTTGGTGAAGATCGCGTGTCAATAGAGACTTCAAATGGTCTCCTCACTGTCCACGGTGAGAATACAATTAACCTTGTATGTAATGAGTCGAGTTGGGTGTTTGACAATGGTGCTTCCTTGAATGTTACACCAAGGAAAGACTATTTTATGTTTTATACTTCAAGTGATTTTGTAGTATTGAAGATGGGTAACGACGACTTAAGTAAGGTTATTGGTATTGATGACGTTTACTTGGATTCTGGTAATGGGTCGAAATTATTACTTAAGATGTTCGACATGCTCTAGATATTAAGCTGAATTGATATCAACTGGAAAACTTGATGACTATGGTTTTAGGAGTTGTTTTGGTTCTAAAAAATTGAAACTTTCTAAAGGTAAATTGATTATAGCACGAGGAGAGAAATATTCTAATTTATATTTGACGCAAACTTCGATATGTAAGGATAGTGTGAATGTTGTACGGAGTAAAGATGCTTCCAAATTATGACACCGAAGACTTTGTCACATTAGTGAAAATGGGTTGAATCTTTTGGTTAAGAAAAATACTATTTCTGGTTTGAGTGAGACCGATTTAGAGAAATGTTCTCATTGTGTTGTTGGAAAACAAACTAGAGTATCGTTCATGCATAATCATTCTTCAAGAAAATCAAAAGTCTTAGAGCTAGTGCATTCAGACGTTTGTGGTCCTGTAAAGGTACAGACTATTAGTAGTGCTCTTTATTTTGTAACGTTTATTGTTGATCATTCCAGACATCTTTGGGTATATGTTTTGAAGTCTAAAGATGAGGTTTTAGACAAGTTGAAAGAGTTTCATGCTCTTGTTAAAAGAGAGACCATAAAGAAGATCAAGTGCATTCGTAGTGATAATGGTGGTGAGTATTGTGGTCCGTTTGATGCATATTGCAGACAACAAGGGATCAGACATCAGAAAACACCTCTAAAGACTCCTCAATTGAATGACGTTGTAAAAAGGATGAACAGAACAATTGTTGACAGAATTAGATGTTTTCTTTTAGAAGCAAAATTATCTCAAACATTTTGAGGTGAAACATTACTCATAGTAGTACATGTTATTAATTTGAGTCATACAGTAGTTTTGGACGATGAAGTTCCAAATGAGATATAGAATCTTAAAAATATTTCGTATGATCATTTACAAGTATTTGGATGCAGGTGCTTTATTCATACTCCAAAGGATGAAATATCAAAGTTAGATGTGAAGAGTCTAGAGTGCATTTTCTTGGGTTATGGCCAAGATAAATTTGGTTACAGATTATACGATCCAGTTGCAAAAAATCTTGTTAGAAGTCGTGATGTCATCAATTATGAAGATGAAACAATTGAAAACATTGATAAAGCTAAAAGTAGTGAGTTGAAGGAAAAAGGTGAAAGAATAGATTCAAATCCAGTGCAATTATCTGATTCACCTAGTTCAACAGAAAATCATCTACAACAGGATAATTCTCAAGATGAACATGACGTTCAAATGAAGAATATTAGTAACGAGCAAGAGAATTTATTTACAATTCTATCTAGAAGATCAACAAGAGATAGATAACCTTCTATAAAATATTCTATTAATGAATATATTTTAGTGACCGATGAGGAAGAGCCATAGTCATATGAAGAAGCTATGGATAGTGAATCAAATCATAAATGGGTTGATGTTATGAAAGATGAGATGTCATCTCTACATGATAATCATACTTTTGAGTTGGTTGAATTACCAAAAGGAAAGAAAATTTTAAAGAACAGATGAGTATACAGACTGAAGCAAGATGATCATACTTCAAGTCCACGATACAAAGTTCTTTTGGTTGTCAAAGGGTTTAGTCAAAGAAAGGGAATTGACTTTGACGAATTTTTCTCTCATGTTGTTAAGATAACTTTAATCAGAACTATATTGAGTTTGACAACTAGTTTTGATTTGGAAGTTGAACAGATGGACGTGAAGACGACTTTTATTCATGGTGATTTAGAGGGAAATATTTATATGGATCAACCTGATGATTTTGAGGTTAAGGGTAGAGAGAATTGTGTATCCACGCAAGTATCCACTTTTTAATTGATAATTTTCAGTTATCATTTTTCACCATTCCCGACAATCATCGCAAGTATCCACGCTTATTTTAATATTTAAAATTAAAATGTCAAATTTAAATATATATCTAAAATACAAAAAGAAATTTACAAATAAAACGTAAAAATCCAATTTCCTAACTAGCCAAAACTTTGTGAAGTGAATACCGTTCTTTAACGGACATAATGCGAAATTCCTTTCTCAAGTCTCATTCAATATCGAATTCAAAACGAATATCTAAAATTACATTTATATAAGTAAAATAATTTCTTGATTTTTAAAATTAAGTGGCCACTCTAAATATTAAAAGGGCCAACCATTTAAATATTAATTAACATAAATTAAATAAATTTCTCTCTAATTAAATATATCATTTTGTTTCCTTATCTCTCATAAAATTCAAAAAAATTAATATTTAAATTAAAATTTGAAAATATGTTTCCAGACAATATGAAGCTCACAACAATATCAACTTATAATTTTTTTTTAAAATAACTCATATGATTTTAAATAATATCTCGATTTTCTAAGTTTAAATATTCAATTTTGACTATGTTGAATAAAATGCTAATAAAGTCATATTGGCACACTAAATTGATTAATTTTTCTTATTTTTATCTTTTGCATATTGTAAAAATATGAATTATTTATAATAATAAAATGGTATTTAGAGACTTAAAAGTAAAAAAATATGTTAAAAGTTTAAGTAACTTGAATATGGTTTAAAGATAATTATAATTTCCATAATCTTAAAAATTAAATAATAATATTTATTAATAAAGGTGGATAATTTCTTTAGGAAGGTTTCATAATCTTCCTCCGCTATAAAAAGGACACATATATATATAGTCCGATAATCTCATCAAACTCAAAATACGATTTTAGCAATGAATTCTAAGCCTTTTATAGCTGTAATAATAGCCTTCATAGTTGTTTCACCTTCACTCAAGTCTGGTCAAGCTTTTTTGTCACCTTTCTTTTCACCACCATCACCCAATCCTCAGTCGCCAATATTACCCAATCCTCAATCTCCAAAATTACCGCCATTGTTACTCAATTCTCAATCGCCATTATTACTCTATCCTCAATCACCACCATCACCCAATCGTGAATTGCCATTATTTTCCAATCCTCGACCGCCACCATCACCCATTCGTCAAATACCATTATTACCCTATCATCAATCACCACCATCACCCAATCGTCTATGGCCATTTTTACCCTATCCTCAATCGCCGCCACCACCACCCAATCCTCAATCGCAAGTTTTACCCACCATAGGACCTTTTTGCATGTACGCAATTTCCCGATTCAGTTATAATTCATGTATAGGGGAAATTATCAATGGAATATTCACGAGAACACCTGTCAATGTATATTGTTGTGATGCTATCACTTATTTCAATAAAGTATGCTACCCAAACCGCAGTCCACCTTATGTTCTCCAACAGCTTCCCAATTTTCTCCGCAGCAATGCACATGCAACTCCGCTCTTCTGAATTTTAAACCAACAATTTATTAAATTCAATTTGGGATGTTGTTTCATATTCTAGTTTGGTATCAATTTGAGGAGGATGCCAAGCAAACAATATAATAAAATAATTAACTTTTTAAAGTTTCAATTGATAAATATATTATTTGTTTAAATGTTTTATTAAAAGGTAGAGTTAAGATTAAAATAGAGAGATAAATACTCTAATATATTTTATTAAAAAATAAATATCATATAGGTTGATTTGAGTCACCACATAAACTAATAACAATTAAGAATAAAGAGAAAGAACACAAGATATAATAAGGTTCGGTCAAACTGCCTACGTCATCGGGAGTGTCGTATAATATTATTATTATTTCACTCTTAGAGTTAAACCCTGTATTACATGGTATTTATAGAGTAGTAATTAGGTCACAATGAATAAACTACTCTAACTCTAACCCATTAAATCTAAATTTAATTAACATGTGTATATATATTAGTCACATACACAACAATCTCCACATTGGCAAATATTCCATCTCATGGGAGATAAATCGCATACCTCCACTTTCAATAAATTCAAGCATTCTAAAAATCGCATACCTCCACTTTCAAGAAATTCAAGCATTCTTAGAAGATAACAATATAGAGTTTTAGACATTCCAAGTGAGCTGGTATACCACCATTCCTTAGCAACTTGAGACATTCAACAAGCCTAAACAATGTTTGAACTTGTCGGTAGTAACTGGCTTCGTCAACATATCATCTACATTTTTACTAGTATGAACCTTCTATACATCATATCACCAAATGCGATCAACTCCTTGATCTTGTGAAATATCACATCAATATGCTTCGTTCTAACATGGTACACCTGATTCGTTGCCAAATAAATGGTACTCTGACTGTCACAAAGTAATTTAACTCCACCTTACTCAATACTTAGTTCCTTTACTAACCCATTAAACTACAATGCTTCTTTAGAAGCTTCAACTACTTCTATATATTTCGTTTCAGTTGTTGATAGTGCCATCAGATGCGACCATGGGTTCTTCTAAATCCATCTGTAATGTATCTAAAGTAGAGAAATTATTCACAATATTGTCTTTACTCTGCTGCAATATAGATTACACATCAAATACCGCTTTTCTAATGATCACAGTTTTCTTTGTAGCTGGATTCCAAAATTTGTATCCCTTAACACCTTTTGTGTAACCTAAAATGATGCATTTCTTGGACTTTAGATCAAATTTTGATCTTTCATCACCTGGTACAAGCACATAAGCTGGACAACCAAAAAAATTAAATTAAATTCAACTATATTATCTATCCACACTTCTTCAATAACTTTACATCCAAAGAATGTTTGTGGTGATCTATTAATGAGGTATCATGTCATATTCATAGCTTCTGCCTAGAAACCTTTAGAAAGTCCCACATTCAATCTCAAGCACTTTGCCTTCTCAGCAATGAATATGTTCATCCTTTCTGCCATACCATTTTATTGTGGTATCTTACATACTATAAAATGTCTTTGAATACCATGCTCCTCATAAAATTTCTTGAACTGTGTGTTTGTGTACTCTGTACCATTATCATACCTCAAATACATGATTTTTCTATCTTTCTAGTTCTTTACAACCACTTTCCGTAGCTTTAATTTGGCAACTTCGAATTTTTGTTTCAAAAATAAATCTAGACTTTTATAGAATAATCATCAATAAAGTTAAGTGGTCACGTAGTACAAAGCTCAACCCAATAATGATTCTCTTATAGTACCCCATATGTCGGAATTCACATAGTCAAGAATTCCTTCTATATCGTGCTTACCAGGTGCAAAGCTAACTTTAGTCTGTTTTCCAAGAATACATAATTTACACAAGTCTATCTTACCATTTTTAACACCTTTCATCAACAGATCCCTTTTATGTAATTCAATCATTTCATGCTCTCTCATATGCCCAAGACGCATATGTCACTATCATCATCTAACTTAACATAATGGACCCACCTACAATTTTACTACTCAATAATGTATACATATTCTCTTTTGTTCATTTCTCTTTCATAACAATCAATGCACAATTACGAATCTTAATGGTTTCCCGATTATCATCTATTTTATGAGAATACCCATTTTTATATAAACTACCTAGCGAGATCGGATTCTTCTTCACTTGAAGTATATAACAAACATTACAAAGAGTTCTAACAATACCATCATACATCTTAATTATAACTTCAACCATGCCAATAATACTACAATATCTATTGTTACCTAAGTAAACATAACAAAAATTACATGACTTGTATGAACTAAACCACTCTTTATTAGGCGTTATGTGATGAGAACATCCTGAATCAAGGATCCATGTATCCTTGAGTTTACTGTTTGTAATTGAAAGTACACCACTATCACCGACTTGGAAGTTTCAACATCATTACTCGTCTTTGGACAATTTTTCTTTATATGTCCCGACTCTCTCCAATTATAGCAACGAAACGTCTTTTTTGCTCATTGACATGGATATGGATTTTTCTCTTCCAGAATGCTCTTTTTCTTTCCTTCTTCCACGACCTTGATTTTCCGTAACATATCAATTATTAGATTGTGAATTTTTCCCTGTATTATGCTTCTGTAGATTTTGAGCCAACAATACTGCAATAATTTTTTCAACTTTGATAGTTTCTTTCCCATATTTTAGAGTAGTCACCGAGTGCTCATAGGAAGACGGTAACGAGCACAAAAGAATCATTTCTCTATCTTAATCATTAATATTTACATCAAGCTACGCTAGATTTGTGATTATTTAATTGAATATATTCACATGCTAATCCAAATCTGAACCTTCGTGCATCTTCAACCCATATAACATTTACTTCAGATACAACTTGGTCATCAACGTCTGGACATAAACTAACCTTCTAACTTTTTTCATATCTCAACTAGAAGTTGCAGATTCATCTTTTCACCAACTAACAAAGAAGATGCGTACTTTTTGTTACTGTTGCTGAAATTCGTCTTTATCTGGAAAATTTGACTAGTCAAGCAAGCTTTACCCTTTCTTCTCCACCACCATTACCGATTTGATAATCATAATCCAAACGTAGAACACAACCTCTTTATCTCTAATTAGTTTTGGTTAGAACTCAACCACGCTCTGATATTAATTTTTGCTTCAAGTAACGACGTAAACTAGTAAACTAATAACAATAGATAAAGCAAGAGAAAGAACCTATGATATAACGAGGTTCGGTCAAATTTTCTACGTCTTCGGGAGTGCCGTCAAATATGAAATTTAAATATTTATTATTATTTTATTCTTCAACTTTGTAAAAAAATTATTTTTTAAACATTTTTATTTAATAATATGTTTTAATAAAAATATAATAGTGTAAGAACTAAAATTTAGCCTACCTAATTTTTAAATTTTAAAATAACTATTTTAAATAAATAAATTCAAGATAATTAAAATTAAGACAAAGAATGATGAAATAATTAGTTTTAATAACTTGTTTTGTAATTAAATCTCAATTATTAAAAATAAAGCTCAAGAAAAATAAATAAAATAATTTGAGGTAAATGTCGTATTGATTTTATCTCAAATTAATTTCAAGGGATCAAAAGAAAAATTAAAATAAATAATTTAGAATAAATGTTATATTCATTTTATCCCAAAATAAAAACCCAAAGTATAAAATAAAATACAATATATAGGCAAAATAAGTATTATGTCTATTTAAATTATTTTGTAGGTTGAAAACAAGGTCAATGGGATGAAAAAAAACAATTTCAAACAAGCCTTAAGGCTGAAAAAAGTTTGTGATATGTTGTAGCCAAACTTAAAAGAAATCAGAATAGAAGACCCTACAACTATCGAATGAGCGCTGAAATATCATTCAACGCCCAATAACTAGCTGCGGAAGAGACACATGCTTGCAAAGTAGTAGATCAACTAATGTGTGCCTCAGTGCCGTTAGCAAAACGTTGAAGGAACGCCCAGACGCGATAGAGCGCTGACAGAACGCCCAGGTGTATATATTTTAGCCCGAAACAACGACATTTCATCCTCTAGTTATCCTTTTTTTTGCGACGAACAACAATGATAATCAGCCAAAACTTTTGATTTTTTAAAATTGGAACTCGGTCGATACTCAAACAAATCGGCTAATTCAAATGTTGAAATGATCACCCTATTTCTGTGATCATTTCACATATGTTCGTAGGCTCCATCATCGCCTCAACGATCAAGTTGGATGAAAACAAACAAAAATCATTAATGATATTTTGTCTGAAATTGAATCCACTTGATCGATCAATCGACTTAAGGAGACTATAAATGCCCCATTTAGGCAAACTAAATGTAAGGATCATAATTTCAAGCCTTCAATCTATTCCATACGAAATCCACTATTAAAATTTTCAAACTTTTCTTGAAAATTTCATGATTTTGTTTAAGGCTTCAAGGCTCAATTCTAGGTAATCACAAAGATGTTAAAAGTGTTTAGAAGTGTTCTCAAATTCATTGTAAGCTTCCAATCATATTATAATTTAACTTATGAATTCAAATTCAAATTTTTATATTTGAGTTCGATCAGTTTTGTATAGTGCTTGTTTGTTCAAATTTTTATTGGAAAATGATCCTAAGATCATTACAAGCTTTCTTTCTAAATTAATTTGAATCAATCGATCCAATTCTAAAGTAACCAAATTTGATTTTGAAAATTTCAAAATATGGTTTCTATTATTGAGTTATAACTCATGAATAGTGACCCCAAAACCTTACCAATACATCTCTCGATATAGGGACAATCAGTGTTCTAAACGGCGGTAGGCGGTGGCGGAGCGGTAAGTGACTGCCTACTGCCTCGATTGCCTAGGCGGTTCTTAGGCGGTGCCTAAGCGGTTGAATATAAATATAATAAAGATGTTCTATAATTATCATTTTACTAAAAAGTCAAATTAATATTCTCTAACATAATAACATTTAACAAAAATAAGTATGTAGACGAGCTGAAGAAGAGATAGATTATTAGATGATCGAAGAAGATGTAGATGATCAAGGAGGTTAGGTGGATTAGATAATAAACGGAAAAGAAGATGAATGAATTGGAATATAAAGAGTCATTTCAAAATTTAAATAAATAGTGGGTGATAAAGAGTTTTTTTTATTAAATTTATATATATATATATATATTAATATTAGTAATTAATTAATTAAAAATAATATATAATTAAATAATCTGACCGCCTACCGCCTAGGCGCCGCCTAGGCGGCCGCCTCGACCGCCATTTAGAACACTGGGGACAATGATCCATCTACTTTTTTAAGTATGTTAAGAGTATATTCAAACCAATTCCAAGCAATCCCGATCATTTTTTATTAAAGACTATTTTTTTTATAAAATTACAAGTTTCAGTTATTGAAATAGTTAAAATGGAAAACCAGTGTTCATGTTTTGGTTTCATTTGATCATATGAGGTATAATAAAGCTATTGACAAGCTCCTTACACACTATTAATCCCTAAAAATAAAAATCTTGTTTTTTTCTTTAAAACTGTTCGATTCAAATGGGACAACATCCCGGTAGAATGTTGCATCAGGATGATGTTATAAACAATCCTTGAGGTCAGACGAAGCTCCCCATGCCTTAGGATTGAAGGATAAGGGCCCTAGTAAAAATCATCAAACCTGCAGTTTCATGCTCTTTACGTCCGACCGAGGGTTCGACCTGGGTTCCATTTATGACCGAAAGAATCGAACACTCCCCTGCACCCAACTAAGAAACCTCGCAACCGATCAAAAGATGTTTATCCCGAGCTTAATTTTTGACCGAAGAAATAAGTCCGACATGGTTTTTGATATAGGAATCTTAACCCCAACCGAGAACTCACTTACACCCGTCCTAGGAAATCTAGCCTCGATTGAGAGTTCCCCACATCCAACCGAGCAGTCTTAGTCTCAACCAAGGATCTTTCGCACCCGATTGAGGGTCTAGCACCTATGACCGATGGAATTTAGCCCGCAACTGAGTGATCGTCACACTTGACCGAGAGGACTGGTCCTTGTCCCGTTTGGTTGTGATTTTAATTTTCATTTTGTTTTTGAAATTGAAAGCCCCAAACCATTTTCTAAAAATCTAAGATGATGTGAAACAACTTCAAAATATTTTTATAATATTTACATAAAAACATATTTTTGATAAAACCCTGTTTGGATTTATTTTTAAATTTTTAACGTCTTAAATTGATATTTTTTAGTTACATGTCTCGATAATCATTGACATCGATCATGCACATGTACCGGCATTTAAATATTATTCTACAATTTTAAATGCAAGAAAAACTTGTGCATGCTAAGACTTGAAAAATAATTTTTTAAACAATACGTAATAAAACTAAAATTTCAAAACAAGATTTTATAAAGTAAAAACCGTTTTTTAATGGATACTGAGATATAATAAGAAAGTCTTCCTAATTATCACCGAACATAAATGAATCTCTGGTCAAATATACGTTTATACACATATACCAAATCTTTTATTGATTTTAAATTAAAAATTAATTAATGACTTTTTTCTCAAATAAATAATCTTTTAAGTTAACTATATTTAATTAATTTTAAATTACAACCTTCTTATGATTTTATTATTTTAAATTCAAAAAAATTATTAAAAATTGATCATAAAAATTAATTATTGCTATAATTAATCAAAATACAATTTTTTTTATAAATCTTTTAAAAAAAATTATTTAAAAATTTTCAACACACAAACCGAAGTTGAAATTTGTCGAACCTCAAACTTTTTCGTGACAAGGAATTTCCGGAAATACAAATAGTGATTTTCAATAAACATAATATTAATTATTATTATTATTATCTAACAATAATAAAATAATAATTTGTATAAAAAAGATATAAATACAATAATATTCTAAATTAAAATAATATATTTATCAACTATTTAAAATATGTCAAAATATATATAATGTGATTAGTAAATCTCAATTTTTTTTTTGTAAGAATATAAATATTGAAAATATAAAAACAAAATTTGTGTTAAATTTATTAGTTAGTTTAAAATGACATTTTATTCGTAACATTCTAAATCAAAATAATAAATATATAAACCCTAAACTATAAATATATATAACCAAATTTTTATTTGAATTTTGAACTTGTGTTGTGTTTATTATATTTTATCGATTTTCATGGAATTTATAGCATTCCCAAATTTTCCACAAATCTCTATATATATAATGATGCTTAATTTTTAAAGTGTCCGGATTGCCGGGTCGAGAGCTGTGGTTAATTTGGATATTTGGGTCGGATTGTGGGTTGACCCGCCTTTAAATTTAAAACGGTTAAAAATAAAAATAAAAATGCTAGAAGTATGTTTCGAACTTGTAACCTAATAAAACAAGAACAACTCTTTAACCAACTAAGTTATAAAGACTTTATATTTTAAATTCAACACAAAATTTGATAAACGCGGGACGTTTTAATATTAATATAAGTTCAACTTTTTAACTAACTAATCTATATATATATAATGATGCTTAATTTTTAAAGTGTCCGGATTGCCGGGTCGAGAGCTGTGGTTAATTTGGATACTTGGGTCAGATTGTGGGTTGACCCGCCTTTAAATTTAAAACGGTTAAAAATAAAATTAAAAATGCTAGAGGTATGTTTCGAACTTGCAACCTAACAAAACAAGTACAATTCTTTAACCAACTAGGCTACAAAAACTTTATATTTTAAATTCAACACAAAATTTGATAAACGCAAGACGTTTTAATATTAATATATGTTCAACTTTTTAACTAACTAATCTATATATATATAATGATGCTTAATTTTTAAAATGTCTGGATTGCCGGGTCGAGAGCTGTGGTTAATTTGGATACTTGGGTCGGATTGTGGGTTGACCCGCCTTTAAATTTAAAACGGTTAAAAATAAAATTAAAAATGCTAGAGGTAATATTAATATAAGTTCAACTTTTTAACTAACTAATCTATATATATATAATGATGCTTAATTTTTAAAGTGTCCGGATTGCCAGGTCGAGAGCTGTGCTTAATTTGGATACTTGGGGTCGGATTGTGGATTGACCCGCCTTTAAATTTAAAACGGTTAAAAATAAAATTAAAAATGCTAGAGGTATGTTTTGAACTTGCAACCTAATAAAACAAGTACAACTCTTTAACCAACTAGGCTACAAAGACTTTATATTTTAAATTCAATACAAAATTTAATAAACGCAAGACGTTTTAATATTAGTATAAGTTCAACTTTTTAACTAACTAATCTATATATATATAATGATGCTTAATTTTTAAAGTGTCCGGATTGCCGGGTCGAGAGCTGTGGTTAATTTGGATACTTGGGTCGGATTATGGGTTGACCCGACTTTAAATTTAAAACGGTTAAAAATAAAATTAAAAATGCTAGAGGTATGTTTCGAACTTGCAACCCAATAAAACAAGTACAACTCTTTAAACCAACTAAGCTACAAAGACTTTATATTTTGAATTCAACACCAAATTTGATAAACGTGGGACGTTTTAATATTAATATAAGTTCAACTTTTTAACTAACTAATATATATATATAATGATGCTTAATTTTTAAAGTGTCCGGATTGCCGGGTCGAGTATTTGGGTCGGATTGTGGGTTGACCCGCCTTTAATTTAAAACGGTTAAAAATAAAATTAAAAATGCTAGAGGTAATATTAATATAAGTTCAACTTTTTAACTAACTAATCTATATATATATAATGATGCTTAATTTTTAAAGTGTCCGGATTGCCGGGTCGAGAGCTGTGGTTAATTTGGATACTTGGGGTCGGATTGTGGATTGACCCGCCTTTAAATTTAAAACGGTTAAAAATAAAATAAAAAAATTCTAGAGGTATGTTTTGAACTTGCAACCTAATAAAACAAGTACAACTCTTTAACCAACTAGGCTACAAAGACTTTATATTTTAAATTCAACACAAAATTTGATAAACGCAGGACGTTTTAATATTAGTATAAGTTCAACTTTTTAACTAACTAATCTATATATATATATATAATGATGCTTAATTTTTAAAGTGTCCGGATTGCCGGGTCGAGAGCTGTGGTTAATTTGGATACTTGGGTCGGATTATGGGTTGACCCGACTTTAAATTTAAAACGATTAAAAATAAAATTAAAAATGCTAGAGGTATGTTTCGAACTTGCAACCTAACAAAACAAGTACAACTCTTTAACCAACTAAGCTACAAAGACTTAATATTTTGAATTCAACACCAAATTTGATAAACGTGGAACGTTTTAATATTAATATAAGTTCAACTTTTTAACTAACTAATATATATATATAATGATGCTTAATTTTTAAAGTGTCCAGATTGCCGGGTCGAGTATTTGGGTCGGATTATGGGTTGACCCGCCTTTAAATTTAAAACGGTTAAAAATAAAATTAAAAATGCTGGAGGTATGTTTCGAACTTGAAACCTAACAAAACAAGTACAACTCTTTAACCAACTAGGCTACAAAGACTTTATATTTTAAAATCAACACTAAATTTGATAAACGCGAGAAGTTTTAATATTAATATAAGTTCAATTTTTTAACTAACTAATATATATATATATAATGATGTTGAGTAAATGAATATTTGGGTCGGATTGTGGGTTGACCCACCCTAAACTTAAAACGGTTAAAAATAAAATTTAAAATGTTATCCATAATTTTTTTTCACGGTTTCTTATATTATTACTAATTCAAATGCACAGGCTAAATGCTAGTTCATATAATGTCTCATTGCACCCATGATTATAATAATTTTTAATTAATTTGGAAACGGATTTGTATTTATAACCAGTTTTCGAATTAATTGGATATTTGAAAATGTTGATTAAAATAAAAAATATCAAAAATAAATAAGGCAAATAGAATAGACTTCTATAACATTTTATATTTATATAGTGTTTATTTCTTTTGCAGGAAATAAATAAATAAATAAAATTCCACCATAGGTCGCCGGACAGTCGCATCAGAGGCGGATGGAAGAGTGGCATCGAGGTATACAGACTTGGTCAGGACCGAACCCAAGAACATGGATGAATGAGGCATCAACCCAGTGAATCAACCAAGTAAACGTGCGCACAGATGATTATTAATGCACGGAAGGAAGAAGATTTGTGAGGCCCGGTTTGCTCCAAGACAGTACTACACAAATGTAGGCTCGCGACCAAGTCATACGCTTCAACATTCCTCCGCAATATTTCTGAAGCTTGATGCACGAGCGACACGCAACCGAGCACTTCTCTTATGCGATCACGGCCTCCTGCGCAACCGATGGCCTTGCATACGACCGAGAGCTAGCATCCAACGGCCCGGTTTTCAATCAATAATGGTTTTGTATGCAGCCTGCCCGCCTAACAATTGGATACACCGTACACGGCCCGCATTCCATGTGACCCGATCTATTTGGTCCTTAGGAGCTATTTGTGTTTAATTATATTCTCATTTTTTAAATCTAATTTTATTTTCTAAAAATCCCAAAAATAAAAACACTTTCGAACATTTTTCTAAAAGAAATCTAAAACATATTTTATCTAAGGACTTGTTTCACTTAAATTCCAAGAGTGTCTTTCTTATTCTTATTCTCATTTTATGAGATTCGAGAGAAAAATAAAAACCGCAAATAATTCACAATCTTATATCACTCGAGATTAAAAAAAGTTGTAAGTTAAAGGCCTTTCTACTATTAAATTTGTATCATTTTAAAAAATGTCAATTTTAGAAAAGTGTAAAGTAATTAATATTGTTCTCCCTACATTTTGCTTCATTTCTTAAATTACTCTTCTAAATATATAGTGTCTGATTTTATTTTTTCATAATTATAAATAAGTCATAAATATATTTTTAATTATTTTAAAATTTAATTAATTAAATATATTTATAACAACCACATATTTTGTAACGTTTTCACTCGCCCTTTTTTAAATTTTTTTTCGTGCCCCCAACTCTTTTATCTTTTTCCTCCTCTCTTCTTCCTCTTTTCTTCTTCTTCTTTTTTTCTCATTCATCTTTCTCGATATTCATCTACTTTGGCTGATGTTTTCATCTTATTCTTCCGAAGAGGTACATCATTTTATTATTCTTCTTCAGAAAATGTACATATTGCATAAACAATTTTCATCTGGTGAAACTTCAGCTTTGTGTTTCAACTTGTATTGTTAAAACCCTATATCGTTATTCGTCTCTTCGGAAATGGTAAGCCTTCAAATCCTATTTGTCTTTTCCCATTCGAAACCATATTTTTATGTCAATAAAAAAACAAGCTCTTTTACTTTTTCAAGAGAATATATTTCTGAAACTTTAGACAATATTGAAAACTTTGAAATGTAAGTTATTTGTAGACTTTTAGTTTTTTTAATTTGTATAGCTGTGAAAAACCAATATTTATATTTCTAACTTTTTAGTTTTGTAGTTGTAAGTTAGACAACGTCGAAAACAATGAAATATAATTTTTTATTCAAAAAATATTTAACTTTTTTAGTCAATAATGTCATGTGGAGTGTCTTATAAATAGGGGTGTTCAATATTTGGTCTAACTCGAATATCCGACCGAATATGAATAAACCAAATTTGAATAAACCGAATTCTAATTTCATTTTCGGTTTTCGAATCAAATTTCAAACCAATTCGAATTCAAATACGGTTTTCAAATTAGTGTTCGAGTTTGGGTTTCAACTCGAAAATCAAACTGAAAACCGAATTCATTTATAATTATTTATTTTTTCTAAACTTAGCTTAAGAAAAAGTTCAAAATAATCAAATTAGAATAAAATAAAAAATAAATAAAAGCATCAGTAGTTTAGTGGTATAATAGTACCCTGCCAAAGTACAGACCCGGGTTCAATTTCTGGCTGGTGTAATTGAGTTTTAGTTATGCTAGTTCTCATTTATTCCAAAGAATAAAAAAATTCGAATAAACCGAACCGAATAACCCGAAAACCAAACCGATGAACACCCCTACTTATAAGGCCATATACAACATTTTATTGTGTTCAAAAAAATATTTAGCTCTTATTTCAGTAAAAATGTCACGTGTAGCGCTTTATAAAGTCATGGCATAGGCTTTGATGGGCTTTTTGAACTTGGTATCTCAAAATGCCCTGTGAAATTCTCTCAATACATCGTGAGGTCATTCGACTGTAGAAGGATTGCGCTCATCTTAGAGAATAACGATGAAATTCAAAAAGATGAAGAGGATATTTAGTGCATACTTGACATTCCTAAAGGAGAGATCGAAATCACTAAATCGATTAGAAACATCTTAAAGGACACCGAATACAAACAAAAGTTGATGGAATGGAGGAGAAAATAAGGAATCCTCCAGAACAGTGGTGCTCTAAAAACAAATGAAATGTCATCAAAGATTTTAGAGAATCTAAGTGTCAATAATTATAAGATAGACTTTGTAGTTTATGTTGTCAGCAGTTTTCCATAGACCTCAAAAGTTTGCAATCTAGGTATATAGTTAATCCAAAAACTGACACTCCAAAAAATCATACATTTATATACACTTCTGACTCAATTTTTGTACTATAAATTTAAAATCCTAAAATCGTTAATGGATGCTTATAATATCCCAAAGTTGAACTAGTGTCAATTCACAATTAAAGGATTGGTTGATGCCTGCTCCAAGTAGTAGAGAAATGAAAATAGTCCTTTCTATGGACCAAATACCTTTTTATTGGTAATTAATCTTTGTCAAATATCATTATGTTATTGAATATTAGTACATTTTCATTCCCATGTTCTAACATATTGAATAAATATATTTTTATTTGTGCTACTTGGATAGGGTCGTGCAGTTAGGGATGACAACGGGTAACTTACCTGACGGGTAGTGAAGTACCTATCCCCGAACCCAATTTCAATTATATTATCTAACCCCGAACCTGAACCCGACGAGTATCTCAATTTATATCATATCCCCGATTCTTCGGGAACCCGATACCCGACGGGTACCCATTATCCGATTTAAAAACGTATAAGATTATAGATCGAGTTGGAAGAAAAATAAACATAATAATTTTAAAATTTGTAATATCAAAATATTAAAAAAATAAATCAAAACATTACTTACCTGTATACTAATTTTGTAAATCTTTAACAAGATTTTTATGTTATAGAGTGAAGAAATCTTTGAATGGAGCTTGAAAAAAAATTAAATATTGAATATGAAGATGATGAGTTAAAAAGTTGAAGGAAAAATTAAGGTAGAGAAATATTTTTTTGGAAATATAAAAAATTTAAAGTTGGAGTGAAATGTGGATAAAAGCGATTTAAATGATGTATTATGATGACATTTGTAATGAATAGGCATTTAAAAAGTTTTAAAAACACATTTTATTTTCATATTAATATAGTCGGGTATCGGGTATTAGTTATGGGTTTCAAACTTCAATCCTCATCCTCGACCCCGTACTCGACCAGGTATTTTCTCTCCCTCCTCATACCCAATCCCAACCCCAGACCCGATTTAAAATATCCGAACCCGACTATCGGGTACCCACGGGTATCAGGCATACGTGTACCCATTTCCATCCCTACATGTAGTGCAAAGTCCAATGACCTTATGACTGGCGATTTCCAATTTTATCACGTTGAAATGACAATAAGGTGAAGGAGAGGCTCAGTTTGAAATGAGAGGAGTTTGAAATGAGAGGAGGATGATTTGGATTTGAAAGAGTTGTTGGACGCCTTTCACTTCCAAGAATCCAAAAACAAATGACAAATGATGAGCCTGAGGAGCCCACGTAGGTATTAACATCCTCCATGTTACATTTGCATTCATGGTTATTTTTGAATCTGCAAAGAAGATAGCCAAAGCCACATGAGAGTTGGCAGATTTAGTAGTATAGCACACCAACAGAAAATGAATCCAGTTGTATTATTTGAATCCAAGATTCATGTCTTATTCAAGGCCATTATCAAAAATGAATATATGAGGGATGATCTTCTCAAATTCCTCACAAAGACACCCTTTGTAGAAGGAACAATCGTAGATGGTGGACAAGTCTCTTCACCCGCAGAGGTTGAACAAGTCCCTCCACTCGCAAAGAAGGTTGGAGTAGAAACAACACCCGTAGATGGTGGACAAGTCCCTCCACCTACAGTTGTACAAGTTCTTCCATCCGCAAAGGAGGTTGAACAAGTTCTTTCATCGGCAAAAGAGGTTGGAGTAGATACACCACCCGTAGATGGTGGACAGTTTGAACAAATTCATCCACCCGCTAAGGAGGTTGGAATAAAAACACATGTATATAGCATTATCAGAGAGGAGAGTAAAGACAAACTCGAAAGAGGTAATATAAAACAACACCCTAAGAGGAAGATTCAAAATTTACAGGTGTCTCTTAACTCTCCATATTTGACAACACACTTCAAGAAGCATGTCATTTACTTTGAAAAAACTATTATAACTATAAAAGGCATAATACTTGTGGACTTAATATTTTCAAATGATGTGAAATTAAGGTAACATCCTTTGAACTCTTCATATTCATTATAAGGTTTTCTTAACTCTTGAATAGCATGTATTTTGTTAACTTTCTTTGTAGCGAAGTTTATTCGGGAGTGAGTTCGCCACACTGTTTATAGCAAATTTGTGTACCATGAATATATATATATATATATATATATATATTGATACTTAATATAAAAAATCTAGGGTGACATTTAGGCTCTCACCACAGCTCATACACGCTTACCATATTTATTATCAAATACTCATGATAAATTAGTAGGAATTAGACATAAATAAGAGAAAAAAATGTCAATTTAATAAATCCAACCTCTAACGTAACCGTTGCTGATTTTGAACTGGAGCTGATGGATTTCGAAGGAAATTCCATTCCCTCTTTAGACCATGTGGTAACTCTCAATAGCAACATCTAAAGCTTATATAATAATATGAAAAGTTTACTAAAAGTATGAGAATAATATATTAGAAAACTAACTTGTATTTCGTTTGAGGGTTTATTTCTTGAATCATAGATTACTTTTATGCTATGATTTTGGACGGACGAGATACTATCCCACACTAGATGAGCGATCTCGATCCGCAGTCATTGAGTTACAACTTCAACGTTGACAATTTCAAGATGGAGCAGATGAATTTCAAGGTGATTTCACTCCCTCTTTCGACCCGTGGTAAGCTTTTTGTTCCTTCTTTATTTTGGAGAAAAATAGCATATAACTTACGAACCCTAAACTTTTGATCTATTACGGTTAAAGGGGATACAGTGCTAGCTAAAGGATGATCTCCTTGGCCTTTTTTGTTAAATCTAACCTCTGACATAACCGTTGCCGATTTTGAGCTAAAACTGATGGATTTCGAAGCCGGTTCCACTCTCTCTTTAGACCATGTGGTAACTCTCAATAGCGACATTCAAAGCTTATATAATAATATAAAAAGTTTACTCAAAGTATGAGCATAATATATTAGAAAATTAGCATGTGTTTCATTTGAGGGTTTATTTCTTGAATCATAGTTTCTCACTGTGGTTCAAAGTAGTTTCTTAGTTAGAAATTTTATAATTTATTTCCACTTTCATATAACTTTAAATAAGTTTGTCATTATTCATGATCTATATTATGTGAAAATTTGATTTATAATCTAAAGTATCATGTAATGACAAAAGTTCTTCATTTCATCTTTTGCAAATAATTAAAATAATTATTTATAGCTGCACTTTGTTTTGTAATAGTTAAACTCACAAATAGTCCGTTTATGATAAATAAGAAAAAAATAGTTAAGAATTTATTATTGTTGTGTAGTCTATGGTTGGTTTTCTTACCCTTCATTAGTGTAAGACATATCCGTGGATGTTGATTGTGAATAAAAAAAAGTAAATGAGTTATTAGATAATTTTATAAAAAAAAAAAAATTTAAAGAAGAATATCAACGATAACAATAATAATATTAGATAAAAAATTAAAATTTTATATAATTTAATCCATGATTCAAATTTTAAAGATATTTGTTAAAACTACTAAACTTCTAACTAACCAATATTGTTAATTGATAGGATAGGTATACAAATAATATTAGATTAAATTAAAATTTTATTTAATTTTATCCTATTAAAACTACTAAACTTCTAACTAACCAATGTTGCTAATTGATATGGTTGGTATATGTGCAACTTATCGTTTATATATTTAATCTTTTCTTTAAATATTTTTCAATTAAACAAAATAAATTTTAATCACACAATTATTTTTATAATTTTATACACTTGATTAATTTAAATTTTATGTTAAATATTAAATTTGGACTAAACTTAATTTTTAAGTAATAAAATCAATTCAATAAATTTAAATAGTATTAATTTTATCTAAAATATATATAAATAAATTATATCTTACCATATTTCTCATCAAATTCTCGTGGTATTAAATGATAAATTAATTGGGGAATTAGACATAAATAAGAGAAAAACGTTCAATTTAAAAAATGATAAATTAATGGCTATTTCACATAGATATGAGAAAAATATAATAGTGTTTAATTCTATATACATATATATAATTATGCTTAATAATGCATTTTTAAATTTTATATACTCCATGAATTTAAAAATATAAATACATATTAAATTTGGATTGAATTTAATTTTACAAATTAGATTAATTTAATTAATTATATATTAGATATAAAAAAATATATTTACTTTAATCTTTAATTCAAATTTTTAAATAATTTTTTAAAAAAAACTATTTTTTATCTGCATATTTATTATTTATATAATTAATTAAATTTTCTTTTATTTATTATATATTTTATCTATTATTAACTAACCATTATTAAATATTTATAGATGCATAAATTTTAAATTAAATTAAATAATCAAAAGTGGTATAATGGTTAAAGTGTTCATATTTTATATTTGAGACTAAAGTTCGAATCTCAATTGATGCAAATTTATAAATATTAAAATGAAAGTATGCATACTTGATGCGATGGATTTATGTTTGTGAATTTTTTGTTGATGAGAAGGCCAAAAGTAAGGATAAGATGATATATGTGAGTCCTTACGTAAATGTGTGTGTGAATTTTTGGTTGATGGGGAAGGCCAAAAGTTAGGGTAAGATGGTATATTTGAGTCCCTACGTAAATGCGTGTGTGAATTTGCGGTGATCCGATGACGGGAAATGGAGATCTATAATGATAGATCAATTAAAGAATGCTTAAAGTGAGGTCAGCATATTAGTAAGTCATAATTTATTTTGGTGAAATATTAGTTGTTTTTAAATGAAAATTTTAAATACATTTTATTTTGTGTTAGTCACGAGATTAATAATATGAGAGGTCAATTAGGAATGCCAAAAATAAAGGTAAGATCAGTACAAATTGCTTGAAGTAAAGCCTAATGAGAGATTAATTAAAGCATGCTTAAAGCAACGTCAAAATATTAATAAGTTAAAATTTTATTTTGGTAGAATATTAATTATTTTTAAATTAAAAATTCAACTATATTTTTATTTAATCATTATTAGTATTATTTTTGAAAGATAAAATATAATAGTATATGTGAGTCAGAATTTGAGGAAGGAAAAAATTATGGTTCGAATTGAGAGAGTTATTGTTAGTCACAAGATTAATAATACGAGAAGTCTGAGAGATAATTAAATATTGTTTAAAACTTTAAAGTGAAATCACAAATAAGTCGAAATTTATTTTGATGGAACATATATTTTTTTTTAAATGTTCGAAGTGAAATAACGAATAATATGAGATTAATTAAGAAATGTTTGAAGTGAAATAACGAGTAATTTGAGATTAATTGAGAAGTGTTTGTAGTGAAATCACAAAATTAATAATTTTGAACTTATTTTGGGTAAAGTCAAATTAATATTAGTTTTTTTATTAATTTTTTCTAAAAATATAAATTTTAACTATTTTTTATTTAATATATTTATATATAAATATTATTTTATTTATATTTACCTGTGCATGGGAAGGCGATAAAAAAATCTGATTAATCTTTGAATTAAAATTTTAAAATACACTTCCATATAATATGAAACTCACCCAAGTATCCAACTATATACATTTTCTTTTCTTAAATTAACTCATTCAATTTTAAATAAAATCTCAATTTTCTGACATGACTAACAATTTTAAGTAAATATTCAATATATATTGACACTTAAATTAATTCATTTTTTTTTTCTTTTTTTTTTTTTCTTTTGCATATTGTAAAAATATGAATTATTTTTAAGATAAATTATAATTAGAGACTTCAAGTAAAGAATATGTTAAAAATTAAAGTAACTTAGAATATGGTTTAAAGATAAACTTTTATTACAATTTTCATAATCTTAAAAATTTAAATAAAAATGTTTATTAAAAAAGGCGGATAATTTCTTTAGGAAGGTTTCTTAATCTTCCTCTACTATAAAAAGGACACATATAGTCCGATAATCTTATCAAACTCAAAATATTTATACATACGGTTGTTTAGCAATGAATTCAAAGACTTTGATAGTTGTAATAATAGCCTTCATAATGGTTTCACCTTCATTCGGACAAGATTTTTGGTCACCTTTCTTTTCACCACGCAAACCTCTACCTCCACCTTTCTATTCACCACGCAAACCTCCACCTCCACCTCCACCTCCATCACCCAGTCCTGATCAGTCGCCAATATTACCCAGTCCTGATCAGTCGCCAATATTACCCAATCCTCAATCGCCATTATTACCCAATTATCCTCAATCGCCGCCTTCACCACCCAATCCTCCACCTCCACCTTTCTTTTCACCACGCAAACCTCCACCTCCACCTTTCTTTTCACCACGCAAACCTCCACCTCCACCACCATCACCCAGTCCTGATCAGTCGCCAATATTACCCAGTCCAGATCAGTCGCCAATATTACCCAATCCTCAATCGCCATTATTACCCAATTATCCTCAATCGCCGCCTTCACCACCCAATCCTCCACCTCCACCTTTCTTTTCACCACGCAAACCTCCACCTCCACCTTTCTTTTCACCACGCAAACCTCCACCTCCACCACCCAGTCCTGATCAGTCGCCAATATTACCCAATCCAGATCAGTCGCCAATATTACCCAATTATCCTCAATCGCCGCCATCACCACCCAATCCTCAATCGCCATTATTACCCAATTATCCTCAATCGCCGCCATCACCACCCAATCCTCAATCGCCATCACCACCCAATCTTCAATCGCCATTATTACCCAATCCTCCATCGCCGCCACCACCCAGTCCTACACAATCGCCACCACCACCCAATCCTCCATCGCCATTATTACCCTATCCTCAATCACCACCATCACCCATAAGTCAATGGCCTTTTTTACCCTATCATAATTCGCTACCACCAGTACCCAATCCTCAATCACCATTTTTACCTACCTTCTCATCTCTTTGCGTGTACGCAATTTCCCGATTCAGTTATTATTCATGTATAGGGGAAATTTACAATGGAATATTCAATAGAACACCTGTCCGTGTATATTGTTGTGATGCTATCACATATTTCAATAAAGTATGCTACCCAAACCGCAGTCCACCTTATGTTCTCCAACAGCTTCCCGATTTTCTCCGCAGCAATGCACATGCAACTCCGCCCTTCTGAATTTTAAACCGACAATTTATTAAATTCAATTTGGGATGTTGTTTCATATGCTAGTTTGGTATCTATTTGAGGAGGATGCCAAGCAGTGCCTTGTTTCTTCCATCCTTCCATTATATTTGATACAAATAAAACAATATAATAAAATAAATAACTTTTTAAAGTTTCAATTGATAAATATATTATTTGTTTAAATGTTTTATTAAAAGGTATAGTTAAGATTAAAATAGAGAGATAAATATTTTAATCTATTTTAAAAAATAAATAAATATCATATATATATATATATATATATATATATATATATATATATATATATATATATATATATATATATATATATATATATATATATATATATATATATATATATTAGAGTGATAATATTTTTTATAAAATTAATTTTATATGAATTATTTTTTATTTTTTCTCATCTTAATTTATTTTTATATTATATATATTTAAATATATACATTTAAATATATATATATATATATATAATTAAAATATATAAATAGAGTAGAGTACAATTAAAATATTAGTTTATATATTAAAAATAAAAAAATAATTATATATATGATGCTTATAAAATAGAGTAAATAAAAAATTATATTAACGAGAGAAAAAAAGTATATATAAATTTTTAGAAGATAACTTGACTTCATATAGAAAAACTAATTAGTAAAACAAATTAATATAAATTGATTGTGGTAACATAAAAAAACATATAAAATTTGTTATTTTTTCAGTTACTCATTTATTCCCACATTCTCTCCTAAATTCTCTTTTTATATAAAGCATGGTAGTTTAAAACCACCACACAAAAACCAAACCGAATTGCCTCTTTTGGGACGGTTTTTTCCCTAAACTTAACGGGGATGGTATTTGTGTTCCCGACCCGCTCCGATCTTATCCCGATTATGCCTCGAACACTATAAACACAATTAAATATATTATAAATATATTAAATGACCAACATATTTATGTATTTACTATATTTTATAAGAGTGATAAGTTTATTTCTTTATAATAATATAAAATTTCAATGTACTACAATATATATTATATTAAAAATTGTTTATAAAATTTTATTATATAATATTTCTTATGTTTTTATAAAATATTTTATTAACGGTGTCCCGTGGGGATTCTCCGAAACCGAACAAAACCGAACGGGGCGGAGATGATAATAAAAAAATCTCCAAAAAAAATGGAACGAGATGGTAAATGCATTTCTCGACCCGAACCACCCCATTCCCATCCTTAATATTAGATAATATTTTTAACAGACATAGAGGATACAACATTAAAATTATTTGAGTGTAAACAAATATCAAGCTCAAAATAATGCTGAAAAAAATAAGTTTATACACATGAATACATATTTTATGGATTTTAATTTAAAATCAATTGGCTAGAAAGTACTCTTTGATAAGCGAACAATTTTTAAAAATTAAATTACTTTTAATTAATTTAAATAAAAAACAAAACTTTTTTTTGATCAAATCTTAATTTAATTCATCAATAAAAAATACATGTTTATTTAAAATTTTTACTTCAAACATGATTTTATAAATCGCACTTAATGTAGTCTTGACATCAAGCTGTTCAACCTCAAGATCCATACAAGCAGCTAGACTTAACACCACCTGGATAGAAGTCATCTTCATTACCGGTGAGAAAATCTCATCATAATCGATTCCATGCCTCTGGCCAAAACCTTTGACAACCGGCCTAGCCTTGAATTTTGTCTTGCTATCATCACATTCTTGCTTGATCTTGTACACCCATTTATTTTGTAATATTTTTCTGTTCTCTGGTCTTTCAACTAGATCATATGTGCCATTTTTCAGCAATGACTTCATCTCTTCATCCATGACAGCTAGAAATTCTTTCTTATGAGCATCCTCAAGAGCCTCCTTATAGTATATAGGCTCCCCACAATCAGTTAGAAGGACATACTCTGTAGCAGGGTACTTATAACTTGATCTTTTCTCCCTAGTAGACCTTCTAAGTACCTCTATTTGTTGATTCTGTTGATTTACATCTTTTTGCTGAACTTCAAAATCAGCCTCAATATTATCACCAAGATCAGTTGTTGTATCATTTCCATGGCCTATAGCTTGACCCTAAGGAACATCATCATCATTATCTGAGTCTGAAGCTACATGTGGCCTTGTCTCCTCAATATCACGAGACAGCTCAAGAACAGAAAGATCACGTATGTATGCATCAAGTTTTTCAATATCTTCAAAATTCTCAATAGTCTGATCTTCAATGAATACCGCATCTCGGCTTCTCAAAACCTTCTTGTCAACTGGGTCATAACACCTGTATCCCCACTTTTCATCACCATACCCCAAAAATATGAATTGCCTGGTGTTTGCATCTAGCTTAGAACTCTCGTCTTTTGGAACATGCACAAAAGCTCTACAACAAAAAACACGTAAATAGTCATAATTAACATCTTTACCTGACCAGACGCTTTCTACACACTTATTATTCAATGGCTTGGAGGGAGAACGATTAATCACATACACTGCAGTACTCATGGCTTCAGCCCTGAAATGCTTAGCCAACTTGGCATGGGAGAGCATACTCCTCATTCGTTCCAACATTGTTCTGTTCATCCTCTTTGCCACACCATTTTGTTGTGGAGTCTTGGGCACAGTTTGTTCATGTCGAATACCCTGCTCTTTGCAATAATCATCAAATGAGCCTATGTACTCTCCCCCATTATCTGACTGCACCCTCATCAGTTTTCTTCATGTCTCTCTTTCAACCAGCTTGTGAAAGACCTCAAACCTTGCTGCAACCTCGTCCTTGGACTTTATAGCATAGGCCCAAACCTTCCTAGATGTACCGTCTATGAAGGTTACAAAATAGGAAGCACCGCCTATGGATTTAATCTTCATAGGACCATAAACATCTGTATGGACCAATTCAATGACATTCTTTTTCAGTTCAAATTTTGACTTACTGAAGGAGACTCTGTTCTGCTTACCTTTCAAGCAATGCTCACAATTTTCAAGATGAGCATCCTTGAGATTCAGCAACTCATTTCTCTTGATCAAAACATTCAGCCCCTTTTCACTAATGTGACCCAGTCTCTTGTGCCACAACTCAGAGGATGACTCCATTAAAATAGAATATGTTGCATCATAAACAATTTTCAAATTTGTCTTGTATAAGGAACAACATTTCTTACCTCGTGCAACAACCAATGAACCCTTGCTTAGCTTCCATGCTCCACCACTGAAAACATTATGGTAGCCTCCATCATCAAGCTTACCTGCTGAAATCAAATTCATTCTCAAATCAGGAACATGTCTTACATCTCTCAATGTTAGGAAGCAACCCATGTTTGTCTCGATTCTAACATCACCAAGACCAACTATCTTGGACACACCACTGTTACCCATGCGAACCTCACTATAATCACCAACTTTGTAGGACTGGAAGTAACCTTTGTGTGGAGTAATATGGAATGAGGCATCTGTGTCAACAATCCATGTTGTTTCATTTGAAGATGTGCTAAGACAAAAGTCTTGACAGTTAGAAGCATATGCCAATTCACTATCTGAAGCATAAGCAGATGTATCTGCACTCTGTTCTTTCTTTTCTCTGGGTTTTACTGTACCATTCGCTTTATCATTTTTAAATTTCCAGTACTCGTTTTTCCAGTGACCCATTTTGCCACAGTAATGACAAGCACCATCCTTCTTTGGAGCTCTAGACTTACTTCTAGACTTTCCCCTGCTCGAACCACTTATATTATCCTTTGATCTTCCTCTATCAGCCACCAACATATCAGATTTAGAGGGTTTATCCCCCTTTCGATTCTCCTCATCAAGTAAGGAACTGGTGACATATGCCATGTTAACTTTACCATTTGGTGCTGAGTTGCTGAGAGTGATAATAGGTGTCTCCCAACTTGCAGGCAAAGATCCAAGGACTAAAAGTGTTAGCACCTCATCATCAAAGTTTATCTTCATACTACTCAGCTGATTCAAAATATTTTGAAATTCATTCAAGTGCTCAGCAATTGATTTATTATCAATATACTTCAGATTCACCAGCCTTCGTACCAGTGCTGCTTTATTCCCTACTGACCTCCCAGCATAGAGATTTTCAAGTTTGCTCCACATACCATACGCCGTAGTCTCGTTCTCAACATGGTGCACAACATTTACACCAACCCAAGAACGAATAAAGCTGCAAGCCTTTCTATCTGTCTTTTTCCAATCAGTCTCTTTTGTAGTCTCAGGTCTAATACCCTCATTTTCAATTGCTTCATTCAAATCATCTGAAACTAACAAATCACTAATCATCAGTTTCTATTGCCTGTAGTTTGTACCATTCAGACTCACCATATCAGGTCTAGATTTCCCCATTATTACTGCCTTAACAACTGACAAAAACCCCAGCAAAGAAACCAATTGATCTCTTCTATGAATTTCGCCAAATAACCAGCAGAGCACTCTGCTCCAATGTTAAAAAAGATAACCAATCAATACTGCTCTAATACCACTGTTGGATTTTGCAACAGCAAAACTATGGATCTTCTTAGAAATCAAACATGCTCTGCTCTCAAATGAAAGAAGTGATTACACTAGGAATGATTGAATTACTCCACAATCAAAAGTTCCCCCAATCTTTCTATCTAGATCAACCAAAGAACAAGAAGAGGAAGAAGGAAACCAGAAACCCTAGATCTGTAATTCACTCTCTCTCAACTTTTCTATGTTATGAGAAAAATACCCAAAAAAGTATTTATACTCTAACCCGTTTTCATAAAAGAAAACCCTGACCCGTTTACCTGGAATTTAAAAAAAATCTGCCCGCAATGGCAAGTAAGACCTCAGCATATTTAAGGGAACACCTGTTAGTGTATATTGTTGTGATGCTATCACTTATTTCAATAATGTATGCTACCAAAATGGTAGTGCACCTTATGTCATCCAACAACTTCCTAATTTTCTTCGGCAGCAATTAAATTCAATTTGGGATGTTGTTTCATATTCTAGTTTGGTATCAAATGAGGAGGATGCCAATCAGTGCATTGCTTCTTCCTTCCATTACATTGATACAAATAAAATAAATTTATAAAATATTTAACTTTTTAAAATTTCAATTGATAATTAAATATATTTGTTTAAATTTCTTATTAAAATATAAATAGATAAGATTAATATATATATATATATATATATATATATATATATATATATATATATATATATATATATATGTGTGTGTGTGATTGGAGACAATCAAAACTGAAATAAATAAATAAATTTTTAAGAAGATTCCAAATTAAATAAATATGAAAAACAATTCAAAAGATAATAAAATTATGTAAACAAACAATAATTTTGTCAAGTTGTCATATTATATAAAAGAATATTAATTATCTTGTCATATATAACCCCTTTTACGATTTTTAAAGTTTAAGGTGGTAAAGAGGACCTCATCTTCACGGTCTTATCTTTATTAGAAGTTTCTAGAACATTTTGATCTTAAATTGGAATTCGGTCGGAAAGGAATGGTAGAAGATCTCTTAGCTTTCCAATTCAATTCGGAATCACTAATTTTGGTCAAGAATTGAGCCATGAAGTATTTTTAGAAAAAAATGTGACAAGTTGAATTATATTTAGAATTTTAAAAAACATGACCAAATGAAGAAAACTCTTCAGGTGTTCTTCTTCTGCCCATAATCCGGTGAGCATCTAATAAAGACTTGGCGGACTTGCAAGGAAGGTGATGAAGTAGCTAGCCAAAATTCGAATTTTCTGCTTTTTTTTATTTTTAATTTGATTTCAGGAGGATTTTTTTTAAAAAAAATGTAAAATATAATATTATATTCAAAATTTACCGTTTTCTATCCTAATTTGTGGCAAAAGTCGCTTTTAATTAATCCAAAATGGGGCCTAAAAGAGCGTTTTTAGTAAATCACAATATTATATTTAAAATTCACTATTTTTGGCTAGTCATTGACAAGGTATAAGATTTTTCAAATTTTGAGTTTTTTAAAAAAAGTTGCGTTTTAATTAATCTGAAATAGGCCAAAAATAGTCCATTCGCGAGTTAATTATTTATTTTGAATCTTCTGATTTAACAATTAAGTATGATCATCATACTAGACTAAGTGCATTTATTTTAATATAGTTGGGGTGTAAAAATAGAGTGTCTACATAATGGACTATAAAGAGCTTTAACTTCCTTCTTCGTAAATTTGAAAAAAAATCAAAAAGCTTCGAAGATCCAACAATGGAGGAATGCCTTTGGGTCTTCTCCTTCCCTATTATTCTTCTCTATTCACTCTAGCTTTGATTATAAGATGGAAAAAAAGCGATCCTAGAGTTTCTTAATGGTAACAATCAAACAATAGTACAAATAAAGATTACAATTAATGTTCCCAATCTTTCATGTTATTTCCATATTCGCCTTGTAGGTAATGTTGTTTTCTTCCGTGTCCCTTTCCTCGCTCATACCTCACAAAAGGTGATTAAATTGCAGCAGATGATGATGCATTTATGCTCTCATTGTTAAGTCTACCTCTGTATTAACATGTACTGATCTGATAAAATGAATTCTTTTTCAGAATTTTAGAGTTTTTATCGATGTTTTTTCTACTTCAGTTTTGCGGGTTTGAGGATCAACAACCCTAGTTTTCTTCTCACTCTTATCCTTTTTTATTTATTTGCTTTCTTCTTTTGCGTGTTTCTCTTCCTTGTCTTCAGATTGAACTTCTTTAGCATCCTCTATTTTTTTAATTTCATTTATTTTTTACTTCTCTAATTCTTCTTTGCTTTCTTCTTCTGTATTTTCCTCAATTTTGTTCTTCTTTATCAGTGTCTTTGACTTCCACAATATGCTATTGTATTCTTGATTCTTCCGTTTCGTTTTCCTTTTTTTTCCGCTTCATGGACTTTCAGGATTTTATGCTCTCCCTCATTTGCTTTTGCACATTTATTACTAACATGTTGGAAAGTATTACAGAATAAATACTTGTTTGGTCTCAATTCATATGAGATTTCCATGATCGTGGGTTCTCCCTTCCTATCAATAATTGTCATGTTCTTTGACAATGTACTTTGAGAATACACTTAAATGCTTATTCTAGCAAAAGTAAGGTGTTCTCCTCCCTCTGTAATTGGATCCATATATAATGTTTTCCCCAATAGACTAGCAAAGTGACTTAGAGAATCTGCATTATATATATGTGCTAGGATGTTTCTAAGCTTGAACCATATTTGGGTTATTTCCTATGGTTTGTTTAGAAGGTTCAATTTTTCAGACCAACTCTTTAGCTTCATACAGTTGGATCCAATATAAATATATCCAATTTTCAGAATATCATCCAAGTTTGTTCCCTTTTTGAATTGCAGAAAATAGAGATCATGGATGTTTGCAGAAACCTTCTCTTGTCCCTTTTGCTTCCATTGTTTCATTAGTGATTCTTTAGTGATTAGGAAAGACACACGGTTCTTTCTTGTGTAGTTTCCAATAACTAAATTTTCTCATTCTTTGACGCGTTTTTCCTCCACTTCAGTGGACAATTTAAATTTAAAAGGAGAGTTGAGAATCTCGAATTTTGTTTTAAAATCACCCAAGTAGATTTGACTTTTGTATGCATGATCTTATGCTTTCTTTTCTATATCCTTTTTCCATACTTCATTTACCTTCCAACTGAAATTGATCCTAATAGTATAGGTCTTTGATTTTGGGGACTTTATTAGCTCTCTCATTGTTCCACTGACCTGTTTACTATCTTTTCGTATTCTTCCTTCTTTAGTAGGTTCCAATTTTGAAGATAATGTATATTCAATTGGAAGGTTGTTTGTTGTATTTTCTCTCTGTTGAGCACAATCTCTTCTTTCTTTGAATGCATCAGTAGCTTTGTGATTTGATTTTTAAGCCCAAAGAGATTTGTTCTTTCGTTATACCCAACCTTCCATATTTCTTCTTCTTTCCCCTATTTTCTTCCTACATTTTCTTCAGAATTTTTATCACCAGTTTGTTCCTTACCTTTAATGCATTCCTGTTTTTCCTAGATAATTTCTTTAACAATCAAATCAATTTTCTTTTCAACTGCCTCCCTTAAACCTTTCATCACAAATTCTTTAACTTCCTTATTCTTATTTCTTTTATTTCTTCCCATTTTAATGAAATACATATCACAACAATAAAGTAGAGAAATTACAGTATAGGGTATACCATAAACCATAACTATTACAAAATAGGGTAAACTATAAACCCTAACCTTACAGTCAAACTTTAAAAATGAATGAATGACCTAGCTCTTAGAGCTGATATCGTGTCGTTCGTGTCGATCGTGTTGATTGTGTAGATCGTGTGCACGTTCTTGATACAAGCGACCCTGAGCGACTAACAACTATGACCACAACAAGTGAACCACAATCGTGTCGATCATGTCATTCTTCCATTCGTGTCATTCGTGTTGATCGTGACGACCGTATTTTTGTGATTCTATACACTTTTCATAATCATGAAAACATGTTTTAGGTGTAAAGTCTTACATTTATAAAAATGTCCAATAATTCGTTTTGAATTAATCATCAATGTCCCTAGTAGAGTCGCTAGTTTTTGAATGTCTTAAAGTCGACTTTTTCTAAAAATGATTTTTTACTCGATGGCCAAAGTTTTGTGACTTGCCTTTTTCTCGAATCTCAGATGTAGGAATGAAGAACCAAAGTGGTGAGCTCGGCTCGAGTGCATTTGAAGAATAGTGTCAATTGTTTTGATACATTATATGACTTACCTTCCTCTCGAATCTCGTAAAACGAGGTGAGAAACAACTTACTCTAAAAGTGCCACACCTAAGAATGAGATGAGGAACCAAATATAGGATCTAGCAAAGTAGACATACTTGTAGTACGTTTAAGCGTCGTCACCTAATTTTCCTTCATGATAAATTGGGAAAGAAAAATGTTTTATGTACAAACACATTGTAGATATTATGTTTTGGTGTAAAGTTTGTGGTGTGTCTAAATGGAAGATCAACCAATCAAGTGGTACGCTTTAGAAAAAGGTGAATGGGAAGTTAATTCCAAATAATTTTTTACAATATTTCCCACTTGCACCGAGGTTGAAAAAGTTATACATGTGCTCCAAAACCGCTCCTCAAATGACTTAGCATAAAGAAAATATTAATGATGATGATGAAGTCTTAAGGCATCCAACTAATTCAAATATTTCTCTTCCAAGCCTCAGAATATAAGACTTTCTCTCGCATGTGACGGGTTCTAAACCTTTGTAAATGATAAGACTTCTTATAAAATTTGGCTTGTTATTAGTATTCCATACCACGTCCATCTTACAATTTGTATGGATAAAAATAGCTTCATTATTTCCATGTTAATCCCCGGGCCAAAAAGTCTTGGAGATTCGATTGACGTGTTTCTCCAGCCATTGATTGATGAGTTAAAAGAGTTGTGGCATACTAGTGTGATGACTTACGACGCGAGCCGTAAATATTATTTCAATATGCGGGCAACTATGTTTTGGACAATTAATGATTTTACGGCGTATACAAATTTATCTAGATGGAGTACGAAGGGAAAACTTGCATGTCCGTGTTGTAATAAGAATACAACTTTTATGAGATTGGTACACTTCCAAAAAGAGTGTTACATGAGTCATCGACGATTTCTTCCACCTACTCATTGTTGGCGTATACAAATTTATCTAGATGGAGTACGAAGGGAAAACTTGCATGTCCGTGTTGTAATAAGAATACAACTTTTATGAGATTGGTACACTTCCAAAAAGAGTGTTACATGAGTCATCGACGATTTCTTCCACCTACTCATTGTTGGCGTAGGGAAAGAGATTCTTTTGATTGTAATATAGAGTTAAGACTGGCACCTGATCTTTTGTTTGAAACTGAAATATAAATGTAGGAAAGAGATTTGAAAGACATCTGTTTGACTAAATACCATCCCAAAAAGAGAAAGATTTCTCATGAATCTTTGGGTGATAATTGGACAAACTCATCATATTTTTTGAACTACCATAATAGAAAACATTGTTATTGAGGCATAATTTTGATGTGATGCATATTGAGAAAAATATATGTGATAGAATGTTGGTCACTATAATGGATTTTAAAGAAAAAGAAATTGATGGACTCAAAGCTCGTAAAGATTTAGAATTAATGAACATAAAGTATTCATCGATCCCTTTAAGGTCGATGATGTTCTTCAATATACGGCAGCCACATACGCATTTTCCTCAAATTAAAAGAAACGATTATGTATGTTTCTTAAAGATGTAAAATGTCAAAAGGGTTCTGCTTCAATATCAGAGGGTGTGTAAACGTAATTGATAAGAAAATTTCCAGATTGAAGAGTTACGATTGTCACATCCTATTACAGTATTTGATTTCAATTGCCACACGTGATTTACTTCTAGATGATGTGTACGATACTTTAGTGCACTTTTCTAGGTTCTTCCGATTGTTGTGTCAAAAATTCTTAAATCGTGATGAATTGGAAGAGTTGTAGGATGACATTATTTTGACCCTTGTAAATTGAAAATTATATTTCCACCTTCATTCTTTGATATAATGGATCATTTGTCTGTACACTTGGCCTTTGAGGCTTTACTAGGGGGTCTGTCTAGTATCGATGGATGTATCCAATTGGACAATATATGGGCACATTGAAAAAGTACATTCGGAACAAAATCATTCATGAAGGTCAATCAATGAGAGTTACCTTTTGTACGAGAGTATGAGTTTATGTACTCGATATTTAAAAGATCACGAGTCAATAGAGACATCGATACAACCAACTTCAACACTTTCTATATTCTTGGTAACGAGAGATTTATCGATTGCAACACTTTATACATACAAGTCGGGTGATCAGGAGCGTACTCACATATACATTTTGAAAATTATCTCGAAGTCGAACAATATTACAAGTAAGAGTTCATAAGTTGATTAGTGAGTAAGTGTGAATTTTGTAATTAACTAATTACAATTAAATATAATTATATGTAGCGAATTCACGCAAGAGTTAACCGATATAGGGCGACTCAATCTTTCTAATCTTGAACTCGATAAACTTTACATAATTTTTTTCAAGACAAAAGTGGGGCAACTGAATGATGAATCAGATTGGACTTTGAGTCTAAATATTTTTGGGAGTGGTCCGATAATTTATGCTAAAAAGTATAACTCTTATAAAATAAATGGGTACAAGTTCAAAACTAAGAAGCATAACGAAGGTTTAGCCACGCAAAATAGTGGTGTCTTAGTAATTGGCATCAATGGGACTGAAATAATAAATTACTACAAGGTACTTAAAGTTATCATAGAAGTTCAGTATTTTGGTGGTAACCGAGTAATTCCTTTCAAGTGTAGATGGTTTGATGTACATTCTAAGGACTGTAGTATAAAAGTAGATAAATATGGGTTTGTAAGTGTTAATGTGAACATGATATTGAGAACTCGGATTCATGATCCGTTTGTAATGGTAAGTCAAACACATCATGTGTTTTACGCATGGATATGGGATCTAGACATGGATGAAAAATTGTCACAAAGATAAATCCTCGTTATTCGAACATCTAGACATGTTTTATTTATGTCAAATAGGATGACCTCTTTAAAATTTTAACTTTATTTTTTTTAGATATCATGGCACCTAAACATGTTACAAAACGAGCCTTATTGAGAGATTTTGACAAGTTCCAAGCTCGTACAAATGATTTACAATACGATGATCATATGAGCTTTATGGGATCACTTCCGAACATTGAGGGACTAGATTATCTAGATTCCACCATTTCCGATGTATTTATCACCTCGGAGGAGGATTCCCCCATTCTCGAGACTATGTAGTTAATTACAACTTATACGTGATATTTAAATTATTATATAAATTTTAACAAATGTTGTTTCACTATTATTTTGCAAGGTCTTCATCGAGAAGGAAAGGACGGGAGAAGAATAAAAATAATATTCTCGGAAAACTGCCAACTGGGAAAAAGATGCGCTTAGAGTTTAGAGAAGTGGATGGAAAGCCCACTTGCGATAACGGTAGCTATTGGTCGAGGCATATTAGCACCATTGTCCGGAATCCCATATTGGTGCCACATCGTCTAGTAAATTGGTCTGATATGTCACATGCACAGTTAGATCATATATGGCGGTTCATCTCTGTGAGTTTGATATTTTTAATGTGTTATCTATAATTTAAATGTTTCATAATCGTAAAATCTGTTGTAATTTTTCATGATCCTTTTGAGTCTTCGCCCCATCACATTGACACCTATAGAGATAGAACAATGAAACATGTGAAGAAAATATGGGATACGTGGAGATATACGAACAAAAGAGACTAGATCCAACCACATGATGACAATGAGGAGTTAATTAGATTAAATCCTACTCCTAAATTTGACTACGATGATTGGAATTATCTCCTTGAACATCACTACGTCACGACTCATTTTAGGTATAATAGTCATTTTTAATTCATTATATGTTTAATCAACTATTAACTAACAACTATAACTATAACTATCTTATAATTGCATAAAAAAAGTACAACAAATTCTAGCAACAGAGCAAAAGTTGTATACACCCACCACAACGGTAGCAGACCATTTTCGCAAGTGGAGCGACATATGGTAAGTTTTAGTAAGAGTATTAAATTTTTATAATATCTAACAGATGTTATGTATGTTATTTGTACAGGAGAGGGATATTGGACACACCTCTAATTATGTAGAATTCTTCCTACATACTCATACTAGGAAAGCGACCGCCGAGGATCCGACTCTTATGGTTTCTCCGTATGTTCAATAGCCCGTCGTGAGTTTTAATCCTATCTATTGTTTTAGTTTGTATGTCTAAGTTTATAATTACTAATAGTGTTGTAAATGATTGTAGACTGTGATGCGCGAGCGGCTTAATGCAAACCCTGATATGTCGTTTGAAGTGTCTGAGGCTACTTTTGGAGCACAAGGACACGGGAGGGTGACCGGGATAGGATCCGGAGTACGTTTAACGCATTTCAAAGGGGATCAACGGGGAAGTTCTTCCTCGAGCGTCAACAACGCATGGGAGTCACAGCGTCAAGAGACACAAGTGCTACATGAGGAGAACATGACTTTGTGAGACGACATGGCGTAGCAAGGACGTGTGTTGGAGGAGATGTGCACATAGTAGGACACCCTACAGGCACATATGCACGCACAACGTGAGGCTATACATGCACTTATGTCTAGGATGCCCCTCCTCTCCCTGATTAGTAGCATATTGATTGACATTTTATATTAATAGGATTTAAGATTTTTATAATTTAGAATTGTTTTTATTTATGAATGATCTTTTTTGCTAATAGTAAAACAAAATATGAAACATGTTTAATAAGAATAAAAAAATGTGCCAAAAACCCAAGAGTAAGGATTATGACGGTATTAGGGAAAAGTCGACATGGATAATTAACAATATCAGCGACAGTGTTAAAGGAATGTCGACGTTGATAACTAATAATAAGAGAATAAAAAATGTGCTAAAAACCCAAGAGTAAGAATTATCAGCGACAACGTTAGGGGAATGCCGACGTTGATATTAACAATATCAACGACGATATTAGTGGAATGCCGACGTTGATAACTAACAATAAGAAAATTACAAATGTTCTAAAAACCTGAGAGTAAGGACTATCAACGACGGCAAAAGAAGGAATGGTGTCACTATTAATGACAATATAAACGACAACGTATGCATAATATCGTCGCTATTAGTCAAAATATAAGCGACGGCGTAAGCACAATGTCGTCATTATTATTTTAAATTATCAGTGATGTAATTCCCCATTCACCGTCATTGATATTTTAATTATCAACGTCGATCTATCGTCGTCAATAAAAACTATTTTCTTTTAGCGACAAACTTTTTAGCGACGAATGGCGACGGTTTTGTTTATCGACGTTAATATTTATTAGCGACGGTTTATGCCGACGCTAATGATACATTTTCCACCAGAGGGAATCATCTTAGCGAACAACTTGTAGCAATACCCTACATAAAAACTATCAATATTTTGTTAACATAATGTTTTGTTCAGACGAGGACACTTGTTTGCGTCCTACCAAAAGTAAGATTCGGCTAGCGAAACCACTAGACCGATGAATAATTCATTATTAATTTTAAATAAAAAGTAGTTAAAGGGTCCGCAATGGAGACTTGTAATGACAAACGATTATAATGATCTTATTCAAAATAAAACGTGGTCTCTAATTCCTCGTACATCGTCACACAATATTATTAGTTGTAAATGGATTTTCAAACTCAATCACAAATTAGATGGGACAATTGATCGTTACAAAACTCGTCTCATGACAAGGCATTGATTATGAAGAGACTTTCAGTTAATACTAAACCTACGACTATTCACATTATTTTAACTTTGGTTATCTCTCATTAATGGTTTATACATCAACTCGATATCATCAATGCATTTCTTCACAGATCCTTAAACGAAGAAGTCTACATGTCTCTAACACTTGGATTCTTACATCCAAATTTTTCTAATCATATATACAAACTTAATAAAGCAATATATGGTCTAAAATAATCTCTTCGGGCTTGGTACTCCATTGGTTTTACTAAATCCAAGTCTAACACAACTTTATTCATATGTTATACATCAACTATATCCACATATTTTCTGGTATACATGAATGATATTATTCTTACGAGAAACTCTAATATTTTATTAGAGAAGTAATTTGTCGTTTAAATCATTTATTTCCAGATAAAGATTTGAGTAAAATACACTATTTTCTTGGAATATAAGCAACACACACATAATATGGCATGTTTCTTTGTCAATCCAAATATGTGGATAACATTTTAACTCGTGCTAATATGCTTCAACTCTTCTAGCTCTTCTCTCTCCAAATATGATAGAGATACTTTAGAAGATTCTTTTAGCTCTTCTCTCTCCAAATATGATAGAGATCCTTTAGAAGATCATTTCCAATATCGAAACATAGTATGAGCACTTCAGTTCTCACTCTAACTCGTCATGAGTTATTTTTCGTTGTTAACGAACATGTCAATATACGCAATCTCCGACAACTTCTCATTACACAACAGTAAAACGCATTCTATGATATCTCAAACACACTCCTCGTCATGAAATCTTTATTCGTTCAACGTCACAACTTACTCTTACCACTTATTATGATGATGATTAGGCAGGATGTCCTGATGACCGTAGATCTACACCAGACTATTGTACTTTTCCTAGCGATAATCTAATTTTTTAAAGTATTAGCAAATGTATCCTATTGATTATGCACATTTTTTTTATAGGTTTAATGGATCAACTTATAGCCAATATAAATTTGATTTGAGTTATTCAAGGTACTTAATTTGGTTTTAAAAGTATTACATCTTGAACTAGCCCTAAGTTGACATTTTTTGGCACATTCTTAATTGGCTAATGTAGCATCTTAATAATGCACATTTCCATTTCAAGGTATTCTTAATTGCTATGGTTTAGTTTAATTTCAACTGACAGTTTCTCTAATCTTGTGTAACCAATACAGTCTGCGTCAATGTCAATTATAAAGTCAATGTTGATGGAGACAACAAATTCTTATTTCAATGAAAGAATTTTACAACGGAATATGACTTGGCAATGGTCAATGATTTTGGAAACTAGAACCATGAACAAGCCATACACACAAAAGAAGAAGAAGAGTTTAGTTTGGCTATTCCTGTTCATAATTGTGCTTCATGAAAGATGGGTACCACAGAGTTCTTCATGGTCTTAATCTGTACGCAATCTCTGCTGGTATATGTTCAGTCTCTTACAAATTATCACGATGGTAAGTTATGGAACACCTACCAACTGTTCGATGAAATGTCCAAGACAATTTTTTTGCATAACATTCTGAATACTTTTGCATAATTTGATGGTGTGTAGTAAATGCCTTAAGAGCTCTACAGGAAGTGTGGAATAACACACCGCTAAGTTGGGTTGGGACAGATCCATGTGGAAAAAGTCCTTGGGAAGGAATTAACTGCACAAATTCACGCATTATATCCATGTAAGAGTTCCTTCAATAGAGTTAACAGAGTTTGGATAATGTTCTCTTATTTGTTGTTGAAATTCCAGAACATTAGGAGGCATGGGCATAATTGGCCAACTTACTGGAGATATCGCTTCGCTGGATGGATTACAATCATTGTGAGTTTAGTGAATAATATTCATATCCTTTTCAAATCGACTGCACAAAACAATTCCAATTTTCATTTTTCGGTTTATAAGGGATCTTTCAAATAACAAGGGCTTATCGGGGCCTATTCCTCCATCAATTGGAAAGTTGACTAAGTTGTCAATTTTGTAAGAAAATTCATTCATCTACTACTCTATTACTAGTGTAGAATGTTGCTCTCTAAAATAATTGGTCACATTTATCTGTCAGAATTCTGAAGGGTTGTAGTTTTTCGGGTCCAATTCCAGACACCTTAGGATCATTAAATCGACTCACCTTTCTGTAAGGAATTCTTTCATATTTAGCCTTTACATTTAGAAAAGACTTGTTATTATTATCATGTTCATTGCAGGTCTTTAACTTCAAACAGTCTAAGTGGGCTGATTCCTCCATCGCTTGGTAACTTGAATGAGCTTGATTGGCTTGATATTGCTGAAAATAGGCTCACTGGAACTATCCCCGTCTCTAATGCAACTTCTCCCGGTCTTGATCTATTGGTTAACGCGAAACACTTGTGTGTATTTTTTTCTCTGCTTATCCATTTGAGTTCTGATTAGTCTTCAGTTGGCTTCAATTTGATTTCTTTTTCTACATGGATAAATTTCAGTCATTTTGGAGGGAATCAACTTAACGGCACAATCCCATCTACACTTTTCAATTCAAACATGAATTTGATACTCCTGTAAGAGATCTATTTTAATCCGCCCATAATTGATATGAAAAACGTGATCTGAATTATAAATTTTGTGCAGGCTCTTTGAGAACAACCAGTTCACAGGAAGCATTCCTTCTACAATAGGATTTATGAGTAGCTTGGAAGTGCTGTGAGTAAATATTTCTATATAAAATATTTCAACAATTAGGACTTTTGACCGAAGTTCAAGAATTGTTTTTTGTATCTGCAATAGCCGTCTCGATGGGAACAGATTAAGTGGAACCGTGCCACCAAACATCGGAAATCTCTCTGCTGTTCGAGAGATGTAAGCAAAACAAATCTAGAAATTTTCTTTTGAATATTTCAAAACTGAAACTTCTATATCGGTTTTCTCAGTTACTTGTCCAACAATCAACTGACTGGACCCATCCCTAATCTTAAAACCCTGACTGTTCTCAATTCCTTGTGAGTATCTATCTTGCTGACATGGAAATTGTCAATTTTATCTTAATTTGTTAGTTTCCATAATAATTACATTTTTACCATAGTACCAAATGGAAAATTTCAGGGATTTGAGTAATAACTCGTTCGATACGACAAGTTTTCCCTCTTGGTATTCAAGTTTATCATCTTTGGTGATTCTGTATGTCTCTGTCTCTTTATTTTCCTAACACAAACATCTTAAACACCAAATTAATAGTTGAAACTCTGGTTAGGACAATGGAAAACACACAAATTACAGGTCAAGTTCCTCCAGCAGTTTTCAACCTTCTTCTGCTACAATCTGTGTTAGTTTCATCAGATCAGTCTTTTATAATTTAATCTAATAAAAGAATTTCTTAAAGTCTATATAGATTATCATGTTCTCTTTGAGTAAATTGTTGTTTCTTATATTGTGACAGTGTCCTGAGAAACAACAAGCTAAATGGGACTTTGGATTTGAGTTCAATCTCCAATAGCGAATTGAAACTTGTGGATATGCAGAACAACAACATTATTTCTTATAAAGAGATACCTCCTCACATAGGTTTTCAGATAACGTAAAGAAAATAACTCACAAATCACAACACATCAACAATAGCTTTAATATTGTTGAAAAATTTGAGGGTCTTTATTCAATATAACATCTTTTGTTTCTTATGCATCTTTGTAGACTTGTTGAAAATCCCGTATGCAAAGGAATTGAAAAAACATATTGCCACCCTTTACAACCTAATCCTTCTTATTCATCACCGCCGAATGATTGTAACCCTCCAATGTGTTCGAATGATCAAGTTTCAAGTCCCAACTGTCAATGTGCATATCCATTCACAGGCAACTTTACTCTCAGAGCTCCTGTAATCGTGGGTCTTGGAAACTCGTCTATCTATTCAATACTCCAGAGCTCAATCATGATTAATTTCACTTCCTACAGCCTTCCTGTGGATTCAGTTTCTATAAGCAATCCAATCAGAGATGCAAATAACTACCTGATACTTAACTTGGGATTTTTCCCTGTTGGCACAAACCGTTTCAATCGAACCGGAATTTTTTCGATAGAGAGTGCCCTAAACAACAAAATTTATAGGACACCGAAGACACCGATCAATTTTGGACCTTACATCTTCATCAGTGAACAATACACTCACTTTCAAGGTATATCTATTAAGTGAGAAAAAACAAATCTATTGTTTTGTTCCATTTTTTCTATTTCCTTGACAATCATTCGTTCATGTGCAGATTCTGCTTCAAGCAAGTCCCATTATAGTATTATAATTGGGGCATCCATTGGTGGGTTTGTTCTTGTCATGCTGGCTATCCTTGCAGGAGTTTATGCTTTCCGTCAAAAGAAAAGAGCTGAAAAGGCTGACAAGCAGAACAATCCTTTTGGTAAAAAGAAAAACAAGACTCAAATTCTACATAACATAACAATGTCCTATTATTGTTTGTAGGGCTTATACTATTTTATTTTCTCCCCTTGATGCAGCTTCTTGGATCCCTGACAAAAGTAGTGGTAACATTCCTCAGTTGAAAGGAGCCAAGGCATTCACTTTCGAAGAGGTGAAGAAATATTCGAATAATTTCTCCGAGGCCAATGATATTGGCTCTGGTAGTTATGGCAAGGTACTAAAGATACTAAAGAAATCACCCAACTTCAGCAATGTTTATGTAATTCTACATAACTAGGCTTTTTATATATATAGGTGTATATTGGAACGCTTCCAAATGGGAAAATGATTGCAATTAAAAGAGCAATGAAAGGATCCATGCAAGGAGCAGTTGAGTTCAAAAGTGAGATTGAGCTTTTATCAAGGGTCCACCACAAGAATGTCGTTAGCCTGGTTGGATTTTGTTACGATCGAAGCGAGCAAATATTGGTTTATGAGTATATCCCAAATGGTACTCTAAAAGATAGCCTTTCAGGTCAAATCTAAAATCCTTTTTTGCAGGACAATTAGGATTCAAATTGGATTGGGCAAGAAGGCTTCGGATAGCTCTCGGGGCAGCTAGAGGATTACAATATTTACATGAACTTGCTGATCCTCCAATCATACATAGAGACATTAAGTCCAATAATATTTTACTAGATGATCGCTTTAATGCTAAGGTTGCAGATTTCGGTCTCTCCAAGGCTATTGGAAACCCTGACCAAACACATATCACTACTCAAGTCAAAGGCACTATGGTTTGTAATTTTTCTTATTGATTTCTAAAAAGAAAGTTAATTGCAAATTTGAACCAAATTAATCACATTGGTTTATAGGGATACATGGACCCAGAATACTACATGACGAATCAGTTGACTGAAAAGAGCGATGTTTATAGCTTTGGAGTGACGTTGCTTGAACTGGTAACTGCTAAACAACCGATAGAAAAAGGTAAATACATAGTAAGAGAAGTGCGACAAAGAATGGGAAGCAACATTCAAGAAGTTATTGACCCTTTCCTGTTGGGCACAACAGTACTGAACGGTTTGGAGAAGTTTGTTGATGTTGCATTGAGATGTGTTATTGAGACTGCAGACGAGAGACCGACAATGGGACAAGTGGTGAAAGAAATGCCAAAGATCATAATGCAATTGGCTGGCTTGAATCCTGAAGTTGAGTCCCCGGTTATGTTTGAAAACTACGAATGGAATAGCCAAAGATTTAACCATCCTTACAATGATGAAAGCCCCTTTGTTTATAGTTGGGTTTTCCCTCATTCACCTCTAGAACCAAAGTAAGGAAGGAAAACAGTTCATTTACATTGACACAATTGAAAATTTATATTTAAGGAGTGCATAGTTCAAATAAGCACAAGGGAATAAGAATTAAAATGAGATTAATAAATGTGTGAAATTTATGATTGATAAAAGTATAGTGATCGATTCTCATTGATAATGATTTATTAGAGAGAAATTATTAATATTATTTTGTAAATAAAATTAGTATTAATATTTTATTTTATTTTTTATTATATATTATTTAATTAAAAATATAAAATATTATTATTTTTATATTATATTTATTTAAAATATATAAAATATTTAAATATGTCATAATTTAATAAAATATAAATATATAATATCTAATATCTTATCCTATTAATTATATATATTTTTAAAAAATATTTATGAAAAAAAAGTTGAATAATTCTTTTTTTTATTATATTTTTTTAATAATATTTTTTATTAAAATATTTTATATTTAATATTTTAAACATTTTAAAAATATTTTATATATATATATAATTGTTATTTTATTTTAAGTTTTTATATTTTAATTATTTTATTATAATTTTATTATTAATGTATAATATTTAAAATTAATTATATAAAAATAATTATATTATTATTAATTATTAAAATTTTATTTTATTAATTATATTTTATTTTAAATAATTTATTAGTATTATTTAAATAATTGAAATAATTTTTTCAATAAATAAATTTAAAAAATTATTATTATTTTAATTATAAAATAACGTCTAAAAGAAAAAAAATATATATAAATATTATAATTATGAGAGATTGAAAATAGAGAGCATCATTTTATATATATATATATATATATATATATATATATATATATATATATATATATATATATATATATATATATATATATATATATATATATATATATATATATATATATATATATATATATATATATATATATATATATATATAAAATGATGTTTAATTTTTAAAATATCCGGATTACAGGGTCGAGAAGTATGGTTAATTTGGATATATATGTAAGAGTAAATGGATAGTTTGGTCGGATTTGGTCGGATTGTGGGTTGACCCGCCCATAAACTTAAAACGGTTAAAAATAAAATTAAAAATACTCATGTATGTTTCGAACTTGCAACCTAACAAAACAAGTACAATCAATTAACCAACTAGACTAATTACACTTTATATTTTAAAATCAAATTAGATGAACGCATGACATTTTAATAATATAAATGTAAATTTGTGACTAATTAATATATATATATATATATATAATAATGCTTAATTTTTAAAGTGTCCGGATTGTCGGGTCGAGAGCTGTGGTTAATTTGGATATATATGTGAGAGTAAATGGATACTTGGGTCGAATTGTGGGTTGACCCGCCCATAAACTTAAACGGTTAAAAATAAAATTAAAAATACTACATGTATATTTTGAACTTGCAACCTATCTAAAAAGTACAACCCTTTAACCAACTAGGCTAATAACAATTTATATTTTTAATTCAACACCAACTTAGATGAACGCGGGAGATTCTTTAATAATATATATATATATAATCATGTTTAATTTTTAAAGTATTCAAATTGTCAGAGTTGTGATTAATTTGGATATGTATGTGAGAGTAAATGGATACTTAGTTCGGTCGAGGGTTGACCCGCACACCCATAAGCTTGAAAAATTAAATAAGTATGTGAGAGTAAATGGATACTTAGTTCGGTCGAGGGTTGATCCGCCCACCCATAAGCTTTAAAATTAAATAAAAATTGTGATAGGCAATTTTTGAACTTAGAACCTCACCATATAAGTTTAACATTTTAACCAATTAGGTTAATACAACTTTTTAATTTAAACTCAACTTTAAAATTAGTAAAAGTATGACATTTTCTAATAATAAAACTTCAACAATTAAACTAATAATATTTTAAATTCATTTATATAATTTATTATATATATATATAATTGTAAGTCATATAAAAAATATATATTTATATATAAATTTATAAAAAGAAATATAACTTCAACCTTCTAAACAATTAAACTAATAATATTTTAAATTTGTTTATATAATTTATTATATATATATATATATATATATAACATTATATATATATAATTGTTAGTGTATATATATTCATATATAAATTTATAAATTGAAATCAAAAATTTTAAGAGGTGTAATGGTTAAATGTTCATTTTTACATAATAATGATCGAGGTTTCGAATCTCACTCTGAAGTTAGTTGATAAGTGGGTGAGAATAATATTGTTATTTGTCGGAAATGAGTTGATAAATCTCGGTAAAGAGAAGATGATTGGGTAATATAGAATATGTTTGCTAACGAAATTTAGTTAGTAAGTGGGTAAAAATAAGATTGTTGTTTGATCGAAGTGAGTTAATAAAACTATGTAAAAAAATATGGTTGGCTAATAAAGAATATGTTTCTAGATTGACAAAAATGAGTTGGTAAGTAGATGAGGACCGTACGAATGTACAAAAAAACTCGTTAGTATATATAATGATACTTAATTTTTAAAGTGTTCGGAAATTGAGTTCCCGGTTATGTTTGAAAACTACAAATGGACTAGACAAGGATTTAACCATCCTTACATTGATGAAAGCCCCTTTGTTTATAGTGGGGTTTTTGCTGATTCACCTTTAGAACCAAAGTAAGGAAGAAAAGGAGTTTATTTATATTGACACAATTTGATTTATACTTAGATGAAGCTAGAAATTATTATGAATTTGTTAAAACTAAATTCTTTGACTTTCATTTTTCTTGTATATTACAGAATTTTATATTTGGACAACGGAATAAAATACATTTAAATCACATTGCACCTTAAATGTTAAGTGCATGCTTATTTCAACAATTTCACAACCCAATTTTCAAATTCTATGCTTCAATTGTTCCAAATCCTAATACATCCATATTCCCTACTAGTGACATGAATATGTATGATAGATAAACTAGCTTCATTTTTATTAATATTGTAATTGAAAATGAACAATAGCAATCAAAGTTTGTATTCAACTCGAACTTGAATTATAGCAAACAAACCTATTTGATTAAACTCATACACCATATATTAAGAAAATAAACATACACAAAACACATCAGAAAATATCATTTTATCATAAAAAAGCATTAAAAATCAAAAAACTTTTAAGATGAAAGAACCAATAAAAAGTCAAATCATTCAAAACATACCCAAGTTTAAATTGATCCTAGAAATAAAATAAGTTCCTCTTCTTCTTAAATCAAAATGAACATTATGCTTCAACATATCGATGAGAATCAAAAGCAACAAATCCTTCATCTACAAAGAAGCCTCTTCCCTCCTTCCAAACACCATATATCATAATTCAGTACCAATTCATAAAGAAATAGAAATTTATTAGGCCAAATTGTAAACTACTAACCCTAAAACTTTGAGATCATCTCCATTTCTTCTCTTCCCTTTACGAGTTGTTCTCTTCTTCTTTTTCCTTATACTAATCACATGTAAATAGAGCAATGAGCAAAACAAACTACAGTTCAGAAAAAGAACAAGGTAAAATAAGTAGCTTACAATTTAGATAAGATTACTAGGCTTTCATTTGCACCCTCCTGTTCAAGTAAACATAATCAATAAGAGAACAATAAATGGCAAAAAAAGGAAAAGAAAATTTAAGATCAACAACATGCCTTCTTCTTTACAACATGTTCTTCTTCTGAATCATCATCTTTGACAATCTCCCATTTCTCATCCCCAAGAGTCAAAGTCTCCATGTCTCCATCATTATATAACACCTTTTAAAGCATCCATAGTGTTAGTCACAAAAGAACAATAAGAGAAATTGCATATAGGACAGAGGTTATCAAACCGTATGGTTCTTTGTAACCGAGTCAAAAGAATCAATAACACCTTCATAATACCTGCAATAACATTTGTCAATGATAGTAAGTTCTTTAGTCCAAGTTGTGATACATACAAGATGGCCCAAACATCGCTATGAATATGCATATGTGTTTGCATCGAGAGAAGTCATATTCAAAAACAAAAACAAAAAAAGCATTGAAGGAAGACTAAAAGAACCTTCTCAATCCAAATACAGCTTCAAAATGAGAACAAAAGTCATATTCACTTACTCAGCATCTTGTGGCCACCAAATTTTAACCCTTACACCAACCAGATTCTGGTTATGAGCATCTTGATGTGACTCAAGAACCTGTTTTACATTGAAAGGATTCATCCCATTATAGTGAAAAGAAATATACAAATATATATTTAACCAATCTGTATTCATAAGATCTAGAATACTTGCCTTCTTTTTTCCTTGACGCTTCCTCCTCTTGTAAGTTTTCATATTGTAGACAGTGACAATGAAGCCAAAACTTCCTGTAACACCGATGAGACAAAGAATGATGTTAAATATAAAGTATATTTTAGCTGAATATAAAAATCAAACAAATATTATTAGATCACGAAATATAAGATATTGTGTCATTCTATTTATTAAAAGTATAAAATGAAATATTTTTTTTTATTCTGAAACTAAAGATATTAATTTTTGATTGTTTTTAAAATAATAGAGGTTAATTCCATAGTTATTAATCGAATAAAGATTTTCAAATAGAAAAAATCTTTTATATCAAATATTTTAAATTAAATTTCCACTTACACTTTAATTATAATATGACTAATCATAGTGAGAAATTATGTAAATTTAGTAAATAAAATAATTCTTAACTAGGAAATAAAAATATATAATAAAAATAAATATTAATTAGAACAAAATAATATATTTAAAAAAGTACAATAAAAATAATATAGTCTAGAATAATATCAATTTAACAAATATAATATATTAATTGAGAATCAATATTAATCAGATTTTAAAATACTAAAATTGTTATTTCTATAATTGTATATATTTAATTTATATTTACTAAAATATGATATATTTTTTAAAATCTCACAATTATAATGTTGGCTAAACAACTCAAGTGATTGGGAAAACATTAACAATGCACATAACATAGGCGACTGCATATATATATACTAAAGAAAACAAATTGTAACTTTTCAACAAATTAACATTCAAAATTATAATAAGTACCATTTTAAAATACTAACTATATTACTGGTTGTACTTATCAAAAAATACATTAAAAAATCAGTTTAAGAGGTAGATAAATTTATATTATTCACAATTACTACGTACATCATTCCCATATACATCAAGTTATACATTTGTTTCTTTGTCTTGTCTCGCTTCACTCCAATCTTCCATGGATCAAATGTTATTTAATGCATTTTTTTAGACGATTCGATTAACCCCACGACCAGTTTAAGTTTACCATTTTCATCACCATTTGATTCGAGAAAGTCTCTCTTGACAAAATTAAAGGAATATCAACTAACTGAGTTTCATTTGACTTTTTAGAATTTATACGCGATCATTGTGATCATTTAAATATGTAACACATAAAGGTTTTTGAATAATATTTCATTCTCTCCCCTTACCGTTTAATGTTGTCCAAAACCGAGTTTGACAGATCATATGCTTTAGAATATATAATCATATATCTCATTGGTTCGCATTTACTTCTGTTTTCTCTTAGGGTTAGGCGACGAGGATCCTTCGTTGTTGAAAACTTCACTAGCTGGAGAAGGTGAGTTTTCATCTTCTACCATTTCACGCCTACCATACAAAACAATATAATCTAAATAATATATATATATATATATATATATATATATATAAATATTAAAAATAAAGTAAGATTAAATTGATCTATATAAACAAAATCACATGCAAGTGCAAGGAGAAAGAGAGATTGCAGAATATACTAGAATTTGTACAAACGTGACAATTGCAAGTCAACAACGCTGAGCTTAAACTAGAGATGAAAACCCGTTGTATTAATATTGCCTAAACAAAATTCTAGAACTTAAGTCATGCTATTTTAAAATTAACTCTCTTTAATTAGTTGTTTCATGAATGACCTTTTATTTTTACAATATTTATGCATTCAATTCATATTTATATAGGGTTCACAAAAAAATATATGTTTGATTGTAGTTTTAATGATTAAATATTGTTTTCTGAATTATACATGTGAATCATGTTAAATTTTCATAAATGATTTTGTTAATACGGAGAATGAATCAATTTAATCTTGGTTTATTTTTAATATTTGTATATAATATTATTTAGATTTTACATGTTTTTTTTATGGTAAACATCAAATGGCAGAAGATTAAAACCCAACTTCTCTAGTTAATGAATCTTTCAACTATGGATTGTCGTCGCCTTACCCTAAGGAAAAACAAGAGAAATACAAAAGAGAAAGGTGTTTGATTATTCTACACTAAGTGGTTTGTAAATTCGGTTTTGGACAAGAATAATTAGTTAGGGAAAATAATAAGATTTTGGTGATTTAAAAACATTTAAGTGATAGAGACTTAAATGATCCTTATGGTTGTGTATCACTCCTGAAAATTCAAATGAAACTCGGTTTGTTAACATTCTTTAATCATTTAGAAAGACTATCTCGATTCAGAAGGTGATGAAAATGATAGATCGAAACTAATTGAAACTAATTGTGTGGTTTATCGAACCGTCTAGAAAAATGGATGGAATAACTTTGGAAAAGTGAAATATGAAAGAGAACACATACTAGACAAATAAACGAATGTATAACTTATGAATGTATAACTTGATGCATATTTGGATTACTCGAAATAATGTAGTAAATTACATGTAATTGAAAAAAAAAGTTAAAAGAGGAAAATCAACATTTATATATACTATTTTGCAATCTCCTTTCAATATATTTTGTTTTTAATTTTCTTTTTATATAAATTGTCATTTCAAAACTATTTTGCAATCTCCTTTCAATATTTGTTTTATTTTTATTTTTCCTTAGATTATTTTGATTCATACCCACCCTACATGACAATATTGTGAATATTATTTCAATTTGTTTGACATTTATTTATTTCATTTTTTATTGTCTCGAATTATATGGTCTATATAGGTTATTTCGATGCTATTCATACAAGATCTCACTTATAAAATGACACATATATACAAAAATGAATAATTATACCCTTCTCATTTGATGATTATTTTCTCTTTGTACATGTGACACTGCATTAGTGAATAGTACAACTTGTAGCATCGAATTAATCGTTTATATATGATATGCTATCAACTTTTTTTTAATCTTAACTATTTATGCTTTAATAATTTTTAAAACAAATAATATATATATATATATCAATTGAAACTTTAAAAAGTAAAATATTTTATTAGCTTGTTTTATTTGTATGAATATAATGGAAGGAAGAAACAATGCAATGCTTCACATCTTCCTCCAATTGATACCAAACTAGAACATGAAACAACCTCCCAAATTGAATTAATGAATTGATGCTTCAAAAGTCAAAGAGCGGTTATACGAGATGCTGCGGAGAAAAATGGGAAGTTGTTGGAATATATCAGGTACTCTACGGTTGTGGTATCTATAGCATGCACTATTAAAATAATCGATGGCCATAATAAAATCCTCAGTGACTGGTTTACTCTGGAATATTCCGTTTATGATGTCCTTACGATAACTAGGTAACATGAAAATTGCGTGCAAACAAATAGGTGATGTAATGGCAGGTAAATATGGCGTTAAGGGATTGGGAATTGGTGGCGGTTGAGGGGGTGCTTGGTACAAAAAAACTTGACCCGAGTTGAGTGAAGGTGAAGGTGAAACCATTAAGAAGGCTATTATTACAACTATCAAAGTCTTTGAATTCATTGCTAAACAACCGTATCTATAAATATTTTGAGTTTGATGAGATTATCGGACTATATGTGTCCTTTTATAGTAGAGAAAGATAAAGAAAACCTTCTTAAAGAAATTACCAATTATTATTATTTATTTATTCAAGATTATGAAAATTCTAATAAAACTTTATCTTTAAACCATATTCAAGTTGTTTAATTTATAACATATATTAAAATATATATATATATATATTTTTTATCAAGTTAGTTCGTCAAAATAAGTACACGAGATTTCATTAGCAATAGTGTGAAAATTGAATATGTACTTAAAATTATTAATATTTATAAACTCTAGAAAGTCAGATTCCACACTAATGAATTTCGTGCGTATAAAAATATATGATAAATATTATTTATCTATAAATATTTTGGATAAAATTAATATTATTCAAATTTAAATAATTTAAAATTGTTTTTAATTCGTAAAAATTAAGTTTAATCTAAACTTAATGTTAACATATATTTTATTTCATCGACAATAACTTAACTCTTAAATTAACCCTCATCTTGTAACTCAAACTTTTTTATATGCCTCTTTTATTCCCACGGCAACTCACCTACCAATCTTAGTCGATCTCAATTGATGACACATATCTTATCTCTCGTCAAACTCAACCACTAACCACCTATTTAACCCTCATCTTGTGATTCACACTTTTTCATATGCCTCTTTATCTTTTCGGCAAACTAACCATTGACTCTAATCTTATGACTCAATTTATTTATATGCATCTTTATCCGTCGATAAACCACTCACAAATTTTAGTCGACCTCTCTTTTACTCTTTACTTTAACAAATCAACAACAAATCTCAATTGATCACACACCTCTTATCCATCGTCAAAACCCAACCACTAACCCCAAAAATGACCATCATCTTGTGACTCACACTTTTTCATGTCTCTTTATCCCCTCGAAAAACCACTCACTAACTCTAATCTTATGATTCACACTTTTTCATATGTCTCTTTATCCCTCGACAAATCACTCACCAATCTTAATCGACCTCTCTTTTACTCTCACTTCAACAAATCAACAACCAATCCCAACATTGATCACAGACCTCTTATCCAATGTCAAACCAACCCCCGAATTGAATCTCATCTTGTGACTCACACTTTTTCATATGCCTCTTTATCCCTTCGATCGAGAAACCACTCACCACTCGACCTTCATCTTGTGACCTCACACTTTTAGGTGTCTCGTATCCTTTGTTTAAAAGTTACGTCACCATATATTATAGTAAAAAATGCATTCTTGAAAATTTGTATGTTTTTGGGATTCGATGTATGTTCTTAAAAATGAAATATGAACACTTTAACCGCTAGACCACTTGAAATTGTTAAAATAATTTTATTATTTTGTGGATGTAAATATATTTTATATTTAATATTATTGTTAATTTTTATATTAAACTAAAAATTATTTATATTTATAGAGAAAATTATATATATAAATATATATATATATATATTTTAAATTGTTATATATATATATATATTATATTTTTTTTATATGATTAATGAGAATATATATATATATATATATATATATATATTATATTTTTTTTATATATATATATATATATATATCAGTAGAAAAAAATTAGTTATTATTATTTATAATTTATAAAAAATTATATATATATATATTATATTGTTATTATATATATAATTATTAATAAGATAAATATATATTTTATATGATTAGTGAGAGAAAAAAGATAAGATAAATTATATGATAAAATAAATTAATTAAGAGAGCTTGAGAAAAAACAAAAAAAAAATAATATAAATATATATATATATATAAAATAATTATTAGAAAAGATAATTTAGGACGTGAATAATTGTTTTATATTTTTATATGGTAAAGAAAAAAATGGTTAATTGAGAGAGTATGATATATATATATATATATATATATATATATATATATATATATATATATATAATTTATATATATTGAAATGTATAAGTTAATTTAAAAAAAATTATAATTTAAATAATAATAATAAAAAATAAATAAATAAATGAAACTAGAAAAGTCATACAATAAATATTAAATATTTTTAATTTGTAATATAAATTTAATTTATTTAAGTAAAATCGATGGAAATAGTTTAACTACTTATCCTTGAAAGATATATAAGAGAATATTTATAACTATAAAAACACAATATTTTGATAAAATTTAAATTACTAAATATTAATTTTATTCATTTACTATGTTATTATATATATATTTATTTTTATCATAAAATAGTATGTTATTTTTATTAAATAATATTTTTATTTGAAGTATATAATTAAATTAATATTTCAAAAAATTATTATTAAATTTAATATTGAATGAAAAATAATATAAATTTATATTAAAAAAGTTCAATATATAAACAAAGTAATAAATAATGAAAAACGTATAAGAGGAGATTTAAAGAGACTTAAAACAACGTTAATAATCCTTAAATTTTATAAAAAGTAAGATGGGGCACCTCTTTTGCACTGTTCCATATTAAAATTTTATATTATATTTATTTTTAAAATAAAATACTATAATAAGAAAATAAAATCTTGGAAAAAAAATATAAAATATGACCATATGGTGAAAATATAAAGTAAAATGTTTATAAAAACTAAAGAAAATCAAATGATATATTTCATTATATAAATCTTAAATATATTAATAAGGATAACCAAAACTTTTATAATATATATATATATATATATATATATATATATTCATTTCAATTTTAAATATTTAATTGTATCTACATGTTTTTATAATAAAATTATCTAAATATTATAATTATTATATATTTCTATATTAATAAAAAAAAATTAAGAATTTATTTTTTATGGTAAGTTCACTCATTTTATTTTATCATTTCTATCAATAAATCTTTTTTTTAGATAAATGTTTTTCTTTTAATAATTGTTTTTGCAAATTTTAGAAAAATATTTTTTTCAGATCTTTTTTAAAATAAAATTCTAATTATTTATTTATTTTTTATTCATATTCGTAAATATATATATATATATATATATATATATATATATATATATATATATATATATATATATATATATATATATATATATATATTTAGTAACCATCACAAATGGTCACATTTGATACTGATACTTGATACTAGAATTCTTTAATTTGAATTTAAAAGTGAATATAAAGAATAAAATGATGATTGGTGGTATATATATATATATATATATACCTATATATATATATATATATATATATAGGTATATATAAGGAGAGAATGGTAATTTGAATAAAGAGTGAGTGTTAATAATTTATCTTTGAAGGAGAATATATTAGATATGGTAATATATGTCAATTGCAAATTTAAGTAATGAATGAGTTATATATGCACGTGGTGTGGTGTAAATTTAAGGGAATCAAAGTGTAAGTTGTTGTTGTGATACCAAAAGGTGAAGTATCCTTTCCTGGAAGAAAAATCTCATCAGACAGTTGAGGAAACAAAAGAAAACAAATAAAGAACGTAAACACAAAATTTATAATAATTTGGTCAAAACGGGTTTACATCCACTTTTAAAACACATTCACTTTTAAAACACACGAGAATTCTTTTTTATACTATCAATAATGTTATAAGAGTATTATAATAATTCTTTCATAATTAAAACTCACACATAACTCACAAGGAAAAAATATTCTAAAAACAAAGACTTGACTTTCTTAGTGCATAATTGCACAATTAAATAAGCTCAATTAGATCAATATTAATATCTTGTCTAAATTCTTCAAAAACTTTCAAATATTATATTATGATCATATTGTCCTAATTGTATTTACATAACAAAATATCTAATTTCCTTTTTTTTAAATTTTATTATATTATTAAAATTATGTACCAAAAGATATAGTTTCTTTTTGTTGAATGTATATTATTTTCTTTTATTAAGAGTATGCACCATTAACATACCACTTACAATTGTAAATCAATTCTTAACCCTCCACCTTAATTTACAAGTTATCTTCATATTATCTTACATGTTTTGTTTTGCCAATAAGAAAAGTGTCCATAGCTCATAAATCTAGGAATTGATAGCATATTGGCAACATTGACATCTATTAACATCTTCTTGATAACATATTCTCTTTGGTCGACTATGCTCATCTCAATGTAAATCCCACATCCAATTTTAGCTTGAAAACCCTTTCAACAAAGGTAAACCCATGTGACTCTTATGCCGCTTAAACCATCAACTAAATTATATAAATATTTATAATTATTATATATTTCTATATTATTAATACACATAATTATTAAACTAATTATAAAATAAAAATTTATTTTCTCTTATCTCACAATTCATTGTAAGTTCATAAATTCTGATTTTTCATTTATTGATGAATATTTATGTTTTAGTAGATAAATCTTTTTTTCTTTTTTTTTTCTTTTAACAATTATTTTTTTAAATTGTAAAAAGATTATTTTTTTCAAATATTTTTAAAATATAATTCTAATTATTTACTTATTTTATTATTTATAATTATAAAATATATTTTTGTTAATCATCACAAATAGTTTAATAGTTTAAAGTGTTCACATTTTATACTTAATAATAGAGTTCGAATATCAGCTAATTCTAATTTTAGAGTGAGTAATATAAAGATTGAAATTGCAATGATGATGGGTGGTATATGTGGGGGAGAGAATGGTAATTTGAATCAAGAGTGTGAGTTAATAATTAATCTTTTGAAGGAGAAGATATTGTTGTTAATTGGTTTCAAATTTGAGTAATGAATGAGTTATATGTGCATGTGGGTGCATATTTTAGGGAATGATGGTTCGATTTAGGCGGTAGTAGTTGTTGGTATACCAAGAAATGAAGTATCCCTTCCTGGAAGAACAACATCATCAAATAGTTGACGAAACGAAAGAAAACAACTAAAGAACGCAAATACAAGATTTAAAGTAATTCGACCAAAACAAGCCTACATCAACTTTCGAAGCAAAATAGACTTCTTTTTTAATATAAAGAAAGGTGAAGGAGTATTAAAATAATTATCTCATAATTAAAACTCATACACAACTCACAAGGAAGCAATGCTCTGAAGATAAAAACTTGACTTTCTAAAGTGTTCAGTTGTACCTTTAAATAAGCTCAACTAGGTCAATATCAATATCTTGTTCAAAACTCTCAAAAGATCTTCAAATATTTGATTCTAACCATATTTTTCTAATTTTATTTACATAACAAAATATCTAATTTTCTTTTTTTGTTTATCTTATTTCATAATATAAAAATTATACATCAAAAGATATAGTTTCTTTTTGTTGAATATACTCTTTTCTTTTACCAAGATTATGCATCATGAACATACCATAATTGTAATATTATAAATAATTTATCCACACTCCACCGTAATATATATGTTATCCCCCTCTAAGCCCTCTTGTCTTTGATGTTTTGTTTTATCAATAAGAAAAGTCTCTAGCTCCTAAATCTATAAACTATTAACATATCAACAACATTGCCATTTATTAACACCTTCTCTTTGGTCGGCCATGCTCATCTCGATGTTTAATCCCACATTGGACTATAGCTTGAAAACCCCTTCGACAAAGGTAAACCACAAGACATTTATGCCGCTTAAATTATCAACTAAATTATCTAAATATTAATAATTATAATATATTTCTATATTATTAATACATAAAATTATTAAATTAATAATAAATTACAATTTTATTTTCTCCCATCTCACAATTCATTTATTGTAAGTTCACAAATTTTGATTTTTCATTTTTTTTATCAATATTTATCTTTTTTTAGATAAATATTTTTTTTTTTCGTTTTATAATTGTTTTTTAAGATGGTAGAAAGAAAACTTTTTTGCAATTTTTTTTTTCAAATTTAATTCTAATTATTTATTTATTTTTTATTCATATTTATGAAATATATTTTTGGTAACAATCACAAATAGTTTAATAGTTAAAGTGTTCACATTTTATACTTGAGATTATAATTCGAATATCAATTAATTCGAATTCATAGTGAGTATTATAAATATTAAAATGACAATGATGATGGGTTGTATATGCAGGAGAGAATGATAATTTGAATAAGAGTGGGTCTTAATGATTCATCTTTGAAGGAGAAGAAATGGTAGAATATGTGGTTGCAAATTTGAGTAATGAATGAGTTATATGTGCATGTGGGTGCATATTTGAGGGAATGATGGTTCGATTTAAGTAGTAGTCATTGTCGGGCAGGGACGTACCTAGGAATTACCGTTAGAGTGGGATTGAAAAAAATTAAAATGAGTTAAAAAAATTTTTTTGATAGCATTAAATAATATAATGAGAAAATTATAGATTTATTGAGGTATAAGTATAAATATGAGTTTAGTCTTTTTTTTTTAATTTATAAAAAAAATAATAAAAAAAATGAAAAAAAATGAATGAGTCACGTTCCTTTACCACTATAAAAAATATATTATTTTTTATTATAGCCTAGATTCACTCCGCCTAAAGAGAGTCATTCTTATATATAAAGGAATATTATAAAATATATATTATAAAATATATATAAATTTAATAAAGCAAAATTTTAATTAAGTTTTTATATAATTAAATAATTTAAATTCAATTTGTAACAGGTAAATAATAATAAATACTCTCCCACACTAATTAATTTTTATTGAAAGAATTTATAGAAAAATATAAAATAATATTTGGAAAAAAAATAAAAAAAAATAAATAATATGTAATTAAAAATAATCCTAACATATAATTTAGAAAAAGGTCATAGTAGATATTATGTAAATAATAAAAATATTATTAATTTTGATAAATTGGAATATACTTCTTTAATATTAATTATTAAAATAAATAATTAATTATTATAATTTATGATTTGAATATAAAAAAAATAAATAAATTTGAAAGATAAAAAGTATCCATAAATTATAAAAATATTAAAAATTATATGTGTCAAATTCTAAAACATAATTAAATTCAAATAATCATTTAAATCAAACACAATTAAAATAAATATATCTAACCTCTTCTTTTTTTTCTCTCTCAAATAATGCTAAAAAACTTCAAATTCCTTTCTCAACATAATTCAACATAATGCACATTCTTTTGAATTATATATATATAATAAAAAAAATTTATGAATGAGTAAGAGGTGGGCTTAATCCCACCTCAACCCCTTGCTCCGTACATCCTGTTTTCAGGATACCAAGGGATGAAGTATCATTTCCTAGAAGAACATCATCATCAAATAGTTGAGGAAACGAAAGAAAACAACTAAAGAAAGCAAACACAAAATTTATAATGGTTCGACCAAAACAGTCCTACATCCACTTTCGAAGCACACAAGAGACTTCTTTCGAAGCACAAAAGACTTCTTTTTTTTTTTACTATAAAGAATGTTATAAGAGTACTATAACAATTATCTCATAATTAAAACTCATACACAACTCACAAGAAAACAATGCTTTCAAGAAAAAGACTTAGACTTTCTAAAATGCTCAGTTGCACATTAAAATAAGTTCAACTATGTCAATATTTTGTCCAAACCTCTAAAAAAAACTTCCAAATATTGTATTCTCATCATATTTGCCTAATTGTATTTACATTACAAATTAAAAGCTATACAATAAAAGATATAGTTTTTTTTTAATATACAATATTTTTTACCAAGATTATACACCATGAATATATCGTAATTGTAATATTGTAAATTAATTCTCAACACTCCACTCTGATTTACAATTTATTTCTCTTTGTCTTCCTTATTTTGTTTTGTCAATAAGAAAAGTCTCCATAACTTTTAAGTTCAAGAGTGGTTAGCATATTTGCGCAACATTGTCATCTATAAACACCTTATTTGTACAATCTCACATTGAAATTTATCTTGAAAACCCTTCGATAAAGGTAAAACCACATACCCTCTATGCCGTTTAAATCATCAACTAAATTATTTAAATATATATAATTATTATATATTTCTATATTATTAATAAACATAAATATTAAACTAATAATAAATTAAGAATTTATTTTCTCCCCTCTCACAATTCATATATTGTAAGTTCACAAATTTTGATTTATCAATTTTTTATCAATGATCTTTCTTTTTCAGCCAAATCATTTTTTATTTTACATTTTTTTTTATATTTTAGAAAGATATTTTTTTAAAATGTTTTTTCAAATATAAATCTTATTATTTACTTATTTTAATATTCATATTTAAATATATTTTTTTAACAATCACAAATAATCTAATAGTTAAAGTATTCACATTTTATATTTAAAACTATATTTTAATATAAGCTAATTCAAACTTCAGATTGAGTATTATAAAAATTAAAATAACAATGATAAGTGATATATTTGGGAGAGAGAATGGTAATTTGAATCAAGAGTGGATGTTAATAATCCATCTAAAAGAATATATGGTAGTATATGAATATTTGAGAGAATGATGGTTCAAATTTATATGAAAGTCGTTGTTGACATACCAAAAGATGAAATATCCCTTCCTGGAAGAACAACATTATCAAAAAGTTGCGGAAACAAAATAAAACAAGATTTATAGTGATTCGATCAAAACAGACCTATATTCATTTTCGAACCACAAGAGACTTTTTTCTTTTACTATCAAGAATTTTATAGGAGTATTACAATTATTATTTTATAATTAAAACTCACACACAACTTATAAAGAAGTCATACTTTAAAGGAAAAGACTTGTCTTTCTAAAGTGTCAGCTGCACCTTTAAATAAGCCCAACTACGTTGATATTAATATATTGTCCAAATCTCTATTTCACCTTATTTTCCTAATTTTATTTACATAACAAAATATATAATATTTTTTTGTTAATCTTATTTAATAATATCAAAATTATACATCAAAAGATATAGTTTTTTTTGTTGTTGTTGAATATATTATTTCCTTATACCAAGATTAATCATCATGAACATATCATAATTGTAATATTATAAATCAATTCTCAACACTCCACCTTGATTTACAAGTTATCTCCCTCTTATTTTCCTTGTTTTGTTTATTCAATAAGCAAAGTCTCCATAGCTCCTTAATCCAGGAATTGCTAGCATTTGAGTAACATTGACATCTATTGACACTTTTTTAATAACACATTCGCTTAAGTCAATTATGCTCATCTCTATGTACAATCCCGTCAGACTTTAGCGTGAAAACTCTTTCAACAAAGGTAAAACCACAATACCCTTATTTCGCTTAAACCATCAACTATAATATCACTTATAATGGACTACACATAAAATTTACAATTTAACAAATTACCATAATTGTAATATTGTTAAATCATTCTTAATAGTCGTCATCTATTTCGCTGAGACCTAACCAAATATTTCATCATTTTCTCAATACATATCTCACTTGAAGGTCAAGTTTGAAGATCAACATCATGACCATTATTCCTAACTATGAAGCTGCAAAGACATCTCCATAAGTTCATCATCAAGAACTTTCTCACTCAAAATTATATTTAAATTCCAGGATTTATCCTAATTATATTATGCATTAATTTCATGTCATTTCTTTAATCAATTTGTTCACTTTTGTAATAAATAATCATTGTTTAAACAATTGAATGAAATAAACTCAATAAAAAAAGAACATAATTTTTGGGTTGGGATTACACAAGGTAAGGTAGGATTACATACAAGTAATTATCTTTTAAAATGGATATAAAACATAATTTCATAAACAAGCTTAGAACTAAAAAAAAAAAAAAAACTATTTGCAATAGAGATTCCGTAATATTTTTTCCTTTAAAAACGGACTTTAGCAATTATTTTTTGCATTATTTATCATATTCGCAACAGAATTGCAACAATAAGAAAAACATTGCAAATAGGCTTATTGAAAATTTGTAACATCGTGTACAATAGTGGTTCCAATAAGATTTGAGTAAGCTCCAATATGCTGCAAAGATCCTTTATTCTGTATAACTCTATCTAACCATGGTTTATAAAATATTGCAACAATATTTATATTCATATTTATATTAATAACCATTGTTTTACACTAATATTTGTAACTATAATTGCAATACTATAAATTTATTAAATAATAAAAATATATTCATCAAAAATTGTATTATCATATAAAATTACGTATTGTAACAATCTTCGCAATACCGAATATAATGAATATTAAAAATGATGCATTTAACAATTTGCATTACAATTCAAACCAGCCACTCTATAATTAAAAAATTTCAAAGCTTTTCTAAAAAAATCAAAATTACTTCAATCACCCTTAACATTGTCCAAAAAGTTCATTAATATTATTGTACTTCTGTATTTCAGCAACACCGGTGCACATTTAGAAAAATAATCTATAATAATTATCAACCATCTATTTTATTTTATGAAACACATTATTTAATGTAATTTTTTTACATCATTGACTGCCCAAGCCCTATACCACCCACCATGTGCATTCTCCAACAACATTTGATAATCATAAAAAGAAAATTGGTTAATATTTTTTAAACCAAAACCAATTCTAAATTCATGTATTGATCAACTATATCAAATTTTAAATAACAATTCATCAATAGAATTCAAGAATAATCCTACTAAATTATAAACATGATATTACCTATAATAATTATGTCATATATCTAAAATTTGCATAACATCTTAAAATGTTTTCAATTAATAACTCTATCATATTTAATAAAAATTTACGTCTTTTTCTGAATTTTCAACTCCAATGCACTTACTGTTTGCTTGAGACTTTTTAGCTCCAAATAGAGATGAGTGTTAGAATGACCTTCTTGAAACACCTATTTTTGACCCATGTAGCCGATTTCGAACCCACACACTTGTGCTAGGCCCAACAGCCTCCATTCACAAATTCGTTTTGGTCTTTTTTTTCTTTTGGTTCTAAGGAATTATGAGTTTGATGGAGTTGAGTACAAATATTCTACACATGCAAAAAAAATGGTTAGTAAATATATAAATCTCAACATCATTTAGAACATAAATAAACATACTTGTTAGATAAAATTGATTGGTTAATAAGAATTTAACAAAACAAACCTATTGTGCAGGAACGGTCAGAAACCTCAACCTGTCAAGTAATCAAACCGGCTAGAAGAAACAGATGAACAAACTAAAGTTATCCGGATTGAACAACCTGAACGGCAAAGATCTTCAACCGGCTAGAAAAGACAAAGCTGGTATATGTAGAAGATGACATCAAAGGATTAGACTGTGATATTGCCATATTCATACAAGTCTGATGATATGATGCAGACTGCAGAAGATTGCCTGAAGAAACAGTTACTATTTTGGTACAAGTCAAAAGAGCAATGTCCCAGGTGTAGAAACTGTCCAACCGACAGTTGCCATAATCAAGCAAAGACTATGTCAGCCCGTCTACTCCATGCCTTGGAAGCCTAAACCGCATTTAATGGTATACTGAACCTCTGAATCTATCCGTTGAAGAAATGTGACCGTTAGCACATTTTCACCTATAAAAAGGGAAGCTGAGGAAGCTGAAAAAAAAAGTGCTGAAAACACAAGAAATCATAAGCAAGCTAACAAGTGACAACTAGTGTGAGAAACAAGTCTGTGAAAAACAAGTGCTAAGAAAGATCAAGAACAATTTACAAAGTGTTTATCTCTAAGATTCAAGGCTTGAGTGTGCTTGTGTTACAATTTCTGTGAGAATTGTAAGAGTGATTATCGAGCAGTCAATAAGACTTAATCGTGTATTGTGTTTGTGTATTCCTTAGTGAATATCCTTCTCGTGGTTTGAGAAGAAGGAGTGACGTAGGTTCTACTATTTAGCCGATTCTTCATACTTTAACTAGTTCCATATTCTAACCGACCCATACTATTTCAACCGCCCCATTAATCCTCAACCGACATTCTCCAAACCGCATCTCTATTCATCCTGTGTGTGTGTTGCTTCAACCTGAAACAATCCACTTCCGCACTTGAACTCGGTTCAAGGGTTTGTGACAATTTGTGTAGTATTGAAACTAGTGCTAATTTTTAACCGAATTAGCGCCAACCGTTGAGTGTTATCAGAAAGTTCTATCCGGCTGGACCCCGGTCCGTCATCCTCGATCTAGATCCTAACAATTGGTATCAGAGCAGTCAATTTTAATACTCAAGCAACACTAATCGAGCAAGCATGACTTTCGGCAAAAAACCTCCAATGCTAGAAGGAGACGATTTTGCTAACTGGAAAATATGCATGCACTTGCACCTGATTACTATGGATGATGAGATGACATTCATTCTATCTGAAGGACCGATCAAGATTGAGAAAGATAGAAAAGATTGGACAGCCGAAGATAAAAGGAGAAACAATCTGAATAACCACTACAGAAATCACATCTTCAAGGCTCTGGACAGAAACACCTTTACTAAAGTCAGGGATTGCAAAACCGCAAAGGAGGCATGGGAATCGGTGATTCAACTTCATGAAGGAAATGAAAGAACCAAGGAGAACAAGATAATTGTGGCTACTCAGAAATTTGAAAACATCAAAATGAGGCCAGGAGAAACCATGAAGGAATTTAGTGATCGTTTCGAAAGTGTGGTAAGCGAGCTGTTGGTTCTCGGAAAGAAGTATGACAACAAGGAAACAATCATCAAAGCTTTGAGATCCCTTCCTAGTGCATGAGGGAATCAAACTACCTAGACAAGATGAAGCTACATGATGTATTCAAAGACCTAAGGGCATATGAGTTTGAAATAAAGTCCAGAATTGAAAATGAAGCATCCTCATCAACCGCTACTAAGGCACTAGTTACATCAATAGTACCAGCAATTGCCGCACCGATCAAATCAGCAGAACAATTCTCCGAAGATGCAATGGCCATGCTTGCAAAGAAGTTCAACAAATTTATGAAGAAAATCCAACCGACAAACAACTATAACTACAACTACGATGATAAATCTAACGTTATGTGTTATAACTGTGATGGTTTGGGACATTACATGTGGGAATGCAGAAAGCCACGAAGGGACAACCGGAAACCGGATGATCAAAACCAAAGATACAACTATCCATAAACCGGTGAAGGAAGTGAAAGAAAGGAGATGCAGAAAGCACTGATAGCCGATGATGGAGGAAGTTTATGGGCTCACAGTGACAGCGATGATGAAATCTCATGTCTCATGGCAAACGAAGAAGAACAGGTATTTGATTTTTCCTGTGATGAATTCACCAGAGAAGACTTAATTACTGCATTAAATGACATGGTAGTAGAGTACAAACACCTATCAACCTTAGTACCAACCCGGCTTAACTTTAGAACCGACCCCGTAGCACCAGTCCGACCCAACCCTGAAACCGATAATGCTCAATCCGATGAGATCATCGAAATCGAAGCAACACCTGAACTATCCTCCGATAGAGAACAACTCGAGGAGTCAGTTCAAGAGTGGACCGAAGAAGAGGATGAGCGAACCAAGTATCTGATGGAAGCATGGGAAAAATCTAGTGAAGCAGTTAGGAAGTTATCAAGTTATAAGAGACCCTATAAGTGTAAATTTGATCTCGGTTATTATATTAACACACTCATTCAACACAAATTCCCAGAGGATTGAATCTCACTAAAGACAAGCTTCCTTTCATAAGTTTTATCAAGAGCTCTTCAACCTATACCGAATCATCTCATGATTCTAAATTGGCTAAGGATCTAACCTATGTCGGTCCACCCAATATAGCTAAATGGTCTCTAACTAAGTGGAAAACTATTCAACCCTATGATATGAGTCCATATCACACCAATCAAACCTCACCTCAACATCACAAGGTAACACTAAGTAGACAAAAACACACTAAACCGAGCGCATATAGGACCATCAAAACTATATCCGGGAAAATTATGCGAATAATCAAAATATGGATACCCAAGGGACTAATCAATCACGGACCCAAGTAAATGTGGGTACCAAATAGTTGTAAATATGTACATTTTATAGGTTATAATGAAGCGGCTTGAAAACTCTGATTGGCATCTGGACAACGGTTTTATAAATTTATAATTTTTTTTGATTTTACTTAAATACATTAAATTTAAATTACAAATTAAACAACAATTATTATTTATGGTGATAAATGAATTAATGTTTGTCTTTTTTTAGTGTAAATTTATTATTATTTAAATTAATTTATTTTATATATAATAGTATCAAATTGTGATTTTTTTAAGTAATAAAATCTTAATTTTATGAGTTTATCAAATTTTAAGTAAATATTAAATTTTGACTATATTAATTTTTTATAAGTAATTAGTTCACATTAAATCTATTAAGAGTTACTTATAAAATATTAATTAGTAAATAATACAAATTCAATATAAAACTCATTTGAGTTCTTAAAATAATGAAGGTTAAAATAAAGAAAATCAGATTAACTAATGAAACGACATTCGAATATTTTTATAGTTAAGTTGATTCCGTAAACAGCCCAGTGAAAGGTCTAATCAAATGATAATTAATAATTTATGTATAGGGTTAAGAAACACGTACAAATCATGAGAAAATACAGGTAAGATAACCTATATTTTAAATATAAAATTAAACAACTCATTATTGAAAACATGAAAATCAATTCAAACTCGGATAATTTCGTCTTATTTATCGTTAAAAATAAGACGAACACATGCTCAAGAAAACATCATCAACACAATCGGAGGATATAAGTAAAAAACGACCCACCAAGGATTAAGAGTATTATTCACATCACAAAAATTCGGGATAAAATTGGATCCAACTAAATAAATGCCTCATCAATCAAAAACAATACAAACTCAATTATGAGTTATAAATTGAAAAACATAAAACCCTTCAATTGTTAAAAAAAAACTACCAGTGAGTAAAAAAGAATGATTTTTTTTTATTTCACTCAAACTTCCTCCAAAAGAGAAAAGAGAATTAAACTTAAATTAGAATAGCTAATAAAGTCTCGTATATATATTTGCACACTAAATTGATTGATTTTTCTTTTTTTTTTCTTTTGTGAATTGTAAAAAAATATGAATTACTTTTTAGAAAAATGGTATTTAGAGATTTAAAGTAAAAAGAATATGTTAAAAATTGAAGTAACTTGAATATGGTTTAAATATAAATTTTTATTGAAATTTTCATAATCTTTTTTTTTGGGGAATTTTTCATAATCTTGAACAATTAAATAATAATATTTATTTATAAAAGTTGGTACTTTCTTTAGAAGACTTCTTAATCTTCCTCTACTATAAAAAAAGGACACATATAGTCCGATAATCTCATCAAACTCAAAATATTTATACACACAGTTGTTTAGCAATGAATTCAAAGACTTTGATAGTTGAAATAATAGCCTTCATAGTGGTTTCAGCTTCACTTAAGGTTGGGCAAGCTTGCCTTCCATTCTTTTCACCATGAAGCCCTTCACCACCATCACTCATTCCTCAATCTCCATTATTACCTAATCCTCAATCGCCACCAACACCCAATCCTCGATAGCCATTATTACCCTATCCTAAATTGCCACCATCACCCAATTCTCAATCGTCAATATTACCCAAACCTCAATCACCACCAACACCCTATCCTCAATTGCCATTATTACCCATCATTGCATCAACACCTCTTTGCTTGTACGCAATAAGCCTCTTAAATTATTCATGTATTAGGGAAATCTCAATTGGAATATGTTATTGGGTTTTGCAACAGCAAAACTATGGATCTTCTTAGAAATCAAACATGCCATGCTCTCAAATGAAAGAAGTGATTACACTAGGATTGATTGGACTACTCCACAATCAAAATCTCCCCCAATCTTTCTCTCTAGATCAGCCAAAGAACAAGAAGAATAAGGAAACTAGAAAACCCTAGATCTGTAATTCACTCTCTCTCAACTTTGCTTTGTTATGAGAAAAATACCTAAAAAAGTAATTATACTCTAACCCGTTTTCATAAAAGAAAACTCTGGCCGGTTTACCCGGAATTTAAAAAAAACTCGCCCGCAATGGCAAGGAACACCTCAACAATTCTCCCACTTCCGAGCCATGGTAGAATGTTGCTATAAACATTCATCATCGTGACGCTCCTGCCAGAACCATTCCGGCTTTGGAAAAACATATCTCATGCTTGCCTCTTGGCAAGTCCTTTGTCATCATATCTGACTCGTTCTCATCTGTATGCACTTTCTCCAAGTATAACTCCTTCTTCTCGAGCACTTCACGGATCCAATGATACCTTCTTTGGATGTGTTTTGAACGTGAATGGAAACTTGGATTCTTGCTCACATGTATAGCACTTTGTGAGTCACTAAACACCACAAACTTGTCTTGTGTAATGCCTATTTCTTTCAACAATTCTTTCATCCATCTCATTTCCTTACAACATTATGTAATGACAATATATTCAGCTTCTGTAGTAGACAAAGCAACATATTTCTTTAGACGAGACTGGCATGATACAGCTCCTCCTCCAAAAGTAAACAAATACCCTGAAGTTGATCTCAATGTGTCAATATCACCACTCATATCTGAATCAAAAAACCCTTCAACATGTGGCTTTCTAGTACCATAACACAAAGCGTATTTGGATGTCCCTCAAAGATATCTCATTAGCCACTTAACCTCTTCCTAGTGTGTCTTACCAGGATTTGAAAGGAAACGACTAAGTACTCCAACCGCATGAGCTATATCCAGTCTTGTACAAACCATTGCATACATCAGACTGCCCATTGCTGAAGCATATGGAACACTACACATTTTTTATCTTTCCTCTTCATCCTTGGGAGACATTTTCTTGTTTATTTTCAAGTGTGTAGCCTATAGACAAGCAACTGACTTTGCCTTGTCCATACAGAATCGTTTTAAAATCTTCTCAATATATCTCTCTTAAGACAACCATAACCTTTTCTTCACCCGATCACGAATGACATGCATTCCATGAATTTTTCTTGCTTGACCCAAGTCTTTCATCTCAAAAAGACTTAGCCAAATCCTTTATCAACTTGGCAATCTTGAGCTTGTCTCTCTCAACAATCACCATGTTATCAACATATAAGAGAAGTATAATAAAATCATTAGAAGCAAACTTTTGTACAAAGACACAGTGATCTGTAGACGTCTTCATGAACGACTCAAACTTAAGATACCACTACCTTGGTGCTTGCTTCAAACCGTACAGACTTTTGACAAGTTTGCACACCTTGCTTTCCTTACCTTTCTTATTGTAACCTTCAGGTTGCTCAATATAAATATCTTCATCCAAATCACCATAGAGAAATGCAATCTTGACATCAAACTGTTCAACCTCAAGATCCATACAAGCAGCTAGACTTAACACCACCCGGATAGAAGTCATCTTCACTACCGGTGAGAAAATCTCATCATAATCGATTCCATGCCTCTGGCCAAAACCTTTGACAACCAGCCTAGCCTTGTATCTTGTATTGATATCATCACCTTCTTGCTTGATCTTGTACACCCATTTATTTTGTAATACTTTTCTGTTCTCTAGTCTTTCAACTAGATCATATGTGCCATTTTTCAGCAATGACTTCATCTCTTCATCCATGACAGCTAGCCATTCTTTCTTATGAGCATCCTCAAGAGCCTCCTTATAGTATATAGGCTCCCCACAATCAGTTAAAAGGACATACTCTGTAGCAGGGTACTTATAACTTGATCTTTTCTCCCTAGTAGACCTCCTAAGTACCTCTATTTGTTGATTCTGTTGATTTACATCTTCTTGCTAAACTTCAAAATCAGCCTCAATATTATCACCAAGATCAGTTGTTGTATCATTTCCATGGCCTATAGCTTGACCCTAAGGAACATTATCATCACTATCTGAGTCTAAAGCTACATGTGGCCTTGTCTCCTCAACATCACGAGACAGCTCAAGAACAGAAAGATCACGTATGCATGTATCAAGTTTTTCACTATCTTCAAAATTCTTAATAGTCTGATCTTCAAGGAATATCGCATCTCGGCTTCTCATAACCTTCTTGTCAACTGAGGTCATAACACCTGTATCCCCACTTTTCATCACCATACCCCAAAAATATGAATTGCCTGATTTTTGCATCTAGCTTAGAACTCTCGTCTTTTGGAACATGCACAAATGCTCTACAATCAAAACACGTAAATAGTCATAATTAACATCTTTACCTGACCAGACGCTTTCTACACACTTATTATTCAATGGCTTGGAGGAAGAACAATTAATCACATACACTGCAGTACTCATGGCTTCAGCCCAGAAATGCTTAGCCAACTTGGCATGGGAGAGCATACTCCTCATCCGTTCCAACATTGTTCTGTTCATCCTCTTTGCCACACCATTTTGTTGTGGAGTCTTGGGCACAGTCTGTTCATGTCGAATACCCTGCTCTTTGCAATAATCATCAAATGAGCCTATGTACTCTCCCCCATTATCTTACCGCACCCTCATCAGTTTTCTTCCTCTCTCTCTTTCAACCAGCTTGTGAAAGACCTCAAAACTTGCTGAAACCTCATCCTTGGACTTTATAGCATAGGCCCAAACCTTCCTAGATGTATCGTCTATGAAGGTTACAAAATAGGAAGCACCGCCTATGGATTTAATCTTCATAGGACCACAAACATCTGTATGGACCAATTCAAGGACATTCTTTTTCAATTCAACTTTTGACTTACTGAAGGAGACTCTGTTCTGCTTACCTTTCAAGCAATGCTCACAATTTTCAAGATGAGCATCCTTGAGATTCAGTAACTCATTCCTCTTGATAAAAACATTCAGCCCCTTTTCACTAATGTGACCCAGTCTCTTGTGCCACAACTCAGAGGATGACTCTATTAAAACAGAATATGCTGCATCATAAACAATTTTTAAATTTGTCTTGTATAAGAAACAACATTTCTTACCTCGTGCAACAACCAATGAACCCTTGCTTAGCTTCCATGCTCCACCACTAAAAACATTATGGTAGCCTCCATCATCGAGCTTACCTGCTGAAATCAAATTCATTCTCAAATCAGGAACATGTCTTACATCTCTCAATGTCAGGAAGCAACCCATGTTTGTCTCGATTCTAACATCACCAAGACCAACTATCTTGGACACACCATTGTTACCCGTGCGAACCTCACCATAATCACCAACTTTGTAGGACAGGAAGTAACCTTTGTGTGGAGTAATATGGAATGAGGCATCTGTGTCAACAATCCATGTTGTTTCATTTGAAGATGTGCTAAGACAAGAGTCTTGACAGTTAGAAGAATATATCAGTTCACCATCTGAAGCATAAGCAAATGTATCTGCACTCTGTTCTTTCTTTTCTCTGGGCTTCACTGTACCCATCGCTTTATCATTTTTAAATTTCCAGCACTCATTTTTCCAGTGACCCATTTTGCCACAGTAATGGAAATCACTATCCCTCTTTGGAGCTCTAGACTTGCTTCTAGACTTTCCCCTACTCGAACCACTTATATTATCCTTTGATCTTCCTCTATCAGCCACCAACATATCAGATTTAGAGGGTTTATCCCCCTTTCGATTCTCCTCATCAAGTAAGAAACTGGTGACAAATTCCATGTTGACTTTACCATTTGGTGTTGAGTTGCTGAGAGTGATAATAAGTGTCTCCCAACTTGCAGGCAAAGATCCAAGAACTAAAAGTGTTTGCACCTCATCATCAAAGTTTATCTTCATACTACTCAACTGATTCAAAATATTTTGAAATTCATTCAAGTGCTCAGCAATTGATTTATTATCAATATACTTCAGATTCACCAGCCTTCGTACCAGTGCTGCTTTATTCCCTACTGACCTCTCAGCATAGAGAGCTTCAATTTTGCTCCACATACCATACCATACGCCGTAGTCTCGTTCTCAACATGGTGCACAACATTTACACCAACCCAAGAACGAATAAAACTGCAGGCCTTTCTATCTGTCTTTTTCCAATCAGTTTCTTTTGTAGTCTCAGGTCTAACACCCTCATTTTCAATTGCTTCATTCAAATCATCTGAAACTAACAAATCACTAATCATCAGTTTCTATTGCCTGTAGTTTGTACCATTCAGACTCACCATATCAAGTCTAGATTTCCCCATTATTACTGCCTTAACAACTGATAAAAACCCCAGCAAAGAAACCAATTGATCTCTTCTATGAATTTCGCCAAATAACCAGCAGAGCACTCTGCTCCAATGTTAAAACAGATAACCAATCAATACTGCTCTTATACCACTGTTGGGTTTTGCAACAGCAAAACTATGGATCTTCTTAGAAATCAAACATGCTCTGCTCTCAAATGAGAGAAGTGATTACACTAAGAATGATTGGACTACTCCACAATCAAAAGTTCCCTCAATCTTTCTCTTTAGATCAACCAAAGAACAAGAAGAAGAAGGAAACCAGAAAACCCTAGATCTGTAATTCACTCTCTCTCAACTTACTATGTTATGAGAAAAATACCCAAAAAAGTATTTATACTCTAACTCGTTTTCATAAAAGAAAACCCTGACCCGTTTACTCGGAATTTTAAAAAATCCCGCCCGCAATGACAAAGAACACCTCAACATATTTAAGAGAACACCTATTAGTGTATATTGTTGTGATGCTATCACTTATTTCAATAATGTATGCTACCAAAATGGTAGTGCACCTTATGTCATCCAACAACTTCCTAATTTTCTTCGGCAGCAATTAAATTCAATTTGGGATGTTGTTTCATATTCTAGTTTGGTATCAATTGAGGAGGATGCCAATCAGTGCATTGCTTCTTCCTTCCATTACATTGATACAAATAAAATAAATTAATAAAATATTTAACTTTTTAAAATTTCAATTGATAATTAAATATATTTGTTTAAATTTCTTATTAAAATATAAATAGATAATATTAATATATATATATATATATATATATATATATATATATATATATATATATATATATATATATATATATGATTGGAGACAATCAAAACTGAAATAAATAAATAAATTTTTAAGAAGATTCTAAATTAAATAAATATGAAAAACAATTCAAAAGATAATAAAATTATGTAAACAAACAATAATCTTGTCAAGTTGTCATATCATATAAAAGAATATTAATTATTTTGTCATATATAACCCCTTTTACGATTTTTAAAGTTTAAGGTGGTAAAGAGGACCTCATCTTCACGGTCTTATCTTTATTAGAAGTTTCTAGAACATTTTGATCTTAAATTGGAATTCGGTCGGAAAGGAATGGTAGAAGATCTCTTAGCTTTCCAATTCAATTCGGAATCACTAATTTTGGTCAAGAATTGAGCCATGAAGTATTTTTAGAAAAAAATGTGACAAGTTGAATTATATTTAGAATTTTAAAAAACATGACCAAATGAAGAAAACTCTTCAGGTGTTCTTCATCTGCCCATAATCCGGTGAGCATCTAATAAAGACTTGGCGGACTTGCAAGGAAGGTGATGAAGTAGCTAGCCAAAATTCGAATTTTCTGCTTTTTTTTTTTATTTTTAATTTGATTTCAGGAGGAATTTTCTTAAAAAAAATGTAAAATATAATATTATATTCAAAATTTACCGTTTTCTATCCTAATTTGTGGCAAAAGTCGTTTTTAATTAATCCAAAATGGGGCCTAAAAGAGCGTTTTTAGTAAATCACATTATTATATTTAAAATTCACTATTTTTGGCTAGTCATTGACAAGGTATAAGATTTTTCAAATTTTGAGTTTTTTAAAAAAAAGTTGCGTTTTAATTAATCTGAAATAGGCCAAAAATAGTCCATTCGCAAGTTAATTATTTATTTTGAATCTTCTGATTTAACAATTAAGTACGATCATCGTACTAGACTAAGTGCATTTATTTTAATATATTTGGGATGTAAAAATAGAGTCTCTACATAATGGACTATAAAGAGCTTTAACTTCCTTCTTCATAAATTTGAAAAAAAATAAAAAAGCTTCGAAGATCCAACAATGGAGGAATGACTTTGGGCCTTCTCCTTCCCTATTATTCTTCTCTTTCCACTCTAGCTTTGATTATAAGTTGGAAAAAAAGCGATCCTAGAGTTTCTAAATGGTAGCAATCAAACAATAGTACAAACAAAGATTACAATTAACGTTCTCAATCTTTCATGTTATTTCCATATTCGCCTTGTAGGTAATGTTGTTTTCTTCCACGTCTCTTTTCTCGCTCATACTTCACAAAAGGTGATTAAATTGCAGCAGATGATGATGCATTTATGCTCTCATTGTTAAGTCTACCTCTGTATGAATATGTACTGATCTGATAAAATGAATTCTTTTTCAGAATTTCAGAGTTTTTATCGATGTTTTTTCTGCTTCAGTTTTGCGGGTTTGAGGATCAACAACCCTAGTTTTCTTCTCACTCTTATCCTTTTTTATTTATTTGCTTTCTTCTTTTGTGTTTTTCTCTTCCTTGTCTTCAGATTGAACTTCTTCAACATCCTCTATTTTTTCAATTTCATTTATTTTTTACTTCTCTAATTCTTCTTTGCTTTCTTCTTCCGTATTTTCCTCATTTTTGTCTTCTTTATCAGTGTCTTTGACTTCCACAATATGCTATTCTATTCTTGATTCTTCTGTTTCATTTTCCTTTTTTTTCCGCTTCATGGACTTTCAGAATTTTATGCTCTCCCTCAATTGCTTTTGCACATTTATTACTATCATGTTGGAAAGTATTGCAGAATAAACACTTGTTTGGTCTCAATTCATATGAGATTTTCATGATTGTGGGTTCTCCCTTCCTATCAATAATTGTCATGTTCTTTGACAATGTACTTTGAGAATACACTTAAATGTTTATTCTAGCAAAAGTAAGGTGTTCTCCTCCCTCTGTAATTGGGTCCATATATAATGTTTTCCCCAATAGACTAGCAAAGTGACTTAGATAATCTGCAATATATATATGTGCTAGGATGTTTCTAAGCTTGAACCATATTTGGGTTATTTCCTATGGCTTGTTTAGAAGGTTCAATTTTTCAGACCATCTCTTTAGCTTCATACAGTTGGATCTAATATAAATATATCCAATTTTCAGAATATCATCCAAGTTTGTTCACTTTTTGAATTGCAGAAAATAGAGATCATGGATGTTTGTAGAAACCTTCTCCTGTCCCTTCTGCTTCCATTGTTTCATTAGTGATTCTTTAGTGATTAGGAAAGACACGCGGTTCTTTCTTGTGTAGTTTTCAATAACTAAATTTTCTCATTCTTTGACGCGTTTTTCCTCCAATTCAGTTGACAATTTAAATTTAAAAGGAGTGTTGAAAATCTCGAATTTTGTTTTAAAATCACCAAAGTAGATTTGACTTTTGTATGCATGATCTTATGCTTTCTTTTCTATATCCTTTTTCCATACTTCATTTATCTTCCAACTGAAATTGATCCTGATAGTATAGGTCTTTGATTTTGGGGACTTTATTAGCTCTCTCATTATTCCACTGACCTGTTTACTATCTTTTCGTATTCTTCCTTCTTTAATAGGTTCCAATTTTGAAGATAATGTATATTCAATTGGAAGGTTGTTTGTTGTATTTTCTCTCTATTGAGCACAATCTCTTCTTTCTTTGCATGCATCAGTAGCTTTGTGATTTGATTTTTAAGCCCAAACAGATTTGTTCTTTCGTTATACCCAACCTTCCATATTCCTTCTTCTTTCCCCTATTTTCTTCCTACATTTTCTTCAGAATTTTTATCAGCAGTTTGTTCCTTACCTTTAATGCATTTTTGTTTTTCCTAGATAATTTCTTTAACAATCAAATCAATTTTCTTTTCAACTGCCTCCCTTAAACCTTCCATTACAAATTCTTTAACTTCCTTATTCTTATTTCTTTTCTTTCTTCCCATTTTAATGAAGTACATATAAAAACAATAAAGTAGAGAAATTACAGCATAAGGTATACCATAAACCATAAATATTACAAAATAGGGTAAACTATAAACTCTAACCTTACAGTCAAACTTTAAAGATGAATGAATGACCTAGCTATTAGAGTTGATATCGTGTCGTTCGTGCCGATCGTGCTGATTGTGTAGCTCATGCGCACGTTCTAGATACAAGCGTCCCTGAGCGACTAACAACTATGACCACAACAAGTGAACCACAATCGTGTCGATCATGTCATTCTTCCATTCGTGTCGTTCGTGTTAATCGTGACGACCGTATTTTTGTGATTCTATACACTTTTCATAATCATGAAAACATGTTTTAGGTGTAAAGTCTTACATTTATAAAAATGGCCAATAATTCGTTTTGAATTAATCATCAATGTCCCTAGTAGAGTCGCTAGTTTTTGAATGTCTTAAAGTCGACTTTTTCTAAAAATGATTTTTTACTCGATGGCCAAAGTTTTGTGACTTGCCTTTTTCTCGAATCTCAGATGTAGGAATGAAGAACCAAAGTGGTGAGCTCGGCTCGAGTGCATTTGAAGAATAGTGTCAATTGTTTTGATAAATTATATGACTTACCTTTCTCTCGAATCTTGTAAAACGAGGTGAGAAACAATTTACTCTAAAAGTGCCACACCTAAGAATGAGATGAGGAACCAAATATAGGATCTAGCAAAGTAGACATACTTTTAGTACGTTTAAGCGTCGTCACCTAATTTTCCTTCATGAGAAATTGGGAAAGAAAAATGTTTTATGTACAAACACATTGTAAATATTATGTTTTGGTGTAAACTTTGTGGTGTGTCTAAATGGAAGATCAACCAATCAAGTGGTACGCTTTAGAAAAAGGTGAATGGGAAGTTAATTCCAAATAAATTTTTACAATATTTCCCACTTGCACCGAGGTTGAAAATGTTCTACATGTGCTCCAAAACCGCTCCTCAAATGACTTAGCATAAAGATAATATTAATGATGATGATGATGAAGTCTTAAGGAATCCAACTAATTCAAAGATTTCTCTTCCAAGCCTCAGAATATAAGACATTCTCTCGCATGTGATGGGTTCTAACCCATTGTAAATGATAAGACTTCTTATAAAATTTGGCTTGTTATTAGTATTCCATACCATGTCCATCCTACAATTTGTATGGATAAAATTACTTCATTATTTCCATATTAATCCCCGGGCCAAAAAGTCTTGGAGATTCGATTGACGTGTTTCTCCAGCCATTGATTGATGAGTTAAAAGAGTTGTGGTATACTAGTGTGATGACTTACGACGCGAGCCGTAAATATTATTTCAATATGCGGGCAGCTATGTTTTGGACAATTAATGATTTTACGGCGTATACAAATTTATCTAGATGGAGTACAAAGGGAAAACTTGCATGTCCGTGTTGTAATAAGAATACAACTTTTATGAGATTGGTACACTTCCAAAAAGAGTGTTACATGAGTCATCGACGATTTCTTTCACCTACTCATTGTTGGCGTAGGGAAAGAGATTCTTTTGATTGTAATATAGAGTTAAGACTGACACCTAATCTTTTGTTTGAAACTGAAATATAAATGCAGGAAAAGGATTTGAAAGACATCTATTTGACTAAAACCATCCCAAAAAGAGAAAGATTTCTCATGATTCTTTGGGTGATAATTGGAAAAACTCATCATATTTTTTGAACTACCATAATAGAAAACATTGTTATTGAGGCATAATTTTGATGTGATGCATATTGAGAAAAATATATATGATAGCATGTTGGTCACTATAATGGATTTTAAAGAAAAAGAAATTGATGGACTCAAAGCTCGTAAAGATTTAGAATTAATGAACATAAAGTATTCATCGATCCCTTTGAGGTCGACGATGTTCTTCAATATACGGCAGCCACATATGCATTTTCCTCAAATTAGAAGAAACGATTATGTATGTTTCTTAAAGATGTAAAATGTCAGAAGGGTTCTACTTCAATATCGGAGGGTGTGTAAACGTAATTGATAAGAAAATTTCCAGATTGAAGAGTTACGATTGTCACATCCTATTACAGTATTTGATTTCACTTGCCACACGTGATTTACTTCTAGATGATGTGTGTGATACTCTAGTGCACTTTTCTAGGTTCTTCTGATTGTTGTGTCAAAAATTCTTAAATCGTGATGAATTAGAAGAGTTGTAGGATGACATTATTTTGACCCTTGTAAATTGAAAATGATATTTCTACCTTCATTCTTTAATATAATGGATCATTTGTCTATACACTTGGCCTTTGAGGCTTTACTAGGGGGTCTGTCTAGTATCGATGGATGTATCCAATTGGACAATATATGGGCACCTTGAAAAAGTACATTCGGAACAAAAACATTCCTGAAGGTCAATCAATGAGAGTTACCTTTTGTACGAGAGTATGAGTTTATGTACTCGATATTTAAAAGATCACGAGTCAATAGAGACATCGATACAACCAACTTCAACACTTTCTATATTCTTGGTAATGAGAGATTTATCGATTGCAACACTTTATACATACAAGTCGGGTGATCAGGAGCGTACTCACATATACATTTTGAAAATTATCTCGAAGTCGAACAATATTACAAGTAAGAGTTCATAAGTTGATTAGTGAGTAAGTGTGAATTTTGTAATTAACTAATTACAATTAAATATCATTATATGTAGAGAATTCACGCAAGAGTTAACCGATATAGGGCGACTCAATCTTTCTAATCTTGAACTCGATAAACTTTACATAATTTTTTCAAGACAAAAGTGGGGCAACTGAATGATGAATCAGATCGGACTTTGAGTCTAAATATTTTTGGGAGTGGTCCGATAATTTATGCTAAAAAGTATAACTCTTATAAAATAAATGGGTACAAGTTCAAAACTAAGAAGCATAACGAAGGTTTAACCACGCAAAATAGTGGTGTCTTAGTAATTGGCATCAATGGGACTGAAATAATAAATTACTACAAGGTACTTAAAGTTATCATAGAAGCTTAGTATTTTGGTGGTAACCGAGTAATTCTTTTCAAGTGTTGATGGTTTGATGTACATTCTAAGGACTGTGCTATAAAAGTAGATAAATATGGGTTTGTAAGTGTTAATGTGAACATAATATTGAGAACTCAGATTCATGATCCGTTTGTAATGGTAAGTCAAACACAACATGTGTTTTACGCATGGATATGGGATCTAGACATGGATGGAAAATTGTCACAAAGATAAATCCTCGTTATTCGAACATCTAGACATGTTTTATTTATGTCAAATAGGATGACCACATTAAAATTTTAACTTTATTTTTTTTGTAGGTATCATGTCACCTAAACATGTTACAAAACGAGCCTTATCGAGAGATTTTGACGAGTTCCAAGCTCGTACAGATGATTTACAATCCGATGATCATATGAGCTTTATGGGATCACTTCCGAATATTGAGGGACTAGATTATCTAGATTCCACCATTCCTGATGTATTTATCACCTCGGAGGAGGATTCCCCCATTCTCGAGACTATGTAGTTAATTACAACTTATACGTGATATTTAAATTATTATATAAATTTTAACAAATGTTGTTTCACTATTATTTTGCAAGGTCTTCATCGAGAAGGAAAAGATGGGAGAAGAATAAAAATAATATTTTCGAAAAACTGCCAACTGGGCAAAAGATGCGTTTAGAGTTTAGAGAAGTGGATGCAAAGCCCACTTGTGATAACGGTAGCTATTGGTTGAGGCATATTAGCACCATTGTTCGGAATCCCATATTGGTGCCACATCGTCTAGTAAATTGGTCTGATATGTCACATGCACAGTTAGATCATATATGGCGGTTCATCTCTGTGAGTTTGATATTTTTAACGTGTTATCTATAATTTAAATGTTTCATAATCCTAAAATCTGTTGTAATTTTTCATGATCCTTTTGAGTCTTCGCCCCATCACATTGACACCTATAGAGATAGAACGATGACACATGTGAAGAAAATATGGGATACGTGGAGATATAAGAACAAAAGAGACTAGATCCAACCACATGATGACAATGAGGAGTTAATTAGATTAAATTCTACTCCTAAATTTGACTACGATGATTGAAATTATCTCCTTGAACATCACTACGTCACGACTGCATTTTAGGTATAATAGTCATTTTTAATTCATTATATGTTTAATCGACTATTAACTAACAACTATAACTATCTTATAATTGCATAAAAAAGTACAACGAATTCTAGCAACAGAGCAAAAGTTGTATACACCCACCACAACGGTAGCAGACCATTTTCGCAAGTGGAGCGACATATGGTAAGTTTTAGTAAGAGTATTAAATTTTTATAATATCTAACAGATGGTATGTTTGTTATTTGTACAGGAGAGGGATATTGGACACACCTCTAATTATGTAGAATTCTTCCTACTTACTCATACTAGGAAAGCGACCGCCGAGGATCCGACTCTTATGGTTTCTCCGTATATTCAATATCCCATCATGAGTTTTAATCATTTCTGTTGGGTCAAATTATTTTGACTAAGTGTTGAAATAATTTACCCACTGATATTTTGATGATGAAATAACTTATGAGTTTTGATACAGGTGTATTGAGACAATATATTATAAGACTTGGATCTAATGAGGGTCATTAGACTGATTTTGATTTTCATTTGAATAGAATTAGACGTAAGTCTAACTCATCGGAGTTAGACGTGTAGTCTAATAGACGTGTAAAGAATTAGACGGATGGTCTAATGAATACACGGAATTAGACGTAAGTCTAATAGAATTAGACGTACAGTCTAACTCATCGGAGTTAGACGTGTATTCTAATAGGTGTAAAGAATTAGACGGATGGTCTAATGAATACACGGAATTTGATAGGATCGGCTTTATCGTTAAAGACGGGGGTCTGGCTAAGGATGAAGGCTTATGAAAAACGGTTTGATAGAAATCCTGTTAGGGATTAATATCTTTTTCTACTCTACGCAAACTTGTGTAAACACTTGAAACAAATTCAAGGCGGAATTGTTTACTTGGGTTTGAAGCACAAGATGAAATATGAAAAGATGACAAATGAAGAACACAACAGTTTGTTTATGGATGTTCGGAGAAACTCTCCTACGTCACCCCTTCTTCCAACCACCGGAAGGATTCACTATAATATGATGAGAATCAAATACAGTTTACACACTTAGCTCACTATTTGAACAGAACACTTTCTGTTCAATTACAAGATGAAGAATATCACTCAGCTAATGGTGTTTTGATTCTATCTCTCTCTCTCGATTCACACACAATACAATCAGAAAGAAGCTTCACAGAATAAGTTTAGTAAGCAAGATGATTGAGTAGTCTCTCTCTGCAAAATCAGATTGCTTGTTTGTAAGACTTGTTAAGGCAAATTGTCCATTGTCCTTAGGATTGATTAAATACTGAGCAGGAGCTAACGGTCGAATCTTCAAAAATGATATGTGGCACTCTTCCATTGGAAAGCCTCCATTGTACACAACAGGTTCTGAATACAAGGATCGTGGCAGTACCAAACTGGTTGTGCATCGAATATTCCATCAGGGATGTACCAGCAAAATGGGTAATGTGAGGAAAATTCTCTTACGTGGCATTCCTTGATTGAATGCATATAGTTGTTGTACTAATCTTCACTGGAAAGTGGAGCAGGAGTAGGGTACAACTATAACACATGGGTAGGAGAAATGCTAGATTCAAGCGTACTGCTTAAACAAAGCATTAAACGTATTTCAGTTAGACGGATTTGAGAAAATCAGTCTAATGAAATAAGTCAACTCCTTCTAATAAAAACGTCTATTAGACCGTCTGGTCTAATAGAATTAGACTCGCGTCTAATTACAATAACCATTAGACGGGTACGTCTAACTCCACTAAGTTAGACTACACGTCTAATTCCGGTTCTACCTCAGACTTGTCTGAAGGAGTTAGACTCACGTCTAACTTTCACTAATTAGACTACCCGTCTAATTATTAAATAACCATTAGACTGCCACGTCTAATTCCGGTTCTACCTCAGACTTGTCTGAAGGAGTTAGACTCACGTCTAACTTTCACTAATTAGACTACCCGTCTAATTATTAAGTAACCATTAGACTGCCACGTCTAACTCCACTGAGTTAGACTGGCACATCTAATTCTGGTTCTACCTCAGACTTGTCTGAAGGAGTTAGACTCACGTCTAACTTTCACTAATTAGACTACCCGTCTAATTATTAAATAACAATTCGACTGCCACGTCTAACTCCACTGAGTTAGATTGGCACGTCTAATTCCGGTTCTACCTCAGACTTGTCTGGAGGAGTTAGAATCACGTCTAACTTTCACTAATTAGACTACCCATCTAATTATTAAATAACAATTAGACGTGTCACGTCTAACTCCACTGAGTTAGACTAGCACGTCTAATTCCGTGCATTCATTAGACCATTCGTCTAATTCTTTACATCTATTAGACTGGCCCTCATTAGATCCAAGTCTAGTGACATGTTGTCTCAATACACTTGTATTGAAACTTATAAATTATTTCATCATCAAAATATCAATGGGTAAATTATTTCAACACTTAGTCAAAATAATTTGACCCAACAATTTCCCCCTTTTTGATGAAGAAATTGCAAACCTGCATACATATATCAAGACATGCATTCATCCAATAAATAAACAAACACCATGCAAGTAATCATTCAAAAACATCCATGTTAATCACATATGAGTGTTTTCAGAAGAAACACTCAAAACATTGTTCAATGTAACCAAGATAAGTTTACCAAAAACATGTATGAAAACATTCAAAATAACTACAAAAAGACATTTAATCATTAGTCTTCTTCTTCTTCCTGGTCATGACTTCTGGATAGGATAGACTTCAACTTAAGAGGTCTCTAAGACTGCAGTTAGAGGGGAGTTGGAGTCTTCACTTTTTCGTTTCTTAGACTTGAGCGTTTCCACCCTTTGAATGTAATCTACCACTTTCTGGTAGTTCAGGATCTTAGAAGGAAGGGGAAAACTCTTACCAGGTTGGTTCAGACGATGACAAAGAAAAGAGCTGAGAGGACCGTCAAAGCCGAAGATCTTCTTTCTAGCGACAACCATTCTGACAAGATTCCCGAAGAGGAAGTTTGTCCAGTTCACAAGAACACCCCTGGTTATAGCCACCATTATCTGAAAGACCTTCGTACAATACTTGTAAGAAGTTTCAAAAGATTCTTCTGTGATCCATACCATCTGGCCCATTACTGCACCGGCAATAACACTATCTTGATAGAAGTTTGCGGTTTGGAAGAATTCGTTGACAAGTTGTTCATGATAGGTTTCATGAGGGGTGAGGAATCTTCTCAGCCCAGAAGCTTTTAGCGATTCGAACATCCTTTGCATGCCCGGAGATTCAAGAGTGGATACGGATTGAAAGTCCACTTGAATCGATTTTGGTCGGAAGGGCAACATTTTGATTTGATGAATGAGGGTTTGAGAGATTCAATGGATTCGACTTCTAAAGAGAGAAAGAGGGATTTCAAGGATCTTCTATCTTTTAGAGTGAATGAACCTATTGATATCGGGGTTTTAATCATGAAGAAGAGAACTAATGATTATTTCTACCGTCAAGAATTTCAAAAAACAGTTCCCAATAAACATAGCATTTAATGTTAGCATGAAATAGAGCGTTTAATACTAAGTGTACAAGCAAAAGTTGTCAGAAATATTAGTCATTCCGTGTATATTGAGAGACACGTGTCTTCAATTCTTTTGAGGAATGACTGATTTATTTTTCGGTAGGAAAGAGAACTCAAACAGACATCATTAAAAGACAGTTGTCCTAAATGCCAGAAGATGAAGAGTATAATTACATCAGTAGTTAGACGTTTTATTCTCCTTTTCATATTTTCAATTTCTTTTTGAAAATCAGTCTATTAGACGTGTACGTCTAATTATGCTATAACAGCACGTGAGACACGCGTGTCTGATTAGACGTGAGCATCCTCTTGCTCATGACGTAAAAACGTTTAACGTCTATTAGACACATTCATCTAACCAAGCAGGTTAAAATAACCAAGACAATGATTTCATATAAAGATGAAACTGCTAAGGAAGATGTTCGTCTAAGTAGCTATGTTTCTCAAACTCTGAATCCTTAGGATAGGTTAAGACCTCCGTCTTTCATATCTGTTCAGTTTCGTTTTGAACAATACGTTCCCCTTCAATTTATGCACATAATTACGTCAATCAAGATCAACAAGACCTGGCATGTTTCTAAAATGAGAAAACTTAGCTTCCGGTAGAGGTTTCGTGAAAATGTCCGCAGTTTGTTGATCTGTAGGAACATGTTCAAGATGAATTTGCTTTTGATTGACGTGTTCTCGGATGAAATGATGCCTGATTTCAATATGCTTTGTCCGAGAATGCAGAACGGGATTGTAGGAGATTGCGATAGCACTTGTGTTGTCGCAGAAAATTGGAGATTCATCAGCCTCAATCCCATAGTCTCTGAGTTGTTGTTGAATCCACAGAACTTGAGAACAACAACTACTAGCTGCAAGATATTCGGCTTCTGCATTTGATGTTGCGACTGATGTCTGTTTCTTGCTGAACCATGTGATTAGACGATCTCCAAGGAACTGGCAAGTTCCACTTGTGCTTTTTCTATCAATTTTGCATCCTGCATAATCTGCATCTGAGAAACTAATTAAATTGAAACTGGAATCCTTCGGATACCACAGTCCCACATTTTGAGTTCCCTTCAAATATTTAAGAATACGTTTAGCAGCAGTAAAATGAGAGAGTTAAGGATCATCCTGAAATCTGCCACAGACACCAACATCAAATTGAATGTCTGGCCTGCTAGCAGTTACATACAGCAAGGAACCGATGAGTCATCTATATGCTGTAACATCTACACTTTGGCCACCTTCATCTTTGTCCAATTTAACTGAAGAACTCGGAGTAGCTGCTGCAGAACAGTTCACCAAACCAAATTTCTTTAGCAATTCTTTGGTGTATTTGACCTGGTTGATGAGAGTTCTGTTTTCCAGCTGATGGATCTGAAGCCCAAGGAAGAATGTAAGTTCTCCCATCATGCTCATTTCAAACCTATCCTACATCAGCTTGGCAAATTTCTCACACAGTTTGGGGTTAGTTGACCCAAAGATAATGTCATCAACATATATCTGAACAAGTAATATGTGAGAATCTTTAGCAAATCTAAACAGGGTTTTATCCACTGTTCCAACAACAAAATCATGATCAAACAATAAATTGGTTAGAGTGTCATACCAAGCTCTAGGAGGTTGTTTTACACCATACAATGCTTTGTTAAGCCTATAAACATGATTAGGCAAAACATGATTTACGAAACTAGGGGGTTGCTCAACATATACTTCCTCACTTAATTTTCCATTTAAAAATGCACTTTTCACATCCATTTGAAAAACTTTAAAGTTCTTAAATGATGCATATGCTAGGAAGATTCTGATTGCCTCTAGTCTTGCAACCGGTGCAAAAGACTCGTCAAAATCAATACCTTCCTCTTGTCTGTATCCTTGAGCAACTAAACGATCTTTGTTTCTAATGACTAAGCCATCTTCACTACGCTTGTTTCTAAACACCCATCTTGTTCCTATAACTGACTTGTCAGTGGGTCTAGGAGTAAGATACCACACTTTATTTCTATCAAATTGGTTTAACTCCTCTTGCATAGCATTGATCTAATCTGGATCAACTATAGCTTCACCAATCCTCTTTGGTTCAATTTGAGAAATAAATGCGGAATTGGCCATTTCATCCATCAGTTGACGTCTTGTCCTTCGAGGAGAAAAATGATTTTCGATTATCAGTTCTGGTGGATGATTTCTGTTCCATCTGAAGTTGGAACCAAGGGGATTGGTCATCTGAACCGGTGACACCGCGACATCCAAACTCTCAACTACTTGTTGAACAGGAGTTTGTACATCTGGTTGAGCTTCAACCGGATCAGCAACAGGATCAGATAGAGCCATCCGCTTGTCCAAGATTTCTTCTTCTTCACTTACAGACTCAAGACTAGCCGCTTGTAATCTGTCAGCAAGATCAATGGGTTCCTTGGATTTGCTCTCAACAGACTCATCAAAAACTACGTGAAGGGATTCTTCAACCGTCTGTGTTCTTTTGTTGTATACTTTGTAAGCATTGCTTACTGATGAGTATCCCAACATGAATTCCTCATCTTCTTTAGCATCAAAAGCAGTCAAATAAACCTTTCCATTGTTATGGATAAAACATTTACACCCAAATATCTTAAAGTAAGAAACTGTGGGAATTCTCCCGTAATACAGTTCATAGGGAGTTTTATCAAAACGTTTGTTAATTATTGACCGATTTTGTATATAGCAAGCAGTACTAATAGCTTCTGCCCAGAACCTTTGAGGAACATCTGATTCAGCAAGCATGGATCTCGCTGCTTCCTTCAGAGTTCTCACTCTTCTTTCAGCAATGCTGTTTTGCTGTGGAGTTCTGGCACTAGACAACTCGTGCCTAATTTCAGTCTTCTTAAGATAAGCTGATAGGTATCTGTTGGTGAATTCAGTTCCCTGATCACTTCTGATGCATGTGATATTTAAAGATTTTTTATTCTGAATCCCTTTAAATATCATAATCAAGTTTTCAGCAGTTTTATCTTTGGATGGTAAAAATGCAACCCATGTAAAACGTGAAAAGTCATCGATAACAATTAAGGCAAATCTCATTCCTCCTATACTTTTTACAGGAATCGGACCAAAAAGATCCATATGTAAAAGTTCTAAGATACGGCTGGATTGTGATTTCCCTTTGCTTTTGAACGATGATCTGCCCTATTTGCCTAACTGGCAAGTAGTGCATATCTTGTCCTTTGAAAACTGAAGATTGGGTATACCAATAACTAAGTTGTTTGAACAGATGTTGTTAATGGTTTTAAAATTCAAATGGTTCAAACGTTTATGCCATAACCATTTCTGGCCATTCTTGGCAATCATGCACATAGGGTCAGATGTCTCTTTTTGCCAATTCATTTTATATGAGTTTCCTACTCTACTTCCAGTTAATAAAATGTTTCCATCTTGGTCTTTAACTAAACATGCATGAGTTTGAAAGTCTACCGACAAACCATTATCACATAGTTGACTGATACTGATTAAGTTATAACATAAGTTGTCAACCAGCAGCACGTCATTAATAGTTAGTTTACCATGCATAATCTTACCCTTACCCATGGTCTTACCCTTCTTGTTGTCACCGAAAGTGATCTTAGGTCTAGAGCAATCTGATATATCAGTGAGGAGTCGTCTGTTTCCTGTCATATGCCTGGAACATCCGCTATCAAGATACCATACAGATTCCTCCAGTCCTTCATTTATTTGTACCTACATAAATAAATATTTACAATCTTTTGGTACCCACATTCAATTGGGTCCTCGGTCAATCAGTCCCTTAGGAATCCATATTTGAGTTATTCTGATGGATTTCCCATTTTGCGTTGTGATTAATGCGTTTGTTTTTTACTTAGTAGACGACTTTCTGCTAGCCACTGATTCTTTAGCTTTTGAAGAAATTTTTTTTTTTAAAACTCCTTGACTTAGAGTCAGGTTTTAACTTACCAGACTTATTAGCTTTTTCAAGCTTATTCTTAAGCCAGCTAACAGTTGGTGGAACATAATCTATTTCATTTTTGAAAGCAACATTCTTCATGAATAGGATCAGATTCAATGTCAGTCATACTTCCTTTGACAAAACTTATTGGCTTAAGTTTGTCATTTGGCTTTGACTTTTTGCAGGACAGATTAGGGTCATTGCTGTCAAATCCCAAACCGAATCTAGATCTAGCAGGTTTCAACATGTTGATCTGATATTTGACAGCATCTCCTGATCTTGTCCAGGCACTGACAATATAGTTCAGTCTCTTGTTTTCGGATGAAAGAGTTTGAATCTGTTCTTTGAGCATCTCATTCTTAGATGAGATCTCTGTTAAGTTTTTATCAAAAACATTTGATTCAGGTTCTTGTTTTGAAAGGAGAACAGTTGATTCATATTTAACTTTCATTTCATAAAAAGAGTCAGTTAACTTCTTGTACTCAATATCCATTTCATTGAGTGCATTAGTTAACTCCTCGTTTGTAAATTCTGGTGCAGAGATATCATTTACCTTAGATTGGTCATCTGCCATTAGACATGTTACAGCTTCATTCTCTTTTTCAGCGGGAGACTCCTCCGAATCACTGTCAAATGAATGCTTTTTAGTTGTTCTTTGCTTGAGAGTTCACCCCGTGGATCTGGCTGAACTTATCCCATATTTCTTTTGCAGTGGAACAGGATTTGATCTCACAAAACATATTCGTGTTGAGTGACTAGAACAGAATGTTCTTAGCAACATTATCCAGGTTGTTGGTCACCTTATCTTCAGTGGTCCACTCACTTCTTGGCTTTGAAATCTTTATGGGGCCATCGGTGATAACACTCCACATATCATAGTCAATAGCGGCCAAGTGAGCTTGCATTCTTATCATCCATAGATCGTAGTTATCCTTTGACAGAAGAGGAATTTCATTGATGCAAGACATGCTTTAGGTTCTTGATGCTTGAGAATAGAAACAAGGCTCTGATACCAATTGATAGGATCGGCTTTATCGTTAGAGACGGGGGTCTGGCTAAGGATGAAGGCTTATGGAAAACAGTTTGATAGAAATTCTATTAGGGATTAATATTTCTTTCTACTCTACGCAAACTTGTGTAAACACTTGAAACAGATTCAATGCGGAATTGTTTACTTGGGTTTGAAGCATAAGATGAAAAGATGACAGAAATGAAGAACACAACAGTTTGTTAATGGATGTTCGGAGAAACTCTCATACGTCACCCCTTCTTCCAACCACCGGAAGGATTCACTATAATATGATGAGAATCAAATACAGTTTACACACTTAGCTCACTATTTGAACAGAACACTTTTTGTTCAATTACAAGATAAAGAATATCACTCAGCTAATGGTGTTTTGATTCTAGCTCTCTCCCTCGATTCACACACGGTACAATCAGAAAGAAGCTTCACAGAATAAGTTTAGTAGGCAAGATGATTGAGTAGTCTCTCTCTGTAAAATCAGATTGCTTGTTCGTAAGACTTGTTAAGGCAAATTGTCCGTTGTCCTTAGTATTGATTAAATACTGAGCAGGAGTTAACGGTCGAATCTTCAAGAATGATACGTGGCACTCCTCCATTAGAAAGCCTTCATTGTACACAGCAGGTTCTGAGCACAAGGATCGTGGCCGTACCGAACTGGTAGTGCGCCGAATATTCCATTAGTGATGTACCTACAAAACGGGTAATGTGAGGAAAATTCTCTTACGTGGCATTCCTTGATTGGATGCATATAACTGTTGTACTAATCTTAACTGAAAGTGGAACAGGAGTAGGCTACAGCTATAGCACGTGGGTAGGAGAAATGCTAGATTCAAGCGTACTACTTAAACAGAGCATTAGACGTATTTCAGTTAGACGGATTTGAGAAAATCAGTCTAATGAAATAAGTCAACTCCTTCTAATAAAAATGTCTATTAGACCGTCTGGTCTAATAGAATTAGACTCGCGTCTAATTACAATAACCATTAGACAGGTACGTCTAACTCCACTAAGTTAGACTACACGTCTAATTCCGGTTCTACCTCAGACTTGTCTGAAGGAGTTAGACTCACGTCTAACTTTCACTAATTAGACTACCCGTCTAATTATTAAATAACCATTAGACTGCCACGTCCAACTCCACTGAGTTAGACTAGCACGTCTAATTCCGGTTCTACCTCAGACTTGTCTAAAGGAGTTAGACTCACATCTAACTTTCACTAATTAGACTACCCGTCTAATTATTAAATAACCATTAGACTACCACGTCTAACTCCACTGAGTTAGACTGGCACGTCTAATTCTGGTTCTACCTCAGACTTGTCTGAAGGAGTTTGACTCACGTCTAACTTTCACTAATTAGACTACCCGTCTAATTATTAAATAACCATTAGACTGCCACGTCTAACTCCACTGAGTTAACTCCACTGTTAGTTCCTGCTCAGTATTTAACTAATCTTAAGGACAACGGACGAACAATCGGTTTTTTCAAGCCTTAACAAGTCTAACGAACAAGCAATCTGATTTTGCAGAGAGAGAAACTACTCAATCATCTTGCTTACTGAACTTATTCTGTGAAGCTTCTTTCTGATTGTACTGTGTGAATCGAGAGAGAGAGCTAGAATCAAAACACCTTTAGTTGAGTGATATTCTTCATCTTGTAATTGAACAGAAAGTGTTCTTTACAATAGTGAGTTAAGTGTGTGTGTAAACTGTATTTGATTCTAATCATATTATAGTGAATCATTTCGGTGGTTGGAAGAAGGGGTGACGTAGGAGAGTTTCTCCGAACATCCATAAACAAACTGTTGTGTTCTTCATTTCTGTCATCTCTTCATATTTGTGCTTCAAACCCAAGTAAACAATTCCGCCTTGAATCTGTTTCAAGTGTTTACACAAGTTTGCGTAGAATAGAAAGCGAATTAAATCCCTAACAGAATTTCTTTCAAATTGTTTTTCATAAGCCTTCATCCTTAGCCAGACCCCCATCTCTATCGATAAAGTCGATCCTATCAATTCCAATTGTTTTAGTTTGTATGTCTAAGTTTATAATTACTAATAGTGTTGTAAATGATTGTAGACTGTGATGCGCGAGCGGCTTAATGAAAACCCCAATATGTCGTTTGAAGTGTCTGAGGCTACTTTTGGAGCAAAGGGACACCGGAGGGTGAGCGAGATAGGATCCGGAGTACGTCTAACGCACTTCAAAGGGGATCAACGGGGATGTTCTTCCTCGAGCGTCAACAGCGCATGGGAGTCACAGCGTCAAGAGACACAAGTGCTACATGAGGAGAACATGACCTTGTGAGACGACATGGCGCAGCAAGGACGTGTGTTGGAGGAGATGTGCACATGGTAGGACAACCTACTGGCACATATGCATGCACAACATGAGACTATACATGCACTTATGTCTAGGATGCCCCTCCTCTCCCTGATTAGTAGCATATTGATTGACATTTTATATTAATAGGATTTAAGATTTTTATAATTTAGAATTGTTTTTATTTATGAATGATCTTTTTTGCTAATAGTAAAACAAAATATGAAACATGTTTAATAAGAATAAAAAAATGTGCCAAAAACCCAAGAGTAAGGATTATGACGGTATTAGGGCAAAATCGACGTGGATAATTAACAATATCAGCGACAGTGTTAAAGGAATGTCGACGTTGATAACTAATAATAAGAGAATAAAAAATGTGCTAAAAGCCCAAGAGTAAGAATTATCAGCGACGACGTTAGGGGAATGCCGACGTTGATATTAACAATATCAACGACGATATTAGTGGAATGCCGACGTTGATAACTAACAATAAGAAAATTACAAATGTTCTAAAAACCTGAAAGTAAGGACTATCAATGACGGCAAAAGAAGGAATTGTGTCACTATTAATGACAATATAAACGACAGTGTATGCATAATGTCGTCGTTAATAGTCAAAATATAAGCGACAGCGTAAGGACAATGTCGTCATTATTATTTAAAATTATTAGTGATGTAATTCCCCATTCACCGTCATTGATATTTTAATTATCAGCGTCGACCTATCGTCGTCAATAAAAACTATTTTCTTTTAGCGACAAACTTTTTAGCGACGAATGGCGACGGTTTTGTTCATCGACGTTAATATTTATTAGCGACGGTTTATGTCGACGCTAATGATACATTTTCTACCAGTGAGAATCATCTTAGCGAACAACTTGTAGAAATACCCTACATAAAAACTATCAATATTCTGTTAACGTAATGTTTTGTTCAGACGAGGACACTTGTTTGCGTCCTACCAAAAGTAAGATTCGGCTAGCGAAACCACTAGACCGATGACTACATTATTAATTTTAAATAAAAAGTAGTTAAAGGGTCCGCAATGGAGACTTGTAATGACAAACGATTATAATGATCTTATTCAAAATAAAACGTGGTCTCTAATTCCTCGTACATCGTCACACAATATTATTAGTTGTAAATGGATTTTCAAACGCAATCACAAATTAGATGGAACAATTGATCGTTACAAAACTCGTCTCATGGCAAAAGATTTCATCAACAACAAGGCATTGATTATGAAGAGACTTTCAATTAATACTAAACCTACGACTATTCGCATTATTTTAACTTTGGTTATCTCTCACTAATGGTTTATACATTAACTCGATATCATCAATGCATTTCTTCACAGATCCTTAAACGAAGAAGTCTACATGTCTCTAACACTTGGATTCTTACATCCAGATTTTTCTAATCATATATACAAACTTAATAAAACAATATATGGTCTAAAATAATCTCTTCGGGCTTGGTACTCCATTGGTTTTACTAAATCCAAGTCTAACACAACTTTATTCATATGTTATACATCAACTATATCCACATATTTTCTAGTATACATGGATTGTTAGGATCTAGGTCGCGGCTGGCGGACCGGGGTCTGGCCGGTTAGCTCGTTTCACTTAACGGTTGGTGATTAATCTGGTTAGAGATTAACACCGGGGTTTCAATACTACACAAACTGTCACAAACCTTTGAACCGAGTTCAAGTGCGGAAGTGGTTTGTTTCAGGTTGAAGCAGCACACACACAGGATAGGCAGAACCAGATTTGGATGAAGTCGGTTTAGAGTATAGTGGGTCGGTTTGGGATTCAGTAAGTCAGTTCAGATAGAATCGGTTAGAGTATAAGGCAGAAAGTAAATAACAAGACAGGTTTTTATGGATGTTCGGAGATAAAGCTCATACGTCACCCCTTCCTCTCGAAACCGCGAGAAGGATATTCACTAATGAATACACAAACACAATCCGATCGAGACTTATTTTCTGCTCGATAACACCCGTACAATTCTAACCGAAATTGTAATCTTACTTCAAATAAACACTTGAGCTCTTAATCTTAGAGAGATAAAACACAGTTTGTGACTTGGGTTGTTGAAGACTTTTCTGAATTTGTAACCGCATTTATTCCTCTTCAGCTCCTTCTTTTATAGGTGAAATGTGCCAACAGTCACATTTCATCACCTTGAATCTGATTGGTTGAGCAGAGGTTCAGTGATTCAGACCTGGCGGTCTAGACTTCCAGTGTATAGGTCAAACCGGCTAGGTTTGTCTTTTACTTAGTATGGAAACTGTCGGTTGGACAGTTGCCTGTACCTGGAGGATTGCGTCTCTGATTTATCCTGGAGTGGAAAGATCATGTCGGACGGTCTTCTGCAGCCTGCAGATTGTCCTCAGACTTGTATAAATATGTCAATACTCAGATCTGTCCTTTGGTATCATCTTTAACAGATACTCAAAGTATCTATTTGCATGGGTCGGTTGTTTAGGTTAACCGGATGACTTCCGGTTTTGGTCTTTTCTTCTGACCGGTCTTGTCTTCCTGATCGGTCAGGTTTTTGGTCGGTTGGGTTGCTTGACCGGTTGAATTACTTGACCGGTTGGATTCTTTAATCGTTCCTGCACAGGAAGTTTGTTTTTGTTAAGTTCTATTTAACCGGTCTAATTTTATCTAACAATTTCTCCCTTTTTGATTATTTTATTTAAAATATTTAAAACCATGTAAGAATGCAAATGTAAGCCGGTTGTTTTAAAAGTTCATTTGGCCGGATTTTTGAAAAATGACTTAGAAGAATTTTTCGAAAATTTTGGAAAATTTTGAGAAAAAATTTTATATTATTTTGAAAAATCTTGATAAAAATTTATATTTTTATCTTATCAATTTCTTCCTTTTTGATTATTTTATTTAAAATATTCAAAACCATGTAAGAATACAAATGTAGGGCGGTTTCCAAAAACACTTGATATATATATATATATATATAATTATACTAAGTTAAACATAGGCAATGATTAAATGAAAGTTTCTATCTCTTTCTCTTGGGCAGGTATTTGGTCAGCATTTTTGCATTCACCGTTCCCTCGCCCGGATTGCTAGGATCGACGCCAGGTCTGGAGGAGGATCCTTGACCGCCTGAAGTGCCGGTGAAAGGTGAGGCCGGTGGAGCAAACGATCTTAGTGGGGCTATATCGAGGCCCCGCGGTCTCTTGACCAGCGGTACGGACCCATCTTCGAGTTCGTCGTCGTCTTGCGAAACCGGATTGATTCAGGGATCGACAACCGTGTTAGCAACGTTGTCCAAAAGCTTTGAAATTTCCGCCCTCTTTGTAGGAGCCTTTCTTTTTCTTGTAGTTGGTCCGGAAGGGGAAGCAACGGCTTTGGACATCTTATGAGCCTCGGCGAACTCATTGTATGCTGACTGTTGGCCGATTAGTCGAGCCGCATTTTCATTCTGTTGAACCGCTATGGTCGGTGCAATGTTTTCTATTGTCTGCATATGGCCGGCCAGGTTTGCATCCGCCTCTGCCGTTTCCTTTTGAAGCCGGACTTGCTCGTCCAAGGCATCTTGAATCTACTGAGCCGTCAGCGCATTTTCTTCCTCAAGCGCTTTGTCGGCTGCTAGCTTCGCTGCTACTATCTCCGCCAGCTGTTCGGTGACCGCTTTTAGATCGGCCTCGGTCTTGGCATGCTTCTCCTCAAGCATTGCTACTCTCTCAAGTGTAGAACCGGCCTGTACACCGGATTGAGCCAGATCCATCAATCTTTTTCAGCCTTTGATCGGTTGTTATTTGGTTAAGTTCTGCCAAACCGACCTTTTGGCTGGTGAGAGCGAGATCGTTCTCCAACTTCTTAGTTACGGTCTCCAATACCTTAGTTCTGTTGGTTGTGTCACTGAACAAAAGGTCGATAAGGCCGTATTTGTCTTCAACAGACGTGATCCGTCCAACCGCGATTTCCAGCTGTTCGTTGGTGGACCCAATCATCTCGATGGATCTTGTCGCGGTTTCTTTTATCTTCTTTTGCCACGGCCTAATTGCGGCATTGAAAAATTCTCGATTAGATCCTTTACCCTTTCTTCTATTACAGCTGGTACCGATTCATTGTCGTTTTGAAGAGAAACTCGCTGATCAGTGGGCGGTGTACTTGTCCCGAGGTCGGTGTTGTTGAGTATAGCTTCCGGTTGAGGAGAGATATGCTCGTCTTCGGCCGGAGTTGGACCGTCCTCAGGATTTGGACCGCCCTTAGGATTCTGACCGCCCTCATGAGTCAGACCGCCCTCATCCTCCGGATTAGATCTGGAGAAGGTTGACATTTCTTGGTGCTCGGGTTCCGCCTCCAACCGTGCTAACTCGTCGGTCAGTTCCCGTTCCTTGACCGCTAGCATGTCCAACACTAAGAGTTCGAACTGAGACTCCGCCGTCCATGGGATATGTTTTTCACGGAGATGATGTATATGTTCGGTGAGCCCTAGTAACCCGGCATGCAGTTCGACCATTTTACTTCTTCGAAGAGCGGTTAAGACGCTCTGAGCCTTTGTAAGATTGATGACTTCCGCCTCCATCTCAACCAGCATTTCGTATCTCCGGTCAGCGGGATGTTCCGGTAGCATGTTGGTGTAGAAAATTTCCTGCCGGTTCAGGTCTCGTTGAAAGTAGACGTCGCTCGCAGCGTGAGCCTGAATGTGAATTTCATTCATGATTTGTTTGACGAGGTCCTCGCCCATTTTCCGAATGTGTTCATCCCCGGTTTCCGGTTGCTCAGTCGGACCGGATTCGTGTCTGGCCGATTGTTCCTCGACCACTTGCTCTTTCCCTATGCTAGTCCGATTTTCCTCGGTATAGTGTGAAATAGTCCGGGTGGAGCTAGAGGCCGAATTTTCCGTGTGGAGGGTGTCGGACTGTGGATTAGCCGATCCGGTAGGTTGCTGATCCGACTTGCTTCCGGATTTTTGTTTGGCCGGAGTTGTTTTCTTTTTAGCTTGTCTCTTCTTTCGGCCGCTTGTAGAACCAGAGACCTTCTTTTTGCCATATTTCTTCTCCGGTCTAATAAATTGATGGGATTTTATGATTTTGCTGTGCGGAAAAAAACATCGGGGCCGGTGTCAGCGTTGAAATGACGCATCAGCTTGCCGAGTGGGACGGCGAATCCCCGTGACCGTTTGGATGCCGGATCCACCATCTCACATAAGTTGGAGAATATTACCTTTGCCCAGTTGATTTTGGTGCCGTTGACTAAACCGGCAATCATATCTATCTTCATTCGGGTGAGGCTATCATAGTTGCCTCCCCGTGCTTAAACCGATTTAGACAGGATCTCGCATAGCGGTCTAAATTCCGGTTTAAGTGAGGTTTTCTTACCGGACACTGCTATTGGTACCACAGTATCCGAAATATCCCGGTAAACCGCTTCGAATGTGGCCTCGTCGGTACCACAGTCTCTCCCCTCGGTTGGTAGATGGAGTACCTCAGCAACCGACTCCTTGGTGAGTTTGAACGGTTTTCTGCCTACAGTTGCGGTTATCGTCCCATCGGTGAATGTGGCGGTTTGAAAGAACTCGGTAACCGTCTCTTAATACAAGATGAACGGTCCGTTCAAGAAGTGTTCAAGACCGGACTCAGAAAGTTGGGTTAACACTCGTTTTGCCTCCGCCGATCCAATTGCCCGAATTTTATCGAAGTTGACCTGGATGATGTGAGTGAAAATCACAGATTCACGACCCATTGTAGGATGAAGAACCGAGAGATCGAGAGAATGAGGGTTTGAGAGTTTTGAGAGATTTGAAAGCTAGAGAGAGAAAGCCGTTTCGCGTGAGAATAAAATAAAATGGCTAAGGACCGTATTTATAGTCGCGGGTTGGAATTTCAACCGCCGCGAACTATCACGTCAAGTTTGGGCGGGAATTTTCCCTCCAAAAGGTCTTGGGCGACAAACGATGGGCGGGAAGTTTGAGCGGGCTTTTGATGCGGTTATCTAACCGGCGAAGAAGCGGTTTGTTCTTGTAACCGATTATGAAGCGGTTATTTAACCGATGATAAAGCGGTTTGCGATTTTTACCGGTTATTCAACGAGGTAGTTAGCGTTTTTAGCCGGTTAGGCATTTAGATAGATATTCTAATAATGCGATTTTGACCCGGTTTTCAAGCTTAGAAATTCAAATAGTCATTCAATGAAAGAGAGCATAATAGAGACCGATACACGGATCGGTTTAGGGTACACAAGATACAGAATTATAACTTATGTAATAATTATTTTAGAGAGTTTGTCCTCCACCCCTTCCTCATGGAGAACATTTGATAGGTACGCCGGGGTACCCAGTCCAAAATTTGGATTATGTGTACGAAGGAGTCGGCTTATGTGGGGAGCGTAGCCGAGACCTTTCTATGTCTCGACCATGGTCTTCAGGTTAAGATGACCGATGACCAGTTGATGGGGGTGTGGCTGACTATGTAGGTCATCATATCGAAGACTTTCCTAGAATAGTGTTGGTTCGGAGATTGGCAGATGATGGATCGGTTGACGATCTCGTGAAGGAGTTGGATGTGATGGGCGAGGCGGGTTTTCAGACCGTGGTTCTCCACCGACACTTTGGTTCCGGAGAACATTTCCGAATAGTCAATTGCTGCACTGCCCACCCGGGATGGGAAATCGGAAAACCCTTCAGTGGGCAGATTAAACATCCGGGAGAATACGCTTTCGTTCAAAAAATGGTGTGGTTTTTCACCACGGAGATAATGACATCGCCACTCATGGATGCATTGTTGAAGAATTCCATTACTTCTGGAATGAACATAGGTCCGGATTCTTCGAGAAAATCACGAAGGCCGGTGTAGATTAGGGATTCAAAAAGGAGTTCCTTCACTTCAAGATCCTCAACTTGGAGGATGGATTCGAAATCAATGCACATATAGTTTTTTAGCGTGCGGTTCGACATTCTTTCAAATTTTGCCAAGACAGAGAGAGGTTAAGAAATTCTGATTTGTTTGAAGGTATGCTGAACTGACAAGAGGGGGTTCCTTATATAATTTGGAGGGAAAGTAGGGGCATTTAATGCTAATATTCCGTTTTGTCTTATTTATGATGGGAATATTTATATTTCCAAAACTCCTTGGGAATGAGTTACTTTTGACCGGTTGAGGAGCTCGAGGTGGAGAATCTAGTTAGAAAGTAACTAAGTTTGTGTAATTTCCCATGTAGTTGGAAATTGAAAGTTACTTTTCATTAATGAAGGTGGGGTTACAACAAACCGAAAGAAACACAAAGATAAACCGAAGAGATCATAAAGGAGTAGGATGACAATACAACCGGTACGTACAGCAAAATAGCCGGTTGTTGAAAGGAGTGACTTAATTGCCAGAGGAGTTGAGGTGTCGGTTCTTCCTTTTCCAGGCCTTCTCGAACCGCTCATAGAATGAGTCGGCAACTTCCTTTGTGATGACCTTGTCCTGGTTCAATCCTTCACCCGGACAGAGCGGAACCCCGAGTTCCACGAGTAGGCAGCTGATCTGGGGAATGAGGCCGGTTTGGCGAATGGTGATCATCTAGATCAAGACATCAAACAACACCCTGGACTAGTTGACCGGCGTATCCGTTGTGATAGCGTTCATCATATTGAAAGCTGTAGCACAGTAGGTGTTGGTCACATCCTTACCTAGAATGCCCCAACCGATGATATCATTGAGAAGCTGGTATTCAGCTCTCAATGATGACCTAGCACCGTGGTCACTGACCGGATGGTTTGACCGAGAGAAGCTTAGGGAAATTTCGGTCTTTAGTCCGGTCGGAACGTTCAGATCAGTGAACCCTTGCTTCGGTAGATCGAAACATCTAGCGAAGTCACTCTCCGAAAAATCAAACACGGTCCCTCCGACCCTAGATTGAATGAGGGTGTCAAAGTGAGGGGTACCTCGGAAAACCCTAGCATTATAGAAGAACTCCAGGACGGTTTCGGGAAAGATGACATGTTTGTCATCTAGAAAAGATTTTAGACCGGTGTCTTTAAGTGACTTAATCATTTTGAAGATTTCATAATGCTCTGTACTTTGAGCTGAGTCGAAATCAACTTGAAGAATGTTTGGGAACTGAGACATTTTTGTCTTAGTGAGAGGATAAATTGATGCTTGTGAATATTTTGTCTAATGTTTGCCTAACTTATATATTAGTGGAGGGATGATTGTATTATCCAGTGTATAGTAGGTGATTTGATCTATTAGCCATCGGATAAAACATATTGCATGAAATAAGCATGTCTACAACCTAGGATGTAAGTCATAGGCCTGGACGGTGAAAGATATCATATCTTCACGTCTTTTGAGGTATGACCATTTTGCTTTGAAAATGTATCTTTTCATAACAGAGACATCTAAACACAGATAATTGTTTCATTTTTGTTCGGAAGCCAAATAATCCAGAGTATACTATTTCCAAACCGGTCGGTTTTCAGTTATTTGTGCCGATGCGGTTAATTGGTGCATGCACTAAGTAACTGGTCGGTTTACTGTAACTGATAGACAAAGCGGTTCTTCAATAGGTACCTTGGTGAATTCGGTTTTCGATAGTTTAGGAAGAACTACCGGTTTTGTCTGTTCGATTCGATTTTCCTTTTAGACTTTTTAGGAGATGAGCTGATTAATATCGGTTAAACCGAGTATGTTTCTGAAGTGAGAAAACTTAGTTTTCTGCAGGGGCTTTGTGAAGATATCGGCTACTTGTTGTTCTGTTGATACGTATTCCAGCCGGATATGCTTCAGCATAACATGTTCTCGGATGAAGTGGTGTCTTATGTCGATGTGCTTGGTTCTAGAATGTAGAACCGGATTGTATGTGATTGCTATGGCACTTGTGTTATCACAGAATATCGGAGACTCTTCGGCTGTGATACCGAAATCCTTCAGTTGTTGTTGGATCCACAGGAGTTGTGAACAGCAACTTCCAGCTGCCAGATATTCAGCTTCTGCGGTTGACGTGGCAACCGATGTCTGTTTCTTGCTGTGCCATGAAACAAGTCGATCACTTAGGAATTGGCATGTTCCGCTGGTGCTCTTTCTGTCAACTTTACAACCTGCATAATCTGCATCCGAGTAACTTGTGAGGTTGAAAGATGAGTCCTTTGAATACCACAGACCGACTTCAGGGGTTCCCTTTAGGTATTTCAAGATTCACTTTGCGGCTGTGTAGTGAGACTATTTTGGATTAGCCTGGAATCTTCCACATACTCCAACCGCAAATAGTATATCCGGTCTACTTGCTGTCAGGTATAGGAGAGAACCGATGATTCCTCGGTAGGCCGTCAGGTCTACTGCCTGACCGTCATCATCCTTGTCCAATTTGCTTGATGAACTCATTGGAGTAGCGGCAGAGGAACATGTGTCCATCCCAAATTTCTTTAGAAGTTCCTTTGTGTATTTAGGTTGACTGATGAAAGTTCCTCCTTCGAGTTGCTTAACCTGAAGGCCTAGGAAGAAGCTTAATTCTCCCATCATACTCATCTCAAATTTGTTAGTCATCAAGGTTGAAAATTTATCACATAGTTTGGGATCGGTTGATCCGAAAATGATGTCGTCCACATATATTTGTACAAGTAGGATGTGTTCCTTTTTCTCAAATTTAAATAGAGTTTTATCCACCGAACCGATGGTGAAATCATGTTTTAACAGAAATGCGGTTAGTGTATCATACCAAGCTCTAGGAGCATGTTTTAAACTGTATAGTGCTTTGTTTAGGCGGTATACATGATTAGGTAGATCAACATTTTTAAAACTGAGTGGTTGTTCAACATATACTTCTTCACGTAGGTCACCATTTAAAAATGCACTTTTAACATCCATTTGAAAAACCTTAAAGTTTTTGAAAGCAGCAAAGGCTAGAAAAAATCCTAATAGCTTCAATCCTAGCTACAAGGGCAAATGATTCTTTAAAATCAATGCCTTCTTCCTGTTTGTATCCTTGTGCCACTAGTCTGGCTTTGTTCCTCGTGACCAAACCATTTTCATTGAGTTTATTTCTGAATACCCATCTTGTTCCTATGACCGGTTGATCTTTCGGTCTAGGGACTAGGTACCAGACTTTATTACTCTCAAACTGGTTTAACTCTTCTTGCATTCCCAAGATCCAATCTGGATCTGACAATGCTTCATCCACCCTTTTCGGCTCAATCTGGGATATAAAAGCGGAATTGAAGTATTCCTCCAGAATTTGTCGCCTAGTTCTAACGGGTTTTGAAGGGTCACCTATAATTAGCTCAGGAGGATAATTTGTGTTCCTTTTGAAATTCGGTTCAGGAGTGTCTACCAAACCACCGTTTACTTGATCAAGGCTAGACATATCGGTAGGCTGAACAATAGTGTCAGACCAACCGATTTCCTCGGTTTGAACCGAGGTGTCAACTTCCTGCTGTGTGACAGCTTGATCCGGTTGGGTTTCATCATTACCCATTTGATCATGGACAAACCATCTGAAAACAGGAACCTCATTTTCACTATCAGAATGGATATTGTTGTTTTCCAATCGGTTGTGTAAATCAAAGGATGATGCAGTGTTGTTTTCAACCGATTCATTGAATACAACATGAAGAGATTCCTCAACGGTTAAAATTCTAGTGTTATACACTCTATATGCTTTACTAACTACTGAGTAACCTAGCATGATCCCAATATCGGATTTTGCATCAAAGGCAGATAGATAATTTTTGCCATTTATATGAATGTAACATTTACAACCGAAAATTTTAAGATACTTAATGTTGGGAATCCTATCGAAGTATACTTCATACGGTGTTTTGTTGTGAAACTTGTTGATCAAAGACCGGTTTTGCATGTAACATACAGTACTGATAGCTTCAGCCCAGAATTTTTGAGCAATACCCGAATCGGCTATCATGGACCTTGCGTCTTCCTTGAGAGTTCGGTTCCTTCTCTCGGCCAGGCCGTTTTGTTGAGGAGTCCTAGCACTAGACAACTCGTGTCTAATGCCGGATTCATCAAGAAATGCATTTAGAGTACTATTTGTAAATTTGGTTCCTCTATCACTCCTAATGTTGTTTATGCGTGTTGATTTTTCGTTTTGTAAACGTTTAAGTAATGTGATTAAATTTGATGCGGTTTCACGTTTAGATGCCAAAAATATTACCCATGTATACCTAGAATAATCATCGACAACTACCATAGTATAGAGCATACCACTTAGGCTGACGACCCTAATCTGTTCAAATAGGTCCATGTGTAGGAGATCTAAGCAACAGTTAGACTGAATGTGTCCTTTACTCTTAAAGGTTGACTTAGTTTGTTTACCCATTTGACATGTTGAGCAAACATTATCCTTATTGAATACTATATCGGGAATTACTTCAACCAGCTTTTTACCACGGATATAGTTTAAGGTTTTCAGGTTTAGATGATTTAGCCTTTTATGCCATAGCCAGGTTTGATCGGTTTTAGCTACCATGCAAACCGGATGTTCTACTTCATTTTTCCAGTTTACCTTGTATATGTTTCCTAACCTATTTCCGGTTAGTAGTATGTTACCCTGGGAGTTTTTAACTAAGCATGCATGTTTCAGAAATTCTATAGTGTATCCAACATCACACATTTGGCTAATGCTCAGCAAGTTAAAGTGTAGGTTTTCAACTAAAAGTACATTATCAATTGTTAAATTACCATGGACAATCTTACCCTTGCCCACAGTTCTACCTCTTGAGTTATCACCGAAGACAATCATTGCACCGGTTTCTATTCTGATGTCAGTTAGAAGGTTTTTGTTTCTAGTCATGTGTCTGGAACAACCGCTGTCCAGGTACCATTCAGAGTTCCCTAGCCGTTTCTTCATATCCTGCAAAATATACATATTGACATATATTTGGTACCCACATTTACTTGGGTCCACAAGTGATTAGTCCCTTAGGTATCCAAACTTTAATAAGTCGGACAACTTTTCCGGTTATGGTTTTGACTAGTTTTCCTGCACTCGGTTTGGCGTCTTTCTGTTTTCCTAAGAGTGCCTTACCCAAAGGTGGCCTTTGGTTTATCCTATGCGGTCGTGGATCGGCTTGCTTACCTTTAGGCCGGTTGGCTTTCCTTTTCTCAGGATGAAGTCATTTTTCGGAGTCAGTTGGACCTATATAGATTAGTTCGTCTTCTGGATATGAGGCACTTTTTTCCTCATTGTAGGTTAAGGAGCTCTTGACAAAACTTACAAAGGGAAGATTATCCTTCATGAGCCTCATTTTGTCGGAATGGTTCCGGTTGCTGGATCTGTTGTTTTTGTATCCAAGCCCAAACATGCATTTGGGATGTCTGCTGTATCTAGACAATCGGTTCACCATTTCACTGGATCTTTTCCATGCGGCTATTCGATACTGGGTTCGGGCATCTTCCTCCTCGATCAACTCTTGAACTGACTCCTTGAGTTGTTCGGTCTTAGAGGATAGTTCAGGTACTGCCTTGGTTTCTAAGATTTCGTTAGGTTGAACACTACTGGTGTAAGGTTCGGACAAGGCTGGTTCTATGGGGTCGGTTCTAAAGTTGAGTTGGATTGGTATTAGTGTTAATAGGTTCTTATACTCTACTACCATATCATTTAGTGCATTAAATAACTCATCTTTAGTAAATTCTTCACAAGGAGAGTCAAATACTTGTTCCTCGTTTGCCATGAGACATGTGAGTTCGTCATCGCTGTCACTGTGTGCCCATAAGCTTCCTCCATCATCGGCTATCAGCGCTTTCTGAACTTCGCTTCCTTCACCGGTTTGTGGATAGTTATTTCGGTGGTTCTGATCGTCCGGTTTCCGGTCATCCCGTCTCGGTTTTCTGCATTCCCACCTGAAATGTCCCAAACAATTGCAATTATAACATCTAACATTAGATTTATCACCGTAGTTATAGTTGTTGTTTGTCGGTTGGCTTCTCTTCATGAATCTGCCAAATTTTTGTGCAAGCATAGTCATGGCATCCTCGGTAAACTGTTCAGCGGTTCTGATCGGTGCAGGGGCAACCGGTTCTATGGATGTGACTAAGGCTTTTGTGGAGGTTGAGGCGGAAACTTTATCTTCAATCCTAGATCTCATTTCAAACTCATATGCCTTAAGATCTTCGAACACATCGTGTAGCTTCATCTTGCTTAGACAGTTTGATTCCCTCATCACCATTGTCTTTATATCCCATGCACTTGGAAGAGACCTTAACGCATTCATGATAACTTCCTTGTTGTCATACTTCTTTCCAAGAGTTGATAGCTCGTCTATCACATCTGTGAACCGGTCACTATACTCCCTCATTATTTCTCCCGGTTTCATCTTGATGTTTTCGAACTTCTGGGTAGCCACCATTATCTTATTTTCCTTGGTTCTTTCGTTTCCCTCATGAATTTGAATCACCATATCCCATATTTCCTTTGCGGTTTTGCAGTCTCTGACCTTACAAAAAGTGTTCATGTCCAAACCGTTGATGATACGGTTTCTAGCATGATTGTCCAGATTGTTTTTTCTCTTATCATCAGTTGTCCAATTCTTTCTGCCTTTGTCAATCTTTACCGGTCCTTCAGTCAGGATGAACTGCATCTCGTCATCCATGGTAATTAAGTGCAGGTGCATGCGTACCTTCCAGTTGGCGAAATCGTCACCTTCTAGAATTGGAGGCTTATCAAAAGACATGTTTGCTTGAGTATTGAAACTAACTGATCTGATACCAATTGTTAGGATCTAGGTCGCGGCTGGCGGACCGGGGTCTGGTCGGTTAGCTCGTTTCACTTAACGGTTGGTGATTAATCCGGTTAGAGATTAACACCGGGGTTTCAATACTACACAAACTGTCACAAACCCTTGAACCGAGTTCAAGTGCGGAAGTGGTTTGTTTCAGGTTGAAGCAGCACACACACATGATAGGCAGAACCGGATTTGGATGAAGTCGGTTTGGAGTATGGTGGGTCGGTTTGGGATTCAGTAAGTCAGTTCAGATAGAATCGGTTAGAGTGTAAGGCAGAAAGTAAATAACAAGATAGGTTTTTATGGATGTTCGGAGATAAAGCTCCTACGTCGCCCCTTCCTCTCGAAACCGCGAGAAGGATATTCACTAATGAATACACAAACACAATCCGATCGAAACTTATTTTCTGCTCGATAACACCCGTACAATTCTAACCGAAATTGTAATCTTACTTCAAATAAATACTTGAGCTCTTAATCTTAGAGAGATAAAACACAGTTTGTGACTTGGGTTGTTGAAGACTTCTCTAAATTTGTAACCGCATTTATTCCTCTTCAGCTCCTTCTTTTATAGGTGAAATGTGCCAACGGTCACATTTCATCACCTTGAATCTGATTGGTTGAGCAGAGGTTTAGTGATTCAGACCTGGCGGTCTAGACTTCTAGTGTATAGGTCAAACCGGCTAGGTTTTTCTTTTACTTAGTATGGCAACTATCGGTTGGACAGTTGCTTGTACTTGGAGGATTGCGTCTCTGATTATCCTGGAGTGGAAAGATCCTGTCTGACGGTCTTCTGCAGCTTGCAGATTGTCCTCAGACTTGTATGAATATGGCAATACTCAGATATGTCCTTTGGTATCATCTTTAACAGATACTCAAAGTATCTATTTGCATCGGTCGGTTGTTTAGGTTAACCGGATGACTTCCGGTTTTGGTCTTTTCTTCTGACCGGTCTTGTCTTCCTGATCGGTCAGGTTTTTGGTCGGTTGGGTTGCTTGACCGGTTGAATTATTTGACCGGTTGGATTTTTTAACCGTCCTGCACAGGAAGTTTGTTTTTGTTAAGTTCTATTTAACCGGTCTAATTTTATCTAACATGGATGATATTATTCTTTCGAGAAACTCTAATATTTTATTAAAGAAGTAATTTGTCGTTTAAATCATTTATTTCCAGATAAAGATTTGAGTAAAATACACTATTTTCTTGGAATATAAGCAACACGCACATAATATGGCATGTTTCTTTGTCAATCCAAATATGTGGATGACATTTTAACTCGTGCTAATATGCTTCAACTCTTCTAGCTCTTCTCTCTCCAAATATGATAGAGATACTTTAGAAGATTCTTTTAGCTCTTCTCCCTCCAAATATGATAGAGATCCTTTAGAAGTTCATTTCCAATATCGAAACATAGTATGAGCACTTCAGTTCTCACACTAACTCGTCATGAGTTATTTTTCGTTGTTAACGAACATGTCAATACATGCAATCTCCGACAACTTCTCATTACACAACAGTAAAACGCATTCTATGATATCTCAAACACACTCCTCGTCATGGAATTTTTATTCGTTCAACGTCACAACTTACTCTTACCACTTATGATGATGATGATTAGGCAGGATGTCCTGATGACCGTAGATCTACACCCGACTATTGTACTTTTCCTAGCGATAATCTAATTTTTTGAAACTCTAAGAAACAATAAGTTGCGGCTTATTCCAGTACTGAATCTGAATACCGTGCTCTTGCACATGCAAGTGCTGATCTGTGTTGGATTCATTTTTTACTAAGTGAACTTTGTGTCTCGCTATTTTCAGCTACAATATTATAGTATGACTTAGTGTTTTATTTTTATCAACAAATCTAGTATTTCATGCTCGCACAAAATATTTTGAAATTGATTTCATTAAAATTTATCATAAACAATTACTCACATATAGGTTTGGTCTTTTACATGGCAAAATAAAAATAATTAAGAATTGATTTAATTATTTAACTATTAGTTAACAAGTTATAGTATAATCAGTATAAATACTTATACTTAATATTTTTATAATAAAAAAATACAATCAAGAATAACTTTTCATTCTAATAAATTCTTTATCTCTATACATTTACTAAATACAGAATTGGTCTGTTTTTTATTTCAAACTTGTTGAAATAGATAAATATAAACAAATAACCAGTTAACTTTTGTAAAGTATTAGCTAATGTATCCTATTGATTATGCACATTTTTTTTTTGATAGGTTTAATGCAGATCAGATCTTCTGCTACCGAATTGGGTGTTCCCCTGTTGCAGACCAATCAAAATTCAGCATTATTATTATATTAATAAATTAAAATTGGGTTGAAAGGAAGAAAGAGAACCCGGAACCCGTATTTTATTCCGGGTTCAGCAGAAATGGAAATGAGTGAAGCTTCCTTCGCTTCACTCTGTTTTACATGACCATTGAAGAGACAGTCTACACTGTTTTACATAAGGTTGTCCATGTAAAACTGATTGATATATATTCACTCAGGTGAATATAAAATACGTTCATGTAAAAGTTGTTTATATGATAGAAGTGAAGCAAACTTCACTTGATATTAAATTTGTAAGATATTTAAATGAATTTACTTTAGATTATATATTAAATATATATATAAAAAAAAAAATATGTTCAAATTTTTTTGTAATATATTTAAATAAATTTTTAAAACAAAATATTTTAAAATTTATTTGTCAGATATTTTTACAAAAATATTTAAATTATTTTATATTTTATATAATTATATATTAAATATATATAATGTTCATGTAAACCACTAACACATTTATGTAAAAACATTTATACGTTAATGTAAAAGCATTTATGCCTTCATTTAAGTCTGCAAAAAATATAAATAAAAAAACAAGCGCTACCAGGTGAAGCTAGCTTCACCTAAGTATTTACAGCGCTCAAATGAGTGAAACAAGCACTACCAGGTGAAGCTTATTTCACTCAATATTTACAGCGCTCATATAAGTGAAGCAAACTTCACTTCATATTTACATTTGTAAGATATTTAAATTAATTTGTAAATATATTTAAATGAATTTGTAAAACAAAATATTAAATTTTTTTTAATATATTTAAATAAATTTGTAAAACAAAATATTTTAAAATTTATTTTTAAGATATTTAAAAAATATGTATATTTAAATTATTTTATATTGTATATAATTATATATTAAATATATATAAATGTTCATGTAAAACCACTAACATATTTATGTAAAAACATTTATACGTTCATGTAAAAAAATTTATGCCTTCATGTAAATCTGCAAAAGAATAAAAAAAAAACAAGCGCTATCAAGTGAAGCAAAGTTCACCTGGTAGTTTGTTTTTATTTTTTTATTCTTTTGAAGACTTACGTGAAGACATAAATACTTTTACATGAACATATAAATGCTTTTACGTAAATGTGTTAATGATTTTACATAAACATTTATATATATTTAATATATAATTATATACAATATAAAATAATTTAAATATTTTTTTTTAAATATCTTAAAAATAAATTTTAAAATATTTTGTTTTACAAATTTATTTAAATATATTACAAAAAATTTTGAACATGTTGTGTTATATATATATATATATATATATATATATATATATAATCATATAAAAAATAATTAAAATAAAATAATTTAAATATCTTACAAATGTTAATATCAAGTGAAGTTTGCTTCACTTTTATCAACACTGTAAATATTGAGTGAAGCAAGCTTCACCTGGTAGTGCTTGTTTCACTCATTTGAGCGCTGTAAATACTCAGGTGAAGCAAGCTTCACCTAATAGCACTTGTTTTTTTTATATATTTTTTGCTGACTTACATGAAGGCATAAATGTTTTTACATTAACGTATAAATGTTTTTACATAAATGTGTTAATGGTTTTTACATGAACATTTACATATATTTAATATATAATTATATAAAATATAAAATAGTTTAAATATTTTTTTTAAAAATATCTTACAAATAAATTATAAAATATTTTGTTTTACAAATTTATTTAAATATATTACAAAAAAAAAATGAACATGTTGTTTTATATATATATATATACATATATATATATATATATATAATATAATCATATAAAATAATTAAAGTAAATTCATTTAAATATCTTACAAATTTAATATCAAGTGAAGTTTGCTTCACTTCTATAAACGCTGTAAATATTGAGTGAAGCAAACTTCACCTAGTGGTGCTTGTTTCACTCATTTGAGCGCTGTGAATACCCAGGTGAAGCAAGCTTCACCTGGTAGCGCTTGTTTTTTTATTATATTGCAGACTTAAATGAAGACATAAATGATTTTACATGAACATATAAATATTTTTACATAAATGTGTTAATGGTTTTACATGAACATTTATATATATTTAATATATAATTATATAAAATATAAAATAATTTAAATAATTTTTTTTAAATATCTTACAAATAAATTTAAAAATATTTTATTTTATAAATTTATTTAAATATATTACAAAATTTTTTGAATATATTGTTATATATATATATATATATTTAATATATAATCGTATAAAATAATTAAAATAAACTAATTTAAATATCTTACAAATGTAAATATCAAGTGAAGTTTGCTTCACTTCTATCAGCGCTGTAAATATTGAGTGCTTCACCTGGTAGTGCTTGTTTCACTCATTTGAGCGCTGTAAATACCCAGGTGAAACTAGTTTCACTTGGTAGCGCTTGTTTTTTTTTAATATTTTTTGCAGACTTAAATGAAAGCATAAATGCTTTTACATTAACGTATAAATGTTTTTACATAAATGTGTTAGTGGTTTTACATGAACATTTACATATATTTAATATATAATTATATAAAATATATAATAATTTAAATATATTTTTTAAAAATATCTTACAAATGAATTTTAAAATATTTTGTTTTAAAATTTTATTTAATATATAATCATATAAAATAATTAAAGTAAATTCATTTAAATATCTTACAAATTTAATATCAAGTGAAGTTTGTTTCACTTCTATCATATAAACTGCTTTTACATGAACGTATTTTATATTCACCTGAGTGAATATATATCAATCAGTTTTACATGGACAACCTTATGTAAAACAGTATAGACTGTCTCTTCAATGGTCATGTAAAATAGAGTGAAGCGAAAGAAGCTTCACTCATTTCCATTTCTGCTGAACCCGGAATAAAATACGGGTTCCGGGTTCTCTTTCTTCCTTTCAACCCAGTTTTAATTTATTAATATTATAATAATGCTGAACTTTGATTGATCCGCAACAGGGGAACACCCAATTCGATAGCAGAAGATCTTATCTGGGTTTAATGGATCAACTTATAGCCAATATAAATTTGATTTGAGTTATTCAAGATACTTTATTTGGTTTTAAAAGTATTACATCTTGAACTAGCCCTAAGTTGTCATTTTTTTGGCACATTCTTAATTGGCTAATGTAGCATCTTAATAATGCACATTTCCATTTCAAGGTATTCTTAATTGCTATGGTTTAGTTTAATTTCAATTTACAGTTTCTCTAATCTTGTGTAACCAATAGACTCTGCGTCATTGTCAAGTACAAAGTCAATGTCAATTACAAAGTCAGTGTTGATGGAGACAACAAATTCTTATTTCAATGAAAGAATTTTACAACGGAATATGACTTGGCAATGGTCAATGATTTTGGAAACTAGAACCATGAACAAGCCATACACACAAAAGAAGAAGAAGAGTTTAGTTTGGCTATTCCTGTTCATAATTGTGCTTCATGAAAGATGGGTACCATAGAGTTAATCTTCATGGTCTTAATCTGTACGCAATCTCTGCTGGTATATGTTCAGTCTCTTACAAATTATCACGATGGTAAGTTATGGAACACCTGTCAACTGTTCGATGAAATGTCCAAGACAATTTTTTTGCATAACATTCTGAATACTTTTGCATAATTTGATGGTGTGTAGTAAATGCCTTAAGAGCTCTACAGGAATTGTGGAGTAACACACCGCCTAGTTGGGTTGGGACAGATCCATGTGGAAAAAGTCCTTGGGAAGGAATTAACTGCACAAATTCACGCATTATATCCATGTAAGAGTTCCTTCAATAGAGTTAACAGAGTTTGAATAATGTTCTCTTATTTGTTGTTGAAATTCCAGAACATTAGGAGGCATGGGCATAATTGGCCAACTTACTGGAGATATCGCATCGCTGGATGGATTACAATCATTGTGAGTTTAGTGAATAATATTCATATCCTTTTCAAATCGACTGCACAAAACAATTCCAATTTTCATTTTTCGGTTTATAAGGGATCTTTCAAATAACAAGGGCTTATCGGGGCCTATTCCTCCATCAATTGGAAAGTTGACTAAGTTGTCAATTTTGTAAGAAAATTCATTCATCTACTACTCTATTACTAGTGTAGAATGTTGCTCTCTAAAATAATTGGTCACATTTATCTGTCAGAATTCTGAAGGGTTGTAGTTTTTCGGGTCCAATTCCAGACACCTTAGGATCATTAAATCGACTCACCTTTCTGTAAGGAATTCTTTCATATTTAGCCTTTACATTTAGAAAAGACTTGTTATTATTATCATGTTCATTGCAGGTCTTTAACTTCAAACAGTCTAAGTGGGCCGATTCCTCCATCGCTTGGTAACTTGAATGAGCTTGATTGGCTTGATATTGCTGAAAATAGGCTCACTGGAACTATCCCCGTCTCTAATGCAACTTCTCCCGGTCTTGATCTATTGGTTAACGCGAAACACTTGTGTGTATTTTTTTCTCTACTTACCCATTTGAGTTCTGATTAGTCTTCAGTTGGCTTCAATTTGATTTCTTTTTCTCCATGGATAAATTTCAGTCATTTTGGAGGGAATCAACTTAACGGCACAATCCCACCTACACTTTTCAATTCAAACATGAATTTGATACACCTGTAAGAGATCTATTTTAATCCGCCCATAATTGATATGAAAAACGTGATCTGAATTATAAATTTCGTTCATGTGCAGATTCTGCTTCTAGCAAGTCCCATTATAGTATTATAATTGGGGCATCCATTGGTGGGTTTGTTCTTGTCATGCTGGCTATCCTTGCAGGAGTTGTTGCTTTCCGTCAAAAGAAAAGAGCTGAAAAGGCTGACAAGCAGAACAATCCTTTTGGTAAAAAGAAAAACAAGACTCAAATTCTACATAACATAACAATGTCCTATTATTGTTTGTAGGGCTTGTACTATTTTATTTTCTCCCCTTGATGCAGCTTCTTGGATCCCTGACAAAAGTAGTGGTAACATTCCTCAGTTGAAAGGAGCCAAGGCATTCACTTTCGAAGAGGTGAAGAAATATTCGAATAATTTCTCCGAGGCCAATGATATTGGCTCTGGTAGTTATGGCAAGGTACTAAAGATACTAAAGAAATCACCCAACTTCAGCAATGTTTATGTAATTCTACATAACTAGGCTTTTTTTATATATAGGTGTATATTGGAACACTTCCAAATGGGAAAATGATTGCAATTAAAAGAGCAATGAAAGGATCCATGCAAGGAGCAGTTGAGTTCAAAAGTGAGATTGAGCTTTTATCAAGGGTCCACCACAAGAATGTCGTTAGCCTGGTTGGATTTTGTTACGATCGAAGCGAGCAAATATTGGTTTATGAGTATATCCTAAATGGTACTCTAAAAGATAGCCTTTCAGGTACTATTCTAAACAATAGTCTGTCTTTCAGCCTTTCAGGTCAAATCTAAATTCCTTTTTCGCAGGACAATTAGGATTCAAATTGGATTGGGCAAGAAGGCTTCGGATAGTTCTCGGGGCAGCTAGAGGATTACAATATTTACATGAACTTGTTGATCCTCCAATCATACATAGAGACATTAAGTCCAATAATATTTTACTAGATGATCTCTTTAATGCTAAGGTTGCAGATTTCGGTCTCTCCAAGGCTATTGGAAACCCTGACCAAACACATATCACTACTCAAGTCAACGGCACTATGGTTTGTATTTTTTCTTATTGATTTCTAAAAAGAAAGTTAATTGCAAATTTGAACCAAATTAATCATTGGTTTACAGGGATACATGGACCCAGAATACTACATGACGAATCAGTTGACTGAAAAGAGCGATGTTTATAGCTTTGGAGTGACGTTGCTTGAACTGGTAACTGCTAAACAACCGATAGAAAAAGGTAAATACATAGTAAGAGAAGTGCGACAAAGAATGGGAAACAACATTCAAGAAGTTATTGACCCTTTCCTGTTGGGCACAACAGTACTGAACGGTTTGGAGAAGTTTGTTGATGTTGCTTTGAGATGTGTTATTGAGACTGCAGACGAGAGACCGACAATGGGACAAGTGGTGAAAGAAATCGAGATCATAATGCAATTGGCTGGCTTGAATCCTGAAGTTGAGTCCCCGGTTATGTTTGAAAACTACGAATGGAATAGCCAAAGATTTAACCATCCTTACAATGATGAAAGCCCCTTTGTTTATAGTTGGGTTTTCCCTCATTCACCTCTAGAACCAAAGTAAGGAAGGAAAACAGTTCATTTACATTGACACAATTGAAAATTTATATTTGAACATTTATATTTAAGAAGTGCATAGTTCAAATAAGCAAATAAGGGAATGAGAATTAAAATTAGATCGATAAATGTGTGAAATGAGATGTGTGGAACGTATGATCGATAGAATGAGAAATGATACAGACAGCTACTGGGAGAGCGATTCTCCCAGCGACTGTCTACGTGGCCACGTAGGTAGGCCAAAAAAAAAAATATTAACCCAGAAGCACCTAGAAGTCCGCCATTAATTTCACATTTACCGCTCATCTCACCGCTCACTCTCTCACTCAAGATCATCATCTAATGATTCTACAAACTCCAGCGCCTTCATCGTCTACGATTTCCGTCCAATTTCTGATCTCCGTCCGTTCTCCGTCGAATACGATTTTCGACCTCTCTCCATTCTCATCTTCGGTTGTCCGCTCTCTAGCGCCTTCATCGTCTGCAATTTCCGTCCGATTTCTGACCTCCGTCCGTTCTCCATCGACTACGATTTCCGACCTCCCTCCATTCGGTTGTCCGCTCCCTATCTCCCGCTTCCAGTTTGTAACCCCTGAATGTAGAGAGGTTTGTCCAAGTATCATTATTAATTGTTCAAGAAAATATTGTAATGTCGTTATTTTCTCTGTTTTTAATAAGAGAAATGAACTGTATTTAGTTTTGTTCATAAACTATATATAACTGAAATGTCATGTTCTTTTAACTACAATGTTATGTTCTTTCAACTATAATGTTATGTTTTTAACACTACAATGTCATGTCATGTTTTGCACTAAAATAAAATGTCTATTAAACTGCAGTTCATTTTAAAAAAATTGAATGTCATGTTTATTATTTCAAAACATGACATTCAAGCTTAATACAACATTAAAATTGACAATTTTCATTTTTTGTATTTTGAATTTCGGTTACATTACACTTTCAACTATAATGTCATGTTCTTTCAAATGCAATGTCATGTTTTTTTCGACCGCAATGTTATGTTTTTAACACTGCAATGTCATGTCATGTTTTTAATATTGAAATTTTTCTCTTATTCTTCAGCTTTATGGGTGAACCATCATCATCCCCTCCCAATGTTCAAATCCCCATTGTTGGCATGACTTTTGATTCTGAAAATGAACTTCGTGAGTATTATAATGCTTACGCACAATCAAAGGGTTTTGGCATTTGTAAGTTAGGAGCAAGAAATGGGCAAGATGGAAAGCAAAAGTGGTTCTCCATTGCATGTGCTAAAAATGGTGTATTTACTTCAAAAGGGGAAAATATTTTACAACTTAGACCTTCCATCAAGACGAATTGTAAGGCTAAGATTAACGTTGCTGTTAGGAATGAGTGTGAATTTGAGATTACTAGTGTCTACCTTGAGCACAACCATATATTGAGCCCGGGAAATTCTAGACATATTAGATCCCCCATGTTCCTCTTCTTTTTGTACTCTTTCAGATACCATCTTGTCATCCCAACATGACAAGATAGGGAACTGTCTCTTGAATTTACTTCTTGTACTATAATCTAATACCCTGTCCAGGTAGCACAACTGAAACAAAGACACGACAATGCAATTAATATGTTATGACATTGTAGAAAAGTAACATGACATTATAGTTCATTTAACATGACATTGTAGTTCGTGTAACATGACATTGTAGTTCATATAACATGACATTGTAGTTCATTTAACATGACCTTGCAGAAATGAAACATGACATTATAGTTCATGAAACGTGTCATTCCAGAAATGATAGAAGGAGTCCAAAATGAAAGTTAGAAATAAATTACCATTAGAAAACTTAGTGGTCCGTGGAAATATGATTCTTCGTTTAACTGCCATTTCTCGACACTCTCGAGTAATCCATTCAGCGCGAATTTACACCAATTCATTTGTTTTATCTTGTTAACATCCATCAAAGATTTTAAAATTTTGAACCTACAATTTTCAAAATATAAGCAAAATTAATAACAATGCAATACATAACATTATTCATTCTTAAGTATAAGATTGTTGTTTACCTGCACTATGGATTTTGTGTTGTCCATAAGAAGCTCGAGACGACATAGATGACAAAGTCACGCTTGAAATTGTCATCTGCATTGGTGTTTGATAAAATTTTGTCGGTCATTGAGAGAGTGTTAGGAGCTCCTTTATTTTCATTTTCACCCCACCTCCTCCTCCAATCCTGCAGCATAGATATGTATTGGGCTCCATCCGATTTCTTCCCAGTAGATTCAGTCACTTCAATATCACCTCTTGGAAGGTCCAGAATGCATTGGACATCTTCTTCATCAATTTTTAATAGCTCCCCATTGTTGAGGAGAACAACACTTCTTCTAACATTGAAATTCTTCACGAAGTAACGGAATAATTTGAAGTTGCATCTAGATATTCCCAAAGAGAGTAAGGAGTCGAATCCAATTTCTCTTACGGCTTTTTTCTGAACATCTAAGAGTTCTCGAACGAGATTGAACAGACCATTAGGCGAGGTTCTGGTGTTAAAAATGACATTTTCCCTTGTTTTTAGCTTCATAGAAGAAGCGGGAGGTGGATGTGGAGAAATTGCTTTCCTTTTTTTTATTCATGGAAGATGCGGGAGGTGGAGGTGGTGAAACTGCTTTCCTTTTTTTTTATTCACACTACAAAAAAATATGACAAATGATTTTTAATTACAAGACAATACAATTAAAATAAAATAACAGGGCAATGAAGTTAAAATAACATGACGTTGTTATTCACTAACATGACAAAGTAGTTCAAGTAACATGACAAAGTAGTTCAAGTAACATGACATTTCAGTCATGAAACATGGCATTGCAGAAATGAAACATGACAATGCAGTTAAGAAAAATAACAGGACAGTTCAGTTAAATGATATTGTTATTCACCTAACAAGACATTGTAGTTCATAAAACATGACAATGCAATTAAGAAAATAACAGGACAGTGCATTTAAGATAACATGACATTGTTGTTCACCTAACATGACAAAATAGTTCAAGTAACATTACATTGCAATTCGTGAAACATGACATTGCAGATCATGTAGCATGACATTGCAGTTCATTACAGTTCATTGCAGTTCATAAGCATGACATTGCATAAATGAAACATAATGCATTTAACAGAGTTAATAGGACAATACAGTTAACAGAAAATAACATGACAAAATAATTCATATAGCATTACATTGCAATTCATGAAACATGACATTGCAGCTCATGTAGCATGACATTGGAGTTCATTACAGTTCATTACAGAATACATTTAACAGAGCTAATAGGACAATACAGTTAACAGAAATAACATGACAAAATAATTCATATAACATTACATTGCAATTCATGAAACATGACATTGCAGCTCATGTAGCATGACATTAGAGTTTATTATAGTTCATTACAGTTCATAAACATGAAATTGCATAAATAAAACATAATGTAGTTAACAAAATCAACTAGACAATGCAGTTAACTGTTGTTCGTTTGTTACATTCGTTCTTCTTCCTCATTCTGTTTATTCTTCTTCTTCACTTCGTTCTTCTTCTTCACTGTTTTCATCTCAATCATTGTATTCGTCTTTTTTGCTTCGTTCTTCTTAGAAGCATCATATATAACCACTTGTTTATTTGATTCCTAAACATTACAAAAATGTCGCAAGTTAGATTATATAACCGAATGTACTAAAGTAAAAAATGATGAAGAAGTTACCATTTTGTGTTGAACGAAGAACGCGAGCAGACGATGGATTTTCTCTGATGATTAATGTTAGGGTTTTCTCTGAAGAACACGAGCAGACGATGGAAATTGCTAGGATTCGAAAGCAGATGGATTTGAGAAAGAGAGAGAAATATGTGAATGTCTTGGAAGATGTTGAAGATGGTTGAGTTAATCAATTTCGTTTGTAAATCGCTAGAATTTCAGATGAACTTGAGAGAGAGAGAAAACCTAAAATGTTTGGGAAGATGAAAATGGCAAATGGAAGATGAAAGGGCGGCCTTCTGGGCTTTTGGGTTTTTAGTTTTTTTTTTATTGGGCTTACGTGGCCTGCCACGTAGACAGTCGCTGGGAGAATCGCTCTCCCAGTAGTTTTCTGTATCATTTCTCCGATAGAATATAGTGATATTCTCATTGATAATGTTAAGATTTATTAGAGAGAAATTATTAATATTATTTTGTAATAAAATTAGTATTAATATTTTATTTTATTTTTTATTATATATTAATTAATTAAAAATATAAAATATTATTATTTTTATATTATATTTATTTAAAATATATAAAATATTTAAATATTTCATAATTTAATAAAATATAAATATCTAATATCTTATCCTATTAATTATCAATATATTTTAAAAATATTTATGAAAAAAAAGTTGAATAATTCTTTTTTTTATTATATTTTTTTAATAATATTTTTTATTAAAATATTTTTTATTTAATTTTTTAAACATTTTTAAAATATTTTTATATATATATAATTGTTATTTTATTTTAAGTTTTTATATTTTAATTAATTTATTATAATTTTATTATTAATGTATAATATTTAAAATTAATTATATAAAAATGATTATATTATTATTAATTATTAAAATTTTATTTTATTAATTATATTTTATTTTAAATAATTTATTAATATTATTTAAATAATTAAAATAATTTTTTCAATAAATAAATTTAAAAAATTATTATTATTTTAATTATAAAAGAACGTCTAAAAGAAAAATATATATAAATATTATAATTATAATTATAACTATAACTATGACTATGAGAGATTGTAAATAGAGAACATCATATTATATATATATATATATATATATATATATATATATATATATATATATATATATATATAAAATGATGTTTAATTTTTAAAATGTCCGGATTACAGGGTCGAGAAGTATAGTTAATTTGGATATATATATAAGAGTAAATGGATAGTTTGGTCGGATTGTGAGTTGACCCGCCCATAAACTTAAACGGTTAAAAATAAAATAAAAAATACTACATGTATGTTTCGAACTTGCAATCTAACAAAATAAGTACAATCATTTAACCAACTAGACTTATTACACTTTATATTTTAAAATCAAATTAGATGAACACATTACATTTTAATAATATAAATATAAATTTGTGACTAATTAATTTATATATATAATAATGCTTAATTTTTAAAGTGTCCGGATTGTCGGGTCGAGAGCTGTGGTTAATTTGAATATATATGTGAGAGTAAATGGATACTTGAGTCGGATTGTAGGTTGACCCGCATATAAACTTAAAACGGTTAAAAATAAAATTAAAAATACTACAGATATATTTTGAACTTGCAATCTAATCAAACAAGTACAACCCTTTAACCAACTAAGCTAATAACAATTTATATTTTTAATTCAACACCAACTTAGATGAACGCGAGAGATTCTTTAATAAGATTATATATATACATAGATAGATTAGTTAATAAAAAGTTAAACTTTTATATATATATAATCATGTTTAATTTTTAAAGTATCCAAATTGTCGGGTTGATCCGCCCACCTATAAGCTTTAAAATTAAATAAAAAATGTGATAGGCATGTTTTGAACTTAAAACCTCACAATATAAGTTTAACATTTTAATCAATTAGGCTAATACAACTTTTTATTTAAAATCAACTTCAAAATTAGTGAAAGTATGACATTTCTAATAATATAACTTCAACAATTAAACTAATAATATTTTAAATTCGTTTATATAATTTATTATATATATATATATATAATTGTTAGTCATATAAAAAATATATATATTTATAAATAAATTTATAAAAAGAAATATAACTTCAACATTTTAAACAATTAAACTAATAATATTTTAAATTTGTTTATATAATTTATTATATATATATATAATTGTTAGTGTATATATATTCATATATAAATTTATAAAATGAAATAAAAAATCTTAAGAGGTGTAATGGTTAAGTGTTCATTTTACATAATAATGATCAAGGTTTCGAATCTCACTCGGAAGTTAGTTGATAAATGGGTGAGAATAATATTGTTATTTGTCGGAAATGAGTTGATAAATCTCGGTAAAGAAAAGATGATTGAGAAATATATAATATGTTTGCTAACGAAATTGAGTTGGTAAGTGGGTAAAAATAAGATTGTTGGTTGATCGAAGTGAGTTAATAAAACTATGTAAAGAAAATATGGTTGGCTAATAAAGAATATGTTTCTAGATTGACAAAAATGAGTTGGTAAGTAGATGAGGACCGTACAAATGTAGGAAAAACTCGCTAGTATATATAATGACACTTAATTTTTAAAGTGTTCAGAAATTGAGTTTCGATTATGTTTAAAAACTACGAATGAACTAGACACGGATTTAACCATCTTTACATTGATGAAAGCCCCTTTGTTTATAGTGGGGTTTTTCTGGTTCACCTTTAGAACCAAAGTGAGGAAGAAAGGAGTCTATTTATATTGACACAATTTGATTTATACTTGGATGAAACTAGAAATTATTATGAATTTGTTAAAACTAAATTCTTTGACTTTCATTTTTCTTGTATATTACAGAATTTTATATTTGGACAACGGAATAAAATACATTTAAATCACATTGCACCTTAAATGTTAAGTGCATGCTTATTTCAACAATTTCACAACCCAATTTTCAAATTCTATTGCTTCAATTGTTCCAAATCCTAATACATCCATATTCCCTAGTGACATGAATATGTAAGATAGATGAACTAGCTTTATTTTTATTAACGTTGTAATTGGAAATGAACAATAGCAATCAAAGTTTGTACTCAACTCAAAAAGCCATTGAATTTTTTTTTTTTAGAACGCTGGGTTCCGCTGCTCCTGTGGAGTGCGAGCTCGAACCCAGGACTTCATGGAGGCCTGGGGGATATCCACATCTTGTTGCCACTAGGCTAGAAAAGGGGATAACTTGAATTTTAGTAAACAAACCTATTTTGATTAAACTCATACACCATATATTAAGAAAATAAACATACACAAAACACATCAGAAAATATCATTTTATCATAAAAAAGCATTTAAAATCAAAAAACTTTTAAGATGAAACAACCAATAAAAAGTCAAATCATTCAAAACATATCCAAGTTTAAATTGATCCTAGAAATAAAATAAGTTCCTCTTCTTCTTAAATCAAAATGAACATTATGCTTCAACATATCGATGAGAATCAAAAGCAACAAATCCTTCATCTACAAAGAAGCCTCTTCCCTCCTTCCAAACACCATATATCATAATTCAGTACCAATTCATAAAGAAATAGAAATTTATTAGGCCAAATTGTAAACTACTAACCCTAAAACTTTGAGATCATCTCCATTTCTTCTCTTCCCTTTACGAGTTGTTCTCTTCTTCTTTTTCCTTATACTAATCGCATGTAAAAGGAGCAATGAGCAAAACAAACTACAGTTCAGAAAAAGAACAAGGTAAAATAAGTAGCTTACAATTTAGATAAGATTACTAGGCTTTCATTTGCACCCTCCTGTTCAAGTAAACATAATCAATAAGAGAACAATATATGGAAAAAAAAGGAAAAGAAAATTTATGATCAACAACATGCCTTCTTCTTCTTTACAGCATGTTCTTCTTCTGAATCATCATCTTTGACAATCTCCCATGTCTCATCCCCAAGAGTCAAAGTCTCCATGTCTCCATCATTATATAACACCTTTTAAAGCATCCATAGTGTTAGTCACAAAAGAACAATAAGAAAATTTCATATAGGACAGAGATAATCAAACCGTATGGTTCTTTGTAACCGAGTCAAAAGAATCAATAACACCTTCATAATACCTGCAATAACATTTGTCAATGATAGTAAGTTCTTTAGTCCAAGTTGTGATACATACAAGATGGCCCAAACATCGCTATGAATATGCATATGTGTTTGCATCGAGAGAAGTCATATTCAAAAACAAAAACAAAAAAAGCATTGAAGGAAGACTAAAAGAACCTTCTCAATCCAAATACAGCTTCAAAATGAGAACAAAAGTCATATTCACTTACTCAGCATCTTGTGGCCACCAAATTTTAACCCTTACACCAACCAGATTCTGGTTATGAGCATCTTGATGTGACTCAAGAACCTGTTTTACATTGAAAGGATTCATCCCATTATAGTGAAAAGAAATATACAAATATATATTTAACCAATCTGTATTCATAAGATCTAGAATACTTGCCTTCTTTTTTCCTTGACGCTTCCTCCTCTTGTAAGTTTTCATATTGTAGACAGTGACAATGAAGCCAAAACTTCCTGTAACACCGATGAGACAAAGAATGATGTTAAATATAAAGTATATTTTAGCTGAATATAAAAATCAAACAAATATTATTAGATCACGAAATATAAGATATTATGTCATTCTATTTATTAAAAGTATAAAATGAAATATTTTTTTTTTATTCTGAAACTAAAGATATTAATTTTTGATTGTTTTTAAAATAATAGAGGTTAATTCCATAGTTATTAATCGAATAAAGATTTTCAAATAGAAAAAATCTTGTATATCAAATATTTTAAATTAAATTTCCACTTACACTTTAATTATAATATGACTAATCATAGTGAGAAATTATGTAAATTTAGTAAATAAAATAATTCTTAACTAGGAAATAAAAATATATAATAAAAATAAATATTAATTAGAACAAAATAATATATTTAAAAAAGTACAATAAAAATAATATAGTCTAGAATAATATCAATTTAACAAATATAATATATTAATTGAGAATCAATATTAATCAGATTTTAAAATACTAAAATTGTTATTTCTATAATTGTATATATTTAATTTATATTTACTAAAATATGATATATTTTTTAAAACCTCACAATTATAATGTTGGCTAAACAACTCAAGTGATTGGGAAAACATTAACAATGCACATAACATGGGCGACTGCATATATATATACTAAAGAAAACAAATTGTAACTTTTCAACAAATTAACATTCAAAATTATAATAAGTACCATTTTAAAATACTAACTATATTACTGGTTGTACTTATCAAAAAATACATTAAAAAATCAGTTTAAGAGGTAGATAAATTTATATTATTCACAATTACTACGTACATCATTCCCATATACATCAAGTATACATTTGTTTCTTTGTCTTGTCTCGCTTCACTCCAATCTTCCATGGATCAAATGTTATTTAATGCATTTTTTTAGACGATTCGATTAACCCCACGACCAGTTTAAGTTTACCATTTTCATCACCATTTGATTCGAGAAAGTCTCTCTTGACAAAATTAAAGGAATATCAACGAACTGAGTTTCATTTGACTTTTTAGAATTTATACGCGATCATTGTGATCATTTAAATATGTAACACATAAAGGTTTTTGAATAATAAAAATTTCATTCTCTCCCCTAACCGTTTAATGTTGTCCAAAACCGAGTTTGACAGATCATATGCTTTAGAATATATAATCATATATCTCATTGGTTCGAATTTACTTCTGTTTTCTCTTAGGGTTAGGCGACGAGGATCCTTCGTTGTTGAAAACTTCACTAGGAGAAGGTGAGTTTTCATCTTCTACCCTTTCACGCCTACCATACACAACAATATAATCTAAATAATATATATAAAAATATTAAAAATTAAGTAAAATTAAATTGATTCACCATATATTATCTATATAAACAAAATCATATTCAAGTTTTTAAATGTTATAATGATTCATCTATATAATTTTCATTAAAAACAATTTAAGTATTAAAACTAGAATCAAACACAAAACTTATTTTTTGCAAACTCCATTAAAATATGAATAAACATGGAAAAGAGAGTTACTCATGAAACTGTAAACTTTAAAGTAACTTAACTTACTTTTGTATGATGCTTGTTTTCGTGATAATAATAAAAATATGATTTTTCACTTTCTTTTAATGCTGGATGGTGTTAACGTCACATTTGAAAACCATTTTCGCATATCTTCTTAAATCATCTCTTTATTATTACACCGACAAAGTGAATGCTTTAACTTAATTGTATCGTGATCTAGTTTTTCCACAACTTATCATCTTGTGGAACTTAATAAACATTCTCTTTAAGGATTTTTAGTTAGAAATGAGAGTGGGAGTGATTTAAATTTTAGACTTGTGAATCCTATTTAAATAAAAATAAATTGCAAGTCTTATAGTGTGTTAATTTTTATATTATTTTGAACAAAATTCATTTCATAAAAAGGATAAAGAATTAATAAAATCTCAACATTATTATACCATTGTTATTTCCAAGTCTCACACCCAACCAAGCTTATGTGTCTACCAAAATAATGAAAGTCCTAAATAAACTGGCTCGAGTGAAGAACAAATTAACACTGTCCCACAAAATTGAAGAAATGAGAACCAAGTAACAAAATTTCGATCAAAATATTGTTTGCTTTCATGCCCAACGCAGTCAAGAGGAACTGAATCGAGACTTAATTTAAAAAAGCGCCAGCAAACATAATGAGCCAATCACCAATGATGCTCAAAATGAAAAATCTAAAGGGTACAAGACAAAACTCAAAACCCACATACGGGACATGCTCATGGCCGACTCCCACGATGTATTAACTACCACAAGCTATCTAGTGAAGTAACATTAATTTCTTCTTATCTCGTTTAGAAGTTCTACAATGCATCCACAAAAAATGATATTGTTGCCCATCCTGATATATGCGAGAGTGGTCAAAGAAGGTTGTTGAGAATTCTGATGCTCTACTTTTGTTGTAAAAAATCCTCATATTTCTCTCAACATATTATCCATCAAAATGATAGGTGGAATAGACATCCACTTCTTTTACAGCCCATTAAATTTACAATGATACATTTACTTATACAAAAAATCGTTGATGATCCCTTGTATAACTAAAATAACTTCGAAAATGCTCCACAATAAATTTCAAATGAGTTAAACATAAGAGTAATGTAAAAAAATGTGTGAAGTAGTCTTCTCCGCCTCCCTACATAAATGACACATGCTCATTGTGACGATTCATCTAAAAGAACGTCTTTGAGTTTAAGCGAAGGGTCATAGTTGTGTGATGTCATGATAATTCTCCTTTAATTCCAAAAAAATAGAAAGTATCGTCGATAAGGATACACCTTGGAGGAAGCACCATCCAAAAGAAAGAAATTACCATATTCCATAGTAGTTATTCACCTCTAATTAATTTAATGATTTATATATTTTCTCATGTTAAATTGATCCAAACTTTTCCACATCATCTTATCATTAATGATATGGATTAATCTTGTCCATTTGATTTGATCATTAAGCTTCTCCAACCTCTCTTTTTTCTGGTTGTTGAGTCCAAAAAAAAAAATGATATTAGAATTAGAATTATTAAATGTTGAATTAATTTATAATTAATTCAATAATTATTGGGCATTTAATGCAATATTTATAATATTGGGCTATTATGTAATAATTAATAAACCTAAACTAAAATGATCAAATACGGTATTAAGGAGGTTTATGGGGTACGCAGTTATAGAATAAATGCGTAGAGACTAAATGATTATTTAAATATCTATGAGGGGCTGATTTATAAATAACCGAATTATTAAAATGGTTATGGTTCTCAATCCACACATCGCTACACTGATTTATAAATAACGCTACACTGATTTATAAATAACCGAAATAAAAAAGATGGTTATGGTACTCAATCTATACATCGCTACACTGAATTAGGCCAATTTAACTTAAACTTGTCGATTGATATTAGTAGGTTTACAATATTCAGTACTCTTGTCTTCCTATCGACAGAGTGGATTCACAGAGTGACAAATCTCAAAAGCAAAGTTAAAGGTTGTGCTAGATTAGAATATACATCAACCGAAATTCATCACAAGAACAATGGAAGCTAAAAGTATGTTCCGTTTCTAATAATTGAATTAACCTATTATCTCAAATCTCTTGTTTATCATTTGATGTCTATTTAAAGTTTATATAAACTATTATTAGACTTGATTTATAAAATCTAACAATTGGTATCAGAGTCTACTGTCCATTGATTCCAAATAATTGATAATTCAATTCGTGTTTTCAAAAACCTTAGTATTTGTTGTTTTTGATTAAATGCGTGTTGGTTGATGGTTTATATGATTGGTTGATGATATTATGCATATATATGTTGTTTTAACAATCATAAAAAGTGATATTAAGTTTTATCATGAATTAAAGTTCTAAAAAAAAGGTCATCAAATATAAAAGATTGTATTTTAGGAATTTCATATAAGGAAAAAACCTACCAATAGAAGATTGGATTCTAAAAAATCCTTAAATATATGATGATTTCAATTATCATTATTAGAAAGATCATAAAAGATCTCGTAACTTGTATATAAAGGGGTCTTATCCTTAAATTTACCGTCGTTATTGTCAAATATATACAAAATATTTTGAGCCTTCCGGGCTTAATCCCGGGCAGCCTTATACTTGGATCTGTCCCTGTCGATCGTGACTCAAAAATACGGTTAGCCATCAGCTTCTTCTTCAACCTCCAGCAACACTCAATCCATAATGTGAATTCATGATAGATTTCAGTTTCATTTGGTTAGACTCCTAGCTCGTCTTGGAGCATGCTCGCCTATATTCCAATTTGTCTATGATCTCGTAAGGCCATTGTCGGAATTTGATCGGAAAATCGTTAAGGTGATCGGACAAATACCAATTATTGATTTGCTAAATAAAAACGAGATTTGGTTAGAACATGACTCGATAGTTCTTAAGTCAAATGCTATATAAATGCTATACAAGTCAACTCTACCTGCCTTATTTATTTATTTTTGGTTTTTATTCATCGCATGTCCCATATCCAATTACTTCGAAAACTGGTTAATATAATGTCTTTTCTAAATTAATTTTTTGTTATAATTATTGGTGAAACACGAGCTCTTTTATGAACTTTTGGAAAACATTTTGTTGGCTAGTGATTATTTTAAAGTTATAATTAGGGTAAAATTAATTGTCTATAACTATGTTTAAAAATAAATCGATAAAATATAAAAAAATGATCAAAGTCTGAACCTTAAATAAATAAATATATATATAATAATAATAATACTATAATTTTTTATATATTTATTATTTTAATTTATAATTTATAAATATTATGTTATTTTAAACTAACTAATAAATTTAATAAAAAAAAATGTGTTTATATTTTTTCAATGTTAAATGATTTTTATATTATAAAAAATTGAGTGTAATTAATTAGAATGAAACTAAGTATTACAAAATTAAATATTAAAACTATTAATTATTACATTTTTATATTATATTAAAAAAAACTCTTAATTATTTTTTTATACATATATATATTCCAGTATCAAATACAAATAAGTCTTCATACTAGATGTTTTTGACACATTTTAAATAATTAAGAAATATATATTATTTTAATTTATAATATTATTGTAGTTGTACCTTTTTATACAGATTATTATTTTATTATTGTGAAATAAAAATAATAATTAATATTATGTTTATTGAAAATCATTATTCTATTTTTTAAAACATATTATTAAATTAAAAAGTTGAAATGAAAATAAATATAATAATAAATATTTATATTTTATATTTTAACATATTTATTGTAAAAACGAAAAAAAAAAAAGATACTATATATATATATATTTTAATAAATAAAAAATTAAAAATTCCTACAAATTTTGAGTGAAAAAATATGAATTACCCTTAAAAGTATATTAGAGTAAAGGGATGACCTTTTAAAACAAAAATACAAATATTCAACCCAATGTGACTCAACCATGTTAATTTTCTTTCGTTATATATAAGATAATTGTTTAAAATATATTTTGTTCTTAATTTTTTTTTATATAAATTGTCATTTCAAATTTTAACTATTTTACAATCTCCTTTAAATATTTGTTTTATTTTTATTTTTCCTTAGATTATTTTGAATCATACCCATTGTACATGACAATATCTTTAATATTCTTTATTAATTTGCAATCTCCTTGACATTTTATTTATTCATTTCAGTTTTGATTCTCTCGAATTATAGGGTTTATATATGATATATGATATCTACTCTCTCTCTCTCTCTCTTTAAAAAAAAATTATATGAGAGTATTAGTCTCTATTTTAATCTTAACTATTTACGCTTTAATAATTTTTTAAAACAAATAATATATATATATCAATTAATTGAAACTTTAAAAAGTAAAATATTTTATTAGCTTGTTTTATTTATATCAATATAATGAAAAGGAAGAAACAATGCAATGCTTCACATCTTCCTCTAATTGATACCAAACAATAACATGAAACAACCTAGCTCCCAAATTGAATTAATAAATTGAGGCTTAAAAATTCAAAGTGGGTTGATGGCTTAAAGCGTTTCTTTGGAGAAAAATGGGAAGTTGTTGGAGGAGACAAGGTACTGTACGGTTTTTGTAGCTATAGCATACATTATTAAAATTAGTGATGGCCTTAATACATTCCTCAGTGACTGGTTCACCCAGGAATATTCCCCTTAAGATTTCAAAACGATGATAACTAATCACGCAGCTAATTGCATACAAACAAATAGGTGATGTAAAGGCAGGTAAATATGGCGTTAAAGGATTGGGATATGATGGCGGTGGAGGGGTGCTTGGTGAAAAAAAAGCTTGGCCAGAAGGTGAAGGTGAAACCACTAAGAAGGCTATTATTACAACTATCAAATTCTTTGAATTCATTGCTAAACAACCGTATCTATAAATATTTTGAGTTTGATGATGAGATTATCTGACTATATGTGTCCTTTTTATAGTAGAGGAAGATTAAGAAACCTTTCTAAAGAAATTACCAAATATTATTATTTATTTATTCAAGATTATGAAAATTCTAATAAAAATTTATCTTTAAACTATATTCAAGATGCTTAAATTTTTAACATATTTTTTTTACTTTTAAGTCTCTAAATATCATTTTCGAAAGTAATTAATTCATACTTTTACAAAAGATAAAAGAAAAAAAATACTATCAATTTAGCTCGTCAAAATACATATATGAAAATTGATTATATTACTAAATATTAACTTTATTCAATTACAATGTTATTTTATATATATATATATATATATATATATATATATATATATATGTATATATATATATATATATATATATATATATATATATGTATATATATATATATATATATATATGTATATATATATATATATATATGTATTTTTATCATAAAAAATAGTATGTTATTTTTATTTTAAGTATATAATTAAATTAATATTTCAAATTAATATTATTAAATTTAATATTGAATGAACAAAAAAAAATATAAATTTACATTTAAAAAGTTCAATATAAAAACCAAACAATATATAATTAAAAAAAATATAAGAGGGGATTTAAAGAGACTTCAAACAAGGTTAATTATCCCTAAAATTTCATAAGAACTAAGATGGGGCTCCTTGTTTTTGCACGATTCCATATTAAAATGTTATATTATATTTATTTTGAAAAAAAATACTATAATAAGAAATTAAATTCTTATAAAAAAATATAAAATATGACCATATGGTGAAAATATAAATTAAAATGTTTATAAAAACTAAAGAAAATCAAATGATATATTTAATTATATAAATCACAAATATATTAATAAGGATAACAAAAACTTTTATATATATATATATATATATATTTGTTCATTTCAATTTTAAATATTTAATTGTAGTTTACACGTTTGTATAACAAAATTATCTAAATATTTATAATTATTATATATTTATAATTTTTTGCAGAAGTTTTTAAAGTATAATTCTAATTATTTACTCATCTCTATATTCATATTTATAAAATCATTTTTTTGTTGTGTAACAATGACAAATGGTCTAATATTTAAAAGGTTCATATTTGATACTTGATTCTAGAATTCGAATATCAATTAATTCGAATTTGAAAGTAAATATAAAGAATAAAATGACAATGATGATTGGTGGATATATAAGGATAGAATGGTAATTTAAATTAATAGTGGTTGTTAATAATTTATCTTTGAAGAGGATATATTAGATATGGTAATATATGTGGTTGCAAATTTAAGTAGGAATGAGTTATATGTGCATGTAGGTGTAGATAGGGAATGATGATTCGAATTTATATGTTAGTCGTTAATGGGATACCAAGAGATGAAAAAAACAACTAAGAATATAAACACAAGATTTATAATGGTTCGGCCAAAACAGGCACATCCTTTTTGAAACACACGATAATTCTTTCTTATACTATCAATAATGTTATAAAAGTATTACAATAATTCTCTCATAATTAAAACTCACAAGGAAAAAATGCTCTAAAAGCAAAGTCTTGACTTTCTAAAGTGCATAGTTACAGATAAATAAGCCTAACTAAGTCAATATCAATATCTTATCCAAATTTTTTCATAAACTTTCAAATATTATATTATCACCATATTTTCCTAATTGGATTTACATAACAATAGATCTAATTACTTTTTTATTCATATTATCAATATTATACATCAGCAGATATAGTTTTTTTTTTTTAATTATACTCTTTTTTTTACCAAGATTATGCACCATGAACTTACCATTATTGTAATATTATAAATCAATTCTTAATACTCCCATACTCCCACCTTGATTTATAAGTTATCTCCCTCTTGTCTTTCATATTTTGTTTTGTCAATAAGAAAAGTCTCCATAAGTCATACATCTAGAAATTGTTAGCATATCCACAACATTGTCATCTATTAACACCTTCATGATAACACACTCTTTGCTCGACTATGCTCATCTCAATGTAAATCCCACATCGGACTTTAGCTTTAAAATCACGCGACTCTTATACCGCTTAAACCATCAACTAAATTATCTAAATATTTATAATTATTATATATTTCTATATTATTAATACACATAATTATTAAACTAATTATAAATGAATAATTTATTTTCTCTCATCTCACACTTCAATGCAAGTTCAGAAATTTTGATTTTTCATTTTTTATCAATATATATGTTTCTCTTAGATAAATTTTTTTTTTCTTTTTTTTTTTCTTTTTACAATTATTTTTTGCAGATTGTTCAAATATGTTTTCAAGTATAATTTTAATTAATTACTTATTTTATTATTTATATTTATAAAGTATATTTTTATTAACAATCACAATTGAACTAATAGTTTAAAGTATTCACATTTTATATTCGAGAATAGAGTTCAAATATTTGCTAATTCGAATTTAAGATTGAGTATTATAAAGATTAAAATGATAATAATGATGGGTGGTATGTGTGGGGAGAGAATGAATCAAGACTGGTAGTTAATAATTAATCTTTGAAAGATAAGATATTGTTGTATATTGGTTGTAAATTTGAGTAATGAATGAGTTATATGTGCATGTGGGTGCAGATTTGAGGGAATAATGGTTCGATTTAAGTGGTAGTCGTTGTTGGTATACCAAGATATGAAGTATCCCTTCCTGGAAGAATAACTAAAGAACGCAAACAAAAGATTTATAGTAATTCATCAAAAATAGGCCTACATCAACTTTCGAAGCAAAAGAGACTTCTTTTATTACTATAAAGAATGTTGTAGGAGTATTACAACAATTATCTCATAATTAAAACTCATACACAACTCATAAGGAATGAATGATCTCAAGATAAAGACTTGACTTTGTAAAGTGTCCATTTGTATTTTAAATAAGCTCAACTAGGTCAATATCAACATCTTGTCAAAAACTCTCCAAAGGCTTCAAAATAATCTATTCTCACCATATTTTTCTAATTGTATTTACATAATAAAAAATCTAAATTTTTTTAATCTTATTCATAATATCAATATTATACATCAAAAGATATAGTTTTTTTTGAATATACTCTTTCCTTTTACCAAGATTATGCATCATGAACATACTATAATTATAATATTGTAAATAATTTATCAACACTCCATCTTAATTTATAAGTTATCCTACTCTTGTCTCTCATATTTTATTTTGTCAATAAGCAAAGTCTCTAGCTCCTAAATCTAGAAAATCTAGAAACTGTTAACATATCAACAACATTGTCATCTATTAACACATTCTTGATAACACATTCTCTTAGGTCGACTATGCTCATCTCGATGTTTAATCTCACATGAGACTATAGCTTGAAAATCCCTTCAACAAAGGTAAAACCACAGGACATTTATACCGCTTAAATTATCAACTAAATTATCTAAAAATTAATAATTATAATATATTTTTATATTATTAAAACACAAAATTTTTAAATTAATAATAAATTAAATTTTATTTTCTCCCATCTCACACTTAATTTATTATAAGTTCACAAATTTTGATTTTTCATTTTTTATCAATATTTATCTTTTTTTAGATAAATCTTTTTTTTACAATTGTTCTTGTAGATCGTAGAAAGATAATTTATTGCAAATGTTTTTTCAAATATAATTTTAATTATTTACTTATTTTTTTATTCATATTTATAAAATATAATTTTGGTAACAATCACAAATAATCTAATGGTTAAAGTGTTCACATTTTTTACTTGAGACTAGAATTCGAATATCAATTCATTCAAATTTAATAGTGAGTATTATAAAGATTAAAATGACAATGATGATGGGTTGTATATGTGGGAGAGAATGCTAATTTAAATCAAGAGTGGGTGTTATGATTCATCTTTGAAGGAGAAGAAATAATAGAATACGTGGTTGCAAATTTGAGTAAAGAATGAGTTATATGTTCATAGGGTGCATATTTGAGGAAATGATGGTTCAATTTAAGTAGTAGTCATTGTTGGGATACCAAGAGATGAAATATCATTTCCTAGAAGAACAACATCATCAAACAGTTGAGGAACGAAAGAAACCAACATCCACTTTCGAAACACACAAGAGACTTCTTTTTTTACTATCATGAATTTTATAGGAGTATTACAATAGTTATCTTATTATTAAACTCACACACAACTCACAAGGAAACAACCTACGTGAACTTTCGAAGCACATGAGACTTTTTTTTTTTACTATAAAGAATGCTGTAGGAATATTACAACAATTATCTCATAATTAAAACTCATAAACAACTCACAAGGAAACAATGCTCTAAAGAAAAAGACTTGACTTTCTAGAGTTTTTAGTTGCATATTGAAATAAGTTGAACTATGCCAATATCCATATCTTGTCCAAAACTCTTCAAATACATCTAAATATTATATTCTCACCAAATTTGACTAATTGTATTTACATAACAAAATGTATAATTTCTTTTTTTTTTGTTAATCTTATTTCATAACATCAAGATTATATATCAAAAGATATAGTTTTTTTTTGTTGAATATACTATTTTCTTTTACCAAGATTATGCACCATGAATATTTTCATAATTGTAATATTGTAAATCAATTCTAAACACTCCACCTTAATTTCCAAGTTATCTCTCTCTTGTATTCTTTGTTTTGTTTTGTCAATAAGCAAAGTCTCCATAACTCCTAACTCCAAGAATTGTTAGCATATCAGCAACATTGTCATCTATAAATACCATTTTGATAACACATTCGTTTTGGTCAACTATGCTCATCTTGATGTACAACCCCACATCGAACTTTAGCTTGAAAACCACTTCGACAAAGGTAAAACCACATTATCTGGATTATGTCACTTAAATCATCAACTAAACTATCTAAAAATATATATAGTTATTATATATTTCTATATCATTAATATACATAATTATCTATATATATATAACACTTAATTTTTAAAGTGTCCGGATAGCCGGGTCGAGAACTGTAGTTAATTTGGATATATATATATATATATATATATATATATATATATATATATATATATATATATATATATATATATATATATATATATATATATATATATATATATATATATATATATATATGTGAGAGTAATGGATACTTGGGTCGGATTGTGAGTTGACCCGCCACTAAAATTAAAACGGTTAAAAATAATTAAAAATGCTATATGTAATTTCGAACTTGCAACATAACCAAACAAGTACAAACCTTTAACCAACTAGACTAACAACACTTTATGTTTTAAATTTAACACCAAATTTGATTAACGCGGGACATTTTAATAATATAAGTTCAACTTTTTAACTACCTAATCCATAAATTTAATAATGTTTAATTTTTAAAGTGTTCGGATTACCGGGTCGAGAGCTGTGGTTAATTTAGATATGTATGTAAGAGTAAATGAATACTTGGGTCGGATTGTGAGTTGACCCGCCCATAAACTTAAAACTGTTAAAAATAATTAAAAATGCTATATGTATGTTTCAAACTTCCAACCTAACAAAACTAGTATAACCCTTTAACCAACTAGGCTAACAACACTTTATATTTTAAATTTAACCCCAAATTTGATTAACGCGGGACATTTTAATAATATAAGTTCAAATTTTTAACTATCTAATCTATATATTTAATGATGCTTAATTTTTAAAGTGTCCGGATTGTCGGGTCGAGAACTGTGGTTAATTTGGATATATATGTGAGAGTAAATGGATACTTGGGTCGGATTGTTAGTTGACTCGCCCATAAACTTAAAACGGTTAAAAATAATTAAAAATGTTATATGTATGTTTCGAACTTACAACCTAACAAAACAAGTATAACTATTTAACCAACTAGGCTAACAAAATTTTATATTTTCAATTTAACACCAAATTTGATAAACGCAGAATATTTTAATAATATAAGTTCAAATTTTTAACTACCTAATCTATATATTTAATGATACTTAATTTTTAAAGTGTTCGGATTACCGGGTCGAGAACTGTGATTATTTTGGATATATATGTGAGAGTAAATGGATACTTGAGTCGGATTGTGAGTTGACCCGCCCATAAATTTAAAACGGTTAAAAATAATTAAAAATGCTATATGTATATATTTAAATATTATTTGTTTATCTAATTATTTAAAATTTAAAATTATAACATTAATATTCTTGGATCATACAAAGGGTAGAAATTGTCTGACTTGGTATTTGTCCATACAAGTAGAAGTTAAAGGACAAACAAATAGAAAATACGTTAAAGATGTTTTCTTCTAATAATGAGTGGATAACAGAAGAAAATGATACGTATAATTCATCGTATCTCAAACACGTTTATTTATAGAGAGTAATGAAGGGAGAGAAGTCGAAAAAGGAATGTTCGAGAAGACAATGAAAAAGGTGTAGAAATAGATTATGGTGATAAAGTTGATGATGATATGGATGATTTAGACAGTTTTAATGTAAACAATTAGACAAATGTTAGATGATTTAATTTCTTCTTATATGAATAATATTTTGAATGATTTACTATTTAATAATTAAATATTATTTATAATAACGATTCGAGTTTTTAATAGTTTAATGATTATACGTAAACTCTAGATTTTGACAATATTATTCCTTATTGTCATCCTTACTTAACTTTAATAACAACTTTCAAATAGAAAAATACATTATTGCTCATGCATACTTGAAATTTTACAAAGAATGTGCAACAACATTCTAAATGTTCTCAAACCTTTTTTTTTTGGGCACTAATTTGTTTGAAGAATTAGAGAAGATAAAGAAATTACCCAGTTTGAATACGCAAGTTGTGTAAGATTATGAATTGGATTTATATTTAGATGAATTTAGAGTATAAAATAAATAAAGAAACACAAATATTGTATTACTAGGCATTTAATTACTACACACAAAAAGGTGTTTAACAACATAATAATTTGTCAATTAATTCATTATTATCTTTTAATCATATTTAAAATGGGAAGAATGTCAATTTTACACACCAAAGTTGCAGGTATGTGTCAAATTTACTTATTAAGTATCAAAATTCTATTTATATGTATGAACTTGTCAAAAAAATGTCAAATATGTTTAAAATAACAGAAATATTAAACGGCGTCAAAATTTTGGCCACATTTAATATCCACTTATTTTATTTTTTAAATTGACATTATTTTTAATTATTTTTCCATTTAAACAAAACTTATTTTTACTTTCTCTCTCATCCCTCCACAACTCTCCATTTTTTTTAACTTTTCTCTTTTTATTAACCCAAGTTCTTTTGGATTTTTACCTTCTTCTAACATCCAAGTGCTCCCTAACTGGACTTTAAATAGTCATCGTTGTTGGTGGAAGTTTTTGTTGGCCGATTCCTAAATCATAGACGTTGTGGCCAAAATCTTCATTAGTCAAGACGTAACCTGCAAATCCAAGTCTTTCTCAGTTAAACCTTACACTATCATCATCATTGGTTGATACATTCATTGATCGAATCCTAAATTGTCAATGTTGTGGCGAAGTCTTTGTTGGCCGAATCCTAAATTGCTAGTGCTGTGGCGAAGTCTTAATAACTCGTTACTTTTTAGAACAATTTTTATAATTAAGCAATTAAATATTATTATTAATAATAAAATTACTCATAGATGGAGAAATGAAGAGATAAATATTTAAAGAAAAATGGTAAGTTGTAAGAGTAAAGAGAGAGAAAATAAATAAGAAAAGATTTTAATGTTTTGTTTGAATAAAAAATAATTAAAGTAATGTTAATTTAAAAAAATAAAAAATATGTGGATATTACATCTGGCAAAAATTTTAAGGCCGTTTAATATTTCTGTTATTTTAAATATATTTGACACTTTTTGACAAGTTCATACATATAAATGAAATTTTGATACTTAATAAGTAAATTTGACACCTTCTTACAACTTGATGTGTAAAATTGACATTCTTCCCTATTTAAAATTGTACTAAAGTGTTGCTATTATAATCATATTGAGTAACTAGAAAAAAAAAGTTGTTTTCAACCAAAATATTTTACGTCTTTAAATATAATTAAGAATGGTCACAAATGATAATACTAAATCTTCCATCTATCTTTTTAGATTATAACAATATAAATTACAAGATAAGATATTTTTAGTCATTTTATACTAATTAATATACGAGGAGGGATAGGGTGAGAATTTGAGAAGGAGAATGGGGGAGAAAATGATATGTCACTATATCACTTATTGAAAAAAAAAATGATAAAAAGTGAGGAGAGAAAAGAGAGAGAAATTTTATTATTTTTTCGGCCAATCAATTTGTGTCACGTCATTTTCTTTAAAAGTCAGTTAATTAATTTATTAATTCTCGAATATTCTTTTCATCAATTAATTAATTTATCTTCCCTCCTTTTTATTAATTATTTTTTTCTTTTTTATTAAAATTAATTTACTAATATTTATTCAAATTAATTTATTCTCTTATTAATTAATCTCTTCTCAACTAATTAATTTCAAATATGTTAATTTTTTTTAAGATAATATATATGTTGTTTCCAAATTTTTGTGTAAAAAACAAAAAAAAAAAACTTATACGAGAGACTTTATGAAATTCAATTTTAAACGTTTCCCTTTATATGATGATAAGAAATCATATTAATTTAGTAAATAAAATAAATCTAAATTAGTATTTCTATAACTGTAGATATTTTATATTCACATTCAATTTTATAATATTTCTTTTTATTCTTTTAAATAGGCATTATCAAAATATGGGGTAAACAATTCAAGTGATTGGAGGAGAACATTAACAACACATCTACATACTAAATAAAAATATTAACACTTTTCAACAAATTAACAATCAAAACAAAAGTAAACATTTTCAAATACTAAATAGTTTTATTTATGAAAACACAATAAAATTATTCTAAGAAGTAATGAGTGAATTCACAATAAGTTTAGTTATAATTCTTAAACAGGAACTAGAGCAAACCAGAGTTTGGATTGAACTCGAAAAGCCCAAAGTTGAATTGATCGTCCTGCTACTAACTTATTTGTTTTTACTACTTCATTCCAAGTATGCATCAAGTTATACATTCGTTTCATTGTCTTTGTCTTTATTTTCTCCCATTTTCCACGTTCCCAATGTTATTTCGTTCATTTTCCAGATGGTTCGACGAACCCTACAACCATTTTTTCTCTATCATTTTTATCACCATCTGAATTGAGATATTCTCTATCAACGGGATTAAGGAACGTCAACCAACTGGGATTCATTTCACTCTTAGGGAGTAATACGCGACCATGATGGTAGTTTAAGTCAGTAGCACATTAAGTTTTTTGAATAATCAAAAGTACACCATCTCACCCTAACTTATGAATCTTCTCCAAAACCGTGTTTTGTAAGCCCTCTGCTTTAGAATAATCAAACTTGGACATTTTCTTTGGGTTTTTTTTAGGGCTAGGCGACGACGATGACGACGATCCTTCGTTGAAAACTCCACTAATTGGTGAAGGTGAATTATCCACTCTTAGCGTTTTACGCCTACCATATCAAGAAAATGTAAAATCTAAATAATATTATGTACAAATATTACAAATAAATTAGATTATTTAGATTAAATTGATTGGCCCTACAATCTCCACATAAACAAAATTATTTATGAAAATCCATCTATATAATTTTCAACAAAATAGTCTAATTATTAAAACTGGAATTAAACACAAAACTTATTTTTCTGCAAACCCCATAAAAATATGAATGAACGTTCATGTAGTTGCATGAATGATGAATTATTTTTGGAGAAAATATGATTTATTAAAACTACTAACTAAAGGTGTGAAATTTAACGTAACTGAACTTACTTTGTATGAGCTTTGTCTTCGGTTATATTAATACAATGAATTTTTAGTTCTGATTTATGCTCGACGTTGTTGATCGACTTCACGTTTTAACACCATTTTTTTGTATCTTTTTCAATCTCTCTTCTGCATTGCACCCTTCAAGATCAAAATTTTCCACATTGAACTCAGCTTCTTCTCTTACAATTGCACTGATCATCTTGTGGAACTCAGTATACATTCCCCTTAAAGAATTTTAGTCGGAAAAAAGAGAAAAAATGATTGAAATTTGAGACTTGTGAATCAATTCTCCCGTCTTAAATAAGCTTCAATTGGAAATATGATGTGTTTATTCTTATATATAGAAATAATATTGAAGTTTGAAAAATAATTTACGAATTTCCTTTCTCGTATTAAGGAAATAAATAAATAAACTAATTATTTCTAAATTAGGGTTCCTAGTCATTCCATATATATTTTATTTTATTCTATATTTGTTAGAAATATATAATAACATATATTGTTAGTGAAAAGTAAAAAAGTACGGAAAAATAAAAGTTAAATAAATGGTCTCAATTTCAAATAGCTATTTTGATCAAATATAAAACTAATATTTTTTATACTTAAATATTATTTTATTCGTCCATGCATAATTTAATCAGTAATTAAAATTATACCTTATAAATTAACTTTTTACAAATTAAAATAGTTCACTAGCCAAGTTTTTAAACTCAATTTTCATATTTAATATGAATTATTCTAAATAATTAATTCATAAAATAAATACATAACTATTTTAAATTAAGAAATAGATAGTATTATAAAACCTTAGCAAGTTACAAAACTCCTAATAATATGACAGGCACAACCATATAGGAAAAGATACCATTAAAAATCTAAAAAAAATAAATGAAACCGTCCCTAAAAACTCAAATCATTAAATGCATGCCTAATTAAGTTTAAATTGGTCCTACAATAATAATTTAAAATACAATATTCATAATATATTATTTTAATATTTTTAATAGGTTTATATATATTATTTTTCAAAATTAAAAATTTATAGGTGAATTTAAAAAATTGACCAATTTATAAATCCTATAAAAAATATTAGTTATATAATATTATTATATATATACATATAATTAATATATAAAAAAATTACACTAGAAAAAAGTAATAATTACAAAAGATAAATTTAGTATGTAACTCGTTGATACATAATTTAATCAAGAATCAAAATTAAATTAAATTCCTCATAATTCACTGGACAAATTTTTAAACTTATTTTTTATGTTTGCTATGAATTAATTTAAATAATTAATTAATTAATAAACACATCATTATTTTAAATTAAGAATATTAGATAGTATTATCAAACCTAGAAAGTTACAATTAAACTCCTAATAATATCCTAACAAACAAACCTAACCTAGTATTATTTGATTAAACTGAACTAAAACATCACCAGTTAAATGGCTAATATTGGTATCAATTTTATCGATTCTGATTCTACTGATTTGATTCCGGTCAGTTAACTAATTTTAACGAAAATTCTTTAATTCAATATTTTTGAATTAAGAATTAAATGATTATTTTTTTCAAACTACATGTTTCTGTGCATTAGTACAAAACTGGTTAGAATTTCTTTAAAACATAAAGTTGTGGGAAAGACTCCCACCTTTCCAACGCCTTACTCCCTCATCATGAGGACCATTTGGCTGATTCAAAAAGGAGACTCAAGTTCGTTGGGTTGTGTGTTTGTGGGAAAAATTTCGCGATCATTGGACTAAAAACGAGGCCAGGACGATTTGTTTAAAGAGAAATGATTAGGTGAGGGAATTTGGTGAGGGAATTTGGTAAGGGAATTTGGTAAGGGAATGACGTGGCATAATCTTATTCGCTGAAAAAATCAAATAATTTCTCTCTTTTCTCTTTTTCCTCCCACTTTTACATTTTCCAACCTCTTGTTTAAAATAGAGTGATAAGGAGGTGTTGAGCATGTTCACATTTTAAGTTTGAAAATAAAACTAAAGGGAAAACTGGGCTGGGCTAATCCAGAGAACGGTTTTTGGAGATCAAGGAGGAAACGAATCCCGTTGTTGGAGGTGCAGTTCGGTTCAGTCAAAGAGGAAGAAAGACGGTCAAAGCTACGAGAGCAGGTCTGCAACTAGATGACGGAGAATTGCAGAGATTCGTTCACGTGGGAACGGAGGAGAGCTTTGATAGTATTTGAAGAGAAGAAGAGGAGAAAAACAAACAAACAAAAAGAACAGCATACCGTCTGTCTGAACTTCCCGCACCAGCACCATCGACGAATTCACTTCTTCCTTTTCGTCTGCCTCCTTTCTTCATTCATTCAGGTATGTCGTCAATCCAATGTAGATTGTTACAACTTGGTTCAGGCATCGGTTCTGTACACCGATTCCATTTATTCTTTGGAAATTTAATTACAGTTTCAGTTTGTTAGACTTTATACGGTTATTTCTACCTTCGTGTCTTCTCCACCGCACTTTCATTTATGTTTTGTGTTTCATTGATTTTGATTCACTCAAGGATCCTCATGAGTCGTGAATGATTCAATCCAGTGTTAGAATTCGGCCAAATAAGGTTATTTCTCCATTCGTCTCTTCTCCGAACTTTCAATTAGGTTTTGAGTTTTATTGATTGAAGGATCCTGATCAGCCAGCCGTCTGTCTATCTTCCTTCTGCAGTTTAGTAATAGTCAGATTTCTCCATTATTACAAAATTTAGGTCATTCCATTGACAATCTATCTGGTTGGTTGTTGTTGGCCTCCTAGAAAGTGAATCTGCAATAGTAATATGTATATTTATCTTCAACAAATTACATTGATAACTATTTTCAAATAAAATACATATTATTATTCATACTTGCCTAATACTCTTTACAAATATGAGTTAAAGAATGACATAATTAAGACTTAACATGATCAAAAGAAAGCTTGGATTGAACTCGAAAACCCTGAGTTGAATTGAATTTTTGTGTCTACTTTATTCTTAATTACTACATTTTATTAAGTATGCATCAAGACATATACATTAGTTTATCTGTATTGATTTTGTTTACTCCCATAACCCACGTTTCTAATGTTATTTTATCCATTTTTCTATACAGTTCGAGTAACTTTACTGTCATTTTTTGTCTACAATTTTTACTAGCTTTTGATTTGAGGTAGTCTCTATGGACATGATTAAGGAACATCGACACGGACTGAGTTTCATTTGACTTTTTGGAATTGATACGCAACCATGATGATTATTTAAGTCCGTATTACATAAATGTTTTTGAATACATAAATCACATTCTTTTCCCTAATTGAGTAATCTTTTATTAAAATTTGGTTTGTCACTCCATTCGCTTTAGAATAGTCAAACATCTTACTCTTTTGCACATTCTTATGTTTTTACTTAGGGTTAGTCAGCGAAAATCCTTCGTTCAATAACTGGAGAAGGATTGTCGTCGCCTAACCTTAACCTTAAAAGAAAACAGAAGAAATTATGAACGAGGAAGGTGTTTGATTGTTCTAAAACAAGTGGTTTGACAAACTTGGTTTTCGGACAAGATTAATCAGATAGGGGAGATAATGTAATTTTGATTATTCAAAAACTTTTACGTCTACGGACTTAAATGATCACCATGATCGCGTTTCACTCCCAAAAAGTCAGATGAAACACGATTCATGGATTCTTCTTAATCTTGTCGAGAGAGACTATCTCAATTCAGACGGTGATTAAATGGTAGCTCGAGACTGCAGGCTTTATCGAACCTTCTGAAAAAAATGAATGAAATATCATTGAGAACATGAAAAAATGAATGGAAATATCATTGAGAACGTGGAATATGGGAGAGAACTTAAACAAGACAAAGAAACGAATTATAACTTACAAACCAAATGTACAAAAGCGAATGAGCAACCAGTCTAGTAGTTCTTAGCTCAGGGAGGTTGAAAAAGTTGCTAAAAATAATCGTTTTTCTTTTCTCTTGCGACTTTCCATGTCAAGTAGGGTTGAAGGAATCCATTTTTATGTTGTTTGATACAACTTTTGGTTGGGGCTGACTTGGAACATTGTAGTAATTGCAAACAAATTAAAACCATAAGTTCAATTCAACTTTGTGCTTATAGAGTTGAATTTAAATTATAGTTTGCTCAATTCCTCTTTGAGAAATTATAACTAATCTTATTTTGATTTCACTTCTTATTTTATAGACTAAATTGTGTTTTGATAAATTATATATTTTTGGTATTTGAAATTTTCTGTTGTAGTTTTGAATGTTAATTTGTTCAAAATTTTCAATTTTTTCAATAGTTTTAAAATACCCTATCGAACCGCAAAACGGTTGAATGAGCGGTCCAATTTTTGACTTCGATGCGATTACCTCTCGAATCAGTTAAAATCCAGTCCGATTGGAAGGTTCAAAGGTTACCACCACTAATTCATCGTTAATATCCTTCCTTTCTCTCTATTTATATCATTCATGGAAGAGGAGAGGAAGTACTACAAGATTCTAAAGTCAATCATTGCTCTCCAAAGCCTCTGTAAATCATTCATTTCTGGTAAATTTCTTCGTGCTTACGATACTTCATACTTTGACTATAAAACTCTTATGAAAATCAAGTATTCAAAGATTGACTTTTGATTCATGTATTGAGACGCCTTACGAGTTAGGATCTCCCTCTTATGCTGTATAATTGTCCTGATAATTTGTATAACAATTTTTCACAATATCTTGAACAATAATAAGATATCTTAAACAATAATTGTTGGGAATAAAGTGGAATAATCACATAATATGTGATAATAAACTATTCTCAACTTGATTGAATTTTTAAGAGCGAGAAACAACAAATATAAAAGGAAATATAAATGAAACAAGAACACCAAGAATTTAACGTGGAAAACCTCCTCAAATCAAGGAGTAAAACCACGAAACTTTTGTTCAAAAGAAGCTTCACTATAATCAAATGTTAAACACGAAATAAATTAATATAATAGCTAAACAAAGAAGAGACTCACTGTCTCTCTACATGTGTATGTTAGATGACTTTCAGATATGTTTTGATAAGCTACTTTCTTAACCTTTTATAGTAAAACATGGACAGCTCAAAAGTCTTTTTCCAATAAGACAACCATGCCCCTATTTAATACAAAAGAACTCTTGAGCTTCTGGACTTCTGGGTTTCTGAACTTTTGAGTTTCTAGCTTCTGGACTTCTTAAACGTACTGGACTTTTTATTTCATAGTTGGGAGCCCAATCAAAATAACCCAACAAACTCCCCCATCACAACTATGGAAGAGTTGTTGTCAAACCCGTAGTTGAACAACAAAACTCGAACTTGCCTTTTGGTAGTGCTTTGGTCAGCATATCAGCGCAATTATCATCTGTATGTACTTTCTCTAAAACCAACAACTTTTCATCTAAAACATCATGTATCCAATGATACCTCACATCAATGTGCTTCGATCTAGAGTGAAATGTTGAGTTTTTAGCAAGGTAAATCGCACTTTGACTATCATAATAAAGCACATATTTATCCTGTACAAAACCAAGTTCTGATAATAATTTCTTAACCCAAATTAATTCTTTACAAGCTTTAGTTGTTGTAATAAGTTCAGCTTCAACGGTTGACAACGCAATACATTTTTAAAATCTGGATTGCCATGCAACAACTCCCCTGCAAAATTAATCAAATAACCAGAAGTAGATTCTCTCGAATCAACATCACCTGCCATATCAGAGTCGGTATAACCAACTAAATCCAGACTCTCATTCCCAAGGCAAAGTCTCAAACTTGATGTACGTCGAAGATATCTTAATATTCATTTGACAGCTTCCTAATGTTCTTTTCCTGGATTGGAAATGAATCTACTCACAATGCCAACGGCATGAGCAATATTTGGTCTTGTGCTAACCATGACATACATAAGACTTTCAACAGCAGAACCATAAGGAATATTCTTCATATCTTCTTTCTCATCATCATTAGAAGGACAAAGTTCCGAACTCAATTTAAAATGTGTTGCAAGAGGTGTGGAAACACTATTGGCCTTCTCCATATTGAATCTCTGCAACACTTTTTCAATATATCGTTTTTGAGACAACCATAATTTTTTGTCTTCCTATCATGACTGATTATAATTCCAAGAATCTAGTTTGCTGGTCCAAGATCCTTCATCGCAAAGGACTCCCCTAAGTTTTGTTTCAACTTATTAATTTTCACAGCACTTTGACCAACAATAAGAATGTCATCAACATAAAGTAAGAGAATAATAAAGTCATTAGGAGAGAATTTTTCCAGAAACACACAATGGTCAGAAGTAGTCTTCTTATAGTAGTGTTCCTTCATGAACAACTCAAACTTCTTGTACCATTGTCGAGAAGCTTGTTTCAAGCCAAACAAGTTTTTCTTCAATCTGCAAACATAATTCTCTTTACCTTTGACCTTAAACCCATTAGGTTGATTCATGTAAATTTTTTCTTCTAATTCACTGTGAAAAAGCCACCTTCACGTCCATTTGTTCAACTTCCAAATCAAGACTAGCTGCCAAACTCAAGACAATTTTATTGAAGTCATTTTAACAACAGGAGAAAAAAATTCATCAAAATCAATACCTTTTCTTTAATTAAACCCTTTGACAATCAAACAAACTTTGTGTCGTGGAGCTGAAGTGTGCTCATCTTTCTTCAGTCTATACACCCACATATTTTTCAAAGCTTTCTTTCCTTTTGGTAATTCTACCAACTCAAATGTATGATTGTCATGTAAGGATTTCATCTTATCTTTCATAGCATCAACCCATTCTTTGCTATCTTTAGCCTCTTCATATGACTCTGGCTCCCCCCCATCCGTCATCAACGTATATTCATCAGGAGAATATCTCGTTGAAGGCTGTCGATCTCTCATAGATCGTCTAAGTGGAATTGTAGGTAATTCACCTTGTTCGCTACTATAATTCTCCATGTGAACGTCATGTTCACCCTCAACATCATCCTCTTGCACCCGATTTTCTGTTGAAATAAGTGAATCAGAAAAATGAACTTTATCTAAATTTATCGACTCACCTTTTCCCTTCAACTCATCGTCTTTAGCATGATCATTTTTCTCATTAGTCTCATCTTCAAAGAAGATAACGTCACGACTTTTGACAAACTTCTTTGCAACTAGATCATACATTCTGTAGCCGAACTCATCTTGGTCATAATTCAAGAAGATGCATTCACGGCTTTTCACATCTAACTTTGATCTTTCATCCTTTGGAATGTGAACAAAGCACCTGCATCCAAATACTCATAGGTGATCATAATAAACATGTTTATTTGTCCATACCTTATTTGGAACTACACCGTCCAAAGTGACTATAGAACTCAAATTAATAACATGTACCACCGTGTGCAATGTTTAATCCAAAAACGTTGGGGGCAACTTTGTTTCTGAAAGCAAGCACCTAATCCTCTCAACAATTGTCCTGTTCATCCTTTCTGCAAGGCCATTCAATTCAGGAGTCTTTGGAGGTGTCTTTTGGTGTCTGATCCCATATTGTTTGCAGTATGCATCAAATGGACCACAATACTCACCATCATTATCACTACGAATGCACTTGATCTTTTTTTTCAGTCTCTATTTCAACTAGAACATGAAATTCCTTAAACTTGCTTAAAATTTCATCTTTAGTTTTCAAAACATAGATTCAAAGCTTCCTGGAATGATCATCAATAAATGTTACAAAGAAAGAGCACCACTATTAGTTCGTAATTTTAAAGGTCCACAAACGTCTGAATGCACCAACTCTAAGAGATCTGACTTTCTTGAGGGAGGATTATGCTTGAACGATACTCGAGTTTGCTTTCCCACAAGACAATGATAACAATTCTCCAAATTTGTCTCATTCAAACCCGGAATAGCATTTTGCTTAACTAACAAATTCAACTAATGTGACCAAGTCTCCGGTGCCATAACTTTGAAGCTTCTTTACTTCGTACAACATTCACATTATCTTTATTTATTAAAGATTGCATTAAATATAAATTTGAAAACTTATTTTCTCGAGCTACAACAAGGTTACCTTTCGAAAGTTTCCATTTTCCAGAACCAAAAGAGCTTGAGAAACCATCATCATCAAGCTTTCCAGTTGAAATCAAATTCAACCTCATGTCTGGAGCATGTCGAACATCTTTAAGCAGCAACTTCGACCCATTGCTAGATTATAGGCAAACATCTCCAATATCAATAACCTTACTTACGACATTATTACTCATCTTCAATACTCCAAAATTACCAAAAGTATAAGATTTAAAGTAATCTTTCTTTAGCGTAACATTTATGGAAGCTCCTGTGTCAAACACCCAAGTTGACTCATCGCATACAAGGTTAATTGTATTCTCGTCGTGAATAGTGAAGAGCTCATAAGTAGTTGCTGAGACGCGAAATTCAGAATCATCTTTCTTTAGCTTAGATCCGTTCGCTTCATATTTGAGCTTATAACAGTTCTTCTTAATGTGTCCACTTTTGCCACAATGGTAACATTCAGTTGACTTGTATCTTGACTTAGACTTGTTCCGACCCTTATGTCTCGACTTATCTTTCTCGCATCTACTAACATGTCTTCCCCGGTTTTCAGCAACAAACACATTTGACTGTGATGAAAAGCCTTGAGATTTCCGTCTTAATCTTCATATAAGACACCACTTTTGTTCATCTCCAATGTCACTGCACCATTAAAAACAGAGTTAAAAAGAAAAACTTCAAAAGTCTCCCATGAATCAGGCAGAGTAGTCAATAACCAAAGCCCTTGAACATCGTCTTCAAAGTTTATACTCATTCCTGACATATGATAAAAACACCCTGAAACTCATTCAAGTGATCATGTTGAGTCAAATTATTTTGACTAAGTGTTGAAATAATTTAACCACTGAGATTTTGATGATGAAATAACCTATTAGTTTTAATACAGGTGTATTGAAACAATATGTCATAAGACTTGGATCTAATGAGGGTCATTAGACCGATTTTGGCATTCAATGTAGAAAATTAGACGTATAGTCTAACTCATCGGAGTTAAACGTGTAGTCTAATAGACGTGTAATTAGACAGATGGTCTAATAGATACACGGAATTAGACGTAAGTCTAATGCATAGAATTAGACGTACAATCTAAATCATCGGAGTTAGACGTGTAGTCTAATGAATGCACGGAATTAGACGTACAATCTAACCCATCGGAGTTAGACGTGTAGTCTAATGAATGTAAAGAATTAGACGTAAGTCTAATGAATACACGAAATTAGACGTATAGTCTAACTCACCGAAATTAGACGTGTAGTCTAATATATTTGCAATTAGACGGGTAGTCTAATTTATGCGGAATTAGACGTGCAGTCTAACTCAGTGGAGTTAGACGTACAGTCTAATAGAAAGTGAAAGTTAGACGTGCGTCTAACTCTTTCAGACAAGTCTGAAGTAGAACCGAAATTAGACGTGCAGTCTAACTCAGTGGAGTTAGACGTGCAGTCTAACTCAGTTGAGTTAGACGTGCAGTCTAATGGTTATTGGATAATTAGACGTGTAGTCTAAATTAGCGAAAGTTAAACGTGCGTCTAACTCCTTCAGACAAGTTTGAGGTAGAACCGAAATTAGACGTGTAGTCTAACTCAGTAGAATTAGACGTGCAGTCTAATGGTTATTAGATAATTAGACGTGTAGTCTAATTAGCGAAAGTTAGACGTGCGTCTAACTCTTTCAGACAAGTCTGAGGTAGAACCGGAATTAGAAGTGCAGTCTAACTCAGTGGAGTTAGACGTGCAGTCTAATGGTTATTGGATAATTAGACGTGTAGTCTAATTAGTGAAAGTTAGACGTGCGTCTAACTCTTTCAGACAAGTCTGAGGTTCGTTGGGTTGTGTTTTTGTGGTAAAAATTACAGTTTCAGTCTGTTAGACTTTATAGTGTTTCATTGTTGCTGTGAATCTATTTGATTTATGTTTGGTTCAATCCTGGCTGGTAGATACTTAATTAGGCAAGATACTTAATTAGGCAACTGTGATTAGAGTAAACTCTGTCCAAAATCCCAGTTTCATTTTTGTTGAAACTGTGAAGATCTCATTGATTGAAAAGAGAAACAGACAGACACTGTTTTGTCTTGGCTGTTTTTCGTTTGGAACCTCACCTTTGTGCATAGAAAGGCAAGACTCCGGCTCATAGGCGAACTCCTGGTTGTTAGGCGGAGAGAAATCGGAGCTTCGGCGAATCGGAAAGATAGTCGTGATGTTGTCTTCGAGCAGGGATTAGTCGCTTGGCCGGAGGAGAACGGAGGTCAGGCGGGTTTCAGAGGAAGAGGCGTAAATCAACGATTGAAGATTTGGCGTACATCGCCTTCGCCTTCCTCCGGGGGACGGTTACTGGTGTGTTTCTTCTGGAGTCACACTAGCTAGCACGATCCACGATTCACTCAAGGATCCTCATGAGTCGTGAATGATTCAATCCAGTGTTAGAATTCGGCCAAATAAGGTTATTTCTCCATTCGTCTCTTCTCCAAATATATATTATTATTTAAAAATTATTAATATTTAATATATTTAACTTAATTTTTGTTGTCTTTAATATTCATATTTTTAAATTATTAATTATTTATATATATTATATAATTATTCATAAAATATAATAAATATTGAATATATATAATTAAATAATTAAAAAAATTGTCATATTTTATATTGTTAATAAAAATTTGTTATTTTAATTTAGAGTGATCTTTTATATGTATAATTTTATATAAATTATTATACTATAAAATTGTTTTTATTAAATAAAAATAACAATTAATGTTAGTATTTATTAAAATAATAATAAATATAAATATAAATATATATATATATATATTTATATTTATATTTTATTAAATAAAAAAGTAAATAATATTTCATACAAAAAATTAAAAATAATAATAATTTTAAGATAAAATAATAAAAAATATATTTGAACATATATTTAATTAAATATTATTAAGATTTAAAATAATTGAAAAATGAATTTGAAACTTATTTATTATTATAAAAATATAAATGAAATACTATTATTTAAAATTTAAAGAAAAAACTATTCATTACCATATTTTTTTTATTGTTTGTTATACTAATAATAAAATTTTAAACAATTAATTATATTAAATTTATTTATTTTAATTTTTTATGTAATAAATATCATTTTTACTAAATTGTCAAAATCAATATAAATATAAAAAACACATTTTTCAATATTTTATTTTTTTTAAATAAGCAAATTAACAATAAATAATATTATATAAAGTTATTATAAATCGTATAATTTGATTGGTAATATGATCCAAAACTTAATATTTAAAACGTTTATACATTTAATATTTTTTTTAAATATTTTTTTAAATCAAAAAAATTAAATTTCAAAACTCATATATATGAATTTTTTTATTTTATATATTTTATGACTTTAAAAATATATATTAATATTATATTCTAATTAAAATTAATTTTTTTTATATAAACAAAAATAAATCAAAATTAATATAATTTGAATAATATTATTTTTCTTCAAAATATTTATGCTTATATTATTACCCTGACCAATGCACTAGATTAATGCTAGTTATATTTGAAATTATTAAAATTGTTGTTTCAATATTTTATATTCATATTATATATATTTTTTTAAATCTCACAATCATAATGTTGGCTAAACAACTCATTTCAAAACTACTTAAAAATATGCACAATAAGGACTATATACTAAGAATAAAATTGAAAATTTTAAACAACAATAATATTTTAAAAAAACTTAATAATAAAATAGTTCAAATTTATCACAAAAAAAAAAACACAATAAAATCGGACTAAAAAATAAGAAATGAATTTACAATAAGTTTAGATATAATTCTTTAAACAATAACTAGTGCAAACCAGAGTTTGGATTGAACTCGAAAAGCCCAAAGTTGAATTGATGTTCCGACTTTTAACTTGTTTGCAGCTACTACGTTATTCCATGTATGCATCAAGTTATACATTCGGTTCTCTCCCATATTCCATGTTCCTAATGTTATTTCGTCCATGCTTCCAGACGGTTCAATGAACCCCACAATCAGTTTTGGTCTACCATTTTCATCACCATCGGAATCGAGAAAGTCTCTCTCAACGGGATTAAGAAACGTTGTTGAACCGGGTTTCATTTGACTTTTGGGGAGTGACACGCGACGATGATGATTACTCAAGTCGGTTAAACATAAGGTTTTTTGAATAATCAAAATCACACCATCTCCCCCTAACTGATTAATTTTGTCCAAAAGCGAGTCCGGTAAACTCTTTGCAGTAGAATAGTCGAACTTCTTCTGTTTTTTCTTAGGGATAGGCGACGACGACGACGCTTCATTGAAAACTCCACTAACAGGTGAAGGAGAGTTGTCCACTTTTGTTGTTTTACGCCTAACATACCAAAAAAAGGGTAAAATCTATATAATATTTTATATAAATATTTTAAATAAATTAAGAGTAAATTGATTCACGCTTATGCATTCTCTATATGAACAAAATTATTTATGGAAATTCATCTATATAATTTTTGCAAAAATAATCTAATTATTAAAATTAGAATAACACAAAATTTAATTTTTTACCATCCCTTTCAAAATATGAATGAACATGAAGTTGCATGCATAATGAATTGTTCTCGGATAAAAAAAATTATTCATTAAAACAACTATAAATGTGTAAAATTTAAAGTGACTTACTTTTTATGATCTTTGTTTTCAGGGATATTAATACAACGGACTTTTACTTCTGGTTTATGCTGGATGTTGTTGACGTCACGCTTTAATATCATTTCTCGTATCTTCTCCATTCTGTCTTTCTCGTTGCACCCACGAAGTGAATGCTTTAACT